>NW_027182466.1:11273484-11910226 GCF_040938575.1 Ambystoma mexicanum | reverse complement strand
GAGATCCTTCCTATAACATGAGATGTGATATCCAACTCCTTCCCATTCCAATCCTGAGACACTTCCTATAGCATGAGATGTGATATCTCACTGCTTATACCAAACCTGAGACCCTTCCTATAGCATGAGATGTGATATCCAACTCCTTCCCATTCCAATCCTGAGACCCTTCCTATAGCATGAGATATGATATCTCAATGCTTCTAATATCAAACTTGAGACCCTCCCTATAGCATGAGATGTGATATCCAAGTCCTTCCCATTCCAATCCTGAGACCCTTCCGATAGCATGAGATGTGATATCTCAATGCCTCTAATACCAAACCTGAGATCCTTCCTATAACATGAGATGTGATATCCAACTCCTTCCCATTCCAATCCTGAGACCCTTCCTATAGCATGAGATGTGATATCTCAATGCTTATGCCAAACCTGAGACCCTTCCTATAGCATGAGATGTGATATCCAACTCCTTCCCATTCCAATCCTGAGACCCTCCTTATAGCATGAGATGTGATATCCAAGTCCTTCCCATTCCAATCCTGAGACCCTTTCTATAGCATGAGATGTGATATCTCAATGCTTCTAATACCAAACCTGAGACCCTTCCTATAACATGAGATGGGAATATCCAACTCCTTCCCATTCCAATCCTGAGACCCTTCCTATAGCATGAGATATGATATCTCAATGCTTCTAATATCAAACTTGAGACCCTTCCTATAGCATGAGATGTGATATCCAACTCCTTCCCATTCCAATCCTGAGACCCTTCCTATAGCATGAGATGTGATATCTCAATGCCTCTAATACCAAACCTGAGATCCTTCCTATAACATGAGATGTGATATCCAACTCCTTCCCATTCCAATCCTGAGACCCTTCCTATAGCATGAGATGTGATATCTCAATGCTTATGCCAAACCTGAGACCCTTCCTATAGCATGAGATGTGATATCCAACTCCTTCCCATTCCAATCCTGAGACCCTCCTTATAGCATGAGATGTGATATCCAAGTCCTTCCCATTCCAATCCTGAGACCCTTTCTATAGCATGAGATGTGATATCTCAATGCTTCTAATACCAAACCTGAGACCCTTCCTATAACATGAGATGGGAATATCCAACTCCTTCCCATTCCAATCCTGAGACCCTTCCGATAGTAGAGATGTGATATCTCAATGCTTATACCAAACCTGAGATCCTTCCTATAACATGAGATGTGATATCCAACTCCTTCCCATTCCAATCCTGAGACACTTCCTATAGCATGAGATGTAATATCTCACTGCTTATACCAAACCTGAGACCCTTCCTATAGCATGAGATGTGATATCCAACTCCTTCCCATTCCAATCCTGAGACCCTTCCTATAGCATGAGATATGATATCTCAATGCTTCTAATATCAAACTTGAGACCCTCCCTATAGCATGAGATGTGATATCCAAGTCCTTCCCATTCCAATCCTGAGACCCTTCCGATAGCATGAGATGTGATGTCTCAATGCTTCTAATACCAAACCTGAGATCCTTCCTATAACATGAGATGTGATATCCAACTCCTTCCCATTCCAATCCTGAGACCCTTCCTATAGCATGAGATGTGATATCTCAATGCTTATGCCAAACCTGAGACCCTTCCTATAGCATGAGATGTGATATCCAACTCCTTCCCATTCCAATCCTGAGACCCTTCCTATAGCATGAGATGTGATATCTCAATGCCTCTAATACCAAACCTGAGATCCTTCCTCTAACATGAAATGTGATATCCAACTCCTTCCCATTCCAATCCTGAGACACTTCCTATAGCATGAGATGTGATATCTAAATGCTTCTAATACCAAACTTGAGACTCTTCCTATAACATGAGATGGGATATCCAACTCCTTCCCATTCCAATCCTTAGACCCTTCCTACAGCATGCAATATGATATCTCAATGATTCTAATAACAAACCTGAGACCCGTCCTATAACATGAGATGGGATATCCAACACCTTCCCATTCCAATCCTGAGACACTTCCGATAGCAGAGATGTGATATCTCAATGCTTATACCAAACCTGAGACCCTTCCTATAACATGAGATGTGATATCCAACTCCTTCCCGTTCCAAACCTGAGACCCTTCCTATAGCATATGTGATATCCAACACATTCCCATTCCAAACATGAGACCCTTCCTATAGCAGGAATGTAATATCCAACTCCTTCCCATTCCAATCCTGAGACCATTCCTATAGCATGAGATGTGATATCTCAATGCTTATACCAAACCTGAGACCCTTCCTATAGCATGAGATGTGATATCCAACTACTTCCCATTCCAATCCTGAGACCCTTCCTATAGCATGAGATGTGATATCTCAATGCTTCCAATACCAAACCTGAGATCCTTCCTCTAACATGAAATGTGATATCCAACTCCTTCCCTTTCCAAACCTAGGAGCCTATCTATAGCATGAGATGTGATATCCAAGTCCTTCCCATTCCAACCCTTAGACCCTTCCTACAGCATGCAATATGATATCTCAATGATTCTAATAACAAACCTGAGACCCGTCCTATAACATGAGATGGGATATCCAACTCCTTCCCATTCCAATCCTGAGACACTTCAGATAGCATAGATGTGATATCTCAATGCTTATACCAAACCTGAGACCCTTCCTATAACATGAGATGTGATATCCAAATCCTTCCCGTTCCAAACCTGAGACCCTTCCTTTAGCATGAGATGTGATATCCAGCTCCTTCCCATTCCAATCCTGAGACCCTTCCTATAGCATGAGATGTGATATCTCAATGCTTCTAATACCAAACCTGAGATCCTTCCTCTAACATGAAATGTGATATCCAACTCCTTCCCTTTCCAAACCTAAGAGCCTATCTATAGCATGAGATGTGATATCCAAGTCCATCCCATTCCAATCCTTAGACCCTTCCTACAGCATGCGATGTGATATCTCAATGATTCTAATACCAAACCAGAGACTCGTCCTATAACATGAGATGGGATATCCAACTCCTTCCCATTCCAATCCTGAGCCACTTCCGATAGCAGAGATGTGATATCTCAATGCTTATACCAAACCTGAGACCCTTCCTATAACATGAGATGTGATATCCAACTCCTTCCCGTTCCAAACCTGAGACACTAACTATAGCATATGTGATATCCAACTCCTTCCCATTCCAAACATGAGACCCTTCCTATAGCAAGAAAGTAATATCCAACTCCTACCCATTCCAATCCTGAGACCCTTCCTATAGCAAGAGATGTGATATCCAAATCCTTCCCATTCCAATCCTGAGACCCTTCCTATAACATGAGATGTGATATCCAACTCCTTCCCATTCCAACCTGAGACACTTCCTATAGCATGAGAAGGGATATCCAACTCCTTCCCAATCCAATCCTGAGACCCTTCCGATAGCAGAGATGTGATATCTCAATGCTTATACCAAACCTGAGACCCTTCCTATAGCATGAGAAGGGATATCCAACTCCTTCCCAATCCAATCCTGAGACCCTTCCGATAGCAGAGACGTGATATCTCAATGCTTCTACCAAACCTGAGACCCTTCCTTTAGCATGAGATGTGATATCCAAATCCTTCACATTCCAATCCTGAGACCCTTCCTATAGCATGAGAAGGGATATCTCAATGCTTCTAATACCAAACCTGAGATCCTTCCTATAACATGAGATGTGATATCCAATTCCTTCCCATTCCAATCCTGAGACCCTTCCGATAGCAGAGATGTGATATCTCAATGCTTATACCAAACCTGAGACCCTTCCTATGGCCTGAGATGTCATATACAACTCCTTCCCATTCCAATCCTGAGACCCTTCCTATAGCATGAGATGTGATATCTCAATGCTTATACCAAATCTGAGACCCTTCCTATAGCATGAGATGTTATATCCAACTCCTTCCCATTCCAATCCTGAGACCCTTCCTATAGCATGAGATGTGATGTCTCAATGCTTCTAATACCAAACCTGAGATCCTTCCTATAACATCAGATGTGATATCCAACTCCTTCCCATTCCAATCCTGAGACCCTTATGAAAGCATGAGATGTGATATCTCAATGCTTCTAATACCAAACCTGAGATCCTTCCTATAACATGAGATGTGATTTCCAAATCCTTCCCCTTCCAAACCTGAGACCCTCCCTTTAGCATGAGATGTGATATCCAACTCCTTCCCATTCCAATCCTGAGACCCTTCTGATAGCATGAGATGTGATATCTCAATGCCTCTAATACCAAACCTGAGATCCTACCTCTAACATGAAATGTGATATCCATCTCATTCCCTTTCCAAACCTGAGACCCTGCCTATAGCATGAGATGTGATATCCAAGTCCTTCCCATTCCAATCCTGAGACCCTTCCTATAGCATGTGATGTGATATCTCAATGCTTATACCAAACCTGAGACCCTTCCTATAGCATGAGATGTCATATACAACTCCTTCCCATTCCAATCCTGAGACCCTTCCTATAGCATGAGATGTAATATCTCAATGCTTATACCAAACCTGAGACCCTTCCTATAGCATGAGATGTGATATCCAACTTCTTCCCATTCCAATCCTGAGACCCTTCCTATAACATGAGATGTGATGTCTCAATGCTTCTAATACCAAACCTGAGATCTTTCCTATAACATGAGATGTGATATCCAACTCCTTCCCATTCCAATCCTGAGACCCTTCCTATAGCATGAGATGTGATATCACAATGCTTATACCAAACCTGAGACCGTTCCTATAGCTTGAGATGTGATAACCAACTCCTTCCCATTCCAATCCTGAGACCCTTCCTATAGCATGAGATGTGATATCTCAAGGCCTCTAATACCAAACCTGAGATCCTTCCTCTAACATGAAATGTGATATCCAACTCCTTCCCCTTCCAAACCTGAGAGCCTTCCTATAGCATGGGATATGATATCCAAGTCCTTCCCATTCCAATCCTGAGACCCTTCCTATAACATGAAATGTGATATCCAACTCCTTCCCATTCCAAACTGAGACCCTTCCTATATCATGAGATGGGATATCTCAATGCTTCTAATACCAAACCTGAGACTCTTCCTATAACATGAGATGGGATATCCAACTCCTTCCCATTCCAATCCAAAGACCCTTTCGATAGCAGAGATGTGATATCTCAATGCTTATGCCAAACCTGAGACCCTTCCTACGGCATGAGATGTCATATACAACTCCTTCCCATTCCAATCCTGAGACCCTTCCTATAGCACGAGATGTGATATCTCAATGCTTATACCAAACCTGAGACCCTTCCTCTAGCATGAGATGTGATATCCAACTCCTTCCCATTCCAATCCTGAGACCCTTCCTATAGCCTGAGATCTGATATCTCAATGCCTCTAATACCAAACCTGAGATCCTTCCTCTAACATGAAATGTGATATCCAACTCCTTCCCTTTCCAAACCTGAGAGCCTATCTATAGCATGAGATGTGATATCCAAGTCCTTCCCATTCCAATCCTGAGACACTTCCGATAGCAGAGATGTGATATCTCAATGCTTATACCAAACCTGAGACCCTTCCTATAACATGAGATGTGATATCCAACTCCTTCCCGTTCCAAACCTGAGACCCTTCCTTTAGCATGAGATGTGATATCCAGCTCCTTCCCATTCCAATCCTGAGACCCTTCCTATAGCATGAGATGTGATATCTCAATACTTCTAATACCAAACCTGAGATCCTTCTGATAACATGAGATATGATATCGAAATCCTTCCCCTTCCAAACCTGAGACCCTCCCTTTAGCATGAGATGTGATATCCAACTCCTTCCCATTCCAATCCTGAGAACCTTCTGATAGCATGAGAAGTGATATCTCAATGCTTCTATACCAAACCTGAGATCCTTCCGATAGCATGAGATGTGATATCTCAATGCTTCTAATACCAAACCTGAGATCCTTCCTATAACATGAGATGTGATATCCAAATCCTTCCCCTTCCAAACCTGAGACCCTCCCTTTAGCATGAGATGTGATATCCAACTCCTTCCCATTCCAATCCTGAGACTCTTCTGATAGCATGAGATGTGATATCTCAATGCCTCTTATACCAAACCTGAGATCCTACCTCTAACATGAAATGTGATATCCAACTCTTTCCCCTTCCAAACCTGAGAGCCTTCCTATAGCATGAGATGTGATATCCAAGTCCTTCTAATTCCAATCCTGAGACCCTTCCTATAACATGAGATGTGATATCCAACTCCTTCCCATTCCAACCTGAGACCCTTCCTATAGCATGAGATGGGATATCCAACTCCTTCCAAATCCAATCCTGATACCCTTCCGATAGCATGAGATGTGATATCCCAATGCTTCTACCAAACCTGAGACCCATACTATGGCATGAGATGTGATATCAAACTCCTTCCCCTTCCAAACCTTAGACACTTCCTTTATCATGAGATGTGATATCCAACTCCTTCCCATTCCATCCTTGAGACCCTTCCGATATCATGAGATGTGATATCTCAATGCTTCTAATATCAAACTTGAGACCCTCCTTATAGCATGAGATGTGATATCCAAGTCCTTCCCATTCCAATCCTGAGACCCTTTCTATAGCATGAGATGTGATATCTCAATGCTTCTAATACCAAACCTGAGACCCTTCCTATAACATGAGATGGGAATATCCATCTCCTTCCCATTCCAATCCTGAGACCCTTCCGATAGTAGAGATGTGATATCTCAATGCTTATACCAAACCTGAGATCCTTCCTATAACATGAGATGTGATATCCAACTCCTTCCCATTCCAATCCTGAGACACTTCCTATAGCATGAGATGTGATATCTCACTGCTTATACCAAACCTGAGACCCTTCCTATAGCATGAGATGTGATATCCAACTCCTTCCCATTCCAATCCTGAGACCCTTCCTATAGCATGAGATATGATATCTCAATGCTTCTAATATCAAACTTGAGACCCTCCCTATAGCATGAGATGTGATATCCAAGTCCTTCCCATTCCAATCCTGAGACCCTTCCGATAGCATGAGATGTGATGTCTCAATGCTTCTAATACCAAACCTGAGATCGTTCCTATAACATGAGATGTGATATCCAACTCCTTCCCATTCCAATCCTGAGACCCTTCCTATAGCATGAGATGTGATATCTCAATGCTTATGCCAAACCTGAGACCCTTCCTATAGCATGAGATGTGATATCCAACTCCTTCCCATTCCAATCCTGAGACCCTTCCTATAGCATGAGATGTGATATCTCAATGCCTCTAATACCAAACCTGAGATCCTTCCTCTAACATGAAATGTGATATCCAACTCCTTCCCATTCCAATCCTGAGACACTTCCTATAGCATGAGATGTGATATCTAAATGCTTCTAATACCAAACTTGAGACTCTTCCTATAACATGAGATGGGATATCCAACTCCTTCCCATTCCAATCCTTAGACCCTTCCTACAGCATGCAATATGATATCTCAATGATTCTAATAACAAACCTGAGACCCGTCCTATAACATGAGATGGGATATCCAACACCTTCCCATTCCAATCCTGAGACACTTCCGATAGCAGAGATGTGATATCTCAATGCTTATACCAAACCTGAGACCCTTCCTATAACATGAGATGTGATATCCAACTCCTTCCCGTTCCAAACCTGAGACCCTTCCTATAGCATATGTGATATCCAACACATTCCCATTCCAAACATGAGACCCTTCCTATAGCAGGAATGTAATATCCAACTCCTTCCCATTCCAATCCTGAGACCATTCCTATAGCATGAGATGTGATATCTCAATGCTTCTAATACCAAACCTGAGATCCTTCCTATGACATGAGATGTGATATCCAATTCCTCCCCATTCCAAACCTGAGAACCTTCCTACAGCATGCGATGTGATATCTCAATGCTTCTAATACCAAACCTGAGACCAGTCCTATAACATGAGATTGGATATACAATTCTTTCCCCTTGCAAACCTGAGACCCTTCCAATAGCATGAGATGTGATATCCAACTTCTTCCCATTCCAATCCTGAGACCCTTCCTATAACATGAGATGTGATATCCAAGTCCTTCCCATTCCAATCCTGAGACCCTTCCTATAGCTTGAGATGTGATATCCAACTCCTTCCCATTCCAATTCTGAGACCCTTCCTATACTATGAGACTTGATATCTCAATGCTTCTAATACCAAACCTGAGACCCGTAATATAACATGAGATGTGATATCCAAATCCTTCCCCTTCCAAACCTTAGACCCTTCCTTTATCATGAGATGTGATATCCAACTCCTTCCCATTCCAATCCTGAGACCCTTCCGATAGCATGAGATGTGATATCCAAGTCCTTCCCATTCCAATCCTGAGACCCTTCCTATAGCTTGAGATGTGATATCCAACTCCTTCCCATTCCAATTCTGAGACCCTTCCTATACTATGAGACTTGATATCTCAATGCTTCTAATACCAAACCTGAGACCCGTAATATAACATGAGATGTGATATCCAAATCCTTCCCCTTCCAAACCTTAGACCCTTCCTTTATCATGAGATGTGCTATCCAACTCCTTCCCATTCCAATCCTGAGACCCTTCCGATATCATGAGATGTGATATCTCAAAGCTTCTAATATCAAACTTGAGACCCTCCCTATAGCATGAGATGTTATATCCAAGTCCTTCCCATTCCAATCCTGAGACCCTTCCTATAGCATGAGATGTGATATCTCAATGCTTCTAATACCAAACCTGAGACCCTTCCTATAACATGAGATGGGAATATCCAACTCCTTCCCATTCCAATCCTGAGACCCTTCCGATAGCAGAGATGTGATATCTCAATGCTTATACCAAACCTGAGATCCTTCCTATAACATGAGATGTGATATCCAACTCCTTCCCATTCCAATCCTGAGACACTTCCTATAGCATGAGATGTGATATCTCACTGCTTATACCAAACCTGAGACCCTTCCCATAGCATGAGATGTGATATCCAACTCCTTCCCATTCCAATCCTCAGACCCTTCCTATAGCATGAGATGTGATATCTCAATGCTTCTAATATCAAACTTGAGACCCTACCTATAGCATGAGATGTGATATCCAAGTCCTTCCCATTCCAATCCTGAGACACTTCCTATAGCATGAGATGTGATATCTCAATGCTTCTAATACCAAACCTGAGACTCTTCCTATAACATGAGATGGGATATCCAATTCCTTCCCATTCCAATCCTGAGACCCTTTTGATAGCAGAGATGTGATATCTCAATGTTTATACCAAACCTGAGACCCTTCCTACGGCATGAGATATCATATTCAACTCCTTCCCATTCCAATCCTGAGACCCTTCCTATAGCATGAGATGTGATATCCAACTCCTTCCCATTCCAATCCTGAGACCCTTCCTATAGCATGAGATGTGATGTCTCAATGCTTCTAATACCAAACCTGAGATCCTTCCTATAACATGAGATGTGATATCCAACTCCTTCCATTCCAATCCTGGACCCTTCCTATAGCATGAGATGTGATATCTCAATGCTTATACCAAACCTGAGACCCTTCCTTTAGCATGAGATGTGATATCCAACTCCTTCCCATTCCAATCCTGAGACCCTTCCTATAGCCTGAGATGTGATATCTCAATGCCTCTAATACCAAACCTGAGATCCTTCCTCTAACATGAAATGTGATATCCAACTCCTTCACTTTCCAAACCTGAGAGCCTATCTATAGCATGAGATGTGATATCCAAGTCCTTCCCATTCCAATCCTTAGACCCTTCCTACAGCATGCAATATGATATCTCAATGATTCTAATAAAAAACCTGAGACCCGTCCTATAACATGAGATGGGATATCCAACTCCTTCCCATTCCAATCCTGAGACACTTCCGATAGCAGAGATGTGATATCTCAATGTTTATACCAAACCTGAGACCCTTCCTATAACATGAGATGTGATATCCAACTCCTTCCCGTTCCAAACCTGAGACCCTTCCTTTAGCATGAGATGTGATATCCAGCTCCTTCCCATTCCAATCCTGAGACAATTCCGATAGCATGAGATGTGATATCTCAATGCTTCTAATATCAAAACTGAGACCCTCCCTATAGCATGATATGTGATATCTAAGTCCTTCCCATTCCAATCCTGAGACCCTTCCTATAGCATGAGATGTGATATCTCAATGCTTCTACCAAACCTGAGACCCTTCCTTTAGCATGAGATGTGATATCCAACTCCTTCCCATTCCAATCCTGAGACCCTTCCTATAGCATGAGAGGTGATATCTCAATACTTCTAATACCAAACCTGAGATCCTTCCGATAACATGAGATGTGATATCTCAATACTTCTAATACCAAACCTGAGATCCATCCTATAACATGAGATGTGATATCCAAATCCTTCCCCTTCCAAACCTGAGACCCGCCCTTTAGCATGAGATGTGATATCCAACTCCTTCCCATTCCAATCCTGAGACCCTTCTGATAGCATAAGATATGATATCTCAATGCTTCTATACCAAACCTGAGATCCTTCCGATAGCATGAGATGTGATATCTCAATACTTCTAATACCAAACCTGAGATCCTTCCTATAACATGAGATGTGATATCCAAATCCTTATCTTCCAAACCTGAGACCCTCCCTTTAGCATGAGATGTGATATCCAACTCCTTCCCATTCCAATCCTGAGACCCTTCCTATAGCATGAGAAGGGATATCCAACTCCTTCCCAATCCAATCCTGAGACCCTTCCGATAGCAGAGACGTGATATCTCATTGCTTCTACCAAACCTGAGACCCTTCCTTTAGCATGAGATGTGATATCCAAATCCTTCACATTCCAATCCTGAGACCCTTCCTATAGCATGTGATGTGATATCTCAATGCTTCTAATACCAAACCTGAGATCCTTCCTATAACATGAGATGTGATATCCAATTCCTTCCCATTCCAAACCTGAGACCCTTCCTATTGGATGAGATGTGATATCCAACTCCTTCCCATTCCAACCCTGAGACCCTTCCTATAGCATGAGATGTGATGTCTCAATGCTTCTAATACCAAACCTGAGATCCTTCCTATAACATGAGATGTGATATCCAACTCCTTCCCTTTCCAAACCTAAGAGCCTATCTATAGCATGAGATGTGATATCCAAGTCCTTCCCATTCCAATCCTTAGACCCTTCCTACAGCATGCAATATGATATCTCAATGATTCTAATAAAAAACCTGAGACCCGTCCTATAGCATGAGATATGATATCCAAGTCCTTCCCATTCCAATCCTGAGACCCTTCCTATAACATGAAATGTGATATCCAACTCCTTCCCATTCCAGCCTGAGACCCTTCCTATAGCATGAGATGGGATATCCAACTTCTTCCAAATCCAATACTGATACCCTTCCGATACCATGAGATGTGATATCCCAATGCTTCTACCAAACCTGAGACCCATACTATGGCATGAGATGTGATATCAAACTCCTTCCCATTCCAATCCTGAGACCCTTCCTATAGCTTGAGGTGTGATATCCAACTCCTTCCCATTCCAATTCTGAGACCCTTCTTATACCATGAGACTTGATATCTCAATGCTTCTAATACCAAACCTGAGACCCGTCCTATAACATGAGATGTGATATCCAAATCCTTCCCCTTCCAAACCTTAGACCCTTCCTTTATCATGAGATGTGATATCCAACTCCTTCCCATTCCAATCCTGAGACCCTTCCGATATCATGAGATTTGTTATCTCAATGCTTCTAATACCAAACCTGAGACCCTTCCTATAACATGAGATGGGATATCCAACTCCTTCCCATTCCAATCCTGAGACCCTTCCGATAGCAGAGATGTGATATCTCAATGCTTATACCAAACCTGAGAACCTTCCTATGGCCTGAGATGTCATATACAACTCCTTCTCATTCCAATCCTGAGACCCTTCCTTTAGCATGAGCTGTGATATCTCAATGCTTATACCAAATCTGAGACCCTTCCTATAGCATGAGATGTGATATCCAATTCCTTCCCATTCCAATCCTGAGACCCTTCCTATAGCATGATATGTGATATCTCAATGCTTATACCAAACCTGAGAGCCTACCTATAGCATGAGATGTGATATCCAAGTCCATCCCATTCCAATCCTTAGACCCTTCCTACAGCATGCGATGTGATATCTCAATGATTCTAATACCAAACCAGAGACTCTTCCTATAACATGAGATGGGATATCCAACTCCTTCCCATTCCAATCCTGAGCCGCTTCCGATAGCAGAGATGTGATATCTCAATGCTTATACCAAACCTGAGACCCTTCCTATAACATGAGATGTGATATCCAACTCCTTCCCGTTCCAAACCTGAGACACTAACTATAGCATATGTGATATCCAACTCCTTCCCATTCCAAACATGAGACCCTTCCTATAGCAAGAAAGTAATATCCAACTCCTACCCATTCCAATCCTGAGACCCTTCCTATAGCAAGAGATGTGATATCCAAATCCTTCATATTCCAATCCTGAGACCCTTCCTATAACATGAGATGTGATATCCAACTCCTTCCCATTCCAACCTGGGACACTTCCTATAGCATGAGAAGGGATATCCAACTCCTTCCCAATCCAATCCTGAGACCCTTCCGATAGCAGAGATGTGATATCTCAATGCTTATACCAAACCTGAGACCCTTCCTATGGCATGAGATGTGATATCCAACTCCTTGCCATTCAAATCCTAAAACCCTTCCTATAGCATGAGATGTGACATCTCTACGCTTATACCAAATCTGAGACCCTTCCTATAGCATGAGATGTGATATCCAATTCCTTCCCATTCCAATCCTGAGACCCTTCCTATAGCATGAGAAGGGATATCCAACTCCTTCCCAATCCAATCCTGAGACCCTTCCGATAGCAGAGATGTGATATCTCAATGCTTATACCAAACCTGAGAACCTTCCTATGGCCTGAGATGTCATATACAACTCCTTCCCATTCCAATCCTGAGACCCTTCCTTTAGCATGAGATGTGATATCTCAATGCTTATACCAAATCTGAGACCCTTCCTATAGCATGAGATGTGATATCCAATTCCTTCCCATTCCAATCCTGAGACCCTTCCTATAGCATGAGATGTGATATCTCAATGCTTATACCAAACCTGAGAGCCTACCTATAGCATGAGATGTGATATCCAAGTCCATCCCATTCCAATCCTTAGACCCTTCCTACAGCATGCGATGTGATATCTCAATGATTCTAATACCAAACCAGAGACTCTTCCTATAACATGAGATGGGATATCCAACTCCTTCCCATTCCAATCCTGAGCCGCTTCCGATAGCAGAGATGTGATATCTCAATGCTTATACCAAACCTGAGACCCTTCCTATAACATGAGATGTGATATCCAACTCCTTCCCGTTCCAAACCTGAGACACTAACTATAGCATATGTGATATCCAACTCCTTCCCATTCCAAACATGAGACCCTTCCTATAGCAAGAAAGTAATATCCAACTCCTACCCATTCCAATCCTGAGACCCTTCCTATAGCAAGAGATGTGATATCCAAATCCTTCCCATTCCAATCCTGAGACCCTTCCTATAACATGAGATGTGATATCCAACTCCTTCCCATTCCAACCTGAGACACTTCCTATAGCATGAGAAGGGATATCCAACTCCTTCCCAATCCAATCCTGAGACCCTTCCGATAGCAGAGATGTGATATCTCAATGCTTATACCAAACCTGAGACCTTTCCTATGGCATGAGATGTGATATCCAACTCCTTCCCAATCCAATCCTGAGACCCTTCCGATAGCAGAGACGTGATATCTCAATGCTTCTACCAAACCTGAGACCCTTCCTTTAGCATGAGATGTGATATCCAAATCCTTCACATTCCAATCCTGAGACCCTTCCTATAGCATGAGATGTGATATCTCAATGCTTCTAATACCAATCCTGAGATCCTTCCTATAACATGAGATGTGATATCCAATTCCTTCCCATTCCAAACCTGAGACCCTTCCTATTGGATGAGATGTGATATCCAACTCCTTCCCATTCCAACCCTGAGACCCTTCCTATAGCATGAGATGTGATGTCTCAATGCTTCTAATACCAAACCTGAGATCCTTCCTATAACATGAGATGTGATATCCAACTCCTTCCATTCCAATCCTGAGACCCGTCCTATAGCATGAGATGTGATATCTCAATGCTTATACCAAACCTGAGACCCTTCCTATAGCATGAGATGTTATATCCAACTGCTTCCCATTCCAATCCTGAGACCCTTCCTATAGCATGAGATGTGATATCTCAATGCTTCTAATACCAAACCTGAGATCCTTCCTCTAACATGAAATGTGATATCCAACTCCTTCCCTTTCCAAACCTAAGAGCCTATCTATAGCATGAGATGTGATATCCAAGTCCTTCCCATTCCAACCCTTCGACCCTTCCTACAGCATGCAATATGATATCTCAATGATTCTAATAACAAACCTGAGACCCGTCCTATAACATGAGATGGGATATCCAACTCCTTCCCATTCCAATCCTGAGACACTTCCGATAGCAGAGATGTGATATCTCAATGCTTATACCAAACCTGAGACCCTTCCTATAACATGAGATGTGATATCCAAATCCTTCCCGTTCCAAACCTGAGACCCTTCCTTTAGCATGAGATGTGATATCCAGCACCTTCCCATTCCAATCCTGAGACACTTCCGATAGCATGAGATGTGATATCTCAATGCTTCTAATATCAAAACTGAGACCCTCCCTATAGCATGATATGTGATATCTAAGTCCTTCCCATTCCAATCCTGAGACCCTCCCTATAGCATGAGATGTGATATCCAACTCCTTCCCATTCCAATCCTGAGACCCTTCCTATAGCATGAGATATGATATCTCAATACTTCTAATACCAAACGTGAGATCCTTCCGATAACATGAGATGTGATATCCAAATCTTTCCCCTTCCAAACCTGAGACCCTCCCTTTAGCATGAGATGTGATATCCAACTCCTTCCTATTCCAATCCTGAGACTCTTCTGATAGCATGAGATGTGATATCTCAATGCTTCTAATACCAAACCTGAGATCCTTCCGATAGCATGAGATGTGATATCTCAATGCTTCTAATACCAAACCTGAGATCCTACCTCTAACATGAAATGTGATATCCAACTCTTTCCCCTTCCAAACCTGAGAGCCTTCCTATAGCATGAGATATGATATCCAAGTCCTTCCCATTCCAATCCTGAGACCCTTCCTATAGCTTGAGATGTGATATCCAACTCCTTCCCATTCCAATTCTGAGACCCTTCCTATACTATGAGACTTGATATCTCAATGCTTCTAATACTAAACGTGAGACCCGTAATATAACATGAGATGTGATATCCAAATCCTTCCCCTTCCAAACCGTAGACCCTTCCTTTATCATGAGATGTGATATCCAACTCCTTCCCATTCCAATCCTGAGACCCTTCCGATATCCTGAGATGTGATATCTCAAAGCTTCTAATATCAAACTTGAGACCCTCCCTATAGCATGAGATGTGATATCCAAGTCCTTCCCATTCCAATCCTGAGACCCTTCCTATAGCATGAGATGTGATATCTCAATGCTTCTAATACCAAACCTGAGACCCTTCCTATAACATGAGATGGGAATATCCAACTCCTTCCCATTCCAATCCTGAGACCCTTCCGATAGCAGAGATGTGATATCTCAATGCTTCTAATACCAAACCTGAGATCCTTCCTATAACATGAGATGTGATATCCAAATCCTTCCTCTTCCAAACCTGAGACCCTCCCTTTAGCATGAGATGTGATATCCAACTCCTTCCCATTCCATTCCTGAGACCCTTCTGATAGCATGAGATGTGATATCTCAATGCCTCTAATACCAAACCTGAGATCCTACCTCTAACATGAAATGTGATATCCAACTCTTTCCCCTTCCAAACCTGAGAGCCTTCCTATAGCATGAGATGTGATATCCAAGTCCTTCCCATTCCAATCCTGAGACCCTTCCTATAGCTTGAGATGTGATATCCAACTCCTTCCCATTCCAATTCTGAGACCCTTCCTATACTCTGAGACTTGATATCTCAATGCTTCTAATACCAAACATGAGACCCGTAATATAACATGAGATGTGATATCCAAATCCTTCCCCTTCCAAACCTTAGACCCTTCCTTTATCATGAGATGTGATATCCAACTCCTTCCCATTCCAATCCTGAGACCCTTCCGATATCATGAGATGTGATATCTCAAAGCTTCTAATATCAAACTTGAGACCCTCCCTATAGCATGAGATGTGATATCCAAGTCCTTCCCATTCCAATCCTGAGACCCTTCCTATAGCATGAGATGTGATATCTCAATGCTTCTAATACCAAACCTGAGACCCTTCCTATAACATGAGATGGGAATATCCAACTGTTAGGAAAGATTTCGTAATTGTAGGTAATTTTCCTTCCATGTGGCAACCCCTAAACTTTTTGCTGTTGTTTTCACCTTGTTCTTGACTTTGCCAGAGAAGTGCAGCCTTCTGCCGCACTCCTCTGGGCTTTCGCTCCTTTCTTACGGGGAAACTGACATGCCCTTAAGACAGTCAGTACCGGGGAACGCTGTTTCCCGTAGTTTCTTTTATCGTGTTGCGGCTTTAGTGCAACATGACACAAGAGGGCACTGTAAGCTAAGTTACAGCTCTCTTGGGTCTCTAGCCTTCTACAGGCCCTAGATACTCTTTTAGGATGGTATTTGATCGGTGCAAGTCATTCAGGGACTGGAATGGTGGCAGCGATCGTTTTGTTTATTTTGAGCTCCTTTTGGCATTCTGAGCACGTTTTTCGCACTGAACCCAAAATGGTGGCCTGGCTCCCAAAATGGCCAGACCACGAGGCTCCTTTGTCTTGTCCACTGACCGTCTTGCTCCCTTCACCTTCCCCAGGTCGAGCGACCCGGGGCCTTCCTTATTTGGGCATGTACTTTCCCGCGAAACGTGGTTGCTTTCGCGGGCTTCTACATGTCGTTTGTGTGCCTCCAGGGTGTGGGCGCGACAATCCAAGCTCCGTTGGTACCGCTCCCAGTTGTGGGGGTACCATTTGAAAGGGTAGGGATCGACATGGTTGGTCCCCTTGACCCGCAAACATCCTCGGGCAATAGGTTTATCCTGGTGCTGGTCGACCATGCAACCAGGTATCCTGAGGCCATCCCATGGAAAACTGTAACTGCCAAGTCAGTTGCAGAAGCTTTACTCGGCATATTTACTAGGGTTGGCTTCCCTAAAGAAGTTGTGCCGGATGATGGCAGCAACTTTATGTCGAAGTATAGGCAGGCTATTTGGAAAGAATGTGGGGTCACCTACAGGTTCTCTTCTGCATGCCACCCCCAGACCAATGGTCTGGGGGGGCGTTTCAACAGGACGTTAAAGAGCATGATTGGGGCTCTGGAGGAGCCTCAGAGAAGAAAATGGGATCTTCTTGTTTCATGCTTACTGTTTGCCTACCGAGAGGTACCACAGGAGGGTGTTGGCTTCAGCCCCTTCGAACTTCTGTTCGGTCATCCCGTACGGGGACCCTTAGCCATCGTCAAAGAGGGATGGGAGATGCCCACTCCCCCTGTTACTACCAACGTAGTTGATTATGTGCTAGGGCTCAGAAAACGGATGGTACTTCTGATGGGCTTGGCTAGTGATAAACATTCCAATCCTGAGACCCTTCCGATATCATGAGATTTGTTATCTCAATGCTTCTAATATCAAACTTGAGACCCTCCCTATAGCATGAGATGTGACATCCAAGTCCTTCCCATTCCAATCCTGAGACCATTGAGATATCACTTCTCTGCTATCTTTGATCCTCCAGCCCCGCAAAGAAACTGGAGTATTCCGGGGAGAATGTCCACTTTACATATTGAATACAGCTTTGGCTGTCCTTCAAATGGAAAGTCTCCATCATTTGTTCAAACAACTCTAAGTGCTCCCAAACAGAATACTTAGCGTTCTTATGGTAAGGCGTGATGACGCTCCTGATCGCCTTAATCTGCTTTAAGGGGTCCTTAAGCAAGGCCCTTTTTGCCTTATTGGCCTTTTTGGTTCGGGTAACCCTTGTCCATTCATCCTCGGACTCAGAGGCACTGCTCCCAGAGGTTCCCGTCTGATCTTCCAGGTTTTCCCGGATTCTGCGAGCCTGGGAATGGCTGGCAGAATGTGGGGACCTGGTCTCCTGTGTCCTGCGCAGTTCAGAGGAGTCTTCAGATTCCTCCTTGCTGCCAGGATTTGATGGGTACCCCCTCCACTGACCTAACTGGGCAGAGGTTTTCAGGATGCCCTTAATGGGCCTACTCTCCTGGGGTTCCCCACTGAACTGTACTGTACTTGGGTGCCCATACCCGGATGCCCACCCCTCCATTCCTGAGTGGTACTGGCCTATGAGCCCCATACTCTTAGCTGGATAGTAATCTGCCATCCCTGTGGCCCTGTGCTCATGTGCGCCAGGGGACATGGGGGTGGTAGAGTCCAGGGACTGGGGGAGATGAAGGCCCCTGATGTTAGGGCTCCTGCGGTTATGGTCAGGAGTCTCTCTTTCCCAGCGGACCTCATCTCTATCCGCCCCTGCTCCCTGTTGCAATGCAAGAGCCTGCATTTGTGCTTTCAGTTCCTCAGTCAAGGCCTTACTCGACTCTATCAGTTTCTCCTGCATCGCTAACTGTTGCTGGAGCCTCTCATTGTGCTGGCAGAGAGCCTCATTTTCCCTCTGTGCTTCCTGATTGGTCCTGGAGCACTGGGCCAGTCTTTGCTGCAGGAGGGTTACCTCCTGATTCCCATCCCTACTGGCCTGCTCCTTTCTTGCCAGAGCATCTTCCACCCTTCTGGTGTGCTCTACCAAGTTCTGGTTTTCTTTTTGGAGGTCACCCAGCCCCTGGTGGGCCAGGTGATTTTCTTCCATTTTTCTTTTTAAATGGCAGACTTCCTGGCCTAAGGTATCCCTTTCCTGACTAAGAGCCTGCATCTGTGCCGCCAGGTCGTCCCTTTGCCTTTGGAAGGCACCAGCATTCTGGCGCTCCTGATCAAACTCTGCCTGGGTATCCAGGTCTTTCAGAATTAGTTTGTTGCTCTCTGCCTTCACTCTATTTAGGTGGCCTTGCAGGGTGACTACCTGCTCAGCACATACCCTGTTGAAGTCCAGTTGTTGCTCCAGCTTTTTCTGGTTTTGCAGTAGGGAGTCCAAACCTTCTTGGTATTCCTTCTGCAAGGCCAGAAATCTGGTATCCTGTTCTACCTTTTCCTGTTGCAGCACATCCATATCCTTCTTTATTTTAATGATGTGCTGCCTACTATCATCTTCTGACTCCTGGCTCCTCTGCAGCCTCTGCTCAGAAGAGACCAGGTCAGATTGGACCTTCTCTAACGCCATCTGTTGCCTATTTGCCAGATTTTGGCTTTCAGCACATCTATCCTGCATGTCTCCCATATATAGGTACAGGTATGCCGCTATCCTAAGAATCTTGTCGTGTTCATCTTTGGCCTTAGGAGCCATATATAGTTCACTCAGGGCCACATGTAATGGACCCTGATCTCTCCATAAGTCTGACCCTGTTTCAGTGACCTGTCGCGTGATGGCCTGCAACCAGGCATCCTGGCCCTGCTCAGCCCATTCACCTCTCACAAATAGTTTATGTAAGAAGTGCTCTCTGGCTATTTTCATATCTACCAAGGTCGTCATTCTAGAGATTGGTCTCTGTCCTGACTTACAGAAGTTTGTATTTTATTTTTGCAGAACAGAACTTTTCTTGGAGTGTCCCTTTTGAGGAATGCTTCACAGCGTAATGCAGCGTGGTGATCCGACCGGATGTATGTATCCCGTCAGTTAGCACACTGTATTAAGCTGCACAAGTGGTATTCTAACCCAAACGTCCGGCCGAGCCCCCAATTTGTAAGAGGATTCAATTCAGCACTACAGCTAAGTTAACGCCTAGTCTAGAATACTGAATGAAAACCCTTATTGATATATCTTTATGTCCAGTTCATGCGTTCTGGATGACTACCCCTATATAACACCCCTCTCTTGGAATCCCCCTGACCCCACTGAGCCAAGAAGTAGTTCTGTTTTGCAAGTTTAAAAGGTTTATTTGATAATTTAAAATATATATATATCACACTTTATAATAAATTAATAATTGAATAGCACACTTAATCTGATATGATAAAGATCAACAACGGAGAATCTGGCACTAGCACACTTCTTATAATCACTAATGAGTTGACATGAAATGGATAAGGTAGCACACTGGTAAATAGGAACACAAGTATAATGTGGTAGAGGATGCTTTATGTAAGCTCAGGTGGATGCAATATTCAATGAATGCAGTACAGAAAATACTCAATATGATTTCAACCAAACAATGTAATCACTTTTCTCTGGCAATCCCCTCCCCCCCTTGATGCAAGGCAAGGAAATGGATGGAAAACACACAGTTCTCAGAAATGCAATCAATGTAAATCAGTTCACCCCAGCAAGCTTAGACTACAGAAGTTTGAAAACACAGGCCCAATGCTTTGATATGTGCTAGCAATGGATGAGAAATATGCTGGAATGCTTTTAATTCCCTTTCAGAGGTTCAGGGTGAGTGGTATCTAGTTAATATTAGTCCAGGCTCACACTAGCAATGATGCAGGGATAGTTAGCAGGTTAAACGAATTTCTGGCAAATGGAAGGCAAGCAGCAGCAGTTTTTAAACATGAAGAAATTTGCAAATCGCTGCAAAATTCACGGATGCGCCGAGCGCTATTACAGAGGAACCACAAGGACTATCTCTATCGTTGTGGGGTCCTAGGAAAGCCTAGGATCTCATCTTCCAAATGAAAGTTACTGCAAGTCTCTAGCACAAACGGTTGCGGAGATATGAGCGATTAAATAAAGGTCGTTTTTCAGATTTGAAATTTTAAAGTTCAAAAAGACACGTGCAGCTTGCAACTAGGAAATGACAAGTGACAGCTTTGCAAATGACAGGTGACAGTTAGGAGACAGTTCTACTTAGATTAAAATAGGATTGAATTATATTATTTTAACTAGGAGATTGGTTCTGCACAGTTTTCTAGGTACTCACACTATATTCTTGAGTGAAATGGGCCTCGCCATGGATCTGGTCAGGGTTTTAAACTGGACTCTGGTCTGGTCTGGCCTCTGCACTTCACAGTGATCTGGGTCAGCTCTCTCTGCTGGTCTGGGTCTCTCTGGGTACAGCACTGCTTTCTCTCTGGTCTGGTCTCTTAGTTCTGGATAGATTGAAGTCTCTGGTTTGGTCTGGTCTGGCCTCTGCACTTCACAGTGATCTGGGTCAGCTCTCTCTGCTGGTCTGGGTCTCTCTGGGTACAGCACTGCTTTCTCTCTGGACTGGTCTCTTAGTTCTGGATAGATTGAAGTCTCTAAGTTGGCTTTCTGGAGGTTTGATGAATTTGAAGTCTGGATCTCTGGATGTTGTATGGTCCGGCAGAGTGCGTTGCAGCAAATGGAATTGAAGGTCCCTATCTGTCCTGTCTGTCTGCTTTTATGTGTTTAGAATGTGGGCGTGTTCTAGCATCACTGACCCTACCTCTCTCTCAGCTTCTTATTGGTCAAACTTCCATTTATCATTTGATTGGGGAATGAACTGTGAGTCAGAGGGATGTAATTTTATGGCTTGCAGATAGGACACTCCTCTGTCAGATTGCACACATTCTATATTTGATAATAAAAGACATATTTCACAGTTACACAGTTGCTTGAAATTACATATACATGGTGTGGCTGAATTTAGCCATGTCTCTGTCCAAATCTGCTGTTTCTAAGAGCTTGCATTCAGAAATGGCACATAATTGACTTTTTAACTGATTTTTCACTTTCTGACATTGACCCAACTTTACATACATGTGCGCAGGGAGTATGGACATTAACTGATGAAGTTTCAGATTTTTAACATGCACACATTTTGAGTAATATCCTCTTTTCCGCTAAAACCCCCCTGAACATGCCACCGGGTCGAAAAACCTCTTAAAATGTGGGCAGAAAAATCACAAGAATTATGGTGTCATTTATAAAATTTTCACATGTCCGCTCTATGAATGATCCATCTTTTTAAAGTTATGTTCTGGCTCCAAAGGGGTGTGGTTTCCTCCCAGCACAAGGTAGAAATACTGGTTTATCCAGTTCTGCCAAGCCAGCTTGCTCTCACAGGCAGTGCTCCTCCCAGCTTCTGCCAAGAGGAAGCTACATTTTACGACTGCTGTAATAAAACCTTTGCCTGAGTCAGGACAGGGCTTTGTTCACTTTCCTGCAGAGCACAGGTAATTCAATTATCAGATAGATGGCATATCCTTAGTGTGAGCAGCAAAAGGGCAGCTAGGCCTGGGAACACAGCTGTGACTCAAGTTTCACTCCTGATGGGGGTAGTTGCCAGGCAGAATTGGAATCTCTTTAAGCCAGTTTCAGATAAAATGTCACTTTTTGTTCCCCAGTTCCTGCATTCAAATAAAACTAAACATTTTTACATATGCAGCTAGAATGCTGATTCTAAGTGCAAAACTATGGCATTTCAACAGTTACAAAGGCATGTGACACCAAACATAGGTCACTCATTTAATCTAAACATTTTCGATTTTAGTGTCTTTAACCCAGTGCAACTTAAACTGCTGCAATCCACAGCTCAGCCAGTCTTGTTATAAACCTTCAAGTCACTTCAGAATATCACTTTACATTGTATCCACCTCTCAGTAAGTCTTTCTTTGGCATGTTTTGGGTTCATTTATTCAGTTTTCTACAAAAAAGTAAAATCTGGTGTTGTTTTAAATTGCCGGCTTTTGGATAGTGGTGAGTACTGGTACTGCACCCATTTTTGGGATTTAAGAATGAATTCCCCACAATTCTAGGTTGCATTTGGCAATCAGCATTGCCATTCCCAATGGTTTCAGACTACTGTGCGGGTAGTCCAATGGTGGTTTTAGGCAGTGTCCTTCTGTGCCCATAACATCGGCAAAAATGGGTGGCAGCCTATTCTTCCTGCATTTCCCTGTGCATTTTCTGGGAAGCTCTGGCCATCATGATGTTTTCATGTCAGTACTGAACAGTTTTGAGGTAGGGCTCGGATGCATGGGTAAATACATCCCACAACCCTACCTATAGCATGAGATGTGATATCCAAGTCCTTCCCATTCCAATCCTGAGACACTTCCTATAGCATGAGATGTGATATCCAACTCCTTCCCATTCCAATCCTGAGACCCTTCCTATAACATGAAATGTGATATCCAACTCCTTCCCATTCCAACCTGAGACCCTTCCTATAGCATGAGATGTGATATCTCAATGCTTATACCAAACCTGAGATCCTTCCTATAACATGAGATGTGATATCCAACTCCTTCCCATTCCAATCCTGAGACACTTCCTATAGCATGAGATGTGATATCTCACTGCTTATACCAAACCTGAGACCCTTCCCATAGCATGAGATGTGATATCCAACTCCTTCCCATTCCAATCCTCAGACCCTTCCTATAGCATGAGATGTGATATCTCAATGCTTCTAATATCAAACTTGAGACCCTACCTATAGCATGAGATGTGATATCCAAGTCCTTCCCATTCCAATCCTGAGACACTTCCTATAGCATGAGATGTGATATCCAACTCCTTCCCATTCCAATCCTGAGACCCTTCCTATAGCATGAGATATGATATCTCAATACTTCTAATACCAAATGTGAGATCCTTCCGATAACATGAGACCCTTCCTATGGCATGAGATGTGATATCCAACTCCTTGCCATTCAAATCCTGAGACCCTTCCTATAGCATGAGAAGGGATATCCAACTCCTTCCCAATCCAATCCTGAGACACTTCCTATAGCATGAGATGTGATATCTCACTGCTTATACCAAACCTGAGACCCTTCCCATAGCATGAGATGTGATATCCAAATCCTTCCCATTCCAATCCTGAGACCCTTCTGATAGCATGAGATGTGATATCTCAATGCTTCTAATACCAAACCTGAGATCCTTCCGATAGCATGAGATGTGATATCTCAATGCTTCTAATACCAAACCTGAGATCCTTCCTATAACATGAGATGTGATATCCAAATCCTTCCCCTTCCAAACCTGAGACCCTCTCTTTAGCATGAGATGTGATATCCAACTCCTTCCCATTCCATTCCTGAGACCCTTCTGATAGCATGAGATGTGATATCTCAATGCCTCTAATACCAAACCTGAGATCCTACCTCTAACATGAAATGTGATATCCAACTCTTTCCCCTTCCAAACCTGAGAGCCTTCCTATAGCATGAGATGTGATATCCAAGTCCTTCCCATTCCAATCCTGAGACCCTTCCTATAGCTTGAGATGTGATATCCAACTCCTTCCCATTCCAATTCTGAGACCCTTCCTATACTCTGAGACTTGATATCTCAATGCTTCTAATACCAAACCTGAGACCCGTAATATAACATGAGATGTGATATCCAAATCCTTCCCCTTCCAAAACTTAGACCCTTCCTTTATCATGAGATGTGATATCCAACTCCTTCCCATTCCAATCCTGAGACCCTTCCGATATCATGAGATTTGATATCTCAAAGCTTCTAATATCAAACTTGAGACCCTCCCTATAGCATGAGATGTGATATCCAAGTCCTTCCCATTCCAATCCTGAGACCCTTCCTATAGCATGAGATGTGATATCTCAATGCTTCTAATACCAAACCTGAGACCCTTCCTATAACATGAGATGGGAATATCCAACTCCTTCCCATTCCAATCCTGAGACCCTTCCGACAGCAGAGATGTGATATCTCAATGCTTATACCAAACCTGAGACCCTTCCTATGGCATGAGATGTGATATCCAACTCCTTGCCATTCAAATCCTGAGACCCTTCCTATAGCATGAGAAGGGATATCCAACTCCTTCCCAATCCAATCCTGAGACCCTTCCGATAGCAGAGACGTGATATCTCAATGCTTCTACCAAACCTGAGACCCTTCCTTTAGCATGAGATGTGATATCCAAATCCTTCACATTCCAATCCTGAGACCCTTCCTATAGCATGAGATGTGATATCTCAATGCTTCTAATACCAAACCTGAGATCCTTCCTATAACATGAGATGTGATATCCAATTCCTTCCCATTCCAAACCTGAGACCCTTCCTATTGGATGAGTTGTGATATCCAACTCCTTCCCATTCCAACCCTGAGACCCTTCCTATAGCATGAGATGTGATGTCTCAATGCTTCTAATACCAAACCTGAGATCCTTCCTATAACATGAGATGTGATATCCAACTCCTTCCATTCCAATCCTGAGACCCGTCCTATAGCATGAGATGTGATATCTCAATGCTTATACCAAACCTGAGACCCTTCCTATAGCATGAGATGTGATATCCAACTACTTCCCATTCCAATCCTGAGACCCTTCCTATAGCATGAGATGTGATATCTCAATGCTTCTAATACCAAACCTGAGATCCTTCCTCTAACATGAAATGTGATATCCAACTCCTTCCCTTTCCAAACCTAAGAGCCTATCTATAGCATGAGATGTGATATCCAGGTCCTTCCCATTCCAATCCTTAGACCCTTCCTACAGCATGCAATATGATATCTCAATGATTCTAATAACAAACCTGAGACCCGTCCTATAGCATGAGATATGATATCCAAGTCCTTCCCATTCCAATCCTGAGACCCTTCCTATAACATGAAATGTGATATCCAACTCCTTCCCATTCCAACCTGAGACCCTTCCTATAGCATGAGATGGGATATCCAACTTCTTCCAAATCCAATACTGATACCCTTTCTGATAGCATGAGATGTGATATCCCAATGCTTCTACCAAACCTGAGACCCATACTATGGCATGAGATGTGATATCAAACTCCTTCCCATTCCAATCCTGAGACCCTTCCTATAGCTTGAGGTGTGATATCCAACTCCTTCCCATTCCAATTCTGAGACCCTTCTTATACCATGAGACTTGATATCTCAATGCTTCTAATACCAAACCTGAGACCCGTCCTATAACATGAGATGTGATATCCAAATCCTTCCCCTTCCAAACCTTAGACCCTTCCTTTATCATGAGATGTGATATCCAACTCCTTCCCATTCCAATCCTGAGACCCTTCCGATATCATGAGATTTGTTATCTCAATGCTTCTAATATCAAACTTGAGACCCTCCCTATAGCATGAGATGTGACATCCAAGTCCTTCCCATTCCAATCCTGAGACCCTTCCTATAGCATGAGATGTGATATCTCTATGCTTCTAATACCAAACCTGAGACCCTTCCTATAACATGAGATGGGATATCCAACTCCTTCCCATTCAAATCCTGAGACCTTTCCGATAGCAGAGATGTGATATCTCAATGCTTATACCAAACCTGAGAACCTTCCTATGGCCTGAGATGTGATATACAACTCCTTCCCATTCCAATCCTGAGACCCTTCCTTTAGCATGAGATGTGATATCTCAATGCTTATACCAAATCTGAGACCCTTCCTATAGCATGAGATGTGATATCCAATTCCTTCCCATTCCAATCCTGAGACCCTTCCTATAGCATGAGATGTGATATCTCAATGCTTATACCAAACCTGAGAGCCTACCTATAGCATGAGATGTGATATCCAAGTGCATCCCATTCCAATCCTTAGACCCTTCCTACAGCATGCGATGTGATATCTCAATGATTCTAATACCAAACCAGAGACTCTTCCTATAACATGAGATGGGATATCCAACTCCTTCCAATTCCAATCCTGAGCCGCTTCCGATAGCAGAGATGTGATATCTCAATGCTTATACCAAACCTGAGACCCTTCCTATAACATGAGATGTGATATCCAACTCCTTCCCGTTCCAAACCTGAGACACTAACTATAGCATATGTGATATCCAACTCCTTCCCATTCCAAACATGAGACCCTTCCTATAGCAAGAAAGTAATATCCAACTCCTACCCATTCCAATCCTGAGACCCTTCCTATAGCAAGAGATGCGATATCCAAATCCTTCCCATTCCAATCCTGAGACCCTTCCTATAACATGAGATGTGATATCCAACTCCTTCCCATTCCAACCTGAGACATTTCCTATAGCATGAGAAGGGATATCCAACTCCTTCCCAATCCAATCCTGAGACCCTTCCGATAGCAGAGATGTGATATCTCAATGCTTATACCAAACCTGAGACCCTTCCTATGGCATGAGATGTGATATCCAACTCCTTGCCATTCAAATCCTGAGACCCTTCCTATAGCATGAGAAGGGATATCCAACTCCTTCCCAATCCAATCCTGAGACCCTTCCGATAGCAGAGACGTGATATCTCAATGCTTCTACCAAACCTGAGACCCTTCCTTTAGCATGAGATGTGATATCCAAATCCTTCACATTCCAATCCTGAGACCCTTCCTATAGCATGAGATGTGATATCTCAATGCTTCTAATACCAAACCTGAGATCCTTCCTATAACATGAGATGTGATATCCAATTCCTTCCTATTCCAAACCTGAGACCCTTCCTATTGGATGAGATGTGATATCCAACTCCTTCCCATTCCAACCCTGAGACCCTTCCTATAGCATGAGATTTGATGTCTCAATGCTTCTAATACCAAACCTGAGATCCTTCCTATAACATGAGATGTGATATCCAACTCCTTCCATTCCAATCCTGAGACCCGTCCTATAGCATGAGATGTGATATCTCAATGCTTATACCAAACCTGAGACCCTTCCTATAGCATGAGATGTGATATCCAACTGCTTCCCATTCCAATCCTGAGACCCTTCCTATAGCATGAGATGTGATATCTCAATGCTTCTAATACCAAACCTGAGATCCTTCCTCTAACATGAAATGTGATATCCAACTCCTT
The DNA here is from genome assembly GCF_040938575.1 of Ambystoma mexicanum. Taxonomy (NCBI): domain Eukaryota; kingdom Metazoa; phylum Chordata; class Amphibia; order Caudata; family Ambystomatidae; genus Ambystoma; species Ambystoma mexicanum. The sequence continues at coordinate 11,882,163 of NW_027182466.1, read as the reverse complement.
CCCTTTCCAAACCTAAGAGCCTATCTATAGCATGAGATGTGATATCCAAGTCCTTCACATTCCAACCCTTAGACCCTTCCTACAGCATGCAATATGATATCTCAATGATTCTAATAACAAACCTGAGACCCGTCCTATAACATGAGATGGGATATCCAACTCCTTCCCATTCCAATCCTGAGACCCTTCTGATAGCATGAGATGTGATATCTCAATGCCTCTAATACCAAACCTGAGATCCTACCTCTAACATGAAATGTGATATCCAACTCTTTCCCCTTCCAAACCTGAGAGCCTTCCTATAGCATGAGATGTGATATCCAAGTCCTTCCCATTCCAATCCTGAGACCCTTCCTATAGCTTGAGATGTGATATCCAACTCCTTCCCATTCCAATTCTGAGACCCTTCCTATACTCTGAGACTTGATATCTCAATGCTTCTAATACCAAACCTGAGACCCGTAATATAACATGAGATGTGATATCCAAATCCTTCCCCTTCCAAAACTTAGACCCTTCCTTTATCATGAGATGTGATATCCAACTCCTTCCCATTCCAATCCTGAGACCCTTCCGATATCATGAGATTTGATATCTCAAAGCTTCTAATATCAAACTTGAGACCCTCCCTATAGCATGAGATGTGATATCCAAGTCCTTCCCATTCCAATCCTGAGACCCTTCCTATAGCATGAGATGTGATATCTCAATGCTTCTAATACCAAACCTGAGACCCTTCCTATAACATGAGATGGGAATATCCAACTCCTTCCCATTCCAATCCTGAGACCCTTCCGATAGCAGAGATGTGATATCTCAATGCTTATACCAAACCTGAGACCCTTCCTATGGCATGAGATGTGATATCCAACTCCTTGCCATTCAAATCCTGAGACCCTTCCTATAGCATGAGAAGGGATATCCAACTCCTTCCCAATCCAATCCTGAGACCCTTCCGATAGCAGAGACGTGATATCTCAATGCTTCTACCAAACCTGAGACCCTTCCTTTAGCATGAGATGTGATATCCAAATCCTTCACATTCCAATCCTGAGACCCTTCCTATAGCATGAGATGTGATATCTCAATGCTTCTAATACCAAACCTGAGATCCTTCCTATAACATGAGATGTGATATCCAATTCCTTCCCATTCCAAACCTGAGACCCTTCCTATTGGATGAGTTGTGATATCCAACTCCTTCCCATTCCAACCCTGAGACCCTTCCTATAGCATGAGATGTGATGTCTCAATGCTTCTAATACCAAACCTGAGATCCTTCCTATAACATGAGATGTGATATCCAACTCCTTCCATTCCAATCCTGAGACCCGTCCTATAGCATGAGATGTGATATCTCAATGCTTATACCAAACCTGAGACCCTTCCTATAGCATGAGATGTGATATCCAACTACTTCCCATTCCAATCCTGAGACCCTTCCTATAGCATGAGATGTGATATCTCAATGCTTCTAATACCAAACCTGAGATCCTTCCTCTAACATGAAATGTGATATCCAACTCCTTCCCTTTCCAAACCTAAGAGCCTATCTATAGCATGAGATGTGATATCCAGGTCCTTCCCATTCCAATCCTTAGACCCTTCCTACAGCATGCAATATGATATCTCAATGATTCTAATAACAAACCTGAGACCCGTCCTATAGCATGAGATATGATATCCAAGTCCTTCCCATTTCAATCCTGAGACCCTTCCTATAACATGAAATGTGATATCCAACTCCTTCCCATTCCAACCTGAGACCCTTCCTATAGCATGAGATGGGATATCCAACTTCTTCCAAATCCAATACTGATACCCTTTCTGATAGCATGAGATGTGATATCCCAATGCTTCTACCAAACCTGAGACCCATACTATGGCATGAGATGTGATATCAAACTCCTTCCCATTCCAATCCTGAGACCCTTCCTATAGCTTGAGGTGTGATATCCAACTCCTTCCCATTCCAATTCTGAGACCCTTCTTATACCATGAGACTTGATATCTCAATGCTTCTAATACCAAACCTGAGACCCGTCCTATAACATGAGATGTGATATCCAAATCCTTCCCCTTCCAAACCTTAGACCCTTCCTTTATCATGAGATGTGATATCCAACTCCTTCCCATTCCAATCCTGAGACCCTTCCGATATCATGAGATTTGTTATCTCAATGCTTCTAATATCAAACTTGAGACCCTCCCTATAGCATGAGATGTGACATCCAAGTCCTTCCCATTCCAATCCTGAGACCCTTCCTATAGCATGAGATGTGATATCTCTATGCTTCTAATACCAAACCTGAGACCCTTCCTATAACATGAGATGGGATATCCAACTCCTTCCCATTCAAATCCTGAGACCTTTCCGATAGCAGAGATGTGATATCTCAATGCTTATACCAAACCTGAGAACCTTCCTATGGCCTGAGATGTGATATACAACTCCTTCCCATTCCAATCCTGAGACCCTTCCTTTAGCATGAGATGTGATATCTCAATGCTTATACCAAATCTGAGACCCTTCCTATAGCATGAGATGTGATATCCAATTCCTTCCCATTCCAATCCTGAGACCCTTCCTATAGCATGAGATGTGATATCTCAATGCTTATACCAAACCTGAGAGCCTACCTATAGCATGAGATGTGATATCCAAGTGCATCCCATTCCAATCCTTAGACCCTTCCTACAGCATGCGATGTGATATCTCAATGATTCTAATACCAAACCAGAGACTCTTCCTATAACATGAGATGGGATATCCAACTCCTTCCCATTCCAATCCTGAGCCGCTTCCGATAGCAGAGATGTGATATCTCAATGCTTATACCAAACCTGAGACCCTTCCTATAACATGAGATGTGATATCCAACTCCTTCCCGTTCCAAACCTGAGACACTAACTATAGCATATGTGATATCCAACTCCTTCCCATTCCAAACATGAGACCCTTCCTATAGCAAGAAAGTAATATCCAACTCCTACCCATTCCAATCCTGAGACCCTTCCTATAGCAAGAGATGTGATATCCAAATCCTTCCCATTCCAATCCTGAGACCCTTCCTATAACATGAGATGTGATATCCAACTCCTTCCCATTCCAACCTGAGACATTTCCTATAGCATGAGAAGGGATATCCAACTCCTTCCCAATCCAATCCTGAGACCCTTCCGATAGCAGAGATGTGATATCTCAATGCTTATACCAAACCTGAGACCCTTCCTATGGCATGAGATGTGATATCCAACTCCTTGCCATTCAAATCCTGAGACCCTTCCTATAGCATGAGAAGGGATATCCAACTCCTTCCCAATCCAATCCTGAGACCCTTCCGATAGCAGAGACGTGATATCTCAATGCTTCTACCAAACCTGAGACCCTTCCTTTAGCATGAGATGTGATATCCAAATCCTTCACATTCCAATCCTGAGACCCTTCCTATAGCATGAGATGTGATATCTCAATGCTTCTAATACCAAACCTGAGATCCTTCCTATAACATGAGATGTGATATCCAATTCCTTCCTATTCCAAACCTGAGACCCTTCCTATTGGATGAGATGTGATATCCAACTCCTTCCCATTCCAACCCTGAGACCCTTCCTATAGCATGAGATTTGATGTCTCAATGCTTCTAATACCAAACCTGAGATCCTTCCTATAACATGAGATGTGATATCCAACTCCTTCCATTCCAATCCTGAGACCCGTCCTATAGCATGAGATGTGATATCTCAATGCTTATACCAAACCTGAGACCCTTCCTATAGCATGAGATGTGATATCCAACTGCTTCCCATTCCAATCCTGAGACCCTTCCTATAGCATGAGATGTGATATCTCAATGCTTCTAATACCAAACCTGAGATCCTTCCTCTAACATGAAATGTGATATCCAACTCCTTCCCTTTCCAAACCTAAGAGCCTATCTATAGCATGAGATGTGATATCCAAGTCCTTCACATTCCAACCCTTAGACCCTTCCTACAGCATGCAATATGATATCTCAATGATTCTAATAACAAACCTGAGACCCGTCCTATAACATGAGATGGGATATCCAACTCCTTCCCATTCCAATCCTGAGACACTTCCGATAGCAGAGATGTGATATCTCAATGCTTATACCAAACCTGAGACCCTTCCTATAACATGAGATGTGATATCCAAATCCTTCCCGTTCCAAACCTGAGACCCTTCCTTTAGCATGAGATGTGATATCCAGCTCCTTCCCATTCCAATCCTGAGACACTTCCGATAGCATGAGATGTGATATCTCAATGCTTCTAATATCAAAACTGAGACCCTCCCTATAGCATGATATGTGATATCTAAGTCCTTCCCATTCCAATCCTGAGACCCTCCCTATAGCATGATATGTGATATCTAAGTCCTTCCCATTCCAATCCTGAGACCCTCCCTATAGCATGAGATGTGATATCCAATTCCTTCCCATTCCAATCCTGAGACCCTTCCTATAGCATGAGAGGTGATATCTCAATGCTTATACCAAACCTGAGAGCCTACCTATAGCATGAGATGTGATATCCAAGTGCATCCCATTCCAATCCTTAGACCCTTCCTACAGCATGCGATGTGATATCTCAATGATTCTAATACCAAACCAGAGACTCTTCCTATAACATGAGATGGGATATCCAACTCCTTCCCATTCCAATCCTGAGCCGCTTCCGATAGCAGAGATGTGATATCTCAATGCTTATACCAAACCTGAGACCCTTCCTATAACATGAGATGTGATATCCAACTCCTTCCCGTTCCAAACCTGAGACACTAACTATAGCATATGTGATATCCAACTCCTTCCCATTCCAAACATGAGACCCTTCCTATAGCAAGAAAGTAATATCCAACTCCTACCCATTCCAATCCTGAGACCCTTCCTATAGCAAGAGATGTGATATCCAAATCCTTCCCATTCCAATCCTGAGACCCTTCCTATAACATGAGATGTGATATCCAACTCCTTCCCATTCCAACCTGAGACACTTCCTATAGCATGAGAAGGGATATCCAACTCCTTCCCAATCCAATCCTGAGACCCTTCCGATAGCAGAGATGTGATATCTCAATGCTTATACCAAACCTGAGACGCTTCCTATGGCATGAGATGTGATATCCAACTCCTTGCCATTCAAATCCTGAGACCCTTCCTATAGCATGAGAAGGGATGTCCAACTCCTTCCCAATCCAATCCTGAGACCCTTCCGATAGCAGAGACGTGATATCTCAATGCTTCTACCAAACCTGAGACCCTTCCTTTAGCATGAGATGTGATATCCAAATCCTTCACATTCCAATCCTGAGACCCTTCCTATAGCTTGAGATGTGATATCTCAATGCTTCTAATACCAAACCTGAGATCCTTCCTATAACATGAGATGTGATATCCAATTCCTTCCTATTCCAAACCTGAGACCCTTCCTATTGGATGAGATGTGATATCCAACTCCTTCCCATTCCAACCCTGAGACCCTTCCTATAGCATGAGATGTGATGTCTCAGTGCTTCTAATACCAAACCTGAGATCCTTCCTATAACATGAGATGTGATATCCAACTCCTTCCATTCCAATCCTGAGACCCGTCCTATAGCATGAGATGTGATATCTCAATGCTTATACCAAACCTGAGACCCTTCATATAGCATGAGATGTGATATCCAACTGCTTCCCATTCCAATCCTGAGACCCTTCCTATAGCATGAGATGTGATATCTCAATGCTTCTAATACCAAACCTGAGATCCTTCCTCTAACATGAAATGTGATATCCAACTCCTTCCCTTTCCAAACCTAAGAGCCTATCTATAGCATGAGATGTGATATCCAAGTCCTTCACATTCCAACCCTTAGACCCTTCCTACAGCATGCAATATGATATCTCAATGATTCTAATAACAAACCTGAGACCCGTCCTATAACATGAGATGGGATATCCAACTCCTTCCCATTCCAATCCTGAGACACTTCCGATAGCAGAGATGTGATATCTCAATGCTTATACCAAACCTGAGACCCTTCCTATAACATGAGATGTGATATCCAAATCCTTCCCGTTCCAAACCTGAGACCCTTCCTTTAGCATGAGATGTGATATCCAGCTCCTTCCCATTCCAATCCTGAGACACTTCCGATAGCATGAGATGTGATATCTCAATGCTTCTAATATCAAAACTGAGACCCTCCCTATAGCATGATATGTGATATCTAAGTCCTTCCCATTCCAATCCTGAGACCCTCCCTATAGCATGAGATGTGATATCCAACTCCTTCTCATTCCAATCCTGAGACCCTTCCTATAGCATGAGATATGATATCTCAATACTTCTAATACCAAACGTGAGATCCTTCCGATAACATGAGATGTGATATCCAAATCCTTCCCCTTCCAAACCTGAGACCCTCCCTTTAGCATGAGATGTGATATCCAACTCCTTCCTATTCCAATCCTGAGACTCTTCTGATAGCATGAGATGTGATATCTCAATGCTTCTAATACCAAACCTGAGATCCTTCCGATAGCATGAGATGTGATATCTCAATGCTTCTAATACCAAACCTGAGATCCTTCCTATAACATGAGATGTGATATCCAAATCCTTCCCCTTCCAAACCTGAGACCCTCCCTTTAGCATGAGATGTGATATCCAACTCCTTCCCATTCCATTCCTGAGACCCTTCTGATAGCATGAGATGTGATATCTCAATGCCTCTAATACCAAACCTGAGATCCTACCTCTAACATGAAATGTGATATCCAACTCTTTCCCCTTCCAAACCTGAGAGCCTTCCTATAGCATGAGATGTGATATCCAAGTCCTTCCCATTCCAATCCTGAGACCCTTCCTATAGCTTGAGATGTGATATCCAACTCCTTCCCATTCCAATTCTGAGACCCTTCCTATACTATGAGACTTGATATCTCAATGCTTCTAATACCAAACCTGAGACCCGTAATATAACATGAGATGTGATATCCAAATCCTTCCCCTTCCAAACCTTAGACCCTTCCTTTATCATGAGATGTGATATCCAACTCCTTCCCATTCCAATCCTGAGACCCTTCCGATATCATGAGATGTGATATCTCAAAGCTTCTAATATCAAACTTGAGACACTCCCTATAGCATGAGATGTGATATCCAAGTCCTTCCCATTCCAATCCTGAGACCCTTCCTATAGCATGAGATGTGATATCCAACTGCTTCCCATTCCAATCCTGAGACCCTTCCTATAGCATGAGATGTGATATCTCTATGCTTCTAATACCAAACCTGAGATCCTTCCTCTAACATGAAATGTGATATCCAACTCCTTCCCTTTCCAAACCTAAGAGCCTATCTATAGCATGAGATGTGATATCCAGGTCCTTCACATTCCAACCCTTAGACCCTTCCTACAGCATGCAATATGATATCTCAATGATTCTAATAACAAACCTGAGACCCGTCCTATAACATGAGATGGGATATCCAACTCCTTCCCATTCCAATCCTGAGACTCTTCCGATAGCAGAGATGTGATATCTCAATGCTTATACCAAACCTGAGACCCTTCCTATAACATGAGATGTGATATCCAAATCCTTCCCGTTCCAAACCTGAGACCCTTCCTTTAGCATGAGATGTGATATCCAGCTCCTTCCCATTCCAATCCTGAGACACTTCCGATAGCATGAGATGTGATATCTCAATGCTTCTAATATCAAAACTGAGACCCTCCCTATAGCATGATATGTGATATCTAAGTCCTTCCCATTCCAATCCTGAGACCCTCCCTATAGCATGAGATGTGATATCCAACTCCTTCCCATTCCAATCCTGAGACCCTTCCTATAGCATGAGATATGATATCTCAATACTTCTAATACCAAACGTGAGATCCTTCCGATAACATGAGATGTGATATCCAAATCCTTCCCCTTCCAAACCTGAGACCCTCCCTTTAGCATGAGATGTGATATCCAACTCCTTCCTATTCCAATCCTGAGACTCTTCTGATAGCATGAGATGTGATATCTCAATGCTTCTAATACCAAACCTGAGATCCTTCCGATAGCATGAGATGTGATATCTCAATGCTTCTAATACCAAACCTGAGATCCTTCCTATAACATGAGATGTGATATCCAAATCCTTCCCCTTCCAAACCTGAGACCCTCCCTTTAGCATGAGATGTGATATCCAACTCCTTCCCATTCCATTCCTGAGACCCTTCTGATAGCATGAGATGTGATATCTCAATGCCTCTAATACCAAACCTGAGATCCTACCTCTAACATGAAATGTGATATCCAACTCTTTCCCCTTCCAAACCTGAGAGCCTTCCTATAGCATGAGATGTGATATCCAAGTCCTTCCCATTCCAATTCTGAGACCCTTCCTATAGCTTGAGATGTGATATCCAACTCCTTCCCATTCCAATTCTGAGACCCTTCCTATACTATGAGACTTGATATCTCAATGCTTCTAATACCAAACCTGAGACCCGTAATATAACATGAGATGTGATATCCAAATCCTTCCCCTTCCAAACCTTAGACCCTTCCTTTATCATGAGATGTGATATCCAACTCCTTCCCATTCCAATCCTGAGACCCTTCCGATATCATGAGATGTGATATCTCAAAGCTTCTAATATCAAACTTGAGACCCTCCCTATAGCATGAGATGTGATATCCAAGTCCTTCCCATTCCAATCCTGAGACCCTTCCTATAGCATGAGATGTGATATCTCAATGCTTCTAATACCAAACCTGAGACCCTTCCTATAACATGAGATGGGAATATCCAACTCCTTCCCATTCCAATCCTGAGACCCTTCCGATAGCAGAGATGTGATATCTCAATGCTTATACCAAACCTGAGATCCTTCCTATAACATGAGATGTGATATCCAACTCCTTCCCATTCCAATCCTGAGACACTTCCTATAGCATGAGATGTGATATCTCACTGCTTATACCAAACCTGAGACCCTTCCCATAGCATGAGATGTGATATCCAACTCCTTCCCATTCCAATCCTCAGACCCTTCCTATAGCATGAGATGTGATATCTCAATGCTTCTAATATCAAACTTGAGACCCTACCTATAGCATGAGATGTGATATCCAAGTCCTTCCCATTCCAATCCTGAGACACTTCCTATAGCATGAGATGTGATATCTCAATGCTTCTAATACCAAACCTGAGACTCTTCCTATAACATGAGATGGGATATCCAACTCCTTCCCATTCCAATCCTGAGACCCTTTTGATAGCAGAGATGTGATATCTCAATGTTTATACCAAACCTGAGACCCTTCCTACGGCATGAGATGTCATATTCAACTCCTTCCCATTCCAATCCTGAGACCCTTCCTATAGCATGAGATGTGATATCCAACTCCTTCCCATTCCAATCCTGAGACCCTTCCTATAGCATGAGATGTGATGTCTCAATGCTTCTAATACAAAACCTGAGATCCTTCCTATAACATGAGATGTGATATCCAACTCCTTCCATTCCAATCCTGGACCCTTCCTATAGCATGAGATGTGATATCTCAATGCTTATACCAAACCTGAGACCCTTCCTTTAGCATGAGATGTGATATCCAACTCCTTCCCATTCCAATCCTGAGACCCTTCCTATAGCCTGAGATGTGATATCTCAATGCCTCTAATACCAAACCTGAGATCCTTCCTCTAACATGAAATGTGATATCCAACTCCTTCACTTTCCAAACCTGAGAGCCTATCTATAGCATGAGATGTGATATCCAAGTCCTTCCCATTCCAATCCTTAGACCCTTCCTACAGCATGCAATATGATATCTCAATGATTCTAATAAAAAACCTGAGACCCGTCCTATAACATGAGATGGGATATCCAACTCCTTCCCATTCCAATCCTGAGACACTTCCGATAGCAGAGATGTGATATCTCAATGTTTATACCAAACCTGAGACCCTTCCTATAACATGAGATGTGATATCCAACTCCTTCCCGTTCCAAACCTGAGACCCTTCCTTTAGCATGAGATGTGATATCCAGCTCCTTCCCATTCCAATCCTGAGACACTTCCGATAGCATGAGATGTGATATCTCAATGCTTCTAATATCAAAACTGAGACCCTCCCTATAGCATGATATGTGATATCTAAGTCCTTCCCATTCCAATCCTGAGACCCTTCCTATAGCATGAGATGTGATATCTCAATGCTTCTACCAAACCTGAGACCCTTCCTTTAGCATGAGATGTGATATCCAACTCCTTCCCATTCCAATCCTGAGACCCTTCCTATAGCATGAGAGGTGATATCTCAATACTTCTAATACCAAACCTGAGATCCTTCCGATAACATGAGATGTGATATCTCAATACTTCTAATACCAAACCTGAGATCCATCCTATAACATGAGATGTGATATCCAAATCCTTCCCCTTCCAAACCTGAGACCCGCCCTTTAGCATGAGATGTGATATCCAACTCCTTCCCATTCCAATCCTGAGACCCTTCTGATAGCATAAGATATGATATCTCAATGCTTCTATACCAAACCTGAGATCCTTCCGATAGCATGAGATGTGATATCTCAATACTTCTAATACCAAACCTGAGATCCTTCCTATAACATGAGATGTGATATCCAAATCCTTATCTTCCAAACCTGAGACCCTCCCTTTAGCATGAGATGTGATATCCAACTCCTTCCCATTCCAATCCTGAGGTTCTTCTGATAGCATAAGATATGATATCTCAATGCTTCTATACCAAACCTGAGATCCTTCTGATAGCATGAGATGTGATATCTCAATACTTCTAATACCAAACCTGAGATCCTACCTCTAACATGAAATGTGATATCCAACTCTTTCCCCTTGCAAACCTGAGAGCCTTCCTATAGCATGAGATGTGATATCCAAGTCTTTCCCATTCCAATCCTGAGACCCTTCCTATAACATGAGATGTGATACCCAACTCCTTCCCATTCCAACCTGAGACCCTTCCTATAGCATGAGATGGGATATCCAACTCCTTCCAAATCCAATCCCGATACCCTTCCGATAGCATGAGATCTGATATCCCAATGCTTCTACCAAACCTGAGACCCATACTATGGCATGAGATGTGATATCAAACTCCTTCCCATTCTAATCCTGAGACCCTTCATATAGCTTGAGATGTGATATCCAACTCCTTCCCATTCCAATTCTGAGACCCTTCCTATACCATGAGACTTGATATCTCAATGCTTCTAATACCAAACCTGAGACCCGTCCTATAACATGAGATGTGATATCCAAATGCTTCCCCTTCCAAACCTTAGACCCTTCCTTTATCATGAGATGTGATAGCCAACTCCTTCCCATTCCAATCTTGAGACCCTTCCGATATCATGAAATGTGATATCTCAATGCTTCTAATATCAAACTTGAGACCCTCCCTATAACATGAGATGGGAATATCCAACTCCTTCCCATTCCAATCCTGAGACCCTTCCGATAGCAGAGATGTGATATCTCAATGCTTATACCAAACCTGAGATCCTTCCTATAACATGAGATGTGTAATCCAACTCCTTCCCATTCCAATCCTGAGACACTTCCTATAGCATGAGATGTGATATCTCACTGCTTATACCAAACCTGAGACCCTTCCTATAGCATGAGATGTGATATCCAACTCCTTCCCATTCCAATCCTGAGACCCTTCCTATAGCATGAGATGTGATATCTCAATGCTTCTAATACCAAACCTGAGATCCTTCCTCTAACATGAAATGTGATATCCAACTCCTTCCCTTTCCAAACCTAAGAGCCTATCTATAGCATGAGATGTGATATCCAAGTCCTTCACATTCCAACCCTTAGACCCTTCCTACAGCATGCAATATGATATCTCAATGATTCTAATAACAAACCTGAGACCCGTCCTATAACATGAGATGGGATATCCAACTCCTTCCCATTCCAATCCTGAGACACTTCCGATAGCAGAGATGTGATATCTCAATGCTTATACCAAACCTGAGACCCTTCCTATAACATGAGATGTGATATCCAAATCCTTCCCGTTCCAAACCTGAGACCCTTCCTTTAGCATGAGATGTGATATCCAGCTCCTTCCCATTCCAATCCTGAGAGACTTCCGATAGCATGAGATGTGATATCTCAATGCTTCTAATATCAAAACTGAGACCCTCCCTATAGCATGATATGTGATATCTAAGTCCTTCCCATTCCAATCCTGAGACCCTCCCTATAGCATGATATGTGATATCTAAGTCCTTCCCATTCCAATCCTGAGACCCTCCCTATAGCATGAGATGTGATATCCAATTCCTTCCCATTCCAATCCTGAGACCCTTCCTATAGCATGAGAGGTGATATCTCAATGCTTATACCAAACCTGAGAGCCTACCTATAGCATGAGATGTGATATCCAAGTGCATCCCATTCCAATCCTTAGACCCTTCCTACAGCATGCGATGTGATATCTCAATGATTCTAATACCAAACCAGAGACTCTTCCTATAACATGAGATGGGATATCCAACTCCTTCCCATTCCAATCCTGAGCCGCTTCCGATAGCAGAGATGTGATATCTCAATGCTTATACCAAACCTGAGACCCTTCCTATAACATGAGATGTGATATCCAACTCCTTCCCGTTCCAAACCTGAGACACTAACTATAGCATATGTGATATCCAACTCCTTCCCATTCCAAACATGAGACCCTTCCTATAGCAAGAAAGTAATATCCAACTCCTACCCATTCCAATCCTGAGACCCTTCCTATAGCAAGAGATGTGATATCCAAATCCTTCCCATTCCAATCCTGAGACCCTTCCTATAACATGAGATGTGATATCCAACTCCTTCCCATTCCAACCTGAGACACTTCCTATAGCATGAGAAGGGATATCCAACTCCTTCCCAATCCAATCCTGAGACCCTTCCGATAGCAGAGATGTGATATCTCAATGCTTATACCAAACCTGAGACGCTTCCTATGGCATGAGATGTGATATCCAACTCCTTGCCATTCAAATCCTGAGACCCTTCCTATAGCATGAGAAGGGATGTCCAACTCCTTCCCAATCCAATCCTGAGACCCTTCCGATAGCAGAGACGTGATATCTCAATGCTTCTACCAAACCTGAGACCCTTCCTTTAGCATGAGATGTGATATCCAAATCCTTCACATTCCAATCCTGAGACCCTTCCTATAGCTTGAGATGTGATATCTCAATGCTTCTAATACCAAACCTGAGATCCTTCCTATAACATGAGATGTGATATCCAATTCCTTCCTATTCCAAACCTGAGACCCTTCCTATTGGATGAGATGTGATATCCAACTCCTTCCCATTCCAACCCTGAGACCCTTCCTATAGCATGAGATGTGATGTCTCAGTGCTTCTAATACCAAACCTGAGATCCTTCCTATAACATGAGATGTGATATCCAACTCCTTCCATTCCAATCCTGAGACCCGTCCTATAGCATGAGATGTGATATCTCAATGCTTATACCAAACCTGAGACCCTTCATATAGCATGAGATGTGATATCCAACTGCTTCCCATTCCAATCCTGAGACCCTTCCTATAGCATGAGATGTGATATCTCAATGCTTCTAATACCAAACCTGAGATCCTTCCTCTAACATGAAATGTGATATCCAACTCCTTCCCTTTCCAAACCTAAGAGCCTATCTATAGCATGAGATGTGATATCCAAGTCCTTCACATTCCAACCCTTAGACCCTTCCTACAGCATGCAATATGATATCTCAATGATTCTAATAACAAACCTGAGACCCGTCCTATAACATGAGATGGGATATCCAACTCCTTCCCATTCCAATCCTGAGACACTTCCGATAGCAGAGATGTGATATCTCAATGCTTATACCAAACCTGAGACCCTTCCTATAACATGAGATGTGATATCCAAATCCTTCCCGTTCCAAACCTGAGACCCTTCCTTTAGCATGAGATGTGATATCCAGCTCCTTCCCATTCCAATCCTGAGACACTTCCGATAGCATGAGATGTGATATCTCAATGCTTCTAATATCAAAACTGAGACCCTCCCTATAGCATGATATGTGATATCTAAGTCCTTCCCATTCCAATCCTGAGACCCTCCCTATAGCATGAGATGTGATATCCAACTCCTTCTCATTCCAATCCTGAGACCCTTCCTATAGCATGAGATATGATATCTCAATACTTCTAATACCAAACGTGAGATCCTTCCGATAACATGAGATGTGATATCCAAATCCTTCCCCTTCCAAACCTGAGACCCTCCCTTTAGCATGAGATGTGATATCCAACTCCTTCCTATTCCAATCCTGAGACTCTTCTGATAGCATGAGATGTGATATCTCAATGCTTCTAATACCAAACCTGAGATCCTTCCGATAGCATGAGATGTGATATCTCAATGCTTCTAATACCAAACCTGAGATCCTTCCTATAACATGAGATGTGATATCCAAATCCTTCCCCTTCCAAACCTGAGACCCTCCCTTTAGCATGAGATGTGATATCCAACTCCTTCCCATTCCATTCCTGAGACCCTTCTGATAGCATGAGATGTGATATCTCAATGCCTCTAATACCAAACCTGAGATCCTACCTCTAACATGAAATGTGATATCCAACTCTTTCCCCTTCCAAACCTGAGAGCCTTCCTATAGCATGAGATGTGATATCCAAGTCCTTCCCATTCCAATCCTGAGACCCTTCCTATAGCTTGAGATGTGATATCCAACTCCTTCCCATTCCAATGCTGAGACCCTTCCTATACTATGAGACTTGATATCTCAATGCTTCTAATACCAAACCTGAGACCCGTAATATAACATGAGATGTGATATCCAAATCCTTCCCCTTCCAAACCTTAGACCCTTCCTTTATCATGAGATGTGATATCCAACTCCTTCCCATTCCAATCCTGAGACCCTTCCGATATCATGAGATGTGATATCTCAAAGCTTCTAATATCAAACTTGAGACACTCCCTATAGCATGAGATGTGATATCCAAGTCCTTCCCATTCCAATCCTGAGACCCTTCCTATAGCATGAGATGTGATATCCAACTGCTTCCCATTCCAATCCTGAGACCCTTCCTATAGCATGAGATGTGATATCTCTATGCTTCTAATACCAAACCTGAGATCCTTCCTCTAACATGAAATGTGATATCCAACTCCTTCCCTTTCCAAACCTAAGAGCCTATCTATAGCATGAGATGTGATATCCAGGTCCTTCACATTCCAACCCTTAGACCCTTCCTACAGCATGCAATATGATATCTCAATGATTCTAATAACAAACCTGAGACCCGTCCTATAACATGAGATGGGATATCCAACTCCTTCCCATTCCAATCCTGAGACTCTTCCGATAGCAGAGATGTGATATCTCAATGCTTATACCAAACCTGAGACCCTTCCTATAACATGAGATGTGATATCCAAATCCTTCCCGTTCCAAACCTGAGACCCTTCCTTTAGCATGAGATGTGATATCCAGCTCCTTCCCATTCCAATCCTGAGACACTTCCGATAGCATGAGATGTGATATCTCAATGCTTCTAATATCAAAACTGAGACCCTCCCTATAGCATGATATGTGATATCTAAGTCCTTCCCATTCCAATCCTGAGACCCTCCCTATAGCATGAGATGTGATATCCAACTCCTTCCCATTCCAATCCTGAGACCCTTCCTATAGCATGAGATATGATATCTCAATACTTCTAATACCAAACGTGAGATCCTTCCGATAACATGAGATGTGATATCCAAATCCTTCCCCTTCCAAACCTGAGACCCTCCCTTTAGCATGAGATGTGATATCCAACTCCTTCCTATTCCAATCCTGAGACTCTTCTGATAGCATGAGATGTGATATCTCAATGCTTCTAATACCAAACCTGAGATCCTTCCGATAGCATGAGATGTGATATCTCAATGCTTCTAATACCAAACCTGAGATCCTTCCTATAACATGAGATGTGATATCCAAATCCTTCCCCTTCCAAACCTGAGACCCTCCCTTTAGCATGAGATGTGATATCCAACTCCTTCCCATTCCATTCCTGAGACCCTTCTGATAGCATGAGATGTGATATCTCAATGCCTCTAATACCAAACCTGAGATCCTACCTCTAACATGAAATGTGATATCCAACTCTTTCCCCTTCCAAACCTGAGAGCCTTCCTATAGCATGAGATGTGATATCCAAGTCCTTCCCATTCCAATTCTGAGACCCTTCCTATAGCTTGAGATGTGATATCCAACTCCTTCCCATTCCAATTCTGAGACCCTTCCTATACTATGAGACTTGATATCTCAATGCTTCTAATACCAAACCTGAGACCCGTAATATAACATGAGATGTGATATCCAAATCCTTCCCCTTCCAAACCTTAGACCCTTCCTTTATCATGAGATGTGATATCCAACTCCTTCCCATTCCAATCCTGAGACCCTTCCGATATCATGAGATGTGATATCTCAAAGCTTCTAATATCAAACTTGAGACCCTCCCTATAGCATGAGATGTGATATCCAAGTCCTTCCCATTCCAATCCTGAGACCCTTCCTATAGCATGAGATGTGATATCTCAATGCTTCTAATACCAAACCTGAGACCCTTCCTATAACATGAGATGGGAATATCCAACTCCTTCCCATTCCAATCCTGAGACCCTTCCGATAGCAGAGATGTGATATCTCAATGCTTATACCAAACCTGAGATCCTTCCTATAACATGAGATGTGATATCCAACTCCTTCCCATTCCAATCCTGAGACACTTCCTATAGCATGAGATGTGATATCTCACTGCTTATACCAAACCTGAGACCCTTCCCATAGCATGAGATGTGATATCCAACTCCTTCCCATTCCAATCCTCAGACCCTTCCTATAGCATGAGATGTGATATCTCAATGCTTCTAATATCAAACTTGAGACCCTACCTATAGCATGAGATGTGATATCCAAGTCCTTCCCATTCCAATCCTGAGACACTTCCTATAGCATGAGATGTGATATCTCAATGCTTCTAATACCAAACCTGAGACTCTTCCTATAACATGAGATGGGATATCCAACTCCTTCCCATTCCAATCCTGAGACCCTTTTGATAGCAGAGATGTGATATCTCAATGTTTATACCAAACCTGAGACCCTTCCTACGGCATGAGATGTCATATTCAACTCCTTCCCATTCCAATCCTGAGACCCTTCCTATAGCATGAGATGTGATATCCAACTCCTTCCCATTCCAATCCTGAGACCCTTCCTATAGCATGAGATGTGATGTCTCAATGCTTCTAATACAAAACCTGAGATCCTTCCTATAACATGAGATGTGATATCCAACTCCTTCCATTCCAATCCTGGACCCTTCCTATAGCATGAGATGTGATATCTCAATGCTTATACCAAACCTGAGACCCTTCCTTTAGCATGAGATGTGATATCCAACTCCTTCCCATTCCAATCCTGAGACCCTTCCTATAGCCTGAGATGTGATATCTCAATGCCTCTAATACCAAACCTGAGATCCTTCCTCTAACATGAAATGTGATATCCAACTCCTTCACTTTCCAAACCTGAGAGCCTATCTATAGCATGAGATGTGATATCCAAGTCCTTCCCATTCCAATCCTTAGACCCTTCCTACAGCATGCAATATGATATCTCAATGATTCTAATAAAAAACCTGAGACCCGTCCTATAACATGAGATGGGATATCCAACTCCTTCCCATTCCAATCCTGAGACACTTCCGATAGCAGAGATGTGATATCTCAATGTTTATACCAAACCTGAGACCCTTCCTATAACATGAGATGTGATATCCAACTCCTTCCCGTTCCAAACCTGAGACCCTTCCTTTAGCATGAGATGTGATATCCAGCTCCTTCCCATTCCAATCCTGAGACACTTCCGATAGCATGAGATGTGATATCTCAATGCTTCTAATATCAAAACTGAGACCCTCCCTATAGCATGATATGTGATATCTAAGTCCTTCCCATTCCAATCCTGAGACCCTTCCTATAGCATGAGATGTGATATCTCAATGCTTCTACCAAACCTGAGACCCTTCCTTTAGCATGAGATGTGATATCCAACTCCTTCCCATTCCAATCCTGAGACCCTTCCTATAGCATGAGAGGTGATATCTCAATACTTCTAATACCAAACCTGAGATCCTTCCGATAACATGAGATGTGATATCTCAATACTTCTAATACCAAACCTGAGATCCATCCTATAACATGAGATGTGATATCCAAATCCTTCCCCTTCCAAACCTGAGACCCGCCCTTTAGCATGAGATGTGATATCCAACTCCTTCCCATTCCAATCCTGAGACCCTTCTGATAGCATAAGATATGATATCTCAATGCTTCTATACCAAACCTGAGATCCTTCCGATAGCATGAGATGTGATATCTCAATACTTCTAATACCAAACCTGAGATCCTTCCTATAACATGAGATGTGATATCCAAATCCTTATCTTCCAAACCTGAGACCCTCCCTTTAGCATGAGATGTGATATCCAACTCCTTCCCATTCCAATCCTGAGGTTCTTCTGATAGCATAAGATATGATATCTCAATGCTTCTATACCAAACCTGAGATCCTTCTGATAGCATGAGATGTGATATCTCAATACTTCTAATACCAAACCTGAGATCCTACCTCTAACATGAAATGTGATATCCAACTCTTTCCCCTTGCAAACCTGAGAGCCTTCCTATAGCATGAGATGTGATATCCAAGTCTTTCCCATTCCAATCCTGAGACCCTTCCTATAACATGAGATGTGATACCCAACTCCTTCCCATTCCAACCTGAGACCCTTCCTATAGCATGAGATGGGATATCCAACTCCTTCCAAATCCAATCCCGATACCCTTCCGATAGCATGAGATCTGATATCCCAATGCTTCTACCAAACCTGAGACCCATACTATGGCATGAGATGTGATATCAAACTCCTTCCCATTCTAATCCTGAGACCCTTCATATAGCTTGAGATGTGATATCCAACTCCTTCCCATTCCAATTCTGAGACCCTTCCTATACCATGAGACTTGATATCTCAATGCTTCTAATACCAAACCTGAGACCCGTCCTATAACATGAGATGTGATATCCAAATGCTTCCCCTTCCAAACCTTAGACCCTTCCTTTATCATGAGATGTGATAGCCAACTCCTTCCCATTCCAATCTTGAGACCCTTCCGATATCATGAAATGTGATATCTCAATGCTTCTAATATCAAACTTGAGACCCTCCCTATAACATGAGATGGGAATATCCAACTCCTTCCCATTCCAATCCTGAGACCCTTCCGATAGCAGAGATGTGATATCTCAATGCTTATACCAAACCTGAGATCCTTCCTATAACATGAGATGTGTAATCCAACTCCTTCCCATTCCAATCCTGAGACACTTCCTATAGCATGAGATGTGATATCTCACTGCTTATACCAAACCTGAGACCCTTCCTATAGCATGAGATGTGATATCCAACTCCTTCCCATTCCAATCCTGAGACCCTTCCTATAGCATGAGATGTGATATCTCAATGCTTCTAATATCAAACTTGAGACCCTCCCTATAGCATGAGAGGTGATACCCAAGTCCTTCCCATTCCAATCCTGAGACACTTCCTATAGCATGAGATGTGATATCCAACTGCTTCCCATTCCAATCCTGAGACCCTTCCTATAGCATGAGATGTGATATCTCTATGCTTCTAATACCAAACCTGAGATCCTTCCTCTAACATGAAATGTGATATCCAACTCCTTCCCTTTCCAAACCTAAGAGCCTATCTATAGCATGAGATGTGATATCCAAGTCCTTCACATTCCAACCCTTAGACCCTTCCTACAGCATGCAATATGATATCTCAATGATTCTAATAACAAACCTGAGACCCGTCCTATAACATGAGATGGGATATCCAACTCCTTCCCATTCCAATCCTGAGACTCTTCCGATAGCAGAGATGTGATATCTCAATGCTTGTACCAAACCTGAGATCCTTCCTATAACATGAGATGTGATATCCAACTCCTTCCCATTCCAATCCTGAGACACTTCCTATAGCATGAGATGTGATATCCAACTCCTTCCCATTCCAATTCTGAGACCCTTCCTATACTATGAGACTTGATATCTCAATGCTTCTAATACCAAACCTGAGACCCGTAATATAACATGAGATGTGATATCCAAATCCTTCCCCTTCCAAACCTTAGACCCTTCCTTTATCATGAGATGTGATATCCAACTCCTTCCCATTCCAATCCTGAGACCCTTCCGATATCATGAGATGTGATATCTCAAAGCTTCTAATATCAAACTTGAGACCCTCCCTATAGCATGAGATGTGATATCCAAGTCCTTCCCATTCCAATCCTGAGACCCTTCCTATAGCATGAGATGTGATATCTCAATGCTTATACCAAACCTGAGACCCTTCCTATAGCATGAGATGTGATATCCAACTGCTTCCCATTCCAATCCTGAGACGCTTCCTATAGCATGAGATGTGATATCTCTATGCTTCTAATACCAAACCTGAGATCCTTCCTCTAACATGAAATGTGATATCCAACTCCTTCCCTTTCCAAACCTAAGAGCCTATCTATAGCATGAGATGTGATATCCAAGTCCTTCACATTCCAACCCTTAGACCCTTCCTACAGCATGCAATATGATATCTCAATGATTCTAATAACAAACCTGAGACCCGTCCTATAACATGAGATGGGATATCCAACTCCTTCCCATTCCAATCCTGAGACTCTTCCGATAGCAGAGATGTGATATCTCAATGCTTGTACCAAACCTGAGATCCTTCCTATAACATGAGATGTGATATCCAACTCCTTCCCATTCCAATCCTGAGACACTTCCTATAGCATGAGATGTGATATCCAACTCCTTCCCATTCCAATTCTGAGACCCTTCATATACTATGAGACTTGATATCTCAATGCTTCTAATACCAAACCTGAGACCCGTAATATAACATGAGATGTGATATCCAAATCCTTCCCCTTCCAAACCTTAGACCCTTCCTTTATCATGAGATGTGATATCCAACTCCTTCCCATTCCAATCCTGAGACCCTTCCGATATCATGAGATGTGATATCTCAAAGCTTCTAATATCAAACTTGAGACCCTCCCTATAGCATGAGATGTGATATCCAAGTCCTTCCCATTCCAATCCTGAGACCCTTCCTATAGCATGAGATGTGATATCTCAATGCTTATACCAAACCTGAGACCCTTCCTATAGCATGAGATGTGATATCCAACTGCTTCCCATTCCAATCCTGAGACGCTTCCTATAGCATGAGATGTGATATCTCTATGCTTCTAATACCAAACCTGAGATCCTTCCTCTAACATGAAATGTGATATCCAACTCCTTCCCTTTCCAAACCTAAGAGCCTATCTATAGCATGAGATGTGATATCCAAGTCCTTCACATTCCAACCCTTAGACCCTTCCTACAGCATGCAATATGATATCTCAATGATTCTAATAACAAACCTGAGACCCGTCCTATAACATGAGATGGGATATCCAACTCCTTCCCATTCCAATCCTGAGTCTCTTCCGATAGCAGAGATGTGATATCTCAATGCTTATACCAAACCTGAGACCCTTCCTGTAACATGAGATGTGATATCCAAATCCTTCCCGTTCCAAACCTGAGACCCTTCCTTTAGCATGAGATGTGATATCCAGCTCCTTCCCATTCCAATCCTGAGACACTTCCGATAGCATGAGATGTGATATCACAATGCTTCTAATATCAAAACTGAGACCCTCCCTATAGCATGATATGTGATATCTAAGTCCTTCCCATTCCAATCCTGAGACCCTCCCTATAGCATGAGATGTGATATCCAACTCCTTCCCATTCCAATCCTGAGACCCTTCCTATAGCATGAGATATGATATCTCAATACTTCTAATACCAAACGTGAGATCCTTCCGATAACATGAGATGTGATATCCAAATCCTTCCTGTTAAGACGGATTTCTGAACTCTGTCCTGGTGGCGCAGAAGTTCAGAAGGCCAACCTAATTACTTGGAACAGGGTAACCTCTGGACAAGCCAGACCAATCAAGGTAGCGATCGCGGCGGTCAAGACTAGGTCTCAAGAGGGGTGAGGGTGACTGAAAGCCCGCAATGAGCACACAAAGCAAGAGCGCTTACAAACTACTCCAAACAGTTGTTATATCAAAAATAGATACACATTTATTTTAAGGCCTTTAAAATAATGACCGTAGCGAGAAAATCACAATATTAAACCAACACATACCATATCAACACAATATATATACAAATACACAGTCGCAAGCGTTTAAAGCACGAAATATGTAGTCCACCTGCCAGGGAAGGAAAACAGGCAGTGCGATAATGCTTTCGACTCAGTTCGCCTTCATAGGCACCTAACTAGATGGAAGTCCGAGCCCTGCGAAGAGTGGAGCCTTGTGCTCAAAGTACCTGCCACGCCGGTGCCGACGGGCACAAGGGGAAGCTCTTCGGAGGAAGTCAGGCGGTTCACGTTAGTGCACAGCAGAAGAAGAACAGGTTCCGCAACTCAAGCGCAGCCTCCACAGCGGGCAGAAGCAGAGCGCGAGCGCGGCAAAAGGGTGCTGTTTTTACACAGCAGGGAAAAGCAATGGGATACTGCAGGAGGGCGACCAGATCCTAGATATACTACTCACCGGTCCCCAAAGCAAGCAGACCCAGGCTTCTCCACGATAGTTTCAGCAGCTGGCAGGTTCAGAAGAGCAGGGAACGCTTTGTAGTCGTGCAGAGCAAAAAGACGTCCCAATCGACGAAACCGGCACAGTTTTGTTGCCGCACAGGACAACGGAGCGGCCGTGTGTATTCGAGCCAAATGAACCCTCCTCCCTTCAGACCTGGGGACGCCAAGCGTACAAAGCGTGGGAGAGGGACAAGGACTCGCAATACAACACAACCTGGCGGCGGTTGCAGAGCCAAACTCCTTTGTAAGCTGGTCAGTCAACTGGATGGCCCAGAGACGCTTCCGAAGGCTTACTTGGCAGGAGATGGTTGAAGATGCCGGGAATAGCTGTTCCTGCTATTCCAAAGGTCGAAGCACCAGTACAGGCCTTCTGGTTCGATCAAAGGAGGACAGGGGCTCTCCGGACGACAGCAGTGCAAAGGAGGATTCCTTCAGCGGGTCACCAGCGATTCCTCGGTCCAGCCTCGTAGTTGCAGGATACTTGGCTCCTGTATTCCTTCGTTCGTGAGAACTCAGGAGATCGACATGGTAGTGGTGTTTCCAGCCCCCTCTTATCCACGGTTCCCTTCGCGCCAAAACGGAGGGGAGCCAATGGGAGATCCGCTCTTCAAAACACATACCATACGTGGACCAATCACGGACCACGGTGGTCCCAGGCATTCACACCACCCTAGACTCTCTGGCACCCAGGATGTGTATTGGGACCAGACATCCCAGCCCACACCCTGGAGGCACACAAACGACATGTAGAAGCCCGCGAAAGCAACCATGTTTCGCGGGAAAGTACATGCCCAAATAAGGAAGGCCCCGGGTCGCCGGACCTGGGGAAGGTGAAGGGAGCAAGACGGACAGTGGACAGGACAAAGGAGCCTCGCGGCCTGGCCATTTTGGGAGCCAGGCCACCATTTTGGGTTCAGTGCAAAAACGTGCTCAGAACGCCAAAAGGAGCTCAAAATAAACAAAACGATCGCTGCCACCATTCCAGTCCCTGAATGACTTGCACCGATCAAATACCATCCTAAAAGAGTATCTAGGGCCTGTAGAAGGCTAGAGACCCAAGAGAGCTGTAACTTAGCTTACAGTGCCCTCTTGTGTCGTGTTGCACTAAAGCTGCGACACGATAAAAGAAACTACGGGAAACCACGTTCCCCGGTACTGACTGTCTTAAGGGCATGTCAGTTTATCCGTAAGAAAGGAGCGAAAGCCCAGAGAAGTGCGGCAGAAGGCTGTACTTCTCTGGCAAAGTCAAGAACAAGGTTAAAAACAATAGCAAAAAGTTTAGGGGTTGCCACATGGAAGGAAAATTCCCTACAATTACGAAATCTTTCCTAACACTTCCCCTTCCAAACCTGAGACCCTCCCTTTAGCATGAGATGTGATATCCAACTCCTTCCTATTCCAATCCTGAGACTCTTCTGATAGCATGAGATGTGATATCTCAATGCTTCTAATACCAAACCTGAGATCCTTCCTATAGCATGAGATGTGATATCTCAATGCTTCTAATACCAAACCTGAGACCCTTCCTATAACATGAGATGGGAATATCCAACTCCTTCCCATTCCAATCCTGAGACCCTTCCGATAGCAGAGATGTGATATCTCAATGCTTATACCAAACCTGAGATCCTTCCTATAACATGAGATGTGATATCCAACTCCTTCCCATTCCAATCCTGAGACACTTCCTATAGCATGAGATGTGATATCTCACTGCTTATACCAAACCTGAGACCCTTCCTATAGCATGAGATGTGATATCTCAATGCTTCTAATATCAAACTTGAGACCCTACCTATAGCATGAGATGTGATGTCTCAATGCTTCTAATACCAAACCTGAGATCCTTCCTTGGTCAATATAGGGCAGAGGCCATCGGGAAGTATGGACCCGTTTGTTGAGCTCCCTGAGGTCGGCACAGAGTCTCCACTGGCCGTTTGGCTTCAATATTCCCAGCACCGGATTATTGAAGGTGCTGTGGACTGGACGGATTATTCCCCTGGACTCAAGGTTCTTAATTATTTCAGCAAGGGACTCCATTGATGCGAGAGGCAAGCGATATTGCTTCACAAACACAGGAGTAATGCCAGGGTCCGTGGGGATTGTTGTTGTGTGGATGTCAGTGCGACCACAGTCATATGAGTCTACCGCAAAGAGATCTTGGAAATCCAAGAAAACTTGTTTCAACTTTTGCTTTTGTTCCAGAGTCACACAGGCATCCGCTAGGTTGACTCTCTCTTCCACCA
Source organism: Ambystoma mexicanum (assembly GCF_040938575.1). Classification (NCBI taxonomy): domain Eukaryota; kingdom Metazoa; phylum Chordata; class Amphibia; order Caudata; family Ambystomatidae; genus Ambystoma; species Ambystoma mexicanum. Next base: position 11,857,039 of record NW_027182466.1, on the reverse strand, counting down.
TCTGCCTGAAGCCTGGAAAGACTTCTGGTCTGGCTATCTCCGCGGCCTCCTCCAGCTGGGTGGAGAAGTCCCTGGTCAGAGTGCTGATTTGGACTGGAAGCTTCAGGTGGGAAAGGCAGCCCTCATGGACCTGGAAAATCACCTCATCCCTCCTGAAGTCACAAGTCACATCTTCCTTACCATAGGGGCAGGAAGTGTACACCAGAAAGTTCCCCCCATGCCGGGTAAAAATCCTGTCTGGTGTTGTGTTGTCATCACTGTCACTGTCAAAGCAGTCCTTGGGGATTGGCCCTAACAGTTCATTTCCAAGATCCATGGAGAAATGTCGGTCATCAACCGCCATTCCAATAATGGTGCCTGCGGCTAGAGTAATACTCTTTAAGTCGCTGTTATCCACCTCTATTGGAATAGTGTCATGTTCTATGTTGACTAATGGTGTTGGGTTTACCCCTAACCCTTGCTGTTGGAGAGAAGCATTTAGATGTATGTAAGCATCAGGGTTTTTCAAATGTTGTCCTCTTTTAACTTTCACTTCCAGGGAGAATTGTCGGGTCCTTTCTGGGATGGTGACTTCCTCTTTAATCTGAATTTCAACTGCATAAGGTAGCAATTGAGCTGACCTAAATGCTTTTTCTGGATCATCAAAGCCCATGGGATTATCCGCTAATCGGGACCAAGCTTTGAAGTTTATTAGGTCCAAACTAATGGCAAAGCGATTGAGAATGTCACTGCCTAAGTAAAAGGCGGCAGGGACGTCTCGCACGACCCAACAATTGTGGACTATGCTCTTGTTGCCAATGGAGATTTTGAGCATACACCTGCTTGGCAGGAGATGTTTGGAATTAGGTGCTTCCAGGTCCATTTCCCATTTGTCTATCAGTTTGGAGGTGGGAATGGCTGGATCTTTTGGGAGTTGGCGAAACATGGCTTCGCTGATGAAGCTCTTACCGTTGTTCACACACACTCGAGCGAGAACAGAGTCCTTCCCATCATTTAACTGAACAGGGATGAACAACTGCTCTCCAATTTGCTGAATATCAGCCAGGCTCTGAGCCGATTTCACATCTTTCTGGACTATAGGAGTGGGAGTTTCAGGTTGTGGATTGGTATAGAATTTCAGAGTGTTTCCTTCCAGCGTGGAATACCACTTTAGACTGGAAGGAAGGTTGATTTTCAGAAACAGAGAGGACCCCCCATCACCAGTCTGTTGTCCTACTGCTATTACTGTCACATCTGGAATTTGGCTATTCTGGAAGTGAAATTCTACTTGGTCAGATTTTTGTTCAACCATGTGGCATGTGCCGTTTAAACTAACATGGTTGACACTCTGTTTTAATTTTATTGGTCGGCTAGTCTGGGTCCAGAGGACCTTGTTTACACAATCTATTAGGGGTGACAACCTTCTCAGGAGGTCATTCCCTAGTAAACAAGGGGTGCCCTCTGGGGTCACAACTATGACCGGGTGTTTCAACTTATGTCGCCCAATTTTAATGTCCAAATCTGCCGTCCCCTCGACGGGAATTTCCTTCCCGTCAAAGTTCTGCAGTTGTCCAGGAAGAGAGGTGAGAGGAATTTGGTAATTCTCTCCCCTTCCTGCATTCAGTTCATCAAAGGCCCTTCTGGACAGAAGGGTAGCTTGAGATCCCGTGTCCACCAGTGCCGAGATTGTACCCTGCCCCTGTACTTGTACCGGGGCATAATATCTTCCCTCCTTCTCCTCAAGGGGGCACAGATAATGCACATTTTTGGACAACTGGTGGGATAACTTTCTGGTTTTGGACATTGCTAGCGAAGAGATTTGGGCAGAATTCTGTGGAGAGCCTCGGGAATCTGAAAGAAAAAGTTGGCAACTGGAGATCAGAGCCATTGTGGGTTCCCCTGGCTCCGGTTCTGGGCCGCCCCCCCCTTTTTGGAGGCAGTCACCAGGATGGGTTTGAACCAGGGGATTTTCTTGCTGTTGGTTCTGGGATGAGATGGTGGGCGGCGGTAGCTCAGTCTCCACATCTCCCCAGTCTGGATTTGCATTCCTAGGGACCCATTTTTCTTTGGGAGGAGTTCCCCCCTCTCTGAAGGAGAAGATCCTTTTCTCAGGATCCTCTGAGGATCCCTCTCCCTCAAATTGGAAGATCTGTACCTCCTCCTCAAACTGAGTCTGTTTGGGTCTTTTGTTTCTCCTACCCCCCCTCTGCTCCTTAGGAGGCAGACTTTCAGGGGCAAGAGATTTTGTTTCCGGTTCCTGGGTTTCCAGGGGCTGTTTACAAGTGAGGAAGGAAGCTTCCTCCAAGGCTTTACACCCCCCTTCCCTTTGTGCCTCCTCCCTGGGAACCGGTGAGTTATCGGGGTGCTGCCCCTGTCATTGTTCTGGAGCACCAGGTCCAGAGTTGGGTGCGTTCTGCGCCGGCATGCTGATCTGAGGGTTCTGCTGCGCCCTCAGTATATGACCCATATCCCGCGCCATGTTTTGAACCTGGCGCTCTAACTGGGAAACCCGCTCAGGCTGATACGGGGCCCTGTTTTCTCCCCTGGGCTGATCCCGGGAAGGGTAGCTATCCCTCCTCTGGTAATACCCCGGGTTGGGAAGATTTGGGTACCCCTCCACCCTTGGCCTCCCCTCTCCCGGATTCAGTGGTCTGGGCTCAGGGAATTGGGGAAAGAAGGATGGATGGTTTTGGGGCTGAAAGTTGGGTGAATACCTGGGGAAAAAGTTCTGCCCAGGATTTGGAGAGTTTCTGCCCTCCGGTGGGAAGTTAGGAGGGAAGTTCCCTGGGTTAGGTGCTTGGCTGGATCCCCCCCCTTGGGCTGGAGGAGTCCACACATAACCCAGGATGGGTCTGTTTCCCTTGTAACGGGGACTTACATAATCAGGAGAGCGAGGGACCCCATTTGTGGGGCTGCCTCCCTGGCTCCCTGTCGGTGACTGGCCCGAGGACCTTCTGGGCCTAGCATTATTAGGTGCAGGTAGGTTTTTAGGCCCCCCCATCTCCAAATCTAAAACGGGGGTGACCTTTACCTCTGCCACCTTGGCAGCAGCAGGGGTGGTGTTGGCTTTGGGGTTTTTCTGGGCATTACTTTTGCTATCTATCGGTTTCTGCACCTCATAGATCCGGGTAGCCTGTTCAATGACCCAATCTAGGGATCTTTTCTCGTGAAAATCCCTCACGAGCTGGGTCATGATGTATTTGGGCAAGGCATGGAAAAACGTATTTATGAACTCTCTACTATCTGTGCGCACCCTTCTTGTGGTCTGTGCAAAAGCACGCTTTAACTCCTGCACAAATTCTTGTGGGGCCTGATCCTCCCCACATTGCAAATTGTAGGCTGCCTTGCGAGCCTCTTGAGGATTTCTGTGAACAGAAAAATGTTTCAGGATGGCCGCCTTATATGTGGACCATCTTAAATGATTTTGATCCTCCAGCCCCGCAAAGAAACTGGAGTATTCCGGGGAGAATGTCCACTTTACATATTGAATACAGCTTTGGCTGTCCTTCAAATGGAAAGTCTCCATCATTTGTTCAAACAACTCTAAGTGCTCCCAAACAGAATACTTAGCGTTCTTATGGTAAGGCGTGATGACGCTCCTGATCGCCTTAATCTGCTTTAAGGGGTCCTTAAGCAAGGCCCTTTTTGCCTTATTGGCCTTTTTGGTTCGGGTAATCCTTGTCCATTCATCCTCGGACTCAGAGGCACTGCTCCCAGAGGTTCCCGTCTGATCTTCCAGGTTTTCCCGGATTCTGCGAGCCTGGGAATGGCTGGCAGAATGTGGGGACCTGGTCTCCTGTGTCCTGCGCAGTTCAGAGGAGTCTTCAGATTCCTCCTTGCTGCCAGGATTTGATGGGTACCCCCTCCACTGACCTAACTGGGCAGAGGTTTTCAGGATGCCCTTAATGGGCCTACTCTCCTGGGGTTCCCCACTGAACTGTACTGTACTTGGGTGCCCATACCCGGATGCCCACCCCTCCATTCCTGAGTGGTACTGGCCTATGAGCCCCATACTCTTAGCTGGATAGTAATCTGCCATCCCTGTGGCCCTGTGCTCATGTGCGCCAGGGGACATGGGGGTGGTAGAGTCCAGGGACTGGGGGAGATGAAGGCCCCTGATGTTAGGGCTCCTGCGGTTATGGTCAGGAGTCTCTCTTTCCCAGCGGACCTCATCTCTATCCGCCCCTGCTCCCTGTTGCAATGCAAGAGCCTGCATTTGTGCTTTCAGTTCCTCAGTCAAGGCCTTACTCGACTCTATCAGTTTCTCCTGCATCGCTACCTGTTGCTGGAGCCTCTCATTGTGCTGGCAGAGAGCCTCATTTTCCCTCTGTGCTTCCTGATTGGTCCTGGAGCACTGGGCCAGTCTTTGCTGCAGGAGGGTTACCTCCTGATTCCCATCCCTACTGGCCTGCTCCTTTCTTGCCAGAGCATCTTCCACCCTTCTGGTGTGCTCTACCAAGTTCTGGTTTTCTTTTTGGAGGTCACCCAGCCCCTGGTGGGCCAGGTGATTTTCTTCCATTTTTCTTTTTAAATGGCAGACTTCCTGGCCTAAGGTATCCCTTTCCTGACTAAGAGCCTGCATCTGTGCCGCCAGGTCGTCCCTTTGCCTTTGGAAGGCACCAGCATTCTGGCGCTCCTGATCAAACTCTGCCTGGGTATCCAGGTCTTTCAGAATTAGTTTGTTGCTCTCTGCCTTCACTCTATCTAGGTGGCCTTGCAGGGTGACTACCTGCTCAGCACATACCCTGTTGAAGTCCAGTTGTTGCTCCAGCTTTTTCTGGTTTTGCAGTAGGGAGTCCAAACCTTCTTGGTATTCCTTCTGCAAGGCCAGAAATCTGGTATCCTGTTCTACCTTTTCCTGTTGCAGCACATCCATATCCTTCTTTATTTTAATGATGTGCTGCCTACTATCATCTTCTGACTCCTGGCTCCTCTGCAGCCTCTGCTCAGAAGAGACCAGGTCAGATTGGACCTTCTCTAACGCCATCTGTTGCCTATTTGCCAGATTTTGGCTTTCAGCACATCTATCCTGCATGTCTCCCATATATAGGTACAGGTATGCCGCTATCCTAACAATCTTGTCGTGTTCATCTTTGGCCTTAGGAGCCATATATAGTTCACTCAGGGCCACATGTAATGGACCCTGATCTCTCCATAAGTCTGACCCTGTTTCAGTGACCTGTCGCGTGATGGCCTGCAACCAGGCATCCTGGCCCTGCTCAGCCCATTCACCTCTCACAAATAGTTTATGTAAGAAGTGCTCTCTGGCTATTTTCATATCTACCAAGGTCGTCATTCTAGAGATTGGTCTCTGTCCTGACTTACAGAAGTTTGTATTTTATTTTTGCAGAACAGAACTTTTCTTGGAGTGTCCCTTTTGAGGAATGCTTCACAGCGTAATGCAGCGTGGTGATCCGACCGGATGTATGTATCCCGTCAGTTAGCACACTGTATTAAGCTGCACAAGTGGTATTCTAACCCAAACGTCCGGCCGAGCCCCCAATTTGTAAGAGGATTCAATTCAGCACTACAGCTAAGTTAACGCCTAGTCTAGAATACTGAATGAAAACCCTTATTGATATATCTTTATGTCCAGTTCATGCGTTCTGGATGACTACCCCTATATAACACCCCTCTCTTGGAATCCCCCTGACCCCACTGAGCCAAGAAGTAGTTCTGTTTTGCAAGTTTAAAAGGTTTATTTGATAATTTAAAATATATATATATCACACTTTATAATAAATTAATAATTGAATAGCACACTTAATCTGATATGATAAAGATCAACAACGGAGAATCTGGCACTAGCACACTTCTTATAATCACTAATGAGTTGACATGAAATGGATAAGGTAGCACACTGGTAAATAGGAACAAAAGTATAATGTGGTAGAGGATGCTTTATGTAAGCTCAGGTGGATGCAATATTCAATGAATGCAGTACAGAAAATACTCAATATGATTTCAACCAAACAATGTAATCACTTTTCTCTGGCAATCCCCTCCCCCCCTTGATGCAAGGCAAGGAAATGGATGGAAAACACACAGTTCTCAGAAATGCAATCAATGTAAATCAGTTCACCCCAGCAAGCTTAGACTACAGAAGTTTGAAAACACAGGCCCAATGCTTTGATATGTGCTAGCAATGGATGAGAAATATGCTGGAATGCTTTTAATTCCCTTTCAGAGGTTCAGGGTGAGTGGTATCTAGTTAATATTAGTCCAGGCTCACACTAGCAATGATGCAGGGATAGTTAGCAGGTTAAACGAATTTCTGGCAAATGGAAGGCAAGCAGCAGCAGTTTTTAAACATGAAGAAATTTGCAAATCGCGGCAAAATTCGCGTATGCGCCGAGCGCTATTACAGAGGAACCGCAAGGACTATCTCTATCGTTTTGGGGTCCTAGGAAAGCCTAGGATCTCATCTTCCAAATGAAAGTTACTGCAAGTCTCTAGCACAAACGGTTGCGGAGATATGAGCGATTAAATAAAGGTCGTTTTTCAGATTTGAAATTTTAAAGTTCAAAAAGACACGTGCAGCTTGCAACTAGGAAATGACAAGTGACAGCTTTGCAAATGACAGGTGACAGTTAGGAGACAGTTCTACTTAGATTAAAATAGGATTGAATTATATTATTTTAACTAGGAGATTGGTTCTGCACAGTTTTCTAGGTACTCACACTATATTCTTGAGTGAAATGGGCCTCGCCATGGATCTGGTCAGGGTTTTAAACAGGACTCTGGTCTGGTCTGGCCTCTGCACTTCACAGTGATCTGGGTCAGCTCTCTCTGCTGGTCTGGGTCTCTCTGGGTACAGCACTGCTTTCTCTCTGGTCTGGTCTCTTAGTTCTGGATAGATTGAAGTCTCTGGTTTGGTCTGGTCTGGCCTCTGCACTTCACAGTGATCTGGGTCAGCTCTCTCTGCTGGTCTGGGTCTCTCTGGATACAGCACTGCTTTCTCTCTGGACTGGTCTCTTAGTTCTGGATAGATTGAAGTCTCTAGTTTGGCTTTCTGGAGGTTTGATGAATTTGAAGTCTGGATCTCTGGATGTATAGGAAGGGTCTCAGGGTTGGAATGGGAAGGAGTTGGATATCACATCTCATCCAATAGGAAGGGTCTCAGGTTTGGAATGGGAAGGAATTGGATATCACATCTCATGTTATAGGAAGGATCTCAGGTTTGGTATTAGAAGCATTGAGATATCACATCTCATGCTATAGGAAGGGTCTCAGGATTGGAATGTGAAGGATTTGGATATCACATCTCATGCTAAAGGAAGGGTCTCAGGTTTGGTAGAAGCATTGAGATATCACATCTCATGCTATAGGAAGGGTCTCAGGATTTGAATGGCAAGGAGTTGGATATCACATCTCATGCCATAGGAAGCGTCTCAGGTTTGGTATAAGCATTGAGATATCACATCTCTGCTATCGGAAGGTTCTCAGGATTGGATTGGGAAGGAGTTGGATATCCCTTCCCATGCTATAGGAAGTGTCTCAGGTTGGAATGGGAAGGAGTTGAATATCACATCTCATGTTATAGGAAGGGTCTCAGGATTGGAATGGGAAGGATTTGGATATCACATCTCTTGCTATAGGAAGGGTCTCAGGATTGGAATGGGAAGGATTTGGATATCACATCTCATGTCATAGGAAGGATCTCAGGTTTGGTATTAGAAGCATTGATATATCACATCTCATGCTATAGGAATGGTCTCAGGATTGGAATGGGTAGGAGTTGGATATTACATTCTTGCTATAGTAAGGGTCTCATGTTTGGAATGGGAAGGAGTTGGATATCACATATGCTATAGGAAGTATCTCAGGTTTGGAACGGGAAGGAGTTGGATATCACATCTCATGTTATAGGAAGGGTCTCAGGTTTGGTATAAGCATTGAGATATCACATCTCTGTTATCAGGAGTGGCTCAGGATTGGAATGGGAAGGAGTTGGATATCCCATCTCATGTTAAAGGACGGGTCTCTGGTTTGGTATTAGAATCATTGAGATATCACATCGCATGCTGTAGGAAGGGTCTAAGGATTGGAATGGGATGGACTTGGATATCACATCTCATGCTATAGGTAGGCTCTCAGGTTTGGTATAAGCATTGAGATATCACATCTCATGCTATAGGAAGGGTCTCAGGATTGGAATGGGAAGGATTTGGATATCACATCTCATGCTATAGGAAGGGTCTCAGATTTGGTATAAGCATTGAGATATCACATCTCATGCTATAGGAAGGGTCTCAGGATTGGAATGGGAAGGAGTTGTATATGACATCTCAAGCCTTAGGAAGGGTCTCAGGTTTGGTATAAGCATTGAGATATCACATCTCTGCTATCGGAAGGGTCTCAGGATTGGAATGGGAAGGAGTTGGATATCCCATCTCATGTTATAGGAAGGGTCTCAGGTTTGGTATTAGAAGCATTGAGATATCACATCTCATGCTATAGGAAGGGTCTCAGGATTGGAATGGGAAGGAGTTGGATATCACATCTCATTATAAAGGAAGGGTCTAAGGTTTGGAAGGGGAAGGATTTGGATATCACATCTCATGTTATAGGACGGGTCTCAGGTTTGGTATTAGAAGCATTGAGATATCAAGTCTCATGGTATAAGAAGGGTCTCAGAATCGGAATGGGAAGGAGTTGGATATCACATCTCAAGCTATAGGAAGCGTCTCAGGATTGGAATGGGAAGGAGTTTGATATCACATCTCATGCCATAGTATGGGTCTCAGGTTTGGTAGAAGCATTGGGATATCACATCTCATGCTATAGGAAGGGTCTCAGGATTGGAATGGGAAGAAGTTGGATATCACATCTCAAGCTATAGGAAGGGTCTCAGGTTTGGTATAAGCATTGAGATATCACATCTCATGCTATAGGAAGGGTCTCAGGGTTGGAATGGGAAGGAGTTGTATATGACATCTCATGCCATAGGAAGGGTCTCAGGTTTGGTATAAGCATTGAGATATCACATCACATGCTATAGGAAGGGTCTCAGGATTGGAATGGGAAGGACTTGGATATCACATCACATGCTATAGGAAGGGTCTCAGGATTGGAATGGGAAGGACTTGGATATCACATCTCATGCTATAGGCAGGGTCTCAGGTTTGGAAAGGGAAGGAGATGGATATCACATTTCATGTTAGAGGTAGGATCTCAGGTTTGGTATTAGAGGCAATGAGATATCACATCTCATGCTATCAGAAGGGTCTCAGGATTGGAATGGGAAGGAGTTGGATATCACATTTCATGCTAAAGGGAGGGTCTCAGGTTTGGAAGGGGAAGGATTTGGAAATCACATCTCATATTATAGGAAGGATCTCAGGTTTGGTATTAGAAGCATTGAGATATCACATCTCATGCTATCGGAAGGATCTCAGGTTTGGTATAAGAGGCATTGAGATATCACATCTCATGCTATCATAAGGGTCTCGGGATTGGAATGGGAAGGAGTTGGATATCACATCTCATGTTATAGGAAGGATCTCAGGTTTGGTATTAGAAGCATTGAGACATCACATCTCATGCTATAGGAAGGGTCTCAGGATTGGAATGGGAAGGAGTTGGATATCACATCTCATGCTATAGGAAGGGTCTCAGGTTTGGTATAAGCATTGAGATATCACATCTCATGCTATAGGAAGGGTCTCAGGATTGGAATGGGAAGGATTTGGATATCACATCTTATGCTATAGGAAGGGTCTCAGGTTTGGTATAAGCACTGAGATATCACATCTCATGCTATAGGAAGGGTCTCAGGATTGGAATGGGAAGAAGTTGGATATCACATCTCATGCTATAGGAAGGGTCTCAGGTTTGGTATAAGCATTGAGATATCACATCTCATGCTATAGGAAGGGTCTCAGGGTTGGAATGGGAAGGAGTTGTATATGACATCTCATGCCATAGGAAGGGTCTCAGGTTTGGTATAAGCATTGAGATATCACATCACATGCTATAGGAAGGGTCTCACGATTGGAATGGGAAGGACTTGGATATCACATCTCATGCTATAGGCAGGGTCTCAGGGTTGGAAAGGGAAGGAGATGGATATCACATTTCATGTTAGAGGTAGGATCTCAGGTTTGGTATTAGAGGCATTGAGATATCACATCTCATGCTATCAGAAGGGTCTCAGGATTGGAATGGGAAGGAGTTGGATATCACATTTCATGCTAAAGGGAGGGTCTCAGGTTTGGAAGGGGAAGGATTTGGAAATCACATCTCATATTATAGGAAGGATCTCAGGTTTGGTATTAGAAGCATTGAGATATCACATCTCATGCTATCGGAAGGATCTCAGGTTTGGTATAAGAGGCATTGAGATATCACATCTCATGCTATCATAAGGGTCTCAGGATTGGAATGGGAAGGAGTTGGATATCACATCTCATGTTATAGGAAGGATCTCAGGTTTGGTATTAGAAGCATTGAGACATCACATCTCATGCTATAGGAAGGGTCTCAGGATTGGAATGGGAAGGAGATGGATATCACATCTCATGCTATAGGAAGGGTCTCAGGTTTGGTATAAGCATTGAGAAATCACATCTCATGCTATAGGAAGGGTCTCAGGATTGGAAAGGGAAGGATTTGGATATCACATCTTATGCTATAGGAAGGGTCTCAGGTTTGGTATAAGCATGGAGATATCACTTCTCATGCTATAGGAAGGGTCTCAGGATTGGAATGGGAAGGAGTTGGATATCCCATCTCATGCTATAGGAAGGGTCTCAGATTTGGTATAAGCATTGAGATATCACATCTCATGCTATAGGAAGGGTCTCAGGATTGGAATGGGAAGGAGTTGTATATGACATCTCAGGCCATAGGAAGGGTCTCAGATTTGGTATAAGCATTGAGATATCACATCTCATGATATCGGAAGGGTCTCAGGATTGGAATGGGAAGGAGTTGGATATCACATCTCATTATAAAGGAAGGGTCTAAGGTTTGGAAGGGGATGGATTTGGATATCACATCTCATGTTATAGGACGGGTCTCAGGTTTGGTATTAGAAGCATTGAGATATCAAGTGTCATGGTATAAGAAGGGTCTCAGAATTGGAATGGGAAGGAGTTGGATATCACATCTCAAGCTATAGGAAGCGTCTCAGGATTGGAATGGGAAGGAGTTTGATATCACATCTCATGCCATAGTATGGGTCTCAGGTTTGGTAGAAGCATTGGGATATCACATCTCATGCTATCGGAAGGGTATCAGTATTGGATTTGGAAGTAGTTGGATATCCCATCTCATGCTATAGGAAGGGTCTCAGGTTAGAATGGGAAGGAGTTGGATATCACATTTCATGTTATAGGAAGGGTCTCAGGATTGGAATGGGAAGGACTTGGATATCATATCTCATGCTATAGGAAGGCTCTCAGGTTTGGAAGGGGAAGGAGTTGGATATCACATTTCATGTTAGAGGAAGGATCTCAGGTTTGGTATTAGAGGCCTTGAGATATCACATCTCATGCTATAGGAAGGGTCTCAGGATTGGAATGGGAAGGAGTTGGATATCACATCTCAAGCTATAGGAAGGGTCTCAGGTTTGGTATAAGCATTGAGATATCACATCTCATGCTATAGGAAGGGTCTCAGGATTGGAATGGGAAGAAGTTGGATATCACATCTCATGCTATAGGAAGGGTCTCAGATTTGGTATAAGCATTGAGATATCACATCTCATGCTATAGGAAGGGTCTCAGGGTTGGAATGGGAAGGAGTTGTATATGACATCTCATGCCATAGGAAGGGTCTCAGGTTTGGTATAAGCATTGAGATATCACATCACATGCTATAGGAAGGGTCTCAGGATTGGAATGGGAAGGACTTGGATATCACATCTCATGCTATAGGCAGGGTCTCAGGTTTGGAAAGGGAAGGAGATGGATATCACATTTCATGTTAGAGGTAGGATCTCAGGTTTGGTATTAGAGGCATTGAGATATCACATCTCATGCTATCAGAAGGGTCTCAGGATTGGAATGGGAAGGAGTTGGATATCAAATCTCATGCTAAAGGGATGGTCTAAGGTTTGGAAGGGGAGGGATTTGGACATCATATCTCATGTTATTGGAAGGATCTCAGGTTTGGTATTAGAAGCATTGAGATATCACATCTCATGCTATCGGAAGGGTCTTAGGTTTGGTATAAGCATTGAGATATCACATCTCTGCTATCGGAAGGGTCTCAGGATTGGAATGGGAAGGATTTGGATATCACAATTCATGTTATAGGGAGGGTCTCAGTTTTCATATTAGAAGCATTGAGATATCACATATGCTATTGGAAGGGTCTCAGTATTGGAATGGGAAGGAGTTGATATCACATCTCATGTTATAGGGAGGGTCTCAGTTTTGATATTAGAAGCATTGAGATATCACATATGCTATTGGAAGGGTCTCAGTATTGGAATTGGAAGGAGTTGGATATCACATATGCTAAAGGAAAGGTCTCAGGTTTGGAATGGGAAGGAGTTGGATATCACGTCTCATGTTATAGGAAGGGTCTCAGGTTTGGAATGGGAAGGAGTTGAATATCACATCTCATGCTAAAGGAAGGGTCATCAGGTTCGGTATAAGCATTGAGATATCACATCTCTGCTATCGGAAGGGTCTCAGGATAGGAATGGGAAGGACGTAGATTTCACATCTCATACTATAGGGAGGGTCTCAGTTTTGATATTAGAAGCATTGAGCTATCACATCTCATGCTATCGGAAGGGTCTCAGGATTGGAATGGGATGGAGTTGGATATCACATCTCAAGCTATCTCAGGATTGTAATGGGAAGGAGTTTGATATCACATATCAAGCTATAGGAAGGGTCTCAGGTTTGGAAGGGGAAGGATTTGGATCTCACATCTCAAGCTATCTCAGGATTGGAATGGGAAGGAGTTTGATATTTCATCTCAAGCTATAGGAAGGGTCTCAGGTTTGGAAAGGGAAGGATTTGGATTTCACATCTCATGTTATAGGATGGTTCTCATGTTTGGTTTTAGAAGCATTGAGATATCACATCTCATGCTATGGGAAGGGTCTCAGGTTTGGAATGGGAAGGAGTTGGTTATCACATTTCATGCTAAAGGAAAGGTCTCAGGTCTGGAAGGGGAAGGATTTGGATCTCACATCTCATGTTTTAGGACGGGTCTCAGGTTTGGTATTAGAAGCATTGAACTATCACATCTCATGGTATAGGAAGGGTCCCAGGATTGGAATGGGAAGGAGTTGGATATCACATTGAATGGGAAGGAGTTTGATATCACATCTCAAGCTATAGGAAGGGCCTCATGTTTGGAATGGGAATGATTTGGATTTCACATCTCATGTTATAGGATGGTTCTCATGTTTGGTTTTAGAAGCATTGAAATATCACATCTCATGCTATCTGAAGGGTCTCAGGTTTGGAATGGGAAGGAGTTTGATATCACATCTCATGTTAGAGGTAGGATCTCAGGTTTGGTATTAGAGGCATTGAGATATGACATCTCATGCCATCAGAAGGGTCTCAGGATTGGAATGGGAAGGAGTTGGATATCACATCTCATGCTAAAGGGAGGGTCTAAGGTTTGGAAGGGGAAGGATTTGGACATCACATCTCATGTTATTGGAAGGATCTGAGGTTTGGTATTAGAAGCATTGAGATATCACATCTCATGCTATCGGAAGGGTCTCAGGTTTGGTATAAGCATTGAGATATCACATCTCTGCTATCGGAAGGGTCTCAGGATTGGAATGGGAAGGATTTGGATATCACATCTCATGTTATAGGAAGGGTCTCAGGTTTGGTATTAGAAGCATTGAGATATCACATCTCATGCTATATTAAGGGTCTCAGGAATGGAATGGGAAGGACTTGGATATCACATCTCATGATAAAGGAAGGGTCTAAGGTTTGGAAGGGGAAGGATTTGGATATCACATCTCATGTTATTGGACCGGTCTCAGGTTTGGTATTAGAAGCATTGAGATATCAAGTCTCATCGTATAGGACGGGAGTTTGATATCACATCTCATGCCATGGTATGGGTCTCAGGTTTTGTAGAAGCATTGGGATATCACATCTCATGCTATTGGAAGGGTATCAGGATTGGATTTGGAAGGAGTTGGATATCCCATCTCATGCTATAGGAAGGGTCTCAGGTTGGAGTAGAAGGAGTTGGATATCACATCTCATGTTATAGGAAGGGTCTCAGGATTGGAATGGGAAGGACTTGGATATCACATCTCATGTTATAGGAAGGATCTCAGGTTTTGTATTAGAAGCATTGAGATATCACATCTCATGCTATAGGAAGGGTCTCAGGATTGGAATGTGAAGCATTTGGATATCACATCTCATGCTAAAGGAAGGGTCTCAGGTTTGGTATAAGCATTGAGATATCACATCTCTGCTATCGGAAGGGTCTAAGGATTGGATTGGGAAGGAATTGGATATCCCTTCTCATGCTATAGGAAGGGTCTCAGGTTGGAATGGGTAGGAGTTGGATATCACATCTCATGTTATAGGAAGGGTCTCAAGATTGAAATGGGAAGGATTTGGATATCACATCTCTTGCTATAGGAAGGGTCTCAGGTTTTCTATTAGAAACATTGAGATATGACATCTCATGCTATAGGAAGGGTTTCAGTATTGGAATGGGAAGGATTTGGATATCACATCTCATGCTAAAGGAAGGGTCTCAGGTTTGGAAGGGGAAGGATTTGGATATCATATCTCATGTTATAGGACATATCTCATGTTATAGGACGGGTCCCAGGTTTGGTATTAGAAGCATTGAGATATCACATCTCATGGTATAGGAAGATTCTCAGGGTTGGAATGGGAAGGAGTTGGATCTCCCTTCTCATGCTACAGGAAGGGTCTCAGGTTGGAATGGGAAGGAGTTGGATATCACATCTCGTTATAGGAAGGGTCTCAGGATTGGAATGGGAAGGAATTGGATATCACATCTCTTGCTATAGGAAGGGTCTCAGGTTTGGAAGGGGAAGGATTTGGATATCATATCTCATGTTATAGGACCGGTCCCAGGTCTGGTATTAGAAGCATTGAGATATCACATCTCATGCTATAGGAGGAGTCTCAGGATTGGAATGGGCAGGAGTTGAATATCACCTCTCATGCTAAAGGAAGGGTATCAGGTTTGATAGAAGCATTGAGATATCACATCTCATGCTATAGGAAGGAACTCAGGATTGGAATGGGAAGGAGTTGGATATCACATCTAATGCCATAGGAAGGGTCATCAGGTTTGGTATAAGCATTGAGATATCACATCTCTGCTATCGGAAGGGTCTCAGGATAGGAATGGTAAGGACTTAGAATTCACATCTCATACTATAGGGAGGGTCTCAGTTTTGATATTAGAAGCATTGAGCTATCACATCTCATGCTATCGGAAGGGTCTCAGGATTGGAATGGGAAGGAGTTTGATATTTCATCTCAAGCTATAGGAAGGGTCTCAGGTTTGGAAAGGGAAGGATTTGGATTTCACATCTCATGTTATAGGATGGTTCTCATGTTTGGTTTTAGAAGCATTGAGATATCACATCTCATGCTATCGGAAGGGTCTCAGGTTTGGAAAGGGAAGGATTTGGATTTCACATGTTATAGGATGGTTCTCAGGTTTGGTTTTAGAAGCATTAAATTATAACATCTCATGCTATAGGAAGGGTCTCAGGTTTGGAATGGGAATGATTTGGATTTCACATCTCATGTTATAGGATGGTTCTCATGTTTGGTTTTAGAAGCATTGAAATATCACATCTCATGCTATCTGAAGGGTCTCAGGTTTGGAATGGGAAGGAGTTTGATATCACATCTCATGTTAGAGGTAGGATCTCAGGTTTGGTATTAGAGGCATTGAGATATGACATCTCATGCCATCAGAAGGGTCTCAGGATTGGAATGGGAAGGAGTTGGATATCACATCTCATGCTAAAGGGAGGGTCTAAGGTTTGGAAGGGGAAGGATTTGGACATCACATCTCATGTTATTGGAAGGATCTGAGGTTTGGTATTAGAAGCATTGAGATATCACATCTCATGCTATCGGAAGGGTCTCAGGTTTGGTATAAGCATTGAGATATCACATCTCTGCTATCGGAAGGGTCTCAGGATTGGAATGGGAAGGATTTGGATATCACATCTCATGTTATAGGAAGGGTCTCAGGTTTGGTATTAGAAGCATTGAGATATCACATCTCATGCTATATTAAGGGTCTCAGGAATGGAATGGGAAGGACTTGGATATCACATCTCATGATAAAGGAAGGGTCTAAGGTTTGGAAGGGGAAGGATTTGGATATCACATCTCATGTTATTGGACCGGTCTCAGGTTTGGTATTAGAAGCATTGAGATATCAAGTCTCATGGTATAGGACGGGAGTTTGATATCACATCTCATGCCATGGTATGGGTCTCAGGTTTTGTAGAAGCATTGGGATATCACATCTCATGCTATTGGAAGGGTATCAGGATTGGATTTGGAAGGAGTTGGATATCCCATCTCATGCTATAGGAAGGGTCTCAGGTTGGAGTAGAAGGAGTTGGATATCACATCTCATGTTATAGGAAGGGTCTCAGGATTGGAATGGGAAGGACTTGGATATCACATCTCATGTTATAGGAAGGATCTCAGGTTTTGTATTAGAAGCATTGAGATATCACATCTCATGCTATAGGAAGGGTCTCAGGATTGGAATGTGAAGCATTTGGATATCACATCTCATGCTAAAGGAAGGGTCTCAGGTTTGGTATAAGCATTGAGATATCACATCTCTGCTATCGGAAGGGTCTAAGGATTGGATTGGGAAGGAATTGGATATCCCTTCTCATGCTATAGGAAGGGTCTCAGGTTGGAATGGGTAGGAGTTGGATATCACATCTCATGTTATAGGAAGGGTCTCAAGATTGAAATGGGAAGGATTTGGATATCACATCTCTTGCTATAGGAAGGGTCTCAGGTTTTCTATTAGAAACATTGAGATATGACATCTCATGCTATAGGAAGGGTTTCAGTATTGGAATGGGAAGGATTTGGATATCACATCTCATGCTAAAGGAAGGGTCTCAGGTTTGGAAGGGGAAGGATTTGGATATCATATCTCATGTTATAGGACATATCTCATGTTATAGGACGGGTCCCAGGTTTGGTATTAGAAGCATTGAGATATCACATCTCATGGTATTGGAAGGGTCTCAGGATTGGAATGGGAAGGAGTTGGATCTCCCTTCTCATGCTACAGGAAGGGTCTCAGGTTGGAATGGGAAGGAGTTGGATATCACATCTCGTTATAGGAAGGGTCTCAGGATTGGAATGGGAAGGAATTGGATATCACATCTCTTGCTATAGGAAGGGTCTCAGGTTTGGAAGGGGAAGGATTTGGATATCATATCTCATGTTATAGGACCGGTCCCAGGTCTGGTATTAGAAGCATTGAGATATCACATCTCATGCTATAGGAGGAGTCTCAGGATTGGAATGGGAAGGAGTTGGATATCACGTCTCATGATATAGGAAGGGTCTCAGGATTGGAATGGGCAGGAGTTGAATATCACCTCTCATGCTAAAGGAAGGGTATCAGGTTTGATAGAAGCATTGAGATATCACATCTCATGCTATAGGAAGGAACTCAGGATTGGAATGGGAAGGAGTTGGATATCACATCTAATGCCATAGGAAGGGTCATCAGGTTTGGTATAAGCATTGAGATATCACATCTCTGCTATCGGAAGGGTCTCAGGATAGGAATGGTAAGGACTTAGAATTCACATCTCATACTATAGGGAGGGTCTCAGTTTTGATATTAGAAGCATTGAGCTATCACATCTCATGCTATCGGAAGGGTCTCAGGATTGGAATGGGATGGAGTTGGATATCACATCTCAAGCTATCTCAGGATTGGAATGGGAAGGAGTTTGATATTTCATCTCAAGCTATAGGAAGGGTCTCAGGTTTGGAAAGGGAAGGATTTGGATTTCACATCTCATGTTATAGGATGGTTCTCATGTTTGGTTTTAGAAGCATTGAGATATCACATCTCATGCTATCGGAAGGGTCTCAGGTTTGGAAAGGGAAGGATTTGGATTTCACATGTTATAGGATGGTTCTCAGGTTTGGTTTTAGAAGCATTAAATTATAACATCTCATGCTATAGGAAGGGTCTCAGGTTTGGAATGGGAAGGAGTTGGATATCACATCTCTGCTATCTGAAGGGTCTCAGGATTGGAATGGGAAGGAGTTGGATATCCCATCTCGTTATAGGAAGGGTCTCAGGTTTGGTATTAGAAGCAATGAGATATCACATCTCATGCTATAGGAAGGGTCTAAGGTTTGGAAGGGGACGGATTTGGGCATCACATCTCATGTTATAGGACCGGTCTCAGGTTTGGTATTTGAAGCATTGAGATATCAAGTCTCATGGTATAGGACGGGTCTCAGAATTGGAATGAGAAGGAGTTGGATATCACATCTCAAGCTATAGGAAGGGTCTCATGATTGGAATGGGAAGGAGTTGGATATCACATCTCATGTTATAGGAAGGGTCTCAGGATTGGAATGGGAAGGACTTGGATATCACATCTCATTCTATAGGAAGGCTCTCAGGGTTGGAAGGGGAAGGAGTTGGATATCACATTTCATGTTAGAGGTAGGATCTCAGGTTTGGTTTTAGAGGCATTGAGATATCACATCTCATGCCATCAGAAGGGTCTCAGGATTGGAATGGGAAGGAGTTGGATATCAAATCTCATGCTAAAGGGATGGTCTAAGGTTTGGAAGGGGAAGGATTTGGATATTCCATCTCATGTTATTGGACCGGTCTCAGGTTTGGTATTAGAAGCATTGAGATATCACATCTCATGCTATCGGAAGGGTCTTAGGTTTGGTATAAGCATTGAGATATCACATCTCTGCTATCGGAAGGGTCTCAGGATTGGAATGGGAAGGATTTGGATATCACAATTCATGTTATAGGAAGGGTCTCAGGTTTGGTATTAGAAGCATTGAGATATCACATCTCATGCTATAGGAAGGGTCTCAGGATTGGAATGGGAAGGACTTGGATATCACATCTCATGTTATAGGAAGGGTCTCAGGTTTGGTATTAGAAGCATTGAGATATCACATCTCATGCTATAGGAAGGGTCTCAGGAATGGAATGGGAAGGACTTGGATATCACATCTCATGATAAAGGAAGGGTCTAAGGTTTGGAAGGGGAAGGATTTGGATATCACATCTCATGTTATTGGACCGGTCTCAGGTTTGGTATTAGAAGCATTGAGATATCAAGTCTCATGGTATAGGACGGGAGTTTGATATCACATCTCATGCCATGGTATGGGTCTCAGGTTTTGTAGAAGCATTGGGATATCACATCTCATGCTATCGGAAGGGTATCAGGATTGGATTTGGAAGGAGTTGGATATCCCATCTCATGCTATAGGAAGGGTCTCAGGTTGGAATAGAAGGAGTTGGATATCACATCTCATGTTATAGGAAGGGTCTCAGGATTGGAATGGGAAGGACTTGGATATCACATCTCATGCTGTAGGAAGGGTCTCAGGTTTGGAAAAGGAAGGAGTTGGATATCACATTTCATGTTAGAGGTAGGATCTCAGGTTTGGTATTAGAGGCATTGAGATATCACATCTCATGCTATCAGAAGGGTATCAGGATTGGAATGGGAAGGAGTTGGGTATCACATCTCATGTTATAGGACCGGTCTCAGGTTTGGTATTTGAAGCATTGAGATATCAAGTCTCATGGTATAGGACGGGTCTCAGAATTGGAATGAGAAGGAGTTGGATATCACATCTCAAGCTATAGGAAGGGTCTCATGATTGGAATGGGAAGGAGTTGGATATCACATCTCATGTTATAGGAAGGGTCTCAGGATTGGAATGGGATGGACTTGGATATCACATCTCATTATATAGGAAGGCTCTCAGGGTTGGAAGGGGAAGGAGTTGGATATCACATTTCATGTTAGAGGTAGGATCTCAGGTTTGGTTTTAGAGGCATTGAGATATCACATCTCATGCCATCAGAAGGGTCTCAGGATTGGAATGGGAAGGAGTTGGATATCAAATCTCATGCTAAAGGGATGGTCTAAGGTTTGGAAGGGGAAGGATTTGGATATCACATCTCATGTTATTGGACCGGTCTCAGGTTTGGTATTAGAAGCATTGAGATATCACATCTCATGCTATCGGAAGGGTCTTAGGTTTGGTATAAGCATTGAGATATCACATCTCTGCTATCGGAAGGGTCTCAGGATTGGAATGGGAAGGATTTGGATATCACAATTCATGTTATAGGAAGGGTCTCAGGTTTGGTATTAGAAGCATTGAGATATCACATCTCATGCTATAGGAAGGGTCTCAGGATTGGAATGGGAAGGACTTGGATATCACATCTCATGTTATAGGAAGGGTCTCAGGTTTGGTATTAGAAGCATTGAGATATCACATCTCATGCTATAGGAAGGGTCTCAGGAATGGAATGGGAAGGACTTGGATATCACATCTCATGATAAAGGAAGGGTCTAAGGTTTGGAAGGGGAAGGATTTGGATATCACATCTCATGTTATTGGACCGGTCTCAGGTTTGGTATTAGAAGCATTGAGATATCAAGTCTCATGGTATAGGACGGGAGTTTGATATCACATCTCATGCCATGGTATGGGTCTCAGGTTTTGTAGAAGCATTGGGATATCACATCTCATGCTATCGGAAGGGTATCAGGATTGGATTTGGAAGGAGTTGGATATCCCATCTCATGCTATAGGAAGGGTCTCAGGTTGGAATAGAAGGAGTTGGATATCACATCTCATGTTATAGGAAGGGTCTCAGGATTGGAATGGGAAGGACTTGGATATCACATCTCATGCTGTAGGAAGGGTCTCAGGTTTGGAAAAGGAAGGAGTTGGATATCACATTTCATGTTAGAGGTAGGATCTCAGGTTTGGTATTAGAGGCATTGAGATATCACATCTCATGCTATCAGAAGGGTATCAGGATTGGAATGGGAAGGAGTTGGATATCACATCTCATGCTAAAGGGAGGGTCTCAGGTTTGGAATGGGAAGGATTTGGATATCACATCTCACGTTATAGGAAGGACCTTAGGTTTGGTATTAGAAGCATTGAGATATCACATCTCATGCTATAGGAAGGGTCTCGGGATTGGAATGGGAAGGAGTTGGATATCACATCTCATGTTATAGGAAGGATCTCAGGTTTGGTATTAGAAGCATTGAGATATCACATCTCATGCTATAGGAAGGGTCTCAGGATTGGAATGGGAAGGAGTTGGATATCACATCTCATGCTATGGGAAGGGTCTCAGGTTTGGTATAAGCATTGAAATATCACATCTCTGCTATCGGAAGGGTCTCAGGATTGGAATGGGAGGAGCTGGATATCACATCTCATGCTATGGGAAGGGTCTCAGGTTTGGTATAAGCATTGAAATATCACATCTCTGCTATTGGAAGGGTCTCAGGATTGGAATGGGAGGAGCTGGATATCACATCTCATGCTAAAGGAAGGGTCTCAGGTTTGGAAGGGGAAGGAGTTGGATATCACATCTCATGCTAAAGGGAGGGTCTCAGGTTTGGAATGGGAAGGATTTGGATATCACATCTCATGTTATAGGAAGGACCTTAGGTTTGGTATTAGAAGCATTGAGATATCACATCTCATGCTATAGGAAGGGTCTCGGGATTGGAATGGGAAGGAGTTGGATATCACATCTCATGTTATTGGAAGGATCTCAGGTTTGGTATTAGAAGCATTGAGATATCACATCTCATGCTATCGGAAGGGTCTTAGGTTTGGTATAAGCATTGAGATATCACATCTCTGCTATCGGAAGGGTCTCAGGATTGGAATGGGAAGGATTTGGATATCATAATTCATGTTATAGGAAGGGTCTCAGGTTTGGTATTAGAAGCATTGAGATATCACATCTCATGCTATAGGAAGGGTCTCAGGATTGGAATGGGAAGGACTTGGATATCACATCTCATGTTATAGGAAGGGTCTCAGGTTTGGTATTAGAAGCATTGAGATATCACATCTCATGCTATAGGAAGGGTCTCAGGAATGGAATGGGAAGGACTTGGATATCACATCTCATGATAAAGGAAGGGTCTAAGGTTTGGAAGGGGAAGGATTTGGATATCACATCTCATGTTATTGGACCGGTCTCAGGTTTGGTATTAGAAGCATTGAGATATCAAGTCTCATGGTATAGGACGGGAGTTTGATATCACATCTCATGCCATGGTATGGGTCTCAGGTTTTGTAGAAGCATTGGTATATCACATCTCATGCTATCGGAAGGGTATCAGGATTGGATTTGGAAGGAGTTGGATATCCCATCTCATGCTATAGGAAGGGTCTCAGGTTGGAATAGAAGGAGTTGGATATCACATCTCATTGTATAGGAAGGGTCTCAGGATTGGAATGGGAAGGACTTGGATATCACATCTCATGCTGTAGGAAGGGTCTCAGGTTTGGAAAAGGAAGGAGTTGGATATCACATTTCATGTTAGAGGTAGGATCTCAGGTTTGGTATTAGAGGCATTGAGATATCAGATCTCATGCTATCAGAAGGGGATCAGGATTGGAATGGGAAGGAGTTGGATATCACATCTCATGCTAAAGGGAGGGTCTCAGGTTTGGAATGGGAAGGATTTGGATATCACATCTCATGTTATAGGAAGGACCTTAGGTTTGGTATTAGAAGCATTGAGATATCACATCTCATGCTATAGGAAGGGTCTCGGGATTGGAATGGGAAGGAGTTGGATATCACATCTCATGTTATAGGAAGGATCTCAGGTTTGGTATTAGAAGCATTGAGATATCACATCTCATGCTATAGGAAGGGTCTCAGGATTGGAATGGGAAGGAGTTGGATATCACATCTCATGCTATGGGAAGGGTCTCAGGTTTGGTATAAGCATTGAAATGTCACATCTCTGCTATCGGAAGGGTCTCAGGATTGGAATGGGAGGAGCTATATATCACATCTCATGCTAAAGGAAGGGTCTCAGGTTTGGAAGGGGAAGGATTTGGATATCACATCTCATGTTATAGGACGGGTCTCAGGTTTGGTATTAGAAGCATTGTGATATCACATCTCATGCTATAGGGTGTGTCTCAGGATTGGAATGGGAAGGAGTTGGATATCACATCTCATGATATAGGAAGGGTTTCAGGTTTGGTAGAAGCATTGAGATATCACATCTCATGTTATGGGAAGGGTCTCAGGATTGGAATGGGAAGGACTTGGATATCACATCTCATGCTGTAGGAAGGGTCTCAGGTTTGGAAAAGGAAGGAGTTGGATATCACATTTCATGTTAGAGGTAGGATCTCAGGTTTGCTATTAGAGGCATTGAGATATCACATCTCATGCTATCAGAAGGGTATCAGGATTGGAATGGGAAGGAGTTGGGTATCACATCTCATGTTATAGGACCGGTCTCAGGTTTGGTATTTGAAGCATTGAGATATCAAGTCTCATGGTATAGGACGGGTCTCAGAATTGGAATGAGAAGGAGTTGGATATCACATCTCAAGCTATAGGAAGGGTCTCATGATTGGAATGGGAAGGAGTTGGATATCACATCTCATGTTATAGGAAGGGTCTCAGGATTGGAATGGGAAGGACTTGGATATCACATCTCATTATATAGGAAGGCTCTCAGGGTTGGAAGGGGAAGGAGTTGGATATCACATTTCATGTTAGAGGTAGGATCTCAGGTTTGGTTTTAGAGGCATTGAGATATCACATCTCATGCCATCAGAAGGGTCTCAGGATTGGAATGGGAAGGAGTTGGATATCAAATCTCATGCTAAAGGGATGGTCTAAGGTTTGGAAGGGGAAGGATTTGGATATCACATCTCATGTTATTGGACCGGTCTCAGGTTTGGTATTAGAAGCATTGAGATATCACATCTCATGCTATCGGAAGGGTCTTAGGTTTGGTATAAGCATTGAGATATCACATCTCTGCTATCGGAAGGGTCTCAGGATTGGAATGGGAAGGATTTGGATATCACAATTCATGTTATAGGAAGGGTCTCAGGTTTGGTATTAGAAGCATTGAGATATCACATCTCATGCTATAGGAAGGGTCTCAGGATTGGAATGGGAAGGACTTGGATATCACATCTCATGTTATAGGAAGGGTCTCAGGTTTGGTATTAGAAGCATTGAGATATCACATCTCATGCTATAGGAAGGGTCTCAGGAATGGAATGGGAAGGACTTGGATATCACATCTCATGATAAAGGAAGGGTCTAAGGTTTGGAAGGGGAAGGATTTGGATATCACATCTCATGTTATTGGACCGGTCTCAGGTTTGGTATTAGAAGCATTGAGATATCAAGTCTCATGGTATAGGACGGGAGTTTGATATCACATCTCATGCCATGGTATGGGTCTCAGGTTTTGTAGAAGCATTGGGATATCACATCTCATGCTATCGGAAGGGTATCAGGATTGGATTTGGAAGGAGTTGGATATCCCATCTCATGCTATAGGAAGGGTCTCAGGTTGGAATAGAAGGAGTTGGATATCACATCTCATGTTATAGGAAGGGTCTCAGGATTGGAATGGGAAGGACTTGGATATCACATCTCATGCTGTAGGAAGGGTCTCAGGTTTGGAAAAGGAAGGAGTTGGATATCACATTTCATGTTAGAGGTAGGATCTCAGGTTTGGTATTAGAGGCATTGAGATATCACATCTCATGCTATCAGAAGGGTATCAGGATTGGAATGGGAAGGAGTTGGATATCACATCTCATGCTAAAGGGAGGGTCTCAGGTTTGGAATGGGAAGGATTTGGATATCACATCTCACGTTATAGGAAGGACCTTAGGTTTGGTATTAGAAGCATTGAGATATCACATCTCATGCTATAGGAAGGGTCTCGGGATTGGAATGGGAAGGAGTTGGATATCACATCTCATGTTATAGGAAGGATCTCAGGTTTGGTATTAGAAGCATTGAGATATCACATCTCATGCTATAGGAAGGGTCTCAGGATTGGAATGGGAAGGAGTTGGATATCACATCTCATGCTATGGGAAGGGTCTCAGGTTTGGTATAAGCATTGAAATATCACATCTCTGCTATCGGAAGGGTCTCAGGATTGGAATGGGAGGAGCTGGATATCACATCTCATGCTATGGGAAGGGTCTCAGGTTTGGTATAAGCATTGAAATATCACATCTCTGCTATCGGAAGGGTCTCAGGATTGGAATGGGAGGAGCTGGATATCACATCTCATGCTAAAGGAAGGGTCTCAGGTTTGGAAGGGGAAGGAGTTGGATATCACATCTCATGCTAAAGGGAGGGTCTCAGGTTTGGAATGGGAAGGATTTGGATATCACATCTCATGTTATAGGAAGGGTCTCGGGATTGGAATGGGAAGGAGTTGGATATCACATCTCATGTTATTGGAAGGATCTCAGGTTTGGTATTAGAAGCATTGAGATATCACATCTCATGCTATCGGAAGGGTCTTAGGTTTGGTATAAGCATTGAGATATCACATCTCTGCTATCGGAAGGGTCTCAGGATTGGAATGGGAAGGATTTGGATATCATAATTCATGTTATAGGAAGGGTCTCAGGTTTGGTATTAGAAGCATTGAGATATCACATCTCATGCTATAGGAAGGGTCTCAGGATTGGAATGGGAAGGACTTGGATATCACATCTCATTATATAGGAAGGCTCTCAGGGTTGGAAGGGGAAGGAGTTGGATATCACATTTCATGTTAGAGGTAGGATCTCAGGTTTGGTTTTAGAGGCATTGAGATATCACATCTCATGCCATCAGAAGGGTCTCAGGATTGGAATGGGAAGGAGTTGGATATCAAATCTCATGCTAAAGGGATGGTCTAAGGTTTGGAAGGGGAAGGATTTGGATATCACATCTCATGTTATTGGACCGGTCTCAGGTTTGGTATTAGAAGCATTGAGATATCACATCTCATGCTATCGGAAGGGTCTTAGGTTTGGTATAAGCATTGAGATATCACATCTCTGCTATCGGAAGGGTCTCAGGATTGGAATGGGAAGGATTTGGATATCACAATTCATGTTATAGGAAGGGTCTCAGGTTTGGTATTAGAAGCATTGAGATATCACATCTCATGCTATAGGAAGGGTCTCAGGATTGGAATGGGAAGGACTTGGATATCACATCTCATGTTATAGGAAGGGTCTCAGGTTTGGTATTAGAAGCATTGAGATATCACATCTCATGCTATAGGAAGGGTCTCAGGAATGGAATGGGAAGGACTTGGATATCACATCTCATGATAAAGGAAGGGTCTAAGGTTTGGAAGGGGAAGGATTTGGATATCACATCTCATGTTATTGGACCGGTCTCAGGTTTGGTATTAGAAGCATTGAGATATCAAGTCTCATGGTATAGGACGGGAGTTTGATATCACATCTCATGCCATGGTATGGGTCTCAGGTTTTGTAGAAGCATTGGGATATCACATCTCATGCTATCGGAAGGGTATCAGGATTGGATTTGGAAGGAGTTGGATATCCCATCTCATGCTATAGGAAGGGTCTCAGGTTGGAATAGAAGGAGTTGGATATCACATCTCATGTTATAGGAAGGGTCTCAGGATTGGAATGGGAAGGACTTGGATATCACATCTCATGCTGTAGGAAGGGTCTCAGGTTTGGAAAAGGAAGGAGTTGGATATCACATTTCATGTTAGAGGTAGGATCTCAGGTTTGGTATTAGAGGCATTGAGATATCACATCTCATGCTATCAGAAGGGTATCAGGATTGGAATGGGAAGGAGTTGGATATCACATCTCATGCTAAAGGGAGGGTCTCAGGTTTGGAATGGGAAGGATTTGGATATCACATCTCACGTTATAGGAAGGACCTTAGGTTTGGTATTAGAAGCATTGAGATATCACATCTCATGCTATAGGAAGGGTCTCGGGATTGGAATGGGAAGGAGTTGGATATCACATCTCATGTTATAGGAAGGATCTCAGGTTTGGTATTAGAAGCATTGAGATATCACATCTCATGCTATAGGAAGGGTCTCAGGATTGGAATGGGAAGGAGTTGGATATCACATCTCATGCTATGGGAAGGGTCTCAGGTTTGGTATAAGCATTGAAATATCACATCTCTGCTATCGGAAGGGTCTCAGGATTGGAATGGGAGGAGCTGGATATCACATCTCATGCTATGGGAAGGGTCTCAGGTTTGGTATAAGCATTGAAATATCACATCTCTGCTATCGGAAGGGTCTCAGGATTGGAATGGGAGGAGCTGGATATCACATCTCATGCTAAAGGAAGGGTCTCAGGTTTGGAAGGGGAAGGAGTTGGATATCACATCTCATGCTAAAGGGAGGGTCTCAGGTTTGGAATGGGAAGGATTTGGATATCACATCTCATGTTATAGGAAGGGTCTCGGGATTGGAATGGGAAGGAGTTGGATATCACATCTCATGTTATTGGAAGGATCTCAGGTTTGGTATTAGAAGCATTGAGATATCACATCTCATGCTATCGGAAGGGTCTTAGGTTTGGTATAAGCATTGAGATATCACATCTCTGCTATCGGAAGGGTCTCAGGATTGGAATGGGAAGGATTTGGATATCATAATTCATGTTATAGGAAGGGTCTCAGGTTTGGTATTAGAAGCATTGAGATATCACATCTCATGCTATAGGAAGGGTCTCAGGATTGGAATGGGAAGGACTTGGATATCACATCTCATGTTATAGGAAGGGTCTCAGGTTTGGTATTAGAAGCATTGAGATATCACATCTCATGCTATAGGAAGGGTCTCAGGAATGGAATGGGAAGGACTTGGATATCACATCTCATGATAAAGGAAGGGTCTAAGGTTTGGAAGGGGAAGGATTTGGATATCACATCTCATGTTATTGGACCGGTCTCAGGTTTGGTATTAGAAGCATTGAGATATCAAGTCTCATGGTATAGGACGGGAGTTTGATATCACATCTCATGCCATGGTATGGGTCTCAGGTTTTGTAGAAGCATTGGTATATCACATCTCATGCTATCGGAAGGGTATCAGGATTGGATTTGGAAGGAGTTGGATATCCCATCTCATGCTATAGGAAGGGTCTCAGGTTGGAATAGAAGGAGTTGGATATCACATCTCATTTTATAGGAAGGGTCTCAGGATTGGAATGGGAAGGACTTGGATATCACATCTCATGCTGTAGGAAGGGTCTCAGGTTTGGAAAAGGAAGGAGTTGGATATCACATTTCATGTTAGAGGTAGGATCTCAGGTTTGGTATTAGAGGCATTGAGATATCAGATCTCATGCTATCAGAAGGGTATCAGGATTGGAATGGGAAGGAGTTGGATATCACATCTCATGCTAAAGGGAGGGTCTCAGGTTTGGAATGGGAAGGATTTGGATATCACATCTCATGTTATAGGAAGGACCTTAGGTTTGGTATTAGAAGCATTGAGATATCACATCTCATGCTATAGGAAGGGTCTCGGGATTGGAATGGGAAGGAGTTGGATATCACATCTCATGTTATAGGAAGGATCTCAGGTTTGGTATTAGAAGCATTGAGATATCACATCTCATGCTATAGGAAGGGTCTCAGGATTGGAATGGGAAGGAGTTGGATATCACATCTCATGCTATGGGAAGGGTCTCAGGTTTGGTATAAGCATTGAAATGTCACATCTCTACTATCGGAAGGGTCTCAGGATTGGAATGGGAGGAGCTATATATCACATCTCATGCTAAAGGAAGGGTCTCAGGTTTGGAAGGGGAAGGATTTGGATATCACATCTCATGTTATAGGACGGGTCTCAGGTTTGGTATTAGAAGCATTGTGATATCACATCTCATGCTATAGGGTGTGTCTCAGGATTGGAATGGGAAGGAGTTGGATATCACATCTCATGCTATAGGAAGGGTTTCAGGTTTGGTAGATGCATTGAGATATCACATCTCATGCTATAGGAAGAGTCTCAGGTTTGGGAAGGGAAGGATTTGGATTTCACATCTCATGTTATAGGATGGTTCTCATGTTTGGTTTTTGAAGCATTGAGATATCACATCTCATGCTATCGGAAGGGTCTCAGGTTTGGAATGGGAAGGAGTTGGATATCACATCTCATGTTATAGGAAGGGTCTCAGGTTTGGAATGGGAAGGAGTTGGATATGACATCTCTTGTTATAGGGAGGGTCTCAGGATTTGAATGGTAAGGAGTTGGATATCACATCTCATGCTATAGGAAGGGTCTCAGGTTGGAATGGGAAGGAGTTGGATATCACATCTCATGTTATATACAGGAAGGGTCTCAGGATTGGAATGGGAAGGATTTGGATATCACATCTCTTGCTATAGGAAGGGTCTCAGGTTTTTTATTAGAAACATTGAGATATCACATCTCATGCTATAGGAAGGGTTTTAGGATTGGAATGGGAAGTATTTGGATATCACATCTCATGCTAAAGGAAGGGTCTCAGGTTTGGAAGGGGAAGGATTTGGATATCACATCTCATCCAATAGGAAGGGTCTCAGGTTTGGAATGGGAAGGAATTGGATATCACATCTCATGTTATAGGAAGGGTCTCAGGTTTTTTATTAGAAACATTGAGATATCACATCTCATGTTATAGGACGGTTCCCAGGTTTGGTATTAGAAGCATTGAGATATCACATCTCATGGTATAGGAAGGGTCTCAGGGTTGGAATGGGAAGGAGTTGGATATCACATCTCATCCAATAGGAAGGGTCTCAGGTTTGGAATGGGAAGGAATTGGATATCACATCTCATGTTATAGGAAGGATCTCAGGTTTGGTATTAGAAGCATTGAGATATCACATCTCATGCTATAGGAAGGGTCTCAGGATTGGAATGTGAAGGATTTGGATATCACATCTCATGCTAAAGGAAGGGTCTCAGGTTTGGTAGAAGCATTGAGATATCACATCTCATGCTATAGGAAGGGTCTCAGGATTTGAATAGCAAGGAGTTGGATATCACATCTCATGCCATAGGAAGGGTCTCAGGTTTGGTATAAGCATTGAGATATCACATCTCTGCTATCGGAAGGTTCTCAGGATTGGATTGGGAAGGAGTTGGATATCCCTTCCCATGCTATAGGAAGTGTCTCAGGTTGGAAGGGGAAGGAGTTGAATATCACATCTCATGTTATAGGAAGGGTCTCAGGATTGGAATGGGAAGGATTTGGATATCACATCTCTTGCTATAGGAAGGGTCTCAGGATTGGAATGGGAAGGATTTGGATATCACATCTCATGTCATAGGAAGGATCTCAGGTTTGGTATTAGAAGCATTGATATATCACATCTCATGCTATAGTAAGGGTCTCATGTTTGGAATGGGAAGGAGTTGGATATCACATATGCTATAGGAAGTGTCTCAGGTTTGGAACGGGAAGGAGTTGGATATCACATCTCATGTTATAGGAAGGGTCTCAGGTTTGGTATAAGCATTGAGATATCACATCTCTGCTATCAGGAGTGGCTCAGGATTGGAATGGGAAGGAGTTGGATATCCCATCTCATGTTAAAGGACGGGTCTCTGGTTTGGTATTAGAATCATTGAGATATCACATCGCATGCTGTAGGAAGGGTCTAAGGATTGGAATGGGATGGACTTGGATATCACATCTCATGCTATAGGTAGGCTCTCAGGTTTGGTATAAGCATTGAGATATCACATCTCATGCTATAGGAAGGGTCTCAGGATTGGAATGGGAAGGATTTGGATATCACATCTCATGCTATAGGAAGGGTCTCAGATTTGGTATAAGCATTGAGATATCACATCTCATGCTATAGGAAGGGTCTCAGGATTGGAATGGGAAGGAGTTGTATATGACATCTCAAGCCTTAGGAAGGGTCTCAGGTTTGGTATAAGCATTGAGATATCACATCTCTGCTATCGGAAGGGTCTCAGGATTGGAATGGGAAGGAGTTGGATATCCCATCTCATGTTATAGGAAGGGTCTCAGGTTTGGTATTAGAAGCATTGAGATATCACATCTCATGCTATAGGAAGGGTCTCAGGATTGGAAAGGGAAGGACTTGGATGTCACATCTCATGCTATAGGGAGGGTCTCAAGTTTGATATTAGAAGCATTGAGATAACAAATCTCATGATATCGGAAGGGTCTCAGGATTGGAATGGGAAGGAGTTGGATATCACATCTCATTATAAAGGAAGGGTCTAAGGTTTGGAAGGGGAAGGATTTGGATATCACATCTCATGTTATAGGACGGGTCTCAGGTTTGGTATTAGAAGCATTGAGATATCAAGTCTCATGGTATAAGAAGGGTCTCAGAATTGGAATGGGAAGGAGTTGGATATCACATCTCAAGCTATAGGAAGCGTCTCAGGATTGGAATGGGAAGGAGTTTGATATCACATCTCATGCCATAGTATGGGTCTCAGGTTTGGTAGAAGCATTGGGATATCACATCTCATGCTATAGGAAGGGTCTCAGGATTGGAATGGGAAGAAGTTGGATATCACATCTCAAGCTATAGGAAGGGTCTCAGGTTTGGTATAAGCATTGAGATATCACATCTCATGCTATAGGAAGGGTCTCAGGGTTGGAATGGGAAGGAGTTGTTTATGACATCTCATGCCATAGGAAGGGTCTCAGGTTTGGTATAAGCATTGAGATTTCACATCACATGCTATAGGAAGGGTCTCAGGATTGGAATGGGAAGTACTTGGATATCACATCACATGCTATAGGAAGGGTCTCAGGATTGGAATGGGAAGGACTTGGATATCACATCTCATGCTATAGGCAGGGTCTCAGGTTTGGAAAGGGAAGGAGATGGATATCACATTTCATGTTAGAGGTAGGATCTCAGGTTTGGTATTAGAGGCAATGAGATATCACATCTCATGCTATCAGAAGGGTCTCAGGATTGGAATGGGAAGGAGTTGGATATCACATTTCATGCTAAAGGGAGGGTCTCAGGTTTGGAAGGGGAAGGATTTGGAAATCACATCTCATATTATAGGAAGGATCTCAGGTTTGGTATTAGAAGCATTGAGATATCACATCTCATGCTATCGGAAGGATCTCAGGTTTGGTATAAGAGGCATTGAGATATCACATCTCATGCTATCATAAGGGTCTCAGGATTGGAATGGGAAGGAGTTGGATATCACATCTCATGTTATAGGAAGGATCTCAGGTTTGGTATTAGAAGCATTGAGACATCACATCTCATGCTATAGGAAGGGTCTCAGGATTGGAATGGGAAGGAGTTGGATATCACATCTCATGCTATAGGAAGGGTCTCAGGTTTGGTATAAGCATTGAGATATCACATCTCATGCTATAGGAAGGGTCTCAGGATTGGAATGGGAAGGATTTGGATATCACATCTTATGCTATAGGAAGGGTCTCAGGTTTGGTATAAGCATTGAGATATCACATCTCATGCTATAGGAAGGGTCTCAGGATTGGAATGGGAAGAAGTTGGATATCACATCTCATGCTATAGGAAGGGTCTTAGGGTTGGAATGGGAAGGAGTTGTATATGACATCTCATGCCATAGGAAGGGTCTCAGGTTTGGTATAAGCATTGAGATATCACATCACATGCTATAGGAAGGGTCTCAGGATTGGAATGGGAAGGACTTGGATATCACTTCTCATGCTATAGGCAGGGTCTCAGGTTTGGAAAGGGAAGGAGATGGATATCACATTTCATGTTAGAGGTAGGATCTCAGGTTTGGTATTAGAGGCATTGAGATATCACATCTCATGCTATCAGAAGGGTCTCAGGATTGGAATGGGAAGGAGTTGGATATCACATTTCATGCTAAAGGGAGGGTCTCAGGTTTGGAAGGGGAAGGATTTGGAAATCACATCTCATATTATAGGAAGGATCTCAGGTTTGGTATTAGAAGCATTGAGATATCACATCTCATGCTATCGGAAGGATCTCAGGTTTGGTATAAGAGGCATTGAGATATCACATCTCATGCTATCATAAGGGTCTCAGGATTGGAATGGGAAGGAGTTGGATATCACATCTCATGTTATAGGAAGGATCTCAGGTTTGGTATTAGAAGCATTGAGACATCACATCTCATGATATAGGAAGGGTCTCAGGATTGGAATGGGAAGGAGTTGGATATCACATCTCATGCTATAGGAAGGGTCTCAGGTTTGGTATAAGCATTGAGATATCACATCTCATGCTATAGGAAGGGTCTCAGGTTTGGTATAAGCATGGAGATATCACTTCTCATGCTATAGGAAGGGTCTCAGGATTGGAATGGGAAGGATTTGGATATCACATCTTATGCTATAGGAAGGGTCTCAGGTTTGGTATAAGCATGGAGATATCACTTCTCATGCTATAGGAAGGGTCTCAGGATTGGAATGGGAAGGAGTTGGATATCACATCTCATGCTATAGGAAGGGTCTCAGATTTGGTATAAGCATTGAGATATCACATCTCATGCTATAGGAAGGGTCTCAGGATTGGAATGGGAAGGAGTTGTATATGACATCTCAGGCCATAGGAAGGGTCTCAGATTTGGTATAAGCATTGAGATATCACATCTCATGATATCGGAAGGGTCTCAGGATTGGAATGGGAAGGAGTTGGATATCACATTTCATGATAAAGGAAGGGTCTAAGGTTTGGAAGGGGAAGGATTTGGATATCACATCTCATGTTATAGGACGGGTCTCAGGTTTGGTATTAGAAGCATTGAGATATCAAGTCTCATGGTATAAGAACGGTCTCAGGATTGGAAGGGGAAGGAGTTTGATATCACATCTCATGCCATAGTATGGGTCTCAGGTTTGGTAGAAGCATTGGGATATCACATCTCATGCTATCGGAAGGGTATCAGTATTGGATTTGGAAGGAGTTGGATATCCCATCTCATGCTATAGGAAGGGTCTCAGGTTGGAATGGGAAGGAGTTGGATATCACATTTCATGTTATAGGAAGGGTCTCAGGATTGGAATGGGAAGGACTTGGATATCATATCTCATGCTATAGGAAGGCTCTCAGGTTTGGAAGGGGAAGGAGTTGGATATCACATTTCATGTTAGAGGAAGGATCTCAGGTTTGGTATTAGAGGCCTTGAGATATCACATCTCATGCTATAGGAAGGGTCTCAGGATTGGAATGGGAAGGAGTTGGATATCACATCTCAAGCTATAGGAAGGGTCTCAGGTTTGGTATAAGCATTGAGATATCACATCTCATGCTATAGGAAGGGTCTCAGGATTGGAATGGGAAGAAGTTGGATATCACATCGCATGCTATAGGAAGGGTCTCAGGTTTGGTATAAGCATTGAGATATCACATCTCATGCTATAGGAAGGGTCTCAGGATTGGAATGGGAAGGAGTTGTATATGCCATCTCATGCCATAGGAAGGGTCTCAGGTTTGGTATAAGCATTGAGATATCACATCACATGCTATAGGAAGGGTCTCAGGATTGGAATGGGAAGGACTTGGATATCACATATCATGCTATAGGCAGGGTCTCAGGTTTGGAAAGGGAAGGAGATGGATATCACATTTCATGTTAGAGGTAGGATCTCAGGTTTGGTATTAGAGGCATTGAGAAATCACATCTCATGCTATCAGAAGGGTCTCAGGATTGGAATGGGAAGGAGTTGGATATCACATCTCATGCTAAAGGGAGGGTCTCAGGTTTGGAAGGGGAAGGATTTGGAAATCACATCTCATATTATAGGAAGGATCTCAGGTTTGGTATTAGAAGCATTGAGATATCACATCTCATGCTATCGGAAGGATCTCAGGTTTGGTATAAGAGGCATTGAGATATCACATCTCATGCTATCATAAGGGTCTCAGGATTGGAATGGGAAGGAGTTGGATATCACATCTCATGTTATAGGAAGGATCTCAGGTTTGGTATTGGAAGCATTGAGACATCACATCTCATGCTATAGGAATGGTCTCAGGATTGGAATGGGTAGGAGTTGGATGTTACATTCTTGCTATAGGAAGGGTCTCATGTTTGGAATGGGAAGGAGTTGGATATCACATATGCTATAGGAAGTGTCTTAGGTTTGGAACGGGAAGGAGTTGGATATCACATCTCATGTTATAGGAAGGGTCTCAGGTTTGGTATAAGCATTGAGATATCACATCTCTGCTATCAGGAGTGGCTCAGGATTGGAATGGGAAGGAGTTGGATATCCCATCTCATGTTAAAGGACGGGTCTCTGGTTTGGTATTAGAATCATTGAGATATCACATCGCTGTTAGGAAAGATTTCGTAATTGTAGGGAATTTTCCTTCCATGTGGCAACCCCTAAACTTTTTGCTATTGTTTTTAACCTTGTTCTTGACTTTGCCAGAGAAGTACAGCCTTCTGCCGCACTTCTCTGGGCTTTCGCTCCTTTCTTACGGGGAAACTGACATGCCCTTAAGACAGTCAGTACCGGGGAACGCTGTTTCCCGTAGTTTCTTTTATCATGTTGCGGCTTTAGTGCAACATGACACAAGAGGGCACTGTAAGCTAAGTTACAGCTCTCTTGGGTCTCTAGCCTTCTACAGGCCCTAGATACTCTTTTAGGATGGTATTTGATCGGTGCAAGTCATTCAGGGACTGGAATGGTGGCAGCGATCGTTTTGTTTATTTTGAGCTCCTTTTGGCGTTCTGAGCACGTTTTTCGCACTGAACCCAAAATGGTGGCCTGGCTCCCAAAATGGCCAGACCACGAGGCTCCTTTGTCCTGTCCACTGACCGTCTTGCTCCCTTAACCTTCCCCAGGTCGGGCGACCCGGGGCCTTCCTTATTTGGGCATGTACTTTCCCGCGAAACGTGGTTGCTTTCGCGGGCTTCTACATGTCGTTTGTGTGCCTCCAGGGTGGGGGCTGGGATGTCTGGTCCCAATACACATCCTGGGTGCCAGAGAGTCTAGGGTGGTGTGAATGCCTGGGACCACCGTGGTCCGTGATTGGTCCACGTATGGTATGTGTGTTGATGAGCGGATCTCCCATTGGCTCCCCTCCGTTTTGGCGCGAAGGGAACCGTGGATAAGAGGGAGCTGGAAACACCACTACCAGGTCGATCTCCTGAGTTCTCACGAACGAAGGAATACAGGAGCCAAGTATCCTGCAACCAAGAGGCTGGACCGAGGAATCGCTGGTGACCCGCTGAAGGAATCCTCCTTTGCACTGCTGTCGTCCTGTGAAACCCTTTCCTCCTTGGATCGAACCAGAAGGCCTGTACTGGTGCTTCGACCTTTGGAATAGCAGGAACAGCTATTCCCGGCGACTTCATCCTCTCCTGCCAAGTAAGCCTTCGGAAGTGTCTCTGGGCCATCCAGTTGACTGACCAGCTTACAAGGGAGTCCTGCTCTGTAACCGCCGCCAGGTTGTGTTGTATTCCGAGTCCTTGTCACTCTCCCACGCTTCGTACACTTGGCGTTCCCAAGTCTGAAGGGAGGAGTGTACATTTGGCTCGAATACACACGGCCGCTCCGTTGTCCTGCTGCGGCAACAAACTGTGCTGGTTTCGTCGATTGGGACGTCTTTTTGCTCTACACGACTACGAGGCGTTCCCTGCTCTTCTGAACCTGCCAGCTGCTAAAACGAACGTGGAGAAGCCTGGGTCTGCTTGCTTCGGGGACCGGTGAGTAGTTTAGCTAGGATCTGGTCGCCCTCCTGCAGTATCCCATTGCTTTTCCCTGCTGTGTAAAAACAGCACCCTTTTGGCCGTACTCGCGCTCTACTTCTGCCCGCTGTGGAGGCTGCGCTTGAGTTACGGAACCTGTTCTCCTTCTGCTGTGCACTAACCCGAACTGCCTGACTTCCTCCGAAGAGCTTCCCCTTTTGCCCGTTGGCACCGGCGTGGCAGGTACTTTGAGCACAAGGATCCACTCTTCGCAGGGCTCGGACTTCCATCTAGTAGGTGCCTCTGAAGGCGAACTGAGTCTAAAGCGGTATCGCACTGCCTGTTTTCCTTCCCTGGCAGGTGGACTACATATTTCGTGCTTTAAACGCTTGCGACTGTGTATTTGTATATATATTGTGTTGATATGGTATGTGTTGGTTTAATATTGTGATATTGTGATTTTCTCGCTACGGTCATTATTTTAAAGGCCTTAAAATAAATGTGTATCTATTTTTGATATAACAACTGTTTGGAGTAGTTTGTAAGCGCTCTTGCTTTGTGTGCTCATTGCGGGCTTTCAGTCACCCTCACCCCTCTTGAGACCTAGTCTTGACCGCCGCGATCGCTACCTTGATTGGTCTGGCTTGTCCAGAGGTTACCCTGTTCCAAGTAATTAGGTTGGCCTTCTGAACTTCTGCGCCACCAGGACAGAGTTCAGAAATCCGTCTTAACAAATTGGTGTACAGCGGTGGGATACGACTGAAGGTATCCAGTGTTGCGCTCGAACTAAGGCATTTCAGGTTATTCCAAACAGTACACGTAGTGAATTGTTATAGAATAACTTTAAAAAGGCCATAGTCCTATCAAACAGTATGGAAGCAAATACCTTGTTAACTTTAAATGCTTCCAAATCAGAAACATTGAAAAAGATGTGTGCGGAGAGAGGTGTTTCCTCTCAAGGCACAAAATTGGAAATGATCCAGAGAATCGTGGCGTGGCAAGAAGCGCAGCTTGACGCTATAACTTCCGAGGACAGTGCAGAAGGTGGTGGGGCTGCTCTCACTGGTAGAACCGACGGTTCTGCCGCTGCACTGATCCATCGCGACCACGAGGACAGGGAGGATGTAATGTTTAATGTTTCCTCTGCCAGTGTTGATGGGGAGGCTATGCTTGAATTCAAGAAGCAAGAGCTGCGGTTTAGGCAGCAGGAGCTTGAATTCAGCATAGCCAAACTAAAAATCGAACAGGCAGAAAAACAGAAAGACAGGGATCACCAGTTGGAACTGGCCAAGCTTCAGGTTGCAAATGGGTCCAAGGGTCCTGGACATGGGTCTGGGGCTTCCTCTCATCCACGGTTTCCAAAAGATCTGCTCAGTGTATATGAAGAAAGGAATGACATTATGGACTGGCTGAATGCGTTTGAGTATGCATGCGAGGTTCAAAAAGTTGACAGTGCTGATAAGATTGCGTGGTTGCTCAGTAGACTGCCCCATTCTGGCTGTAGTGCCATTATGGAAATGTCGAAGGCTGAGCGGGCTGATTTCGCAATGTTAAAGCAAACTCTCATTTTAAAGTTTGGGAAGACTCCGGCCCAATATTTAAAGCGTTTTCGAGAGTATAAGAAAAAGGAAGGTGGTACTTGGGTATCTTATGTCGCTGAATCCTTGAAAAACTTAACTGGCTGGGTCGAAGATTATAAGGTTTCTACCTTCGAAGGCATGATAAATCTTGTCATGCTGGAACATATTTTTGCTTCTTCTTCCCCGGAGCTTAAGCAGCATTTGGCCGATTCGAAGGAGATAGATCCTAAGAAGCTGGCCATTGCAGCAGACTTATGGGTGTCACATCGAGTGTCCCATAAGGACAAAACTCATCCTGGTAAGCAGGAGGAAGGGAAAAAGTCCAAAGATATGGAGGGTGGGGAATCTGCTAAATCTTCTTCCCATAAGGGCCACAAAAAGAAAAACAAGGGTAAGACACAAGAGAACTCACAGGGTAGTGGAGGTCAGCCTCCGAAACAGAACTCTGGTTACAATAAGCCTCCCTACGTAAACAGACCCACTGGGGCTTGTTTGTCTTGTGGAGCAACTGACCATGTGAAGGGGGATCCCCGGTGTAAGGTTAGACCTTTGGGGGTCCACTCCGCTAATCTGGCCTTCTCCTCCTACGAGGAAGAAGAGATTACAGGAGCATCCTTCTCCTCAGACTCATTTCCCAGCGGGATAGAGGCTGAGGTAGTTTTAGTGTCCCTGGGTTCCTGGGAGCCTAAAGTCGCAGAGGCTTATGCTAGGATTCCGGATAATACCAAGCACTACTTTAAAGACAGTGTGCTGATCAATGGAGTGGATACTCCAGCTCTTAGGGATAGTGGGTGCAGTCGCACTGTAGTGGATTCTACCTTGGTAGACTCAGAGGAAGTTGCCAGAGCTACTCTGATGCCCACTAAGTTGGCTGACAGCCCCCTCCGTATGTTTCCCGTGATCCCTGTAAATCTTACTTTAAATGGTACAGCAGTCAGGATTCCAGTGAGCATTCAGAGAAACGTCCCGGGAAAGGTCTTGTTAGGTAATGATCTCAGAGCTTTAGGGCTCGTAGGAGACACTGCCGAAAGACCCTACACACGGTCTCAAGCACGGGCAGCATTGGCCAAGTCCAATACGCCGCCCCAGCCGAAGGGGAAGCCCAAGGCGAAAGGAGTCTACAAGTCAAAACGAGGGAAAGAGAATATTCCCCCGAGCTCGCCTACCACTGCGGTGGAGGAAGTTGGTCAATCGCCCGGGCCTGACGAGGAGGTGGCGATGCCTGAAGTATTCGACCCCAACGATCATCCTGAACTAAAAGACTTGTTAGTTGAAGGAGGTCCTGATAGGGACGAATTCAGTAAAGGCCAACGTGAGTGCCCATCTCTGGAAGGCCTAAGAAGACAGGCCTGCTCCCAGCTTGAGGGTGAACCTCCTGGGATGCGTAGGATTTACCAGGAAGGTGGACTCCTGTATAGTGAGCCCACAGAGTCTACAGAAGGAGACCATAGGAGGTTGGTGGTTCCCCTTGCTGTTAGGCCCTTCCTCCTGCAGTTGGCGCATGAAGTTCCCATTGCTGGTCACCTCGGTATGAGGAAAACCAAGCAAAGGTTATCCATGCACTTCTACTGGCCCAAGA
Source organism: Ambystoma mexicanum (assembly GCF_040938575.1). Classification (NCBI taxonomy): domain Eukaryota; kingdom Metazoa; phylum Chordata; class Amphibia; order Caudata; family Ambystomatidae; genus Ambystoma; species Ambystoma mexicanum. The sequence goes on along the minus strand of NW_027182466.1, from coordinate 11,817,195 downwards.
TGGGGGAGCAAGTAGAAAGTCACTGCAGGAGTTGTGCCTCCTGCCAGTTGTCTGGTAAGGTTGGCGCGACAATCCAAGCTCCGTTGGTACCGCTCCCAGTTGTGGGGGTACCATTTGAAAGGGTAGGGATCGACATGGTTGGTCCCCTTGACCCGCAAACATCTTCAGGCAATAGGTTTATCCTGGTGCTGGTCGACCATGCAACCAGGTATCCTGAGGCCGTCCCATTTACAACTGTAACTGCCAAGCCAGTTGCAGAAGCTTTACTCGGCATGTTTACTAGGGTTGGCTTCCCTAAAGAAGTTGTGCCGGATCATGGCAGCAACTTTATGTCGAAGTATAGGCAGGCTATGTGGAAAGAATGTGGGGTCACCTACAGGTTCTCTTCTGCATACCACCCCCAGACCAATGGTCTGGGGGGGCGTTTCGACAGGACGTTAACGAGCATGATTGGGGCTCTGGAGGAGCCCCAGAGAAGAAAATGGGATCTTCTTGTTTCATGCTTACTGTTTGCCTACCGAGAGGTACCACAGGAGGGTGTTGGCTTCAGCCCCTTCAAACTTCTGTTCGGTCATCCCGTACGGGGACCCTTAGCCATTGTCAAGGAGGGATGGGAGATGCCCACTCCCCCTGTTACTACCAATGTAGTTGATTATGTGCTAGGGCTCAGAAAACGGATGGTACTTCTGATGGGCTTGGCTAGTGATAAATTGAAGGCAGGGCAAGCGCTGGTGAAACCTTGGTACGACCAGAAAGCTTCCCTCATCAACTTTACACTTGGTCAGCAAGTCCTGATCATGAATCCCATAAGGCCTCAAGCTTTACAGGACAATTGGTCAGGCCCTTACCCAGTGGTGGAGCCCCTGGGTGAGGTTAACTATTCAGTGGACCTTGGAAGGCCTGGAAAGGCTCCCAAAGTGTTTCACATGAATAGGCTGAAGGCTTTCGTCCCAAGCGGCGAAATCGCAGCACTGCTATTGGCTTCAGACGTTGAGGAAGAGGAGTCTGAACCTCTCCCCGACCTGTTCCAAAGCAGTCCTTCAGAGAGCTCTTTTGAGGGTATCCGCGTGGCCCCTCACCAAAATGGACAAGGCTCAGTGGTTTACCTTGGACATGAAGTAGGTGGAGGGAGGAGACAGCCTCTACTCAGTCAGGTACAAGCAGTACAAGACTGGCCTACCCCCACTACGCAAACCCAAGTGAGAGCCTTTTTAGGACTCACGGGGTATTACCACACTTTTGTGGCAGACTATGGCACCATAGCTGCTCCTCTGACTGCCCTCACAACTCCGAAGAAACCCAAGAAGGTAACTTGGACCGACGAGTGTGAGAAGGCCTTCAATGGCTTAAAAGACTCCTTGTGCCAGGCCCCTGTCCTTAGGGCCCCGGATTATCAAAGACCTTTTATCGTGCAGACGGATGCCTCTGACACTGGGATAGGAGCTGTACTATCACAAGTAGATGAGAAGGGTAAGGAACACCCTATCGGTTTTATTAGTCGCCAGTTTAAGGACAGAGAGCTCAGATGGTCCACGGTAGAGAAAGAATGTTTCTCTGTTGTGTGGGCCCTAAGGAAGCTGAGGCCCTACCTCTATGGGACCCACTTCACTGTGCAGACTGACCATAAGCCGTTAAAGTGGCTAATGAACATGAAGGGGGAGAATCCAAAGTTGCTTAGGTGGTCCATAAGTCTACAAGGCTTCGACTTCACTATTGAGCATAGGCCAGGTGTCCAACATAGCAATGCTGATGGGTTGTCCAGAATGTTTAACCGACCTGAACAAGAGACTCATCCAGGGGTGGATTAGTTCCCCCTGTCCATAGTCTGGGAGGGGCGAGTGTTAGGAAAGATTTCGTAATTGTAGGGAATTTTCCTTCCATGTGGCAACCCCTAAACTTTTTGCTATTGTTTTTAACCTTGTTCTTGACTTTGCCAGAGAAGTACAGCCTTCTGCCGCACTTCTCTGGGCTTTCGCTCCTTTCTTACGGGGAAACTGACATGCCCTTAAGACAGTCAGTACCGGGGAACGCTGTTTCCCGTAGTTTCTTTTATCATGTTGCGGCTTTAGTGCAACATGACACAAGAGGGCACTGTAAGCTAAGTTACAGCTCTCTTGGGTCTCTAGCCTTCTACAGGCCCTAGATACTCTTTTAGGATGGTATTTGATCGGTGCAAGTCATTCAGGGACTGGAATGGTGGCAGCGATCGTTTTGTTTATTTTGAGCTCCTTTTGGCGTTCTGAGCACGTTTTTCGCACTGAACCCAAAATGGTGGCCTGGCTCCCAAAATGGCCAGACCACGAGGCTCCTTTGTCCTGTCCACTGACCGTCATGCTCCCTTCACCTTCCCCAGGTCGGGCGACCCGGGGCCTTCCTTATTTGGGCATGTACTTTCCCGCGAAACGTGGTTGCTTTCGCGGGCTTCTACATGTCGTTTGTGTGCCTCCAGGGTGGGGGCTGGGATGTCTGGTCCCAATACACATCCTGGGTGCCAGAGAGTCTAGGGTGGTGTGAATGCCTGGGACCACCGTGGTCCGTGATTGGTCCACGTATGGTATGTGTGTTGATGAGCGGATCTCCCATTTGCTCCCCTCCGTTTTGGCGCGAAGGGAACCGTGGATAAGAGGGAGCTGGAAACACCACTACCAGGTCGATCTCCTGAGTTCTCACGAACGAAGGAATACAGGAGCCAAGTATCCTGCAACCAAGAGGCTGGACCGAGGAATCGCTGGTGACCCGCTGAAGGAATCCTCCTTTGCACTGCTGTCGTCCTGTGAAACCCTTTCCTCCTTGGATCGAACCAGAAGGCAGGTACTAGTGCTTCGACCTTTGGAATAGCAGGAACAGCTATTCCCGGCGACTTCATCCTCTCCTGCCAAGTAAGCCTTCGGAAGTGTCTCTGGGCCATCCAGTTGACTGACCAGCTTACAAGGGAGTCCTGCTCTGTAACCGCCGCCAGGTTGTATTGTATTCCGAGTCCTTGTCACTCTCCCACGCTTCGTACACTTGGCGTTCCCAAGTCTGAAGGGAGGAGTGTACATTTGGCTCGAATACACACGGCCGCTCCGTTGTCCTGCTGCGGCAACAAACTGTGCTGGTTTCGTCGATTGGGACGTCTTTTTGCTCTACACGACTACGAGGCGTTCCCTGCTCTTCTGAACCTGCCAGCTGCTGAAACGAACGTGGAGAAGCCTGGGTCTGCTTGCTTCGGGGACCGGTGAGTAGTTTAGCTAGGATCTGGTCGCCCTCCTGCAGTATCCCATTGCTTTTCCCTGCTGTGTAAAAACAGCACCCTTTTGGCCGTACTCGCGCTCTGCTTCTGCCCGCTGTGGAGGCTGCGCTTGAGTTACGGAACCTGTTCTCCTTCTGCTGTGCACTAACCCGAACTGCCTGACTTCCTCCGAAGAGCTTCCCCTTTTGCCCGTTGGCACCGGCGTGGCAGGTACTTTGAGCACAAGGCTCCACTCTTCGCAGGGCTCGGACTTCCATCTAGTAGGTGCCTCTGAAGGCGAACTGAGTCTAAAGCGGTATCGCACTGCCTGTTTTCCTTCCCTGGCAGGTGGACTACATATTTCGTGCTTTAAACGCTTGCGACTGTGTATTTGTATATATATTGTGTTGATATGGTATGTGTTGGTTTAATATTGTGATATTGTGATTTTCTCGCTACGGTCATTATTTTAAAGGCCTTAAAATAAATGTGTATCTATTTTTGATATAACAACTGTTTGGAGTAGTTTGTAAGCGCTCTTGCTTTGTGTGCTCATTGCGGGCTTTCAGTCACCCTCACCCCTCTTGAGACCTAGTCTTGACCGCCGCGATCGCTACCTTGATTGGTCTGGCTTGTCCAGAGGTTACCCTGTTCCAAGTAATTAGGTTGGCCTTCTGAACTTCTGCGCCACCAGGACAGAGTTCAGAAATCCGTCTTAACAATCGCATGCTGTAGGAAGGGTCTAAGGATTGGAATGGGATGGACTTGGATATCACATCTCATGCTATAGGTAGGCTCAGGTTTGGTATAAGCATTGAGATATCACATCTCATGCTATAGGAAGGGTCTCATGATTGGAATGGGAAGGATTTGGATATCACATCTCATGCTATAGGAAGGGTCTCAGGTTTGGTATAAGCATGGAGATATCACTTCTCATGCTATAGGAAGGGTCTCAGAATTGGAATGGGAAGGTGTTGGATATCACATCTCATGCTATAGGAAGGGTCTCAGATTTGGTATAAGCATTGAGATATCACATCTCATGCTATAGGAAGGGTCTCAGGATTGCAATGGGAAGGAGTTGTATATGACATCTCAGGCCTTAAGAAGGGTCTCAGGTTTGGTATAAGCATTGAGATATCACATCTCTGCTATCGGAAGGGTCTCAGGATTGGAATGGGAAGGAGTTGGATATCCCATCTCATGTTATAGGAAGGGTCTCAGGTTTGGTATTAGAAGCATTGAGATATCACATCTCATGCTATAGGAAGGGTCTCAGGATTGGAATGGGAAGGACTTGGATGTCACATCTCATGCTATAGGGAGGGTCTCAAGTTTGATATTAGAAGCATTGAGATAACAAATCTCATGATATCGGAAGGGTCTCAGGATTGGAATGGAAAGGAGTTGGATATCACATCTCATTATAAAGGAAGGGTCTAAGGTTTGGAAGGGGAAGGATTTGGATATCACATCTCATGTTATAGGACGGGTCTCAGGTTTGGTATTAGAAGCATTGAGATATCAAGTGTCATGGTATAAGAAGGGTCTCAGAATTGGAATGGGAAGGAGTTGGATATCACATCTCAAGCTATAGGAAGCGTCTCAGGATTGGAATGGGAAGGAGTTTGATATCACATCTCATGCCATAGTATGGGTCTCAGGTTTGGTAGAAGCATTGGGATATCACATCTCATGCTATCGGAAGGGTATCAGTATTGGATTTGGAAGGAGTTGGATATCCCATCTCATGCTATAGGAAGGGTCTCAGGTTAGAATGGGAAGGAGTTGGATATCACATTTCATGTTATAGGAAGGGTCTCAGGATTGGAATGGGAAGGACTTGGATATCATATCTCATGCTATAGGAAGGCTCTCAGGTTTGGAAGGGGAAGGAGTTGGATATCACATTTCATGTTAGAGGAAGGATCTCAGGTTTGGTATTAGAGGCCTTGAGATATCACATCTCATGCTATAGGAAGGGTCTCAGGATTGGAATGGGAAGGAGTTGGATATCACATCTCAAGCTATAGGAAGGGTCTCAGGTTTGGTATAAGCATTGAGATATCACATCTCATGCTATAGGAAGGGTCTCAGGATTGGAATGGGAAGAAGTTGGATATCACATCTCATGCTATAGGAAGGGTCTCAGGTTTGGTATAAGCATTGAGATATCACATCTCATGCTATAGGAAGGGTCTCAGGGTTGGAATGGGAAGGAGTTGTATATGACATCTCATGCCATAGGAAGGGTCTCAGGTTTGGTATAAGCATTGAGATATCACATCACATGCTATAGGAAGGGTCTCAGGATTGGAATGGGAAGGAGTTGGATATCACATCTCATGCTATAGGCAGGGTCTCAGGTTTGGAAAGGGAAGGAGATGGATATCACATTTCATGTTAGAGGTAGGATCTCAGGTTTGGTATTAGAGGCATTGAGATATCACATCTCATGCTATCAGAAGGGTCTCAGGATTGGAATGGGAAGGAGTTGGATATCACATTTCATGCTAAAGGGAGGGTCTCAGGTTTGGAAGGGGAAGGATTTGGAAATCACATCTCATATTATAGGAAGGATCTCAGGTTTGGTATTAGAAGCATTGAGATATCACATCTCATGCTATCGGAAGGATCTCAGGTTTGGTATAAGAGGCATTGAGATATCACATCTCATGCTATCATAAGGGTCTCAGGATTGGAATGGGAAGGAGTTGGATATCACATCTCATGTTATATGAAGGATCTCAGGTTTGGTATTAGAAGCATTGAGACATCACATCTCATGCTATAGGAAGGGTCTCAGGATTGGAATGGGAAGGAGTTGGATATCACATCTCATGCTATAGGAAGGGTCTCTGGTTTGCTATAAGCATTGAGATATCACATCTCATGCTATAGGAAGGGTCTCAGGATTGGAATGGGAAGGACTTGGATATCACATCTCATGCTATAGGCAGGATCTCAGGTTTGGAAAGGGAAGGAGTTGGATATCATATTTCATGTTAGAGGTAGGATCTCAGGTTTGGTATTAGAGGCATTGAGATATCACATCTCATGCTATCAGAAGGGTCTCAGGATTGGAATGGGAAGGAGTTGGATATCACATTTCATGCTAAAGGGAGGGTCTCAGGTTTGGAAGGGGAAGGATTTGGAAATCACATCTCATATTATAGGAAGGATCTCAGGTTTGGTATTAGAAGCATTGAGATATCACATCTCATGCTATCGGAAGGATCTCAGGTTTGGTATAAGAGGCATTGAGATATCACATCTCATGCTATCATAAGGGTCTCAGGATTGGAATGGGAAGGAGTTGGATATCACATCTCATGTTATATGAAGGATCTCAGGTTTGGTATTAGAAGTATTGAGACATCACATCTCATGCTATAGGAAGGGTCTCAGGATTGGAATGGGAAGGAGTTGGATATCACATCTCATGCTATAGGAAGGGTCTCTGGTTTGCTATAAGCATTGAGATATCACATCTCATGCTATAGGAAGGGTCTCAGGATTGGAATGGGAAGGAGTTGTATATGACATCTCATGCCGTAGGAAGGGTCTCAGGTTTGGTATAAGCATTGAGATATCACATCTCTGCTATCGGAAAGGTCTCAGGATTGGAATGGGAAGGAGTTGGATATCCCATCTCATGTTATAGGAAGAGTCTCAGGTTTGGTATTAGAAGCATTGAGATATCACATCTCATGCTATAGGAAGTGTCTCAGGATTGGAATGGGAAGGACTTGGATATCATATCTCATGCTATAGGGAGGATCTCACGTTTGATATTAGAAGCATTGAGATATCACATATGCTATAGGAAGGGTCTCAGGTTTGGTATAAGCAGTGAGATATCACATCTCATGCTATAGGAAGTGTCTCTGGATTGGAATGGGAAGGAGTTGGATATCACATCTCATGCTATAGGATGGGTCTCAGGTTTGGTATAAGCAGTGAGATATCACATCTCATGCTATAGGAAGTGTCTCAGGATTGGAATGGGAAGGAGTTGGATATCACATCTCATGTTATAGGAAGGATCTCAGGTTTGGTATAAGCATTGAGATATCACATCTCTGCTATCGGAAGGGTCTCAGGATTGGAATGGGAAGGAGTTGGATATTCCCATCTCATGTTATAGGAAGGGTCTCAGGTTTGGTATTAGAAGCATTGAGACATCACATCTCATGCTATAGGAAGGGTCTCAGGATTGGAATGGGAAGGACTTGGATATCACATCTCATGCTATAGGGAGGGTCTCAAGTTTGATATTAGAAGCATTGAGATATCACATCTCATGATATCGGAAGGGTCTCAGGATTGGAATGGGAAGGAGTTGGATATCACATCTCATGATAAAGGAAGGGTCTAAGGTTTGGAAGGGGAAGGATTTGGATATCACATCTCATGTTATAGGGCGGGTCTCAGGTTTGGTATTAGAAGCATTGAGATATCAAGTCTCATGGTATAGGAAGGGTCTCAGAATTAGAATGGGAAGGAGTTGGATATCACATCTCAAGCTATAGGAAGGGTCTCAGGATTGGAATGGGAAGGAGTTTGATATCACATCTCATGCCATAGTATGGGTCTCAGGTTTGGTATAAGCATTGGGATATCACATCTCATGCTATCGGAAGGGTATCAGGATTGGATTTGGAAGGAGTTGGATATCCCATCTCATGCTATAGAAAGGGTCTCAGGTTGGAATGGGAAGGAGTTGGATATCACATCTCATGTTATAGGAAGGGTCTCAGGATTGGAATGGGAAGGACTTGGATATCACATCTCATGCTATAGGAAGGCTCTCAGGTTTGGAAGGGGAAAGAGTTGGATATCACATTTCATGTTAGAGGTAGGATCTCAGGTTTGGTATTAGAGGCATTGAGATATCACATCTCATGCTATCAGAAGGGTCTCAGGATTGGAATGGGAATGAGTTGGATATCACATTTCATGCTAAAGGGAGGGTCTCAGGTTTGGAAGGGGAAGGATTTGGATATCACATCTCATGTTATAAGAAGGAGCTCAGGTTTGGTATTAGAAGCATTGAGATATCACATCTCATGCTATCGGAAGGATCTCAGGTTTGGTATTAGAAGCATTGAGATATCACATCTCATGCTATCAGAAGGGTCTCAGGATTGGAATGGGAAGGAGTTGGATATCACATCTCATGCTAAAGGGAGGGTCTCAGGTTTGGAAGGGGAAGGATTTGGATATCACATCTCATGTTATCGGAAGGATCTCAGGTTTGGTATTAGAAGTATTGAGATATCACATCTCATGCTATAGGAAGGGTCTCAGGATTGGAATGGGAAGGAGTTGGATATCACATCTCAAGCTATAGGAAGGGTCTCAGGTTTGGTATAAGCATTGAGATATCACATGACATGCTATAGGAAGGGTCTCAGGATTGGAATGGGAAGGTGTTGTATATGACATCTCATGCCATAGGAAGGGTCTCAGGTTTGGTATAAGCATTGAGATATCACATCACATGCTATAGGAAGGGTCTCAGGATTGGAATGGGAAGGACTTGGATATCACATCTCATGCTATAGGCAGGGTCTCAGGTTTGGAAAGGGAAGGAGTTGGATATCACATTTCATGTTAGAGGTAGGATATCAGGTTTGGTATTAGAGGCATTGAGATATCACATCTCATGCTATCAGAAGGGTCTCAGGATTGGAATGGGAAGGAGTTGGATATCACATCTCATGCTAAAGGGAGAGTCTCAGGTTTGGAAGGGGAAGGATTTGGATATCACATCTCATGTTATAGGAAGGATCTCAGGTTTGGTATTAGAGGCATTGAGATATCACATCTCATGCTATCATAAGGGTCTCAGGATTGGAATGGGAAGGAGTTGGATATCACATCTCATGCTAAAGGGAGGGTCTCAGGTTTGGAAGGGGAAGAATTTGGATATCACATCACATGTTATAGGAAGGATCTCAGGTTTGGTATTAGAAGCATTGAGATATCACATCTCATGCTATCGGAAGGGTCTCAGGATTGGAATGGGAAGGAGTTGGATATCACATCTCATGCTATAGGAAGGGTCTCAGGTTTGGAACGGGAAGGAGTTGGATATCACATCTCATGTTATAGGAAGAGTCTCAGGTTTGGTATAAGCATTGAGATATCACATCTCTGCAATCGGAAATGTCTCAGGATTGGGATGGGAAGGAGTTGGATATCACATCTCATGCTATAGGAAGGGTCTCAGGTTTGGAACGGGAAGGAGTTGGATATCACATCTCATGCTATAGGAAGGCTCTCAGGTTTGGAAGGGGAAAGAGTTGGATATCACATTTCATGTTAGAGGTAGGATCTCAGGTTTGGTATTAGAGGCATTGAGATATCACATCTCATGCTATCAGAAGGGTCTCAGGATTGGAATGGGAAGGAGTTGGATATCACATCTCATGCTAAAGGGAGGGTCTCAGGTTTGGAAGGGGAAGGATTTGCATATCACATCTCATGTTATAAGAAGGAGCTCAGGTTTGGTATTAGAAGCATTGAGATATCACATCTCATGCTATCGGAAGGATCTCAGGTTTGGTATTAGAAGCATTGAGATATCACATCTCATGCTATCAGAAGGGTCTCAGGATTGGAATGGGAAGGAGTTGGATATCACATCTCATGCTAAAGGGAGGGTCTCAGGTTTGGAAGGGGAAGGATTTGGATATCACATCTCATGTTATCGGAAGGATCTCAGGTTTGGTATTAGAAGTATTGAGATATCACATCTCATACTATAGGAAGGGTCTCAGGATTGGAATGGGAAGGAGTTGGATATCACATCTCAAGCTATAGGAAGGGTCTCAGGTTTGGTATAAGCATTGAGATATCACATCACATGCTATAGGAAGGGTCTCAGGATTGGAATGGGAAGGAGTTGTATATGACATCTCATGCCATAGGAAGGGTCTCAGGTTTGGTATAAGCATTGAGATATCACATCACATGCTATAGGAAGGGTCTCAGGATTGGAATGGGAAGGACTTGGATATCACATCTCATGCTATAGGCAGGGTCTCAGGTTTGGAAAGGGAAGGAGTTGGATATCACATTTCATGTTAGAGGTAGGATATCAGGTTTGGTATTAGAGGCATTGAGATATCACATCTCATGCTATCAGAAGGGTCTCAGGATTGGAATGGGAAGGAGTTGGATATCACATCTCATGCTAAAGGGAGGGTCTCAGGTTTGGAAGGGGAAGGATTTGGATATCACATCTCATGTTATAGGAAGGATCTCAGGTTTGGTATTAGAGGCATTGAGATATCACATCTCATGCTATCATAAGGGTCTCAGGATTGGAATGGGAAGGAGTTGGATATCACATCTCATGCTAAAGGGAGGGTCTCAGGTTTGGAAGGGGAAGAATTTGGATATCACATCACATGTTATAGGAAGGATCTCAGGTTTGGTATTAGAAGCATTGAGATATCACATCTCATGCTATCGGAAGGGTCTCAGGATTGGAATGGGAAGGAGTTGGATATCACATCTCATGCTATAGGAAGGGTCTCAGGTTTGGAACGGGAAGGAGTTGGATATCACATCTCATGTTATAGGAAGAGTCTCAGGTTTGGTATAAGCATTGAGATATCACATCTCTGCAATCAGAAATGTCTCAGGATTGGGATGGGAAGGAGTTGGATATCACATCTCATGCTATAGGAAGGGTCTCAGGTTTGGAATGGGAAGGAGTTGGATATTGTTAAGACGGATTTCTGAACTCTGTCCTGGTGGCGCAGAAGTTCAGATGGCCAACCTAATTTCTTGGAACAGGGTAACCTCTGGACAAGCCAGACCAATCAAGGTAGCGATCGCGGCGGTCAAGACTAGGTCTCAAGAGAGGTGAGGGTGACTGAAAGCCCGCAATGAGCACACAAAGCAAGGACACTTACAAACTACTCCAAACAGGTGCTATATTAAAAATATATACACATTTATTCCAAGGCCTTTAAAACAATGACCGTAGCGAGAAATCACAATACAACTCTAGTAAACCAACACATACCATACCAATACAATATATATACAAATACAAACAAGTCTCAAGTGTTAGATGCACGAAATGTGTAGTCCACCTAAAAGGGAAGGAAAACAGGCAGTGCGAAATAATGCTTAGACCCAGTCCGCCTTCAGAGGCACCTAACTAAAAGGAAGTCCGAGCCCTACGAAGAGTGGAGCCTTGTGCTCAAAAGTACCTGCACACGCTGGTGCCAACGGGCAAAAGGGGAGTCTCTTCGAGGGAGATCAGGCAGTTCAGTTTAGTGCACAAACGAAGAAGAACAGTGTTCCGCGACTCAAGGGCAGAAGCAGAGCGCGAGTACGGAAAGGCATGCTGTTTTGACACAGCGGGGAAAAGCTATGGGTTCCTGCAGGAGGGCGACCAGTTCCTAGCTATGCTACTCACCGGTCCCCGATGCAAGCAGACCCAGGCTTCTCCGCGTCAGTTTCAGTCGCTGGCAGGTTCAGAAGAGCAGGGGATGTCTCGTCGTCGTGTTGAGTCTGCAGCAGCAGAGTTGAGTAAAAGACGTCCCAAACGAAGGAACCCGCACAGTTTGTTACCACAGCAGGGCAACGGAGCGGCCGTGTGTATCTGAGCCAAATGTACACTACTCACTTCAGACCTGGGAACGCCAAGTGTACGAATCGTGTGAGAGTGACAAGGACTCGATATACTACACAACCTGGTGGCAGTTACAGAGCAAGACTCCTGTGTAGGCTGGTCAGTCTGCTGGATGGGCCAGAGACGCTTCCGAAGGCTTACTAGCAGGAGCTGGTGAAGATGCCGAGAATAGCTGTCCCCGCTATTCCAAGGGTCGAAGTACTAGTACAGGCCTTCTGGTTCGATCAAAGGTGAAAAGGGTTTCACAAGGCGACAGCAGTGCAGAGGAGCAGTCCTTCAGCGGGTCACCAGCGATTCCTCGGTTCAGCCTCTTGGTTGCAGGATACTTGGCTCCTGTATTCCTTCGTTCGTGAGAACTCAGGAGATCGACATGGTAGTGGTGTTTCCAGCCCCCTCTTATCCACGGTTCCCTTCGTGCCAAAACGGTGGGGACCCAATGGGAGATCCGCTCATCAACACTCACACCATTCGTGGACCTATCACGGACCACGGTGGTCCCAGGCATTCACACGGGACCAGACATCCCAGCCCACATCCTGGAGGCACACACAAGACATGTAGAAGCCCGCGAAAGCATCCGTGTTTCGCGGGAAAGTACATGCCCAAATAAGGAAGGCCCCGGGTCGGCTCGACCTGGGGAAGGTGAAGGGAGCAAGACGGTCAGCGGACAGGATAAAGGAGCCTCGTGGTCTGGCCAATTTTGGGAGCCAGGCCATCATTTTGGGTTAAGTGCGAGAAACGCGCTTAGAACGCCAAAAGGAGCTCAAAACACAAGAAACGATCGCTGCCACCATTCACCGTCCGTGAATCACTTGCACCGATCAGTTACAATCCTGAAAGAGTATCTAGGGCCTGTAGAAGGCTAGAATCCCAAGAGAGCAGTAACTTAGCTTACAGTGCCCTCTTGTGTCATGTTGCACGAAAGCCGCAACATGATAAAAGAAACTACGGAAAACAGCGTTTCCCGGTACTGACTGTCTTAAGGCCATGCAAGTTTCCCCGTAAGAAAGGAGCGAAAGCCCAGAGGAGTGCGGCAGAAGGCTGCACTTCTCTGGCAAAGTCGAGAACAAGGTGAAAAACAACAGCAAAAAGTTTAGGGGTTGCCACATGGAAGGAAAATTACCTACAATTACGAAATCTTTCCTAACAGATATCACATCTCATGTTATAGGAAGAGTCTCAGGTTTGGTATAAGCATTGAGATATCACATCTCTGCAATCGGAAGTGTCTCAGGATTGGGATGGGAAGGAGTTGGATATCCCATCTCATGTTATAGGACGGGTCTCAGGATTGTTATTAGAATCATTGAGATATCATATATATTGCATGCTGTAGGAAGGGTCTAAGGATTGGAATGGGAAGGACTTGGATATCACATCTCATGCTATGGATAGGCTCTCAGGTTTGGAAAGGGAAGGAGTTGGATATCACATTTCATGTTAGAGGAAGGATCTCAGGTTTGGTATTAGAGGCATTGAGATATCACATCTCATGCTATAGGAAGGGTCTCAGGATTGGAATGGGAAGGAGTTGGATATCACATCTCATGCTATAGGAAGGGTCTCAGGTTTGGTATAAGCATTGAGATATCACATCTCATGCTATAGGAAGGGTCTCAGGATTGGAATGGAAGGAGTTGGATATCACATCTCATGTTAAACGAAGGATCTCAGGTTTGGTATTAGAAGCATTGAGACATCACATCTCATGCTATAGGAAGGGTCTCAGGATTGGAATGGGAAGGAGTTGGATATCACATCTCATGCTATAGGAAGGGTCTCAGGCTTGGTATAAGCATTGAGATATCACATCTCATGCTATCGGAAGGGTCTCAGGATTGGAATGGGAAGGAGTTGTATATGACATCTCAAGCCATAGGAAGGGTCTCAGGTTTGGTATAAGCTTTGAGATATCACATCTCTGCTATCGGAAGGGTCTCAGGATTGGAATGGGAAGGAGTTGGATATCCCATCTCATGTTATAGGAAGAGTCTCAGGTTTGGTATTAGAAGCATTGAGATATCACATCTCATGCTATAGGAAGTGTCTCAGGATTGGAATGGGAAGGACTTGGATATCACATCTCATGCTATAGGGAGGGTCTCAAGTTTGATATTAGAAGCATTGAGATATCACATCTTATGCTATAGGAAGGGTCTCAGGATTGGAATGGGAAGGAGTAGGATATCACATCTCATGCTATAGGAAGGATCTCAGGTTTGGTATGAGCATTGAGATATCACATCTCTTCTATCGGAAGGGTCTCAGGATTGGAATGGGAAGAGTTGGATATTCCCATCTCATGTTATAGGAAGGGTCTCAGGTTTGGTATTAGAAGCATTGAGATATCACATCTCATGCTATAGGAAGGGTCTCAGGATTGGAATGGGAAGGACTTGGATATCACATCTCATGCTATAGGGAGGGTCTCAAGTTTGATATTAGAAGCATTGAGATATCACATCTCACGATATCGGAAGGGTCTCAGGATTGGAATGGGAAGGAGTTGGATATCACATCTCATGATAAAGGAAGGGTCTAAGGTTTGAAGGGGAAGGATTTGGATATCACATCTCATGTTATAGGACGGGTCTCAGGTTTGGTATTAGAAGCACTGAGATATCAAGTCTCATGGTATAGGAAGGGTCTCAGAATTGGAATCAGAAAGAGTTGGATATCACATCTCAAGCTATAGGAAGGGTCTCAGGATTGGAATGGGAAGGAGTTTGATATCACATCTCATGCAATAGTATGGGTCTCAGGTTTGGTATAAGCATTGGGATATCACATCTCATGCTATCGGAAGGGTATCAGGATTGGATTTGGAAGGAGCTGGATATCCCATCTCATGCTATACGAAGGGTCTCAGGTTGGAATGGGAAGGAGTTGGATATCACATCTCATGTTATAGGAAGGGTCTCAGGATTGGAATGGGAAGGACTTGGATATCACATCTCATGCTATAGGAAGGCTCTCAGGTTTGGAAGGGGAAAGAGTTGGATATCACATTTCATGTTAGAGGTAGGATCTCAGGTTTGGTATTAGAGGCATTGAGATATCACATCTCATGCTATCAGAAGGGTCTCAGGATTGGAATGGGAAGGAGTTGGATATCACATCTCATGCTAAAGGGAGGGTCTCAGGTTTGGAAGGGGAAGGATTTGGATATCACATCTCATGTTATAGGAAGGATCTCAGGTTTGGTATTAGAAGCATTGAGATATCACATCTCATGCTATCGGAAGGATCTCAGGTTTGGTATTAGAAGCATTGAGATATCACATCTCATGCTATCAGAATGGTCTCAGGATTGGAATCGGAAGGAGTTGGATATCACATCTCATGCTAAAGGGAGGGTCTCAGGTTTGGAAGGGGAAGGATTTGGATATCACATCTCATGTTATCAGAAGGATCTCAGGTTTGGTATTAGAAGTATTGAGATATCACATCTCATGCTATAGGAAGGGTCTCAGGATTGGAATGGGAAGGAGTTGGATATCACATCTCAAGCTATAGGAAGGGTCTCAGGTTTGGTATAAGCATTGAGATATCACATCACATGCTATAGGAAGGGTCTCAGGATTGGAATGGGAAGGAGTTGGATATCACATCTCATGTTATAGGAAAGATCTCAGGTTTGGTATTAGAAGCATTGAGACATCACATCTCATGTTATAGGAAGGGTCTCAGGATTGGAATGGGAAGAAGTTGGATATCACATCTCATGCTATAGGAAGAGTCTCAGGTTTGGTATAAGCATTGAGATATTACATCTCATGATATAGGAAGAGCTCAGGATTGGAATGGGAAGGAGTTGTATATGACATCTCATGCCATAGGAAGGGTCTCAGGTTTGGTATAAGCATTGAGATATCACATCACATGCTATAGGAAGGGTCTCAGGATTGGAATGGGAAGGACTTGGATATCACATCTCATGCTAAAGGGAGGGTCTCAGGTTTGGAAGGGGAAGGATTTGGATATCACATCTCATGTTATAGGAAGGATCTCAGGTTTGGTATAAGAAGCATTGAGATATCACATCTCATGCTATCGGAAGAATCTCAGATTTGGTATTAGAGGCATTGAGATATTACATCTCATGCTATAATAAGGGTCTCAGGATTGGAATGGGAAGGAGTTGGATATCACATCTCATGCTATAGGAAGGATCTCAGGTTTGGAACGGGAAGGAGTTGGATATCACATCTCATGCTATAGGAAGGGTCTCAGGTTTGGAACGGGAAGGAGTTGGATATCCCATCTCATGTTATAGGACTGGTCTCAGGTTTGGTATTAGAAGCATTGAGATATCACATCACATGCTGTAGGAAGGGTCTCAGGTTTGGAATGGGAAGGAATTGGATATCACATCTCATGTTATAGGAAGGGTCTCAGGTTTGGTATAAGCATTGAGATATCACATCTCTGCTATCGGAAGTGTCTCAGGATTGGAATGGGAAGGAGTTGGATATCACATCTCATGTTATAGGACGGGTCTCAGGTTTGTTATTAGAATCATTGAGATATCATATTGCATGCTGTAGGAAGGGTCTAAGGATTGGAATGGGAAGGACTTTGATATCACATCTCATGCTATAGGTAGGCTCTCAGGTTTGGAAAGGGAAGGAGTTGGATATCACATTTCATGTTAGAGGAAGGATCTCAGGTTTGGTATTAGAGCCATTGGATATCACATCTCATGCTATAGGAAGGGTCTCAGGATTGGAATGGGAAGGAGTTGGATATCACATCTCATGCTATAGGAAGGGTTTTAGGTTTGGTATAAGCATTGAAATATCACATCTCATGCTATAGGAAGGGTCTCAGGATTGGAATGGGAAGGATCTGTATATGACATCTCATGCCATAGGAAGGGTCTCAGGTTTGGTATAAGCATTGAGATATCACATCTCTGCTTTCGGAAGGGTCTCAGGATTGGAATGGGAAGGAGTTGGATATCCCATCTCATGTTATAGGAAGAGTCTCAGGTTTGGTATTAGAAGCATTGAGATATCACATCTCATGCTATAGGAAGTGTCTCAGGATTGGAATGGGAAGGACTTGGATATCACATCTCATGCTATAGGGAGGGTCTCAAGTTTGATATTAGAAGCATTGAGATATCACATCTCATGCTATAGGAAGGGTCTCAGTATTGGAATGGGAAGGAGTTGGATATCACATCTCATGCTATAGGAAGGGTCTCAGGTTTGGTATAAGCATTGAGATATCACATCTCTGCTATCGGAAGGGTCTCAGGATTGGAATGGGAAGGAGTTGGATATTCCCATCTCATGTTATAGGAAGGGTCTATCAGGTCTTAGCATGAGACTCTTCCTATAACATGAGATGTGATATCCAACTCCTTCCCATTCCAATCCTGAGACCCTTCCGATAGCTTGAGATGTGATATCTCAATGCTTCTAATATCAATACTGAGACCCTCCCTATAGCATGAGATGTGATATCTAAGTCCTTCCCATTCCAATCCTGAGACCCTTCTGATAGCAGAGATGTGATATCTCAATGCTTATACCAAACCTGAGACCCTTCCTATAGCATGAGATGTGATATCCAACTCCTTCCCATTCCAATCCTGAGACCCTTCCTATAGCATGATATGTGAAATCTCAATGCTTCTACCAAAACTGAGACCCTTCCTTTAGCATGAGATGTGATATCCAACTCCTTCCCATTCCAATCCTGAGACCAGTCCTATAGCATGAGATGTGATATCTCAATGCTTCTAATACCAAACCTGAGATCCTTCCTATAACATGAGATGTGATATCCAACTCCTTCCCATTCCAATCCTGAGACCCTTCCTATAGCATGAGATGTGATATCTCAATGCTTCTAATACCAAACCTGAGATCCATCCGATAGCATGAGATGTGATATCTCAATGCTTCTAATACCAAACCTGAGATCCTTCCTATAACATGAGATGTGATATCCAAATCCTTCCCCTTCTGAACCTGAGACCCTCCCTTTAGCATGAGATGTGATATCCAACTCCTTCCCATTCCAATCCTGATACCCTTCTGATAGCATGAGATGTGATATCTCAATGCCTCTAATACCAAACCTGAGATCCTAACTCTAACATGAAATGTGATATCCAACTCCTTCCCTTTCCAAACCTGAGAGCCTTCCTACAGCATGAGATGTGATATCCAAGTCCTTCCCATTCCAATCCTGAGACCCTTCCTATAACATGAGATGTCATATCCAACTCCTTCCCATTCCAACCTGAGACCCTTCCTATAGCATGAGATGGGATATCCAACTCCTTCCAAATCCAATCCTGATACCCTTCCGATAGCATGAGATGTGATATCCCAATGCTTCTACAAAACCTGAGACCCATACCATGGCATGAGATGTGATATCAAACTCCCGTCCTATACCATGAGACTTGATATCTCAATGCTTCTAATACCAAACCTGAGACCGGTCCAATAACATGAGATGTGATATCCAAATCCTTCCCCTTCCAAACCTTAGACCCTTCCTTTATCATGAGATGTGATATCCAAGTCCTTCCCATTCCATTCCTGAGACCCTTCCTATAGCATGAGATGTGATATCTCAATGCTTCTAATACCAAACCTGAGACCCTTCCTATAACATGAGATGTGATATCCAAGTCCTTCCCATTTCAATCCTGAGACCCTTCCTATAGCATGAGATGTGATATCTCAATGCTTCTAATACCAAACTTGAGACCCTTCCTATAACATGAATTCTGATATCCAAGTCCTTCCCATTCCAATCCTGAGACCCTTCCAATAGCAGAGATGTGATATCTCAATGCTTCTAATATCAAACCTGAGACCTGCCCTATAACATGAGATGGGATATCCAACTCCTTCCCGTTCCAAACCTGATACCCTTCCTATAGCATGAGATGTGATATCCAATTCCTTCCCATCCCAATCCTGAGACACCTCCGATAGCAGAGATGTGATATCTCAATGCTTATACCAAACCTGAGACTCTTCCTATAACATGAGATGTGATATCTAACTCCTTCCCGTTCCAAACCTGAGACCCTTCCTATAGCATGAGATGTGATATCCAACTCCTTCCCATTCCAATCCTGAGACCCTTCCTATAGCATGAGATGTGATATCTCACTGCTTATACCAAATCTGAGACCCTTCCTATAGCATAAGATGTGATATCCAACTCCTTCCCATTCCAATCCTGAGACCCTTCCTATAGCATGAGATGTGATATCTCAATGCTTCTAATACCAAACCTGAGATCCTTCCTATAACATGAGATGTGATATCCAACTCCTTCCCATTCCAATCCTGAGACCCTTATGATAGCATGAGATGTGATATCTCAATGCCTCTAATACCAAACCTGAGATACTTCCGATAGCATGAGATGTGATATCTCAATGCTTTTAATACCAAACCTGAGATCCTTCCTATAACATGAGATGTGATTTCCAAATCCTTCCCCTTCCAAACCTGAGACACTCCCTTTAGCATGAGATGTGATATACAACTCCTTCCCATTCCAATCCTGAGACCCTTCTGATAGCATGAGATGTGATATCTCAATGCCTCTAATACCAAACCTGAGATCCTACCTCTAACATGAAATGTGATATCCATCTCCTTTCCAAACCTGAGACCCTGCCTATAGCATGAGATGTGATATTCAAGTCCTTCCCATTCCAATCCTGAGACCCTTCCTATAGCATGTGATGTGATATCTCAATGCGTATACCAAACCTGAGACCCTTCCTATGGCATGAGATGTCATATACAACTCCTTCCCATTCCAATCCTGAGACCCTTCCTATAGCATGAGATGTGATATCTCAATGCTTATACCAAACCTGAGACCCTTCCTATAGCATGAGATGTGATATCCAACTTCTTCCCATTCCAATCCTAAGACCCTTCCTATAACATGAGATGTGATGTCTCAATGCTTCTAATACCAAACCTGAGATCTTTCCTATAACATGAGATGTGATATCCAACTCCTTCCCATTCCAATCCTGAGACCCTTCCTATAGCATGAGATGTGATATCTCAATGCTTATACCAAACCTGAGACCCTTCCTATAGCTTGAGATGTGATATCCAACTCCTTCCCATTCCAATCCTGAGACCCTTCCTATAGCATGAGATGTGATATCTCAAGGCCTCTAATACCAAACCTGAGATCCTTCCTCTAACATGAAATGTGATATCCAACTCCTTCCCCTTCCTAACCTGAGACCCTTCCTATAGCATGAGATGTGATATCCAACTCCTTCCCATTCCAATCCTGAGACCCTTCCGATAGCTTGAGATGTGATATCTCAATGCTTCTAATATCAATACTGAGACCCTCCCTATAGCATGAGATGTGATATCTAAGTCCTTCCCATTCCAATCCTGAGACCCTTCCGATAGCAGAGATGTGATATCTCAATGCTTATACCAAACCTGAGACCCTTCCTATAGCATGAGATGTGATATCCAACTCCTTCCCATTCCAATCCTGAGACCCTTCCTATAGCATGATATGTGAAATCTCAATGCTTCTACCAAAACTGAGACCCTTCCTTTAGCATGAGATGTGATATCCAACTCCTTCCCATTCCAATCCTGAGACCAGTCCTATAGCATGAGATGTGATATCTCAATGCTTCTAATACCAAACCTGAGATCCTTCCTATAACATGAGATGTGATATCCAACTCCTTCCCATTCCAATCCTGAGACCCTTCCTATAGCATGAGATGTGATATCTCAATGCTTCTAATACCAAACCTGAGATCCTTCCGATAGCATGAGATGTGATATCTCAATGCTTCTAATACCAAACATGAGATCCTTCCTATAACATGAGATGTGATATCCAAATCCTTCCCCTTCCGAACCTGAGACCCTCCCTTTAGCATGAGATGTGATATCCCACTCCTTCCCATTCCAATCCTGATACCCTTCTGATAGCATGAGATGTGATATCTCAATGCCTCTAATACCAAACCTGAGATCCTACCTCTAACATGAAATGTGATATCCAACTCCTTCCCTTTCCAAACCTGAGAGCCTTCCTACAGCATGAGATGTGATATCCAAGTCCTTCCCATTCCAATCCTGAGACCCTTCCTATAACATGAGATGTCATATCCAACTCCTTCCCATTCCAACCTGAGACCCTTCCTATAGCATGAGATGGGATATCCAACTCCTTCTTATGCCAAACCTGAGACCCTTCCTATGGCATGATATGTGATATCCAACTCCTTGCCATTCAAATCCTGAGACCCTTCCTATAGCATGAGAAGGGATATCCAACTCCTTCCCAATCCAATCCTGAGACCCTTCCGATAGCAGAGATGTGATATCTCAACGCTTCTACCAAACCTGAGACCCTTCCTATAACATGAGATGTGATATCCAATTCCTTCCCATTCCAAACCTGAGACCCTTACTATTGGATGAGATGTGATATCCAACTCCTTCCCATTCCAACCCTGAGACCCTTCCTATACCATGAGATGTGATATCTCAATGCTTCTAATACCAAACCTGGGTCCCGTCCTATAACATGAGATATGATATCCAAATCCTTCCCCTTCCAAACCTGAGAACCTTCCTTTAGCATGAGATGTGATATCCAAATACTTCCCATTCCAATCCTAAAACCCTTCCTATAGCATGAGATGTGATATCTCAATGTTTCTAATAAAAAACCTGAGACCCTTCCTATAGCAAGAGATGCGATATCCAAATCCTTCCCATTCCAATCCTGAGACCCTTCCTATAACATGAGATGTGATATCCAACTCCTTCCCATTCCAACCTGAGACCCTTCCTATAGCATGAGAAGGGATATCCAACTCCTTCCCAATCCAATCCTGAGACCCTTCCGATAGCAGAGATGTGATATCTCAATGCTTATACCAAACCTGAGACCCTTCCTATGGCATGAGATGTGATATCCAACTCCTTGCCATTCAAATCCTGAGACCCTCCCTATAACAAGAGATGTCATATCCAACTCCTTCCCATTCCAAACCTGAGATCCTTCCTTTAGCATGAGATGTAATATCCAAATCCTTCACATTCCAATCCGGAGACCCTTCCTATAGCATGAGATGTGATATCTCAATGCTTCTAATACCAAACATGAGATCCTTCCTATAACATGAGATGTGATATCCAACTCCTTCCCATTCCAAACCTGAGACCCTTCAGATAGCATGAGATGTGATATCTCAATGCTTCAAAAACCAAACATGAGAACCATCCTATAACATGAGATGTGAAATCCAAATCCTTCCCTTCCCAAACCTGAGACTCTTCCTATAGCATGAGATGTGATATCTCAATGCTTCTACCAAACCTTAAACCCTTCCTATAGCATGAGAAGTGATATCCAACTCCTTCCCATTCCAATCCTGAGACACTTCCTATAGCATGAGATGTGATATCACAATGCTTCTAATACCAAACCTGAGACCCGTCCTATAACATGAGATGTGATATCCAAATCCTTCCCCTTCCAAACCTTAGACCGTTCTGATAGCATGAGATGTGATATCTCAATGCTTCTAATACCAAACCTGAGATCCTTCCGATAGCATGAGATGTGATATTTCAATTCTTCTAATACCAAACCTGAGATCCTTCCTATAACACGAGATGTGATATTCAAATCCTTCCCCTTCCAAACCTGAGACCCTCCCTTTAGCATGAGATGTGATATCCAACTCCTTCCCATTCCAATCCTGAGACCCTTCTGATAGCATGAGATGTTATATCTCAATGCCTCTAATACCAAACCTGAGATTCTACCTCTAACATGAAATGTGATATCCAACTCCTTCCCCTTCCAAACCTGGGAGCCTTCCTATAACATGAGATGTGATATCGAAGTCCTTCCCATTCCAATCCTGAGACCCTTCCTATAACATGAGATGTGATATCCAACTCCTTCCCATTCCAATCCTGAGACCCTTCCTATAGCATGGGATGTGATATTTCAATGCTTATAGCAAACCTGAGACCCTTCCTATAGCATGAGATGTGATATCCAAATCCTTCCCATTCCAATCGTGAGACCCTTCCTATAGCATGAGATGTGATATCTCAATGCCTCTAATACCAAACCTGAGATCCTTCCTCTAACATGAAATGTGATATCCAAATCCTTCCCTTTCCAAACCTGAGAGCCTACCTATAGCATGAGATGTGATATCCAACTCCTTCCCATTCCAATCCTGAGACCCTTCCTATAGCATGAGATGTGATATCTCAATGCTTATACCAAACCTGAGACCCTTCCTATAGCATGAGATGTGATATCCAAATCCTTCCCATTCCAATCCTAAGACCCTTCCTATAGCATGGGATGTGATATCTCAATGCCTCTAATACCAAACCTGAGATCCTTCCTTGAACATGAAATGTGATATCCCACTCCTTCCCTTTCCAAACCTGAGAGTCTACCTATAGCATGAGATGTGATATCCAAGTCCTTCCCATTCCAATCCTTAGACACTTCCTACAGCATGAGATGTGATATCTCAATGATTCTATTACCAAACCTGAGACCCGTCCTATAACATGAGATGGGATATCCAACTCCTTCCCATTTCAATCCTGAGAAACTTCCGATAGCAGAGATGTGATATCTCAATGCTTAGACCAAACCTGAGACCCTTCCTATAACATGAGATGTGATATCCAACTCCTTCCCGTTCCAAACCTGAGACCCTTTCTATAGCAAGAATCTAATATCCAACTCCTTCCCATTCCAATCCTGAGACCATTCCGATAGCATGAGATGTGATATCTCAATGCTTCTAATACCAAACCTGAGACCCTTCCTATAACATGAGATGTGATATCCAAGTCCTTCCCATTCCAATCCTGAGACCCTCCCTTTAGCATGAGATGTGATATCCAACTCCTTCCCATTCCAATCCTGAGACCGTTCTGATAGCATGAGATGTGATATCTCAATGCTTCTAATACCAAACCTGAGATCCTTCCGATAGCATGAGATGTGATATTTCAATTCTTCTAATACCAAACCTGAGATCCTTCCTATAACACAAGATGTGATATTCAAATCCTTCCCCTTCCAAACCTGAGACCCTCCCTTTAGCATGAGATGTGATATCCAACTCCTTCCCATTCCAATCCTGAGACCCTTCTGATAGCATGAGATGTTATATCTCAATGCCTCTAATACCAAACCTGAGATTCTACCTCTAACATGAAATGTGATATCCAACTCCTTCCCCTTCCAAACCTGGGAGCCTTCCTATAACATGAGATGTGATATCGAAGTCCTTCCCATTCCTATCCTGAGACCCTTCCTATAACATGAGATGTGATATCCAACTCCTTCCCATTCCAATCCTGAGACCCTTCCTATAGCATGAGATGTGATGTCTCAATGCTTCTAATACCAAATCTGAGATCCTTCCTATAACATGAGATGTGATATCCAACTCCTTCCATTCCAATCCTGAGACCCTTCCTATAGCATGGGATGTGATATTTCAATGCTTATAGCAAACCTGAGACCCTTCCTATAGCATGAGATGTGATATCCAAATCCTTCCCATTCCAATCGTGAGACCCTTCCTATAGCATGAGATGTGATATCTCAATGCCTCTAATACCAAACCTGAGATCCTTCCTCTAACATGAAATGTGATATCCAAATCCTTCCCTTTCCAAACCTGAGAGCCTACCTATAGCATGAGATGTGATATCCAACTCCTTCCCATTCCAATCCTGAGACCCTTCCTATAGCATGAGATGTGATATCTCAATGCTTATACCAAACCTGAGACCCTTCCTATAGCATGAGATGTGATATCCAAATCCTTCCCATTCCAATCCTGAGACCCTTCCTATAGCATGAGATGTGATATCTCAATGCCTCTAATACCAAACCTGAGATCCTTCCTTGAACATGAAATGTGATATCCCACTCCTTCCCTTTCCAAACCAGAGAGTCTACCTATAGCATGAGATGTGATATCCAAGTCCTTCCCATTCCAATCCTTAGACACTTCCTACAGCATGAGATGTGATATCTCAATGATTCTATTACCAAACCTGAGGCCCGTCCTATAACATGAGATGGGATATCCAACTCCTTCCCATTTCAATCCTGAGAAACTTCCGATAGCAGAGATGTGATATCTCAATGCTTAGACCAAACCTGAGACCCTTCCTATAACATGAGATGTGATATCTCAATGCTTCTAATACCAAACCTGAGATCCTTCCTATGACATGAGATGTGATATCCAATTCCTTCCCATTCCAAACCTGAGACCCTTCCTATAGCATGAGATGTGATATCTCAATGCTTCTAATACCAAACCTGAGATCCTTCCTATAACATGAGATGTGATATCCAAATCCTTCCCCTTCCAAACCAGAGACCCTCCCTTTAGCATGAGATGTGATATCCAACTCCTTCCCATTCCAATCCTGAGACATTTCTGATAGCATGAGATGTGATATCTCAATGCTTCTAATACCAAACCTGAGATCCTTCCTATGACATGAGATGTGATATCCAATTCCTTCCCATTCCAAACCTGAGACCCTTCCTATAGCATGAGATGTGATATCTCAATGCTTCTAATACCAAACCTGAGATCCTTCCTATAACATGAGATGTGATATCCAAATCCTTCCCCTTCCAAACCAGAGACCCTCCCTTTAGCATGAGATGTGATATCC
The DNA here is from genome assembly GCF_040938575.1 of Ambystoma mexicanum. Taxonomy (NCBI): domain Eukaryota; kingdom Metazoa; phylum Chordata; class Amphibia; order Caudata; family Ambystomatidae; genus Ambystoma; species Ambystoma mexicanum. The sequence goes on along the minus strand of NW_027182466.1, from coordinate 11,791,589 downwards.
AACTCCTTCCCATTCCAATCCTGAGACATTTCTGATAGCATGAGATGTGATATCTCAATGCCTCTAATACCAAACCTGAGATCCTACCTCTAACATGAAATGTGATATCCAACTCCTTCCCCTTGCAAACCTGAGAGCCTTCCTATAGCATGAGATGTGATATCGAAGTATTTCCCATTCCAATCCTGAGACCCTTCCTATAACATGAGATGTGATATCCAACTCCTTCCCATTCCAACCTGAGACCCTTCCTATAGCATGAGATGGGATATCCAACTACTTCCAAATCCAATCCTGATACCCTTCCGATAGCATGAGATGTGATATCTCAATCCCTCTAATACCAAACCTGAGATCCTTCCTATAACATGAGATGTGATATCAAAATCCTTCCCCTTCCAAACCTGAGACCCTCCCTTTAGCATGAGATGTGATATCCAACTCCTTCCCATTCCAATCCTGAGACCCTTCTGATAGCATGAGATGTGATATTCAATGCCTCTAATACCAAACCTGAGATCCTACCTCTAACATGAAATGTGATATCCAACTCCTTCCCTTTCCAAACGTGAGAGCCTCCCTATAGTATGAGATGGGATATTCAAGTCCTTCCCATTCCAATCCTGAGACCCTTCCTATAGCATGAGATGTGATATCTCAATGCTTCTAATACCAAACCTGAGACCGTTCCTATAACATAAGATGGGATATCCAACTCCTTCCCATTCCAATCCTGAGACCCTTCCGATAGCAGAGATGTGATATCTCAATGCTGATACCAAACCTGAGACCCTTCCTATGGCATGAGATGTCATATACAACTCCTTCCCATTCCAATCCTGAGACCATTCCTATAGCATGAGATGTGATATCTCAATGCTTCTAATACCAAACCTGAGATCCTTCCTATGACATGAGATGTGATATCCAATTCCTTCCCATTCCAAACCTGAGACCCTTCCTATAGCATGAGATGTGATATCTCAATGCTTCTAATACCAAACCTGAGATCCTTCCTATAACATGAGATGTGATATCCAAATCCTTCCCCTTCCAAACCAGAGACCCTCCCTTTAGCATGAGATGTGATATCCAACTCCTTCCCATTCCAATCCTGAGACATTTCTGATAGCATGAGATGTGATATCTCAATGCCTCTAATACCAAACCTGAGATCCTACCTCTAACATGAAATGTGATATCCAACTCCTTCCCCTTGCAAACCTGAGAGCCTTCCTATAGCATGAGATGTGATATCGAAGTATTTCCCATTCCAATCCTGAGACCCTTCCTATAACATGATATGTGATATCCAACTCCTTCCCATTCCAACCTGAGACCCTTCCTATAGCATGAGATGGGATATCCAACTACTTCCAAATCCAATCCTGATACCCTTCCGATAGCATGAGATGTGATATCTCAATCCCTCTAATACCAAACCTGAGATCCTTCCTATAACATGAGATGTGATATCAAAATCCTTCCCCTTCCAAACCTGAGACCCTCCCTTTAGCATGAGATGTGATATCCAACTCCTTCCCATTCCAATCCTGAGACCCTTCTGATAGCATGAGATGTGATATTCAATGCCTCTAATACCAAACCTGAGATCCTACCTCTAACATGAAATGTGATATCCAACTCCTTCCCTTTCCAAACGTGAGAGCCTCCCTATAGCATGAGATGGGATATTCAAGTCCTTCCCATTCCAATCCTGAGACCCTTCCTATAGCATGAGATGTGATATCTCAATGCTTCTAATACCAAACCTGAGACCCTTCCTATAACATAAGATGGGATATCCAACTCCTTCCCATTCCAAACCTGAGACCCTTCCGATAGCAGAGATGTGATATCTCAATGCTGATACCAAACCTGAGACCCTTCCTATGGCATGAGATGTCATATACAACTCCTTCCCATTCCAATCCTGAGACCCTTCCTATAGCATGGGATGTGATATCTCAATGCTTATACCAAACCTGAGACCCTTCCTATAGCATGAGATGTGATATCCAACTCCTTCCCATTCCAATCCTGAGACCCTTCCTATAACATGAGATGTGATGTCTCAATGCTTCTAATACCAAACCTGAGATCCTTCCTATGGCATGAGATGTCATATAAAACTCCTTCCCATTCCATTCCTGAGACCCTTCCTATAGCATGAGATGTGATGTCCAACTCCTTCCCATTCCAATCCTGAGACCCTTCCTATAGCATGAGATGTGATATCCAAATCCTTCCCATTCCAATCGTGAGACCCTTCCTATAGCATGAGATGTGATATCCAAAACCTTCCCTTTCCAAAACTGAGAGCCTACCTATAGCATGAGATGTGATATCCAATTCCTTCCCATTCCAAACCTGAGACCCTTCCTATAGCATGAGATGTGATATCTCAATGCTTCTAATACCAAACCTGAGATCCTTCCTATAACATGAGATGTGATATCCAAATCCTTCCCATTCCAATCCTGAGACATTTCTGATAGCATGAGATGTGATATCTCAATGCTTCTAATACCAAACCTGAGATCCTTCCTATGACATGAGATGTGATATCCAATTCCTTCCCATTCCAAACCTGAGACCCTTCCTATAGCATGAGATGTGATATCTCAATGCTTCTAATACCAAACCTGAGATCCTTCCTATGACATGAGATGTGATATCCAAATCCTTCCCCTTCCAAACCAGAGACCCTCCCTTTAGCATGAGATGTGATATCCAACTCCTTCCCATTCCAATCCTGAGACATTTCTGATAGCATGAGATGTGATATCTCAATGCCTCTAATACCAAACCTGAGATCCTACCTCTAACATGAAATGTGATATCCAACTCCTTCCCCTTGCAAACCTGAGAGCCTTCCTATAGCATGAGATGTGATATCGAAGTATTTCCCATTCCAATCCTGAGACCCTTCCTATAACATGAGATGTGATATCCAACTCCTTCCCATTCCAACCTGAGACCCTTCCTATAGCATGAGATGGGATATCCAACTACTTCCAAATCCAATCCTGATACCCTTCCGATAGCATGAGATGTGATATCTCAATCCCTCTAATACCAAACCTGAGATCCTTCCTATAACATGAGATGTGATATCAAAATCCTTCCCCTTCCAAACCTGAGACCCTCCCTTTAGCATGAGATGTGATATCCAACTCCTTCCCATTCCAATCCTGAGACCCTTCTGATAGCATGAGATGTGATATTCAATGCCTCTAATACCAAACCTGAGATCCTACCTCTAACATGAAATGTGATATCCAACTCCTTCCCTTTCCAAACGTGAGAGCCTCCCTATAGTATGAGATGGGATATTCAAGTCCTTCCCATTCCAATCCTGAGACCCTTCCTATAGCATGAGATGTGATATCTCAATGCTTCTAATACCAAACCTGAGACCGTTCCTATAACATAAGATGGGATATCCAACTCCTTCCCATTCCAATCCTGAGACCCTTCCGATAGCAGAGATGTGATATCTCAATGCTGATACCAAACCTGAGACCCTTCCTATGGCATGAGATGTCATATACAACTCCTTCCCATTCCAATCCTGAGACCATTCCTATAGCATGAGATGTGATATCTCAATGCTTCTAATACCAAACCTGAGATCCTTCCTATAACATGAGATGTGATATCCAAATCCTTCCCCTTCCAAACCAGAGACCCTCCCTTTAGCATGAGATGTGATATCCAACTCCTTCCCATTCCAATCCTGAGACATTTCTGATAGCATGAGATGTGATATCTCAATGCCTCTAATACCAAACCTGAGATCCTACCTCTAACATGAAATGTGATATCCAACTCCTTCCCCTTGCAAACCTGAGAGCCTTCCTATAGCATGAGATGTGATATCGAAGTATTTCCCATTCCAATCCTGAGACCCTTCCTATAACATGATATGTGATATCCAACTCCTTCCCATTCCAACCTGAGACCCTTCCTATAGCATGAGATGGGATATCCAACTACTTCCAAATCCAATCCTGATACCCTTCCGATAGCATGAGATGTGATATCTCAATCCCTCTAATACCAAACCTGAGATCCTTCCTATAACATGAGATGTGATATCAAAATCCTTCCCCTTCCAAACCTGAGACCCTCCCTTTAGCATGAGATGTGATATCCAACTCCTTCCCATTCCAATCCTGAGACCCTTCTGATAGCATGAGATGTGATATTCAATGCCTCTAATACCAAACCTGAGATCCTACCTCTAACATGAAATGTGATATCCAACTCCTTCCCTTTCCAAACGTGAGAGCCTCCCTATAGCATGAGATGGGATATTCAAGTCCTTCCCATTCCAATCCTGAGACCCTTCCTATAGCATGAGATGTGATATCTCAATGCTTCTAATACCAAACCTGAGACCCTTCCTATAACATAAGATGGGATATCCAACTCCTTCCCATTCCAATCCTGAGACCCTTCCGATAGCAGAGATGTGATATCTCAATGCTGATACCAAACCTGAGACCCTTCCTATGGCATGAGATGTCATATACAACTCCTTCCCATTCCAATCCTGAGACCCTTCCTATAGCATGGGATGTGATATCTCAATGCTTATACCAAACCTGAGACCCTTCCTATAGCATGAGATGTGATATCCAACTCCTTCCCATTCCAATCCTGAGACCCTTCCTATAACATGAGATGTGATGTCTCAATGCTTCTAATACCAAACCTGAGATCCTTCCTATGGCATGAGATGTCATATAAAACTCCTTCCCATTCCATTCCTGAGACCCTTCCTATAGCATGAGATGTGATGTCCAACTCCTTCCCATTCCAATCCTGAGACCCTTCCTATAGCATGAGATGTGATATCCAAATCCTTCCCATTCCAATCGTGAGACCCTTCCTATAGCATGAGATGTGATATCCAAAACCTTCCCTTTCCAAAACTGAGAGCCTACCTATAGCATGAGATGTGATATCCAACTCCTTCCCATTCCAATCCTGAGACCCTTCCTATAGCATGAGATGTGATATCTCAATGCTTATACCAAACCTGAGACCCTTCCTATAGCATGAGAAGTGATATCCAAATCCTTCCCATTCCAATCCTGAGACCCTTCCTATAGCATGAGATGTGATATCCAAATCCTTCCCCTTCCAAACCTGAGACCCTCCCTTTAGCATGAGATGTGATATCCAACTCCTTCCCATTCCAATCCTGAGACCCTTCTGATAGCATGAGATGTTATATCTCAATGCCTCTAATACCAAACCTGAGATCCTACCTCTAACATGAAATGTGATATCCAACTCCTTCCCCTTTTAAACCTGGGAGCCTTCCTATAACATGAGATGTGATATCGAAGTGCTTCCCATTCCAATCCTGAGACCCTTCCTATAACATGAGATGTGATATCCAACTCCTTCCCATTCCAATCCTGAGACCCTTCCTATAGCATGAGATGGGATGTCTCAATGCTTCTAATACCAAATCTGAGATCCTTCCTATAACATGAGATGTGATATCCAACTCCTTCCCATTACAATCTTGAGACCGTTTCTATAGCATGAGATGTGATATCTCAATGCTTACACCAAACCTGAGACCCTTCCTATAGCATGAGATGTGATATCCAAATCCTTCCCATTCCAATCGTGAGACCCTTAATATAGCATGAGATGTGATATCTCAATGCCTCTAATACCAAACCTGAGATCCTACCTCTAAAATGAAATTTGATATGCAACTCCTTCCCCTTCCAAACCTGATAGCCTTCCTATAGCATGAGATGTGATATCCAAGTCCTTCCCATTCCAATCCTGATACCCTTCCTATAACATGAGATGTGATATCCAATTCCTTCCCATTCCAACCTGAGACCCTTCCTATAGCATGAGATGGGATATCCAACTCCTTCCAAATCCAATCCTGATACCCTTCCGATAGCATGAGATGTGATATCCCAATGCTTCTACAAAACCTGAAACCCATACATGGCATGAGATGTGATATCAAACTCCTTCCCATTCCAATCCTGAGACACTTCCTATAGCATGAGATGTGATATCTCAATGCTTCTAATACCAAACCTGAGACTCTTCCTATAACATGAGATGGGATATCCAACTCTTTCCCATTCCAATCCTGAGACCCTTCCGATAGCAGAGATGTGATATCTCAATGCTTATACCAAACCTGAGACCCTTCCTATAGCATGAGATGTCATATACAACTCCTTCCCATTCCAATCCTGAGACCCTTCCTATAGCATGAGATGTGATATCTCAATGCTTATACCAAACCTGAGACCCTTCCTATAGCATGAGATGTGATATCCAACTCCTTCCCATTTCAATCCTGAGACCCTTCCTATAGCATGAGATGTGATGTCTCAATGCTTCTAATACCAAACCTGAGATCCTTCCTATAACATCAGATGTGATATCCAACTCCTTCCCATTCCAATCCTGAGACCCTTCCTATAGCATGAGATGTGATATCTCAATGTTCATACCAAACCTGAGACCCTTCCTATAGCATGAGATGTGATATCCAACTCCTTCCCATTCCAATCCTGAGACCCTTCCTATAGCATGAGATGTGATATCTCAATGCCTCTAATACCAAATCTGAGATCCTTCCTCTAACATGAAATGTGATATCCAACTCCTTCCCTTTCCAAACCTGAGAGCCTACCTATAGCATGAGATGTGATATCCAAGACCTTCCCATTCCAATCCTTAGACCCTTCCTACAGCATACAATATGATATCTCAATGATTGTAATAACAAACCTGAGACCCGTCCTATAACATGAGATGTGATATCCAACTCCTTCCCATTCCAATCCTGAGACACTTCCGATAGCAGAGATGTGATATCTCAATGCTTATTCCAAACCTGAGACCCTTCCTATAGCATGAGATGTGATATCCAACTCCTTCCCGTTCCAAACCTGAGACCCTTCCTATAGCATATGTGATATCCAACTCCTTCCCATTCCAAACATGAGACCCTTCCTATAGCATGAGATGTGATATCCAACTCCTTCCCATTCCAATCCTGAGACCCTTCATATAGCATGAGATGTGATATCTCAATGCCTCTAATACCAAACCTGAAATCCTTCCTCTAACATGAAATGTGATATCCAACTCCTTCCCTTTCCAAACCTGAGAGCCTACCTATAGCATGAGATGTGATATCCAAGACCTTCCCATTCCAATCCTTAGACCCTTCCTACAGCATACAATATGATATCTCAATGATTCTAATAACAAACCTGAGACCCGTCCTATAACATGAGATATGATATCCAACTCCTTCCCATTCCAATCCTGAGACACTTCCGATAGCAGAGATGTGATATCTCAATGCTTATTCCAAACCTGAGACCCTTCCTATAGCATGAGATGTGATATCCAACTCCTTCCCGTTCCAAACCTGAGACCCTTCCTATAGCATATGTGATATCCAACTCCTTCCCATTCCAAACATGAGACCCTTCCTATAGCAAGAATGTAATATCCAACTCCTTCCCATTCCAATCCTGAGACCCTTCCTACAGCATGCGATGTGATATCTCAATGCTTCTAATACCAAACCTGAGACCCGTCCTATAACATGAGATGGGATATCCAACTCCTTCCCGTTCCAAACCTGAGACCCTTCCTATAGCATGAGATGTGATATCCAACTCCTTCCCATCCCAATCCTGAGACACTTCCGATTGCAGAGATGTGATATCTCAATGCTTATACCAAACCTGAGACTCTTCCTATAACATGAGATGTGATATCCAAATCCTTCCCGTTCCAAACCTGAGACCCTTCCTATAGCATAAGATGTGATATCCAACTCCTTCCCATTCCAATCCTGAGACCCTTCCGATAGCATGAGATGTGATATCTCAATGCTTCTAATACCAAACCTGAGATCCTTCTTATAACATATGATGTGATATCCAAATCATTCCCCTTCCAAACCTGAGACCCTCCCTTTAGCATGAAATGTGATATCCAACTCCTTCCCATTCCAATCCTGAGACCCTTATGATAGCATGAGATGTGATATCTCAATGCCTCTAATACCAAACCTGAGATACTTCCGATAGCATGAGATGTGATATCTCAATGCTTCTAATACCAAACCTGAGATCCTTCCTATAACATGAGATGTGATATCCAAATCCTTCCCCTTCCAAACCTGAGACCCTCCCTTTAGCATGAGATGTGATATCCAACTCCTTCCCATTCCAATCCTGAGACCCTTCTGATAGCATGAGATGTGATATCTCAATGCCTCTAATACCAAACCTGAGATCCTACCTCTAACATGAAATATGATATCCAACTCCTTCCCTTTCCAAACCTGAGATCCTGCCTATAGCATGAGATGTGATATCCAAGTCCTTCCCATTCCAATCCTGAGACCCTTCCTATAGCATGAGATGTGATATCTCAATGCTTATACCAAACCTGAGACCCTTCCTATGGCATGAGATGCCATATACAACTCCTTCCCATTCCAATCCTGAGACCCTGCTTATAGCATGAGATGTGATATCTCAATGCTTCTAATGCCAAACCTGAGATCTTTCCTATAACATGAGATGTGATATCCAACTCCTTCCCATTCCAATCCTGAGACCATTCCTATAGCATGAGATGTGATATCTCAATGCTTATACCAAACCTGAGACCCTTCCTATAGCTTGAGATGTGATATCCAACTCCATCCCATTCCAATACTGAGACCCTTCCTATAGCATGAGATGTGATATCTCAATGCCTCTAATACCAAACCTGAGATCCTTCCTCTAACATGAAATGTGATATCCAACTCCTTCCCCTTCCAAACCTGAGAGCCTTCCTATAGCATGAGATATGATATCCAAGTCCTTTCCATTCCAATCCTGAGACCCTTCCTATAACATGAGATGTGATATCCAACTCCTTCCCATTCCAACCTGAGACCCTTCCTATAGCATGAGATGGGATATCCAACTCCTTCCAAATCCAATCCTGATACCCTTCCGATAGCATGAGATGTGATATCCCAATGCTTCTACCAAACCTGAGACCCATACTATGGCATGAGATGTGATATCAAACTGCTTCCAATTCTAACCTGAGACCCTTCCTATAGCATGAGATGGGATATCCAACTCCTTCCAAATCCAATCCTGAAATCCTTCCGATAGCATGAGATGTGATATCCCAATGCTTCTACCAAACCTGAGACCCATACTATGGCATGAGATGTGATATCCAACTCCTTCCCATTCCAATTCTGAGACTCTTCTGATAGCATGAGATGTGATATCTCAATGCCTCTAATACCAAACCTGAGATCCTACCTCTAACATGAAATGTGATATCCAACTCTTTCCCGTTGCAAACCTGAGAGCCTTCCTATAGCATGAGATGTGATATCCAAGTCCTTCCCATTCCAATCCTGAGACCCTTCCTATAACATGAGATGTGATATCCAACTCCTTCCCATTCCAACCTGAGACCCTTCCTATAGCATGAGATGGGATATCCAACTCCTTCCAAATCCAATCCTGATACCCTTCCGATAGCATGAGATGTGATATCCCAATGCTTCTACCAAACCTGAGACCCATACTATGGCATGAGATGTGATATCAAACTCCTTCCCATTCCAATCCTGTGACCCTTCCTATAGCTTGAGATGTGATATCCAACTCCTTCCCATTCCAATTCTGAGACCCTTCCTATACAATGAGACTTGATATCTCAATGCTTCTAATACCAAACCTGAGAGCCGTCCTATAACATGAGATGTGATATCCAAATCCTTCCCCTTCCAAACCTTAGACCCTTCCTTTATCATGAGATGTGATATCCAACTCCTTCCCATTCCAATCCTGAGACTCTTCCGATATCATGAGATGTGATATCTCAATGCTTCTAATATCAAACTTGAGACCCTCCCTATAGCATGAGATGTGATATCCAAGTCCTTCCCATTCCAATCCTGAGACCCTTCCTATAGCATGAGATGTGATATCTCAATGCTTCTAATACCAAACCTGAGACCCTTCCTATAACATGAGATGGGAATATCCAACTCCTTCCCATTCCAATCCTGAGACCCTTCCGATAGCAGAGATGTGATATCTCACTGCTTATACCAAACCTGAGACCCTTCCTATAGCATGAGATGTGATATCCAACTCCTTCCCATTCCAATCCTGAGACACTTCCTATAGCATGAGATGTGATATCTCACTGCTTATACCAAACCTGAGACCCTTCCTATAGCATGAGATGTGATATCCAACTCCTTCCCATTCCAATCCTGAGACCCTTCCTATAGCATGAGATGTGATATCTCAATGCTTCTAATATCAAACTTGAGACCCTCCCTATAGCATGAGATGTGATACCCAAGTCCTTCCCATTCCAATCCTGAGACCCTTCCTACAGCATGCGATGTGATGTCTCAATGCTTCTAATACCAAACCTGAGACTCTTCCTATAACATGAGATGGGATATCCAACTCCTTCCCATTCCAATCGTGAGACCCTTCCGATAGCAGAGATGTGATATCTCAATGCTTATACCAAACCTAAGACCCTTCCTATGGCATGAGATGTCATATACAACTCCTTCCCATTCCAATCCTGAGACCCTTCCTATAGCATGAGATGTGATATCTCAATGCTTATACCAAACCTGAGACCCTTCCTATAGCATGAGATGTGATATCCAACTCCTTCCCATTCCAATCCTGAGACCCTTCCTATAGCATGAGATGTGATGTCTCAATGCTTCTAATACCAAACCTGAGATCCTTCCTATAACATGAGATGTGATATCCAACTCCTTCCCATTCCAATCCCGAGACCCTTCCTATAGCATGAGATGTGATATCCAACTCCTTCCCATTCCAATCCTGAGACTCTTCCTATAGCATGAGATGTGATATCTCAATGCCTCTAATACCAAACCTGAGATCCTTCCTCTAACATGAAATGTGATATCCAACTCCTTCCCTTTACAAACCTGAGAGCCTACCTATAGCATGAGATGTGATATCCAAGTTCTTCCCATTCCAATCCTTAGACCCTTCCTACAGCATGCAATATGATATCTCAATGATTCTAATAACAAACCTGAGACCCGTCCTATAACATGAGATGGGATATCCAACTCCTTCCCATTCCAATCCTGAGACACTTCCGATAGCAGAGATGTGATATCTCAATGCTTATACCAAACCTGAGACCCTTCCTATAACATGAGATGTGATATCCAACTCCTTCCCGGTCCAAACCTGAGACCCTTCATATAGCATATGTGATATCCAACTCCTTCCCATTCCAAACATGAGACCCTTCCTATAGCAAGAGTGTAATATCCAACTCCTTCCCATTCCAATCCTGAGACCATTCCTATAGCATGAGATGTGATATCTCAATGCTTCTAATACCAAACCTGAGATGTGATATCCAATTCCTCCCCATTCCAAACCTGAGAACCTTCCTACAGCATGCGATGTGATATCTCAATGCTTCTAATACCAAACCCGAGACCAGTCCTATAACATGAGATTGGATATCCAACTCCTTCCCCTTCCAAACCTGAGACTCTTCCTATAGCATGAGATGTGATATCCAACTTCTTCCCATTCCAATCCTGAGACCCTTCCTATAACATGAGAGATGTGATGTCTCAATGCTTCTAATACCAAACCTGAGATCTTTCCTATAACATGAGATGTGATATCCAACTCCTTCCCATTCCAATCCTGAGACCCTTCCTATAGCATGAGATGTGATATCTCAATGCTTATACCAAACCTGAGACCCTTCCTATAGCTTGAGATGTGATATCCAACTCCTTCCCATTCCAATCCTGAGACCCTTCCTATAGCATGAGATGTGATATCTCAAGGCCTCTAATACCAAACCTGAGATCCTTCCTCTAACATGAAATGTGATATCCAACTCCTTCCCCTTCCAAACCTGAGAGCCTTCCTATAACATGAAATGTGATATCCAATTCCTTCCCATTCCAACCTGAGACCCTTCCTATAGCATGAGATGGGATATCCAACTCCTTCCAAATCCAATACTGATACCCTTCCGATAGCATGAGATGTGATATCCCAATGCTTCTACGAAACCTGAGACCCATACTATGGCATGAGATGTGATATCAAACTCCTTCCCATTCCAATCCTGAGACCCTACCTATAGCTTGAGATGTGATATCCAACTCCTTCCCATTCCAATTCTGAGACCCTTCCTATACCATGAGACTTGATATCTCAATGCTTCTAATACCAAACCTGAGACCCGTCCTATAACATGAGATGTGATATCCAAATCCTTCCCCTTCCAAACCTTAGACCCTTCCTTTATCATGAGATGTGATATCCAATTCCTTCCCATTCCAATCCTGAGACCCTTCCGATATCATGAGATTTGTTATCTCAATGCTTCTAATATCAAACTTGAGACCCTCCCTATAACATGAGATGTGACATCCAAGTCCTCCCCATTCCAATCCTGAGACCCTTCCTATAGCATGAGATGTGATATCTCAATGCTTCTAATACCAAACCTGAGACCCTTCCTATAACATGATTTGGGATATCCAACTCCTTCCCATTCCAATCCTGAGACCCTTCCGATAGCAGAGATGTGATATCTCAATGCTTATACCAAACCTGAGACCCTTCCTATGGCCTGAGATGTCATATGCAACTCCTTCCCATTCCAATCCTGAGACCCTTCCTATAGCATGAGATGTGATATCTCAATGCCTCTAATACAAACCTGAAATCCTTCCCCTAACATGAAATGTGATATCCAACTCCTTCCCTTTCCAAACCTGAGAGCCTACCTATAGCATGAGATGTGATATCCAAGACCTTCCCATTCCAATCCTTAAACCCTTCCTACATCATACAATATGATATCTCAATGATTCTAATAACAAACCTGAGACCCGTCCTATAACATGAGATGTGATATCCAACTCCTTCCCATTCCAATCCTGAGACACTTCCGATAGCAGAGATGTGATATCTCAATGCTTATTCCAAACCTGAGACCCTTCCTATAGCATGAGATGTGATATCCAACTCCTTCCCTTTCCAAACCTGAGACCCTTCCTATAGCATATGTGATATCCAACTCCTTCCCATTCCAAACATGAGACCCTTCCTATAGCAAGAATGTAATATCCAACTCCTTCCCATTCCAATCCTCAGACCCTTCCTACAGCATGCGATGTGATATCTCAATGCTTCTAATACCAAACCTGAGACCCGTCCTATAACATGAGATGGGATATCCAACTCCTTCCCGTTCCAAACCTGAGACCCTTCCTATAGCATGAGATGTGATATCCAACTCCTTCCCATCCCAATCCTGAGACACTTCCGATTGCAGAGATGTGATATCTCAATGCTTATACCAAACCTGAGACTCTTCCTATAACATGAGATGTGATATCCAACTCCTTCCCGTTCCAAACCTGAGACCCTTCCTATAGCATAAGATGTGATATCCAACTCCTTCCCATTCCAATCCTTAGACCCTTCCTACAGCATGCAATATGATATCTCAATGATTCTAATAACAAACCTGAGACCCATCCTATAACATGAGATGGGATATCCAACTCCTTCCCATTCCAATCCTGAGACACTTCCGATAGCAGAGATGTGATATCTCAATGCTTATACCAAACCTGAGACCCTTCCTATAACATGAGATGTGATATCCAACTCCTTCCCGGTCCAAACCTGAGACCCTTCCTATAGCATATGTGATATCCAACTCCTTCCCATTCCAAACATGAGACCCTTCCTATAGCAATAGTGTAATATCCAACTCCTTCCCATTCCAATCCTGAGACCATTCCTATAGCATGAGATGTGATATCTCAATGCTTCTAATACCAAACCTGAGATCCTTCCTATGACATGAGATGTGATATCCAATTCCTCCCCATTCCAAACCTGAGAACCTTCCTACAGCATGCAATGTGATATCTCAATGCTTCTAATACCAAACCCGAGACCAGTCCTATAACATGAGATTGGATATCCAACTCCTTCCCCTTCCAAACCTGAGACTCTTCCTATAGCATGAGATGTGATATCCAACTTCTTCCCATTCCAATCCTGAGACCCTTCCTATAACATGAGATGTGATGTCTCAATGCTTCTAATACCAAACCTGAGATCTTTCCTATAACATGAGATGTGATATCCAACTCCTTCCCATTCCAATCCTGAGACCCTTCCTATAGCATGAGATGTGATATCTCAAGGCCTCTAATACCAAACCTGAGATCCTTCCTCTAACATGAAATGTGATATCCAACTCCTTCCCCTTCCAAACCTGAGAGCCTTCCTATAACATGAAATGTGATATCCAATTCCTTCCCATTCCAACCTGAGACCCTTCCTATAGCATGAGATGGGATATCCAACTCCTTCCAAATCCAATACTGATACCCTTCCGATAGCATGAGATGTGATATCCCAATGCTTCTACCAAACCTGAGACCCATACTATGGCATGAGATGTGATATCAAACTCCTTCCCATTCCAATCCTGAGACCCTACCTATAGCTTGAGATGTGATATCCAACTCCTTCCCATTCCAATTCTGAGACCCTTCCTATACCATGAGACTTGATATCTCAATGCTTCTAATACCAAACCTGAGACCCGTCCTAAAACATGAGATGTGATATCCAAATCCATCCCCTTCCAAACCTTAGACCCTTCCTTTATCATGAGATGTGATATCCAATTCCTTCCCATTCCAATCCTGAGACCCTTCCGATATCATGAGATTTGTTATCTCAATGCTTCTAATATCAAACTTGAGACCCTCCCTATAACATGAGATGTGACATCCAAGTCCTCCCCATTCCAATCCTGAGACCCTTCCTATAGCATGAGATGTGATATCTCAATGCTTCTAATACCAAACCTGAGACCCTTCCTATAACATGATTTGGGATATCCAACTCCTTCCCATTCCAATCCTGAGACCCTTCCGATAGCAGAGATGTGATATCTCAATGCTTATACCAAACCTGAGACCCTTCCTATGGCCTGAGATGTCATATGCAACTCCTTCCCATTCCAATCCTGAGACCCTTCCTATAGCATGAGATGTGATATCTCAATGCCTCTAATACCAAACCTGAAATCCTTCCTCTAACATGAAATGTGATATCCAACTCCTTCCCTTTCCAAACCTGAGAGCCTACCTATAGCATGAGATGTGATATCCAAGACCTTCCCATTCCAATCCTTAGACCCTTCCTACAGCATACAATATGATATCTCAATGATTCTAATAACAAACCTGAGACCCGTCCTATAACATGAGATGTGATATCCAACTCCTTCTCATTCCAATCCTGAGACACTCTGATAGCAGAGATGTGATATCTCAATGCTTATTCCAAACCTGAGACCCTTCCTATAGCATGAGATGTGATATCCAACTCCTTCCCGTTCCAAACCTGAGACCCTTCCTATAGCATATGTGATATCCAACTCCTTCCCATTCCAAACATGAGACCCTTCCTATAGCAAGAATGTAATATCCAACTCCTTCCCATTCCAATCCTCAGACCCTTCCTACAGCATGCGATGTGATATCTCAATGCTTCTAATACCAAACCTGAGACCCGTCCTATAACATGAGATGGGATATCCAACTCCTTCCCGTTCCAAACCTGAGACCCTTCCTATAGCATGAGATGTGATATCCAACTCCTTCCCATCCCAATCCTGAGACACTTCCGATTGCAGAGATGTGATATCTCAATGCTTATACCAAACCTGAGACTCTTCCTATAACATGAGATGTGATATCCAACTCCTTCCCGTTCCAAACCTGAGACCCTTCCTATAGCATAAGATGTGATATCCAACTCCTTCCCATTCCAATCCTGAGACCCTTCCGATAGCATGAGATGTGATATCTCAATGCTTCTAATACCAAACCTGAGATCCTTCTTATAACATGTGATGTGATATCCAAATCCTTCCCCTTCCAAACTTGAGACCCTCCCTTTAGCATGAAATGTGATATCCAACTCCTTCCCATTCCAATCCTGAGACCCTTATGATAGCATGAGATGTGATATCTCAATGCCTCTAATACCAAACCTGAGATACTTCCGATAGCATGAGATGTGATATCTCAATGCTTCTAATACCAAACCTGAGATCCTTCCTATAACATGAGATGTGATATCCAAATCCTTCCCCTTCCAAACCTGAGACCCTCCCTTTAGCATGAGATGTGATATCCAACTCCTTCCCATTCCAATCCTGAGACCCTTCTGATAGCATGAGATGTGATATCTCAATGCCTCTAATACCAAACCTGAGATCCTACCTCTAACATGAAATATGATATCCAACTCCTTCCCTTTCCAAACCTGAGATCCTGCCTATAACATGAGATGTGATATCCAAGTCCTTCCCATTCCAATCCTGAGACCCTTCCTATAGCATGAGATGTGATGTCTCAATGCTTATACCAAACCTGAGACCCTTCCTATGGCATGAGATGCCATATACAACTCCTTCCCATTCCAATCCTGAGACCCTGCTTATAGCATGAGATGTGATATCTCAATGCTTCTAATACCAAACCTGAGATCTTTCCTATAACATGAGATGTGATATCCATCTCCTTCCCATTCCAATCCTGAGACCATTCCTATAGCATGAGATGTGATATCTCAATGCTTATACCCAACCTGAGACCCTTCCTATAGCTTGAGATGTGATATCCAACTCCTTCCCATTCCGATCCTGAGACCCTTCCTATAGCATGAGATGTGATATCTCAATGCCTCTAATACGAAACCTGAGATCCTTCCTCTAACATGAAATGTGATATCCAACTCCTTCCCCTTCCAAACCTGAGAGCCTTCCTATAGCATGAGATATGATATCCAAGTCCTTTCCATTCCAATCCTGAGACCCTTCCTATAACATGAGATGTGATATCCAACTCCTTCCCATTCCAACCTGAGACCCTTCCTATAGCATGAGATGGGATATCCAACTCCTTCCAAATCCAATCCTGATACCCTTCCGATAGCATGAGATGTGATATCCCAATGCTTCTACCAAACCTGAGACCCATACTATGGCATGAGATGTGATATCAAACTCCTTCCCATTCCAACCTGAGACCCTTCCTATAGCATGAGATGGGATATCCAACTCCTTCCAAATCCAATACTGAAATCCTTCCGATAGCATGAGATGTGATATCCCAATGCTTCTACCAAACCTGAGACCCATACTATGGCATGAGATGTGATATCCAACTCCTTCCCATTCCAATTCTGAGACTCTTCTGATAGCATGAGATGTGATATATCAATGCCTCTAATACCAAACCTGAGATCCTACCTCTAACATGAAATGTGATATCCAACTCTTTCCCGTTGCAAACCTGAGAGCCTTCCTATAGCATGAGATGTGATATCCAAGTCCTTCCCATTCCAATCCTGAGACCCTTCCTATAACATGAGATGTGATATCCAACTCCTTCCCATTCCAACCTGAGACCCTTCCTATAGCATGAGATGGGATATCCAACTCCTTCCAAATCCAATCCTGATACCCTTCCGATAGCATGAGATGTGATATCCCAATGCTTCTACCAAACCTGAGACCCATACTATGGCATGAGATGTGATATCAAACTCCTTCCCATTCCAATCCTGTGACCCTTCCTATAGCTTGAGATGTGATATCCAACTCCTTCCCATTCCAATTCTGAGACCCTTCCTATACAACGAGACTTGATATCTCAATGCTTCTAATACCAAACCTGAGACCCGTCCTATAACATGAGATGTGATATCCAAATCCTTCCCCTTCCAAACCTTAGACCCTTCCTTTATCATGAGATGTGATATCCAACTCCTTCCCATTCCAATCCTGAGACTCTTCCGATATCATGAGATGTGATATCTCAATGCTTCTAATATCAAACTTGAGACCCTCCCTATAGCATGAGATATGATATCCAAGTCCTTCCCATTCCAATCCTGAGACCCTTCTTATAGCATGAGATGTGATATCTCAATGCTTCTAATACCAAACCTGAGACCCTTCCTATAACATGAGATGGGAATATCCAACTCCTTCCCATTCCAATCCTGAGACCCTTCCGATAGCAGAGATGTGATATCTCAATGCTTATACCAAACCTGAGATCCTTCCTATAACATGAGATGTGATATCCAACTCCTTCCCATTTCAATCCTGAGACACTTCCTATAGCATGAGATGTGATATCTCACTGCTTATACCAAACCTGAGACCCTTCCTATAGCATGAGATGTGATATCCAACTCCTTCCCATTCCAATCCTGAGACCCTTCCTATAGCATGAGATGTGATATCTCAATGCTTATACCAAACCTGAGACCCTTCCTATAGCATGAGATGTGATATCCAACTCCTTCCCATTCCAATCCTGAGACCCTTCCTATAGCATGAGATGTGATGTCTCAATGCTTCTAATACCAAACCTGAGATCCTTCCTATAACATGAGATGTGATATCCAACTCCTTCCCATTCCAATCCCGAGACCCTTCCTATAGCATGAGATGTGATATCTCAATGCTTATACCAAACCTGAGACCCTTCCTATAGCATGAAATGTGATATCCAACTCCTTCCCATTCCAATCCTGAGACTCTTCCTATAGCATGAGAGGTGATATCTCAATGCCTCTAATACCAAACCTGAGATCCTTCCTCTAACATGAAATGTGATATCCAACTCCTTCCCTTTCCAAACCTGAGAGCCTACCTATAGCATGAGATGTGATATCCAAGTCCTTCCCATTCCAATCCTTAGACCCTTCCTACAGCATGCAATATGATATCTCAATGATTCTAATAACAAACCTGAGACCCGTCCTATAACATGAGATGGGATATCCAACTCCTTCCCGGTCCAAACCTGAGACCCTTCCTATAGCATATGTGATATCCAACTCCTTCCCATTCCAAACATGAGACCCTTCCTATAGCAAGAGTGTAATATCCAACTCCTTCCCATTCCAATCCTGAGACCATTCCTATAGCATGAGATGTGATATCTCAATGCTTCTAATACCAAACCTGAGATCCTTCCTATGACATGAGATGTGATATCCAATTCCTCCCCATTCCAAACCTGAGAACCTTCCTACAGCATGCGATGTGATATCTCAATGCTTCTAATACCAAACCCGAGACCAGTCCTATAACATGAGATTGGATATCCAACTCCTTCCCCTTCCAAACCTGAGACTCTTCCTATAGCATGAGATGTGATATCCAACTTCTTCCCATTCCAATCCTGAGACCCTTCCTATAACATGAGATGTGATGTCTCAATGCTTCTAATACCAAACCTGAGATCTTTCCTATAACATGAGATGTGATATCCAACTCCTTCCCATTCCAATCCTGAGACCCTTCCTATAGCATGAGATGTGATATCTCAATGCTTATACCAAACCTGAGACCCTTCCTATAGCTTGAGATGTGATATCCAACTCCTTCCCATTCCAATCCTGAGACCCTTCCTATAGCATGAGATGTGATATCTCAAGGCCTCTAATACCAAACCTGAGATCCTTCCTCTAACATGAAATGGGATATCCAACTCCTTCCCCTTCCAAACCTGAGAGCCTTCCTATAACATGAAATGTGATATCCAATTCCTTCCCATTCCAACCTGAGACCCTTCCTATAGCATGAGATGGGATATCCAACTCCTTCCAAATCCAATA
This sequence comes from Ambystoma mexicanum, assembly GCF_040938575.1. Classification (NCBI taxonomy): domain Eukaryota; kingdom Metazoa; phylum Chordata; class Amphibia; order Caudata; family Ambystomatidae; genus Ambystoma; species Ambystoma mexicanum. The sequence goes on along the minus strand of NW_027182466.1, from coordinate 11,771,766 downwards.
CTGATACCCTTCCGATAGCATGAGATGTGATATCCCAATGCTTCTACCAAACCTGAGACCCATACTATGGCATGAGATGTGATATCAAACTCCTTACTATTCCAATCCTGAGACCCTACCTATAGCTTGAGATGTGATATCCAACTCCTTCCCATTCCAATTCTGAGACCCTTCCTATACCATGAGACTTGATATCTCAATGCTTCTAATACCAAACCTGAGACCCGTCCTATAACATGAGATGTGATATCCAAATCCTTCCCCTTCCAAACCTTAGACCCTTCCTTTATCATGAGATGTGATATCCAATTCCTTCCCATTCCAATCCTGAGACCCTACCGATATCATGAGATTTGTTATCTCAATGCTTCTAATATCAAACTTGAGACCCTCCCTATAACATGAGATGTGACATCCAAGTCCTCCCCATTCCAATCCTGAGACCCTTCCTATAGCATGAGATGTGATATCTCAATGCTTCTAATACCAAACCTGAGACCCTTCCTATAACATGATTTGGGATATCCAACTCCTTCCCATTCCAATCCTGAGACCCTTCCGATAGCAGAGATGTGATATCTCAATGCTTATACCAAACCTGAGACCCTTCCTATGGCCTGAGATGTCATATGCAACTCCTTCCCATTCCAATCCTGAGACCCTTCCTATAGCATTAGATGTGATATCTCAATGCTTATACCAAATCTGAGACCCTTCCTATAGCATGAGATGTGATATCCAACTTCTTCCCATTCCAATCCTGAGACCCTTCCTATAGCATGAGATGTGATGTCTCAATTCTTCTAATACCAAACCTGAGATCCTTCCTATAACATGAGATGTGATATCCAACTCCTTCCCATTCCAATCCTGAGACCCTTATGATAGCATGAGATGTGATATCTCAATGCTTCTATTACCAAACCTGAGATCCTTCCTATAACATGAGATGTGATTTCCAAATCCTTCCACTTCCAAACCTGAGACCCTCCCTTTAGCATGAGATGTGATATCCAACTCCTTCCCATTCCAATCCTGAGACCCTTCTGATAGCATGAGATGTGATATTTCAATGCCTCTAATACCAAACCTGAGATCCTACCTCTAACATGAAATGTGATATCCATCTCCTTCCCTTTCCAAACCTGAGACCCTGCCTATAGCATGAGATGTGATATCCAAGTCCTTCCAATTCCAATCCTGAGACCCTTCCTATAGCATGTGATGTGATATCTCAATGCTTATACCAAATCTGAGACCCTTCCTATAGCATGAGATGTGATATCCAACTCCTTCCCATTCCAATCCTGAGACCCTTCCTATAGCATGAGATGTGATGTCTCAATGCTTCTAATACCAAACCTGAGATCCTTCCTATAACATGAGATGTGATATCCAACTCCTTCCCATTCCAATCCTGAGACCCTTATGATAGCATGAGATGTGATATCTCAATGCCTCTAATACCAAACCTGAGATACTTCCGATAGCATGAGATGTGATATCTCAATGCTTCTAATACCAAACCTGAGATCCTTCCTATAACATGAGATGTGATTTCCAAATCCTTCCCCTTCCAAACCTGAGACCCTCCCTTTAGCATGAGATGTGATATCCAACTCCTTCCCATTCCAATCCTGAGACCCATCTGATAGCATGAGATGTGATATTTCAATGCCTCTAATACCAAACCTGAGAAACTACCTCTAACATGAAATGTGATATCCATCTCCTTCCCTTTCCAAACCTGAGACCCTGCCTATAGCATGAGATGTGATATCCAAGTCCTTTCCATTCCAATCCTGAGACCCTTCCTATAGCATGTGATGTGATATCTCAATGCTTATACCAAACCTGAGACCCTTCCTATGGCATGAGATGTCATATACAACTCCTTCCCATTCCAATCCTGAGACCCTTCCTATAGCATGAGATGTGATATCTCAATGCTTATACCAAACCTGAGACCCTTCCTATAGCATGAGATGTGATATCCAACTTCTTCCCATTCCAATCCTGAGACCCTTCCTATAACATGAGATGTGATGTCGCAATGCTTCTAATACCAAACCTGAGATCTTTCCTATAACATGAGATGTGATATCCAACTCCTTCCCATTCCAATCCTGAGACCCTTCCTATAGCATGAGATGTGATATCACAATGCTTATACCAAACCTGAGACCGTTCCTATAGCTTGAGATGTGATATCCAACTCCTTCCCATTCCAATCCTGAGACCCTTCCTATAGCATGAGATGTGATATCTCAAGGCCTCTAATACCAAACCTGAGATCGTTCCTCTAACATGAAATGTGATATCCAACTCCTTCCCCTTCCAAACCTGAGAGCCTTCCTATAACATGAGATGTGACATCCAAGTCCTCCCCATTCCAATCCTGAGACCCTTCCTATAGCATGAGATGTGATATCTCAATGCTTCTAATACCAAACCTGAGACCCTTCCTATAACATGATTTGGGATATCCAACTCCTTCCCATTCCAATCCTGAGACCCTTCCGATAGCAGAGATGTGATATCTCAATGCTTATACCAAACCTGAGACCCTTCCTATGGCCTGAGATGTCATATGCAACTCCTTCCCATTCCAATCCTGAGACCCTTCCTATAGCATTAGATGTGATATCTCAATGCTTATACCAAATCTGAGACCCTTCCTATAGCATGAGATGTGATATCCAACTTCTTCCCATTCCAATCCTGAGACCCTTCCTATAGCATGAGATGTGATGTCTCAATTCTTCTAATACCAAACCTGATATCCTTCCTATAACATGAGATGTGATATCCAACTCCTTCCCATTCCAATCCTGAGACCCTTATGATAGCATGAGATGTGATATCTCAATGCTTCTATTACCAAACCTGAGATCCTTCCTATAACATGAGATGTGATTTCCAAATCCTTCCACTTCCAAACCTGAGACCCTCCCTTTAGCATGAGATGTGATATCCAACTCCTTCCCATTCCAATCCTGAGACCCTTCTGATAGCATGAGATGTGATATTTCAATGCCTCTAATACCAAACCTGAGATCCTACCTCTAACATGAAATGTGATATCCATCTCCTTCCCTTTCCAAACCTGAGACCCTGCCTATAGCATGAGATGTGATATCCAAGTCCTTTCCATTCCAATCCTGAGACCCTTCCTATAGCATGTGATGTGATATCTCAATGCTTATACCAAATCTGAGACCCTTCCTATAGCATGAGATGTGATATCCAACTCCTTCCCATTCCAATCCTGAGACCCTTCCTATAGCATGAGATGTGATGTCTCAATGCTTCTAATACCAAACCTGAGATCCTTCCTATAACATGAGATGTGATATCCAACTCCTTCCCATTCCAATCCTGAGACCCTTCCTATAGCATGAGATGGGATGTCTCAATGCTTCTAATACCAAATCTGAGATCCTTCCTATAACATGAGATGTGATATCCAACTCCTTCCCATTACAATCTTGAGACCGTTTCTATAGCATGAGATGTGATATCTCAATGCTTATACCAAACCTGAGACCCTTCCTATAGCATGAGATGTGATATCCAAATCCTTCCCATTCCAATCGTGAGACCCTTCCTATAGCATGAGATGTGATATCTCAATGCCTCTAATACCAAACCTGAGATCCTACCTCTAAAATGAAATTTGATATGCAACTCCTTCCCCTTCCAAACCTGATAGCCTTCCTATAGCATGAGATGTGATATCCAAGTCCTTCCCATTCCAATCCTGATACCCTTCCTATAACATGAGATGTGATATCCAATTCCTTCCCATTCCAACCTGAGACCCTTCCTATAGCATGAGATGGGATATCCAACTCCTTCCAAATCCAATCCTGATACCCTTCCGATAGCATGAGATGTGATATCTCAATGCTTCTAATACCAAACCTGAGACTCTTCCTATAACATGAGATGGGATATCCAACTCTTTCCCATTCCAATCCTGAGACCCTTCCGATAGCAGAGATGTGATATCTCAATGCTTATACCAAACCTGAGACCCTTCCTATAGCATGAGATGTCATATACAACTCCTTCCCATTCCAATCCTGAGACCCTTCCTATAGCATGAGATGTGATATCTCAATGCTTATACCAAACCTGAGACCCTTCCTATAGCATGAGATGTGATATCCAACTCCTTCCCATTTCAATCCTGAGACCCTTCCTATAGCATGAGATGTGATGTCTCAATGCTTCTAATACCAAACCTGAGATCCTTCCTATAACATCAGATGTGATATCCAACTCCTTCCCATTCCAATCCTGAGACCCTTCCTATAGCATGAGATGTGATATCTCAATGTTCATACCAAACCTGAGACCCTTCCTATAGCATGAGATGTGATATCCAACTCCTTCCCATTCCAATCCTGAGACCCTTCCTATAGCATGAGATGTGATATCTCAATGCCTCTAATACCAAATCTGAGATCCTTCCTCTAACATGAAATGTGATATCCAACTCCTTCCCTTTCCAAACCTGAGAGCCTACCTATAGCATGAGATGTGATATCCAAGACCTTCCCATTCCAATCCTTAGACCCTTCCTACAGCATACAATATGATATCTCAATGATTGTAATAACAAACCTGAGACCCGTCCTATAACATGAGATGTGATATCCAACTCCTTCCCATTCCAATCCTGAGACACTTCCGATAGCAGAGATGTGATATCTCAATGCTTATTCCAAACCTGAGACCCTTCCTATAGCATGAGATGTGATATCCAACTCCTTCCCGTTCCAAACCTGAGACCCTTCCTATAGCATATGTGATATCCAACTCCTTCCCATTCCAAACATGAGACCCTTCCTATAGCATGAGATGTGATATCCAACTCCTTCCCATTCCAATCCTGAGACCCTTCCTATAGCATGAGATGTGATATCTCAATGCCTCTAATACCAAACCTGAAATCCTTCCTCTAACATGAAATGTGATATCCAACTCCTTCCCTTTCCAAACCTGAGAGCCTACCTATAGCATGAGATGTGATATCCAAGACCTTCCCATTCCAATCCTTAGACCCTTCCTACAGCATACAATATGATATCTCAATGATTCTAATAACAAACCTGAGACCCGTCCTATAACATGAGATATGATATCCAACTCCTTCCCATTCCAATCCTGAGACACTTCCGATAGCAGAGATGTGATATCTCAATGCTTATTCCAAACCTGAGACCCTTCCTATAGCATGAGATGTGATATCCAACTCCTTCCCGTTCCAAACCTGAGACCCTTCCTATAGCATATGTGATATCCAACTCCTTCCCATTCCAAACATGAGACCCTTCCTATAGCAAGAATGTAATATCCAACTCCTTCCCATTCCAATCCTGAGACCCTTCCTACAGCATGCGATGTGATATCTCAATGCTTCTAATACCAAACCTGAGACCCGTCCTATAACATGAGATGGGATATCCAACTCCTTCCCGTTCCAAACCTGAGACCCTTCCTATAGCATGAGATGTGATATCCAACTCCTTCCCATCCCAATCCTGAGACACTTCCGATTGCAGAGATGTGATATCTCAATGCTTATACCAAACCTGAGACTCTTCCTATAACATGAGATGTGATATCCAAATCCTTCCCGTTCCAAACCTGAGACCCTTCCTATAGCATAAGATGTGATATCCAACTCCTTCCCATTCCAATCCTGAGACCCTTCCGATAGCATGAGATGTGATATCTCAATGCTTCTAATACCAAACCTGAGATCCTTCTTATAACATATGATGTGATATCCAAATCCTTCCCCTTCCAAACCTGAGACCCTCCCTTTAGCATGAAATGTGATATCCAACTCCTTCCCATTCCAATCCTGAGACCCTTATGATAGCATGAGATGTGATATCTCAATGCCTCTAATACCAAACCTGAGATACTTCTGATAGCATGAGATGTGATATCTCAATGCTTCTAATACCAAACCTGAGATCCTTCCTATAACATGAGATGTGATATCCAAATCCTTCCCCTTCCAAACCTGAGACCCTCCCTTTAGCATGAGATGTGATATCCAACTCCTTCCCATTCCAATCCTGAGACCCTTCTGATAGCATGAGATGTGATATCTCAATGCCTCTAATACCAAACCTGAGATCCTACCTCTAACATGAAATATGATATCCAACTCCTTCCCTTTCCAAACCTGAGATCCTGCCTATAGCATGAGATGTGATATCCAAGTCCTTCCCATTCCAATCCTGAGACCCTTCCTATAGCATGAGATGTGATATCTCAATGCTTATACCAAACCTGAGACCCTTCCTATGGCATGAGATGCCATATACAACTCCTTCCCATTCCAATCCTGAGACCCTGCTTATAGCATGAGATGTGATATCTCAATGCTTCTAATGCCAAACCTGAGATCTTTCCTATAACATGAGATGTGATATCCAACTCCTTCCCATTCCAATCCTGAGACCATTCCTATAGCATGAGATGTGATATCTCAATGCTTATACCAAACCTGAGACCCTTCCTATAGCTTGAGATGTGATATCCAACTCCATCCCATTCCAATACTGAGACCCTTCCTATAGCATGAGATGTGATATCTCAATGCCTCTAATACCAAACCTGAGATCCTTCCTCTAACATGAAATGTGATATCCAACTCCTTCCCCTTCCAAACCTGAGAGCCTTCCTATAGCATGAGATATGATATCCAAGTCCTTTCCATTCCAATCCTGAGACCCTTCCTATAACATGAGATGTGATATCCAACTCCTTCCCATTCCAACCTGAGACCCTTCCTATAGCATGAGATGGGATATCCAACTCCTTCCAAATCCAATCCTGATACCCTTCCGATAGCATGAGATGTGATATCCCAATGCTTCTACCAAACCTGAGACCCATACTATGGCATGAGATGTGATATCAAACTGCTTCCAATTCTAACCTGAGACCTACCTATAGCATGAGATGGGATATCCAACTCCTTCCAAATCCAATCCTGAAATCCTTCCGATAGCATGAGATGTGATATCCCAATGCTTCTACCAAACCTGAGACCCATACTATGGCATGAGATGTGATATCCAACTCCTTCCCATTCCAATTCTGAGACTCTTCTGATAGCATGAGATGTGATATCTCAATGCCTCTAATACCAAACCTGAGATCCTACCTCTAACATGAAATGTGATATCCAACTCTTTCCCGTTGCAAACCTGAGAGCCTTCCTATAGCATGAGATGTGATATCCAAGTCCTTCCCATTCCAATCCTGAGACCCTTCCTATAACATGAGATGTGATATCCAACTCCTTCCCATTCCAACCTGAGACCCTTCCTATAGCATGAGATGGGATATCCAACTCCTTCCAAATCCAATCCTGATACCCTTCCGATAGCATGAGATGTGATATCCCAATGCTTCTACCAAACCTGAGACCCATACTATGGCATGAGATGTGATATCAAACTCCTTCCCATTCCAATCCTGTGACCCTTCCTATAGCTTGAGATGTGATATCCAACTCCTTCCCATTCCAATTCTGAGACCCTTCCTATACAATGAGACTTGATATCTCAATGCTTCTAATACCAAACCTGAGAGCCGTCCTATAACATGAGATGTGATATCCAAATCCTTCCCCTTCCAAACCTTAGACCCTTCCTTTATCATGAGATGTGATATCCAACTCCTTCCCATTCCAATCCTGAGACTCTTCCGATATCATGAGATGTGATATCTCAATGCTTCTAATATCAAACTTGAGACCCTCCCTATAGCATGAGATGTGATATCCAAGTCCTTCCCATTCCAATCCTGAGACCCTTCCTATAGCATGAGATGTGATATCTCAATGCTTCTAATACCAAACCTGAGACCCTTCCTATAACATGAGATGGGAATATCCAACTCCTTCCCATTCCAATCCTGAGACCCTTCCGATAGCAGAGATGTGATATCTCACTGCTTATACCAAACCTGAGACCCTTCCTATAGCATGAGATGTGATATCCAACTCCTTCCCATTCCAATCCTGAGACACTTCCTATAGCATGAGATGTGATATCTCACTGCTTATACCAAACCTGAGACCCTTCCTATAGCATGAGATGTGATATCCAACTCCTTCCCATTCCAATCCTGAGACCCTTCCTATAGCATGAGATGTGATATCTCAATGCTTCTAATATCAAACTTGAGACCCTCCCTATAGCATGAGATGTGATACCCAAGTCCTTCCCATTCCAATCCTGAGACCCTTCCTACAGCATGCGATGTGATGTCTCAATGCTTCTAATACCAAACCTGAGACTCTTCCTATAACATGAGATGGGATATCCAACTCCTTCCCATTCCAATCGTGAGACCCTTCCGATAGCAGAGATGTGATATCTCAATGCTTATACCAAACCTAAGACCCTTCCTATGGCATGAGATGTCATATACAACTCCTTCCCATTCCAATCCTGAGACCCTTCCTATAGCATGAGATGTGATATCTCAATGCTTATACCAAACCTGAGACCCTTCCTATAGCATGAGATGTGATATCCAACTCCTTCCCATTCCAATCCTGAGACCCTTCCTATAGCATGAGATGTGATGTCTCAATGCTTCTAATACCAAACCTGAGATCCTTCCTATAACATGAGATGTGATATCCAACTCCTTCCCATTCCAATCCCGAGACCCTTCCTATAGCATGAGATGTGATATCCAACTCCTTCCCATTCCAATCCTGAGACTCTTCCTATAGCATGAGATGTGATATCTCAATGCCTCTAATACCAAACCTGAGATCCTTCCTCTAACATGAAATGTGATATCCAACTCCTTCCCTTTACAAACCAGAGAGCCTACCTATAGCATGAGATGTGATATCCAAGTTCTTCCCATTCCAATCCTTAGACCCTTCCTACAGCATGCAATATGATATCTCAATGATTCTAATAACAAACCTGAGACCCGTCCTATAACATGAGATGGGATATCCAACTCCTTCCCATTCCAATCCTGAGACACTTCCGATAGCAGAGATGTGATATCTCAATGCTTATACCAAACCTGAGACCCTTCCTATAACATGAGATGTGATATCCAACTCCTTCCCGGTCCAAACCTGAGACCCTTCATATAGCATATGTGATATCCAACTCCTTCCCATTCCAAACATGAGACCCTTCCTATAGCTAGAGTGTAATATCCAACTCCTTCCCATTCCAATCCTGAGACCATTCCTATAGCATGAGATGTGATATCTCAATGCTTCTAATACCAAACCTGAGATGTGATATCCAATTCCTCCCCATTCCAAACCTGAGAACCTTCCTACAGCATGCGATGTGATATCTCAATGCTTCTAATACCAAACCCGAGACCAGTCCTATAACATGAGATTGGATATCCAACTCCTTCCCCTTCCAAACCTGAGACTCTTCCTATAGCATGAGATGTGATATCCAACTTCTTCCCATTCCAATCCTGAGACCCTTCCTATAACATGAGAGATGTGATGTCTCAATGCTTCTAATACCAAACCTGAGATCTTTCCTATAACATGAGATGTGATATCCAACTCCTTCCCATTCCAATCCTGAGACCCTTCCTATAGCATGAGATGTGATATCTCAATGCTTATACCAAACCTGAGACCCTTCCTATAGCTTGAGATGTGATATCCAACTCCTTCCCATTCCAATCCTGAGACCCTTCCTATAGCATGAGATGTGATATCTCAAGGCCTCTAATACCAAACCTGAGATCCTTCCTCTAACATGAAATGTGATATCCAACTCCTTCCCCTTCCAAACCTGAGAGCCTTCCTATAACATGAAATGTGATATCCAATTCCTTCCCATTCCAACCTGAGACCCTTCCTATAGCATGAGATGGGATATCCAACTCCTTCCAAATCCAATACTGATACCCTTCCGATAGCATGAGATGTGATATCCCAATGCTTCTACGAAACCTGAGACCCATACTATGGCATGAGATGTGATATCAAACTCCTTCCCATTCCAATCCTGAGACCCTACCTATAGCTTGAGATGTGATATCCAACTCCTTCCCATTCCAATTCTGAGACCCTTCCTATACCATGAGACTTGATATCTCAATGCTTCTAATACCAAACCTGAGACCCGTCCTATAACATGAGATGTGATATCCAAATCCTTCCCCTTCCAAACCTTAGACCCTTCCTTTATCATGAGATGTGATATCCAATTCCTTCCCATTCCAATCCTGAGACCCTTCCGATATCATGAGATTTGTTATCTCAATGCTTCTAATATCAAACTTGAGACCCTCCCTATAACATGAGATGTGACATCCAAGTCCTCCCCATTCCAATCCTGAGACCCTTCCTATAGCATGAGATGTGATATCTCAATGCTTCTAATACCAAACCTGAGACCCTTCCTATAACATGATTTGGGATATCCAACTCCTTCCCATTCCAATCCTGAGACCCTTCCGATAGCAGAGATGTGATATCTCAATGCTTATACCAAACCTGAGACCCTTCCTATGGCCTGAGATGTCATATGCAACTCCTTCCCATTCCAATCCTGAGACCCTTCCTATTGCATGAGATGTGATATCTCAATGCCTCTAATACAAACCTGAAATCCTTCCCCTAACATGAAATGTGATATCCAACTCCTTCCCTTTCCAAACCTGAGAGCCTACCTATAGCATGAGATGTGATATCCAAGACCTTCCCATTCCAATCCTTAAACCCTTCCTACATCATACAATATGATATCTCAATGATTCTAATAACAAACCTGAGACCCGTCCTATAACATGAGATGTGATATCCAACTCCTTCCCATTCCAATCCTGAGACACTTCCGATAGCAGAGATGTGATATCTCAATGCTTATTCCAAACCTGAGACCCTTCCTATAGCATGAGATGTGATATCCAACTCCTTCCCTTTCCAAACCTGAGACCCTTCCTATAGCATATGTGATATCCAACTCCTTCCCATTCCAAACATGAGACCCTTCCTATAGCAAGAATGTAATATCCAACTCCTTCCCATTCCAATCCTCAGACCCTTCCTACAGCATGCGATGTGATATCTCAATGCTTCTAATACCAAACCTGAGACCCGTCCTATAACATGAGATGGGATATCCAACTCCTTCCCGTTCCAAACCTGAGACCCTTCCTATAGAATGAGATGTGATATCCAACTCCTTCCCATCCCAATCCTGAGACACTTCCGATTGCAGAGATGTGATATCTCAATGCTTATACCAAACCTGAGACTCTTCCTATAACATGAGATGTGATATCCAACTCCTTCCCGTTCCAAACCTGAGACCCTTCCTATAGCATAAGATGTGATATCCAACTCCTTCCCATTCCAATCCTTAGACCCTTCCTACAGCATGCAATATGATATCTCAATGATTCTAATAACAAACCTGAGACCCGTCCTATAACATGAGAGGGGATATCCAACTCCTTCCCATTCCAATCCTGAGACACTTCCGATAGCAGAGATGTGATATCTCAATGCTTATACCAAACCTGAGACCCTTCCTATAACATGAGATGTGATATCCAACTCCTTCCCGGTCCAAACCTGAGACCCTTCCTATAGCATATGTGATATCCAACTCCTTCCCATTCCAAACATGAGACCCTTCCTATAGCAAGAGTGTAATATCCAACTCCTTCCCATTCCAATCCTGAGACCATTCCTATAGCATGAGATGTGATATCTCAATGCTTCTAATACCAAACCTGAGATCCTTCCTATGACATGAGATGTGATATCCAATTCCTCCCCATTCCAAACCTGAGAACCTTCCTACAGCATGCAATGTGATATCTCAATGCTTCTAATACCAAACCCGAGACCAGTCCTATAACATGAGATTGGATATCCAACTCCTTCCCCTTCCAAACCTGAGACTCTTCCTATAGCATGAGATGTGATATCCAACTTCTTCCCATTCCAATCCTGAGACCCTTCCTATAACATGAGATGTGATGTCTCAATGCTTCTAATACCAAACCTGAGATCTTTCCTATAACATGAGATGTGATATCCAACTCCTTCCCATTCCAATCCTGAGACCCTTCCTATAGCATGAGATGTGATATCTCAAGGCCTCTAATACCAAACCTGAGATCCTTCCTCTAACATGAAATGTGATATCCAACTCCTTCCCCTTCCAAACCTGAGAGCCTTCCTATAACATGAAATGTGATATCCAATTCCTTCCCATTCCAACCTGAGACCCTTCCTATAGCATGAGATGGGATATCCAACTCCTTCCAAATCCAATACTGATACCCTTCCGATAGCATGAGATGTGATATCCCAATGCTTCTACCAAACCTGAGACCCATACTATGGCATGAGATGTGATATCAAACTCCTTCCCATTCCAATCCTGAGACCCTACCTATAGCTTGAGATGTGATATCCAACTCCTTCCCATTCCAATTCTGAGACCCTTCCTATACCATGAGACTTGATATCTCAATGCTTCTAATACCAAACCTGAGACCCGTCCTATAACATGAGATGTGATATCCAAATCCATCCCCTTCCAAACCTTAGACCCTTCCTTTATCATGAGATGTGATATCCAATTCCTTCCCATTCCAATCCTGAGACCCTTCCGATATCATGAGATTTGTTATCTCAATGCTTCTAATATCAAACTTGAGACCCTCCCTATAACATGAGATGTGACATCCAAGTCCTCCCCATTCCAATCCTGAGACCCTTCCTATAGCATGAGATGTGATATCTCAATGCTTCTAATACCAAACCTGAGACCCTTCCTATAACATGATTTGGGATATCCAACTCCTTCCCATTCCAATCCTGAGACCCTTCCGATAGCAGAGATGTGATATCTCAATGCTTATACCAAACCTGAGACCCTTCCTATGGCCTGAGATGTCATATGCAACTCCTTCCCATTCCAATCCTGAGACCCTTCCTATAGCATGAGATGTGATATCTCAATGCCTCTAATACCAAACCTGAAATCCTTCCTCTAACATGAAATGTGATATCCAACTCCTTCCCTTTCCAAACCTGAGAGCCTACCTATAGCATGAGATGTGATATCCAAGACCTTCCCATTCCAATCCTTAGACCCTTCCTACAGCATACAATATGATATCTCAATGATTCTAATAACAAACCTGAGACCCGTCCTATAACATGAGATGTGATATCCAACTCCTTCCCATTCCAATCCTGAGACACTCTGATAGCAGAGATGTGATATCTCAATGCTTATTCCAAACCTGAGACCCTTCCTATAGCATGAGATGTGATATCCAACTCCTTCCCGTTCCAAACCTGAGACCCTTCCTATAGCATATGTGATATCCAACTCCTTCCCATTCCAAACATGAGACCCTTCCTATAGCAAGAATGTAATATCCAACTCCTTCCCATTCCAATCCTCAGACCCTTCCTACAGCATGCGATGTGATATCTCAATGCTTCTAATACCAAACCTGAGACCCGTCCTATAACATGAGATGGGATATCCAACTCCTTCCCGTTCCAAACCTGAGACCCTTCCTATAGCATGAGATGTGATATCCAACTCCTTCCCATCCCAATCCTGAGACACTTCCGATTGCAGAGATGTGATATCTCAATGCTTATACCAAACCTGAGACTCTTCCTATAACATGAGATGTGATATCCAACTCCTTCCCGTTCCAAACCTGAGACCCTTCCTATAGCATAAGATGTGATATCCAACTCCTTCCCATTCCAATCCTGAGACCCTTCCGATAGCATGAGATGTGATATCTCAATGCTTCTAATACCAAACCTGAGATCCTTCTTATAACATGTGATGTGATATCCAAATCCTTCCCCTTCCAAACTTGAGACCCTCCCTTTAGCATGAAATGTGATATCCAACTCCTTCCCATTCCAATCCTGAGACCCTTATGATAGCATGAGATGTGATATCTCAATGCCTCTAATACCAAACCTGAGATACTTCCGATAGCATGAGATGTGATATCTCAATGCTTCTAATACCAAACCTGAGATCCTTCCTATAACATGAGATGTGATATCCAAATCCTTCCCCTTCCAAACCTGAGACCCTCCCTTTAGCATGAGATGTGATATCCAACTCCTTCCCATTCCAATCCTGAGACCCTTCTGATAGCATGAGATGTGATATCTCAATGCCTCTAATACCAAACCTGAGATCCTACCTCTAACATGAAATATGATATCCAACTCCTTCCCTTTCCAAACCTGAGATCCTGCCTATAGCATGAGATGTGATATCCAAGTCCTTCCCATTCCAATCCTGAGACCCTTCCTATAGCATGAGATGTGATGTCTCAATGCTTATACCAAACCTGAGACCCTTCCTATGGCATGAGATGCCATATACAACTCCTTCCCATTCCAATCCTGAGACCCTGCTTATAGCATGAGATGTGATATCTCAATGCTTCTAATACCAAACCTGAGATCTTTCCTATAACATGAGATGTGATATCCATCTCCTTCCCATTCCAATCCTGAGACCATTCCTATAGCATGAGATGTGATATCTCAATGCTTATACCCAACCTGAGACCCTTCCTATAGCTTGAGATGTGATATCCAACTCCTTCCCATTCCAATCCTGAGACCCTTCCTATAGCATGAGATGTGATATCTCAATGCCTCTAATACCAAACCTGAGATCCTTCCTCTAACATGAAATGTGATATCCAACTCCTTCCCCTTCCAAACCTGAGAGCCTTCCTATAGCATGAGATATGATATCCAAGTCCTTTCCATTCCAATCCTGAGACCCTTCCTATAACATGAGATGTGATATCCAACTCCTTCCCATTCCAACCTGAGACCCTTCCTATAGCATGAGATGGGATATCCAACTCCTTCCAAATCCAATCCTGATACCCTTCCGATAGCATGAGATGTGATATCCCAATGCTTCTACCAAACCTGAGACCCATACTATGGCATGAGATGTGATATCAAACTCCTTCCCATTCCAACCTGAGACCCTTCCTATAGCATGAGATGGGATATCCAACTCCTTCCAAATCCAATACTGAAATCCTTCCGATAGCATGAGATGTGATATCCCAATGCTTCTACCAAACCTGAGACCCATACTATGGCATGAGATGTGATATCCAACTCCTTCCCATTCCAATTCTGAGACTCTTCTGATAGCATGAGATGTGATATATCAATGCCTCTAATACCAAACCTGAGATCCTACCTCTAACATGAAATGTGATATCCAACTCTTTCCCGTTGCAAACCTGAGAGCCTTCCTATAGCATGAGATGTGATATCCAAGTCCTTCCCATTCCAATCCTGAGACCCTTCCTATAACATGAGATGTGATATCCAACTCCTTCCCATTCCAACCTGAGACCCTTCCTATAGCATGAGATGGGATATCCAACTCCTTCCAAATCCAATCCTGATACCCTTCCGATAGCATGAGATGTGATATCCCAATGCTTCTACCAAACCTGAGACCCATACTATGGCATGAGATGTGATATCAAACTCCTTCCCATTCCAATCCTGTGACCCTTCCTATAGCTTGAGATGTGATATCCAACTCCTTCCCATTCCAATTCTGAGACCCTTCCTATACAACGAGACTTGATATCTCAATGCTCCTAATACCAAACCTGAGACCCGTCCTATAACATGAGATGTGATATCCAAATCCTTCCCCTTCCAAACCTTAGACCCTTCCTTTATCATGAGATGTGATATCCAACTCCTTCCCATTCCAATCCTGAGACTCTTCCGATATCATGAGATGTGATATCTCAATGCTTCTAATATCAAACTTGAGACCCTCCCTATAGCATGAGATGTGATATCCAAGTCCTTCCCATTCCAATCCTGAGACCCTTCTTATAGCATGAGATGTGATATCTCAATGCTTCTAATACCAAACCTGAGACCCTTCCTATAACATGAGATGGGAATATCCAACTCCTTCCCATTCCAATCCTGAGACCCTTCCGATAGCAGAGATGTGATATCTCAATGCTTATACCAAACCTGAGATCCTTCCTATAACATGAGATGTGATATCCAACTCCTTCCCATTTCAATCCTGAGACACTTCCTATAGCATGAGATGTGATATCTCACTGCTTATACCAAACCTGAGACCCTTCCTATAGCATGAGATGTGATATCCAACTCCTTCCCATTCCAATCCTGAGACCCTTCCTATAGCATGAGATGTGATATCTCAATGCTTATACCAAACCTGAGACCCTTCCTATAGCATGAGATGTGATATCCAACTCCTTCCCATTCCAATCCTGAGACCCTTCCTATAGCATGAGATGTGATGTCTCAATGCTTCTAATACCAAACCTGAGATCCTTCCTATAACATGAGATGTGATATCCAACTCCTTCCCATTCCAATCCCGAGACCCTTCCTATAGCATGAGATGTGATATCTCAATGCTTATACCAAACCTGAGACCCTTCCTATAGCATGAAATGTGATATCCAACTCCTTCCCATTCCAATCCTGAGACTCTTCCTATAGCATGAGAGGTGATATCTCAATGCCTCTAATACCAAACCTGAGATCCTTCCTCTAACATGAAATGTGATATCCAACTCCTTCCCTTTCCAAACCTGAGAGCCTACCTATAGCATGAGATGTGATATCCAAGTCCTTCCCATTCCAATCCTTAGACCCTTCCTACAGCATGCAATATGATATCTCAATGATTCTAATAACAAACCTGAGACCCATCCTATAACATGAGATGGGATATCCAACTCCTTCCCATTCCAATCCTGAGACACTTCCGATAGCAGAGATTTGATATCTCAATGCTTATACCAAACCTGAGACCCTTCCTATAACATGAGATGTGATATCCAACTCCTTCCCGGTCCAAACCTGAGACCCTTCCTATAGCATATGTGATATCCAACTCCTTCCCATTCCAAACATGAGACCCTTCCTATAGCAAGAGTGTAATATCCAACTCCTTCCCATTCCAATCCTGAGACCATTCCTATAGCATGAGATGTGATATCTCAATGCTTCTAATACCAAACCTGAGATCCTTCCTATGACATGAGATGTGATATCCAATTCCTCCCCATTCCAAACCTGAGAACCTTCCTACAGCATGCGATGTGATATCTCAATGCTTCTAATACCAAACCCGAGACCAGTCCTATAACATGAGATTGGATATCCAACTCCTTCCCCTTCCAAACCTGAGACTCTTCCTATAGCATGAGATGTGATATCCAATTTCTTCCCATTCCAATCCTGAGACCCTTCCTATAACATGAGATGTGATGTCTCAATGCTTCTAATACCAAACCTGAGATCTTTCCTATAACATGAGATGTGATATCCAACTCCTTCCCATTCCAATCCTGAGACCCTTCCTATAGCATGAGATGTGATATCTCAATGCTTATACCAAACCTGAGACCCTTCCTATAGCTTGAGATGTGATATCCAACTCCTTCCCATTCCAATCCTGAGACCCTTCCTATAGCATGAGATGTGATATCTCAAGGCCTCTAATACCAAACCTGAGATCCTTCCTCTAACATGAAATGGGATATCCAACTCCTTCCCCTTCCAAACCTGAGAGCCTTCCTATAACATGAAATGTGATATCCAATTCCTTCCCATTCCAACCTGAGACCCTTCCTATAGCATGAGATGGGATATCCAACTCCTTCCAAATCCAATACTGATACCCTTCCGATAGCATGAGATGTGATATCCCAATGCTTCTACCAAACCTGAGACCCATACTATGGCATGAGATGTGATATCAAACTCCTTACTATTCCAATCCTGAGACCCTACCTATAGCTTGAGATGTGATATCCAACTCCTTCCCATTCCAATTCTGAGACCCTTCCTATACCATGAGACTTGATATCTCAATGCTTCTAATACCAAACCTGAGACCCGTCCTATAACATGAGATGTGATATCCAAATCCTTCCCCTTCCAAACCTTAGACCCTTCCTTTATCATGAGATGTGATATCCAATTCCTTCCCATTCCAATCCTGAGACCCTACCGATATCATGAGATTTGTTATCTCAATGCTTCTAATATCAAACTTGAGACCCTCCCTATAACATGAGATGTGACATCCAAGTCCTCCCCATTCCAATCCTGAGACCCTTCCTATAGCATGAGATGTGATATCTCAATGCTTCTAATACCAAACCTGAGACCCTTCCTATAACATGATTTGGGATATCCAACTCCTTCCCATTCCAATCCTGAGACCCTTCCGATAGCAGAGATGTGATATCTCAATGCTTATACCAAACCTGAGACCCTTCCTATGGCCTGAGATGTCATATGCAACTCCTTCCCATTCCAATCCTGAGACCCTTCCTATAGCATTAGATGTGATATCTCAATGCTTATACCAAATCTGAGACCCTTCCTATAGCATGAGATGTGATATCCAACTTCTTCCCATTCCAATCCTGAGACCCTTCCTATAGCATGAGATGTGATGTCTCAATTCTTCTAATACCAAACCTGAGATCCTTCCTATAACATGAGATGTGATATCCAACTCCTTCCCATTCCAATCCTGAGACCCTTATGATAGCATGAGATGTGATATCTCAATGCTTCTATTACCAAACCTGAGATCCTTCCTATAACATGAGATGTGATTTCCAAATCCTTCCACTTCCAAACCTGAGACCCTCCCTTTAGCATGAGATGTGATATCCAACTCCTTCCCATTCCAATCCTGAGACCCTTCTGATAGCATGAGATGTGATATTTCAATGCCTCTAATACCAAACCTGAGATCCTACCTCTAACATGAAATGTGATATCCATCTCCTTCCCTTTCCAAACCTGAGACCCTGCCTATAGCATGAGATGTGATATCCAAGTCCTTCCAATTCCAATCCTGAGACCCTTCCTATAGCATGTGATGTGATATCTCAATGCTTATACCAAATCTGAGACCCTTCCTATAGCATGAGATGTGATATCCAACTCCTTCCCATTCCAATCCTGAGACCCTTCCTATAGCATGAGATGTGATGTCTCAATGCTTCTAATACCAAACCTGAGATCCTTCCTATAACATGAGATGTGATATCCAACTCCTTCCCATTCCAATCCTGAGACCCTTATGATAGCATGAGATGTGATATCTCAATGCCTCTAATACCAAACCTGAGATACTTCCGATAGCATGAGATGTGATATCTCAATGCTTCTAATACCAAACCTGAGATCCTTCCTATAACATGAGATGTGATTTCCAAATCCTTCCCCTTCCAAACCTGAGACCCTCCCTTTAGCATGAGATGTGATATCCAACTCCTTCCCATTCCAATCCTGAGACCCATCTGATAGCATGAGATGTGATATTTCAATGCCTCTAATACCAAACCTGAGAAACTACCTCTAACATGAAATGTGATATCCATCTCCTTCCCTTTCCAAACCTGAGACCCTGCCTATAGCATGAGATGTGATATCCAAGTCCTTTCCATTCCAATCCTGAGACCCTTCCTATAGCATGTGATGTGATATCTCAATGCTTATACCAAACCTGAGACCCTTCCTATGGCATGAGATGTCATATACAACTCCTTCCCATTCCAATCCTGAGACCCTTCCTATAGCATGAGATGTGATATCTCAATGCTTATACCAAACCTGAGACCCTTCCTATAGCATGAGATGTGATATCCAACTTCTTCCCATTCCAATCCTGAGACCCTTCCTATAACATGAGATGTGATGTCGCATTGCTTCTAATACCAAACCTGAGATCTTTCCTATAACATGAGATGTGATATCCAACTCCTTCCCATTCCAATCCTGAGACCCTTCCTATAGCATGAGATGTGATATCACAATGCTTATACCAAACCTGAGACCGTTCCTATAGCTTGAGATGTGATATCCAACTCCTTCCCATTCCAATCCTGAGACCCTTCCTATAGCATGAGATGTGATATCTCAAGGCCTCTAATACCAAACCTGAGATCGTTCCTCTAACATGAAATGTGATATCCAACTCCTTCCCCTTCCAAACCTGAGAGCCTTCCTATAACATGAGATGTGACATCCAAGTCCTCCCCATTCCAATCCTGAGACCCTTCCTATAGCATGAGATGTGATATCTCAATGCTTCTAATACCAAACCTGAGACCCTTCCTATAACATGATTTGGGATATCCAACTCCTTCCCATTCCAATCCTGAGACCCTTCCGATAGCAGAGATGTGATATCTCAATGCTTATACCAAACCTGAGACCCTTCCTATGGCCTGAGATGTCATATGCAACTCCTTCCCATTCCAATCCTGAGACCCTTCCTATAGCATTAGATGTGATATCTCAATGCTTATACCAAATCTGAGACCCTTCCTATAGCATGAGATGTGATATCCAACTTCTTCCCATTCCAATCCTGAGACCCTTCCTATAGCATGAGATGTGATGTCTCAATTCTTCTAATACCAAACCTGAGATCCTTCCTATAACATGAGATGTGATATCCAACTCCTTCCCATTCCAATCCTGAGACCCTTATGATAGCATGAGATGTGATATCTCAATGCTTCTATTACCAAACCTGAGATCCTTCCTATAACATGAGATGTGATTTCCAAATCCTTCCACTTCCAAACCTGAGACCCTCCCTTTAGCATGAGATGTGATATCCAACTCCTTCCCATTCCAATCCTGAGACCCTTCTGATAGCATGAGATGTGATATTTCAATGCCTCTAATACCAAACCTGAGATCCTACCTCTAACATGAAATGTGATATCCATCTCCTTCCCTTTCCAAACCTGAGACCCTGCCTATAGCATGAGATGTGATATCCAAGTCCTTCCCATTCCAATCCTGAGACCCTTCCTATAGCATGTGATGTGATATCTCAATGCTTATACCAAATCTGAGACCCTTCCTATAGCATGAGATGTGATATCCAACTCCTTCCCATTCCAATCCTGAGACCCTTCCTATAGCATGAGATTTGATGTCTCAATGCTTCTAATACCAAACCTGAGATCCTTCCTATAACATGAGATGTGATATCCAACTCCTTCCCATTCCATTCCTGAGACCCTTATGATAGCATGAGATGTGATATCTCAATGCCTCTAATACCAAACCTGAGATACTTCCGATAGCATGAGATGTGATATCTCAATGCTTCTAATACCAAACCTGAGATCCTTCCTATAACATGAGATGTGATTTCCAAATCCTTCCCCTTCCAAACCTGAGACCCTCCCTTTAGCATGAGATGTGATATCCAACTCCTTCCCATTCCAATCCTGAGACCCATCTGATAGCATGAGATGTGATATTTCAATGCCTCTAATACCAAATCTGAGATCCTACCTCTAACATGAAATGTGATATCCATCTCCTTCCCTTTCCAAACCTGAGACCCTGCCTATAGCATGAGATGTGATATCCAAGTCCTTTCCATTCCAATCCTGAGACCCTTCCTATAGCATGTGATGTGATATCTCAATGCTTATACCAAACCTGAGACCCTTCCTATGGCATGAGATGTCATATACAACTCCTTCCCATTCCAATCCTGAGACCCTTCCTATAGCATGAGATGTGATATCTCAATGCTTATACCAAACCTGAGACCCTTCCTATAGCATGAGATGTGATATCCAACTTCTTCCCATTCCAATCCTGAGACCCTTCCTATAACATGAGATGTGATGTCGCAATGCTTCTAATACCAAACCTGAGATCTTTCCTATAACATGAGATGTGATATCCAACTCCTTCCCATTCCAATCCTGAGACCCTTCCTATAGCATGAGATGTGATATCACAATGCTTATACCAAACCTGAGACCGTTCCTATAGCTTGAGATGTGATATCCAACTCCTTCCCATTCCAATCCTGAGACCCTTCCTATAGCATGAGATGTGATATCTCAAGGCCTCTAATACCAAACCTGAGATCGTTCCTCTAACATGAAATGTGATATCCAACTCCTTCCCCTTCCAAACCTGAGAGCCTTCCTATAACATGAGATGTGACATCCAAGTCCTCCCCATTCCAATCCTGAGACCCTTCCTATAGCATGAGATGTGATATCTCAATGCTTCTAATACCAAACCTGAGACCCTTCCTATAACATGATTTGGGATATCCAACTCCTTCCCATTCCAATCCTGAGACCCTTCCGATAGCAGAGATGTGATATCTCAATGCTTATACCAAACCTGAGAGCCTTCCTATGGCCTGAGATGTCATATGCAACTCCTTCCCATTCCAATCCTGAGACCCTTCCTATAGCATTAGATGTGATATCTCAATGCTTATACCAAATCTGAGACCCTTCCTATAGCACGAGATGTGATATCCAACTTCTTCCCATTCCAATCCTGAGACCCTTCCTATAGCATGAGATGTGATGTCTCAATTCTTCTAATACCAAACCTGAGATCCTTCCTATAACATGAGATGTGATATCCAACTCCTTCCCATTCCAATCCTGAGACCCTTATGATAGCATGAGATGTGATATCTCAATGCCTCTAATACCAAACCTGAGATACTTCTGATAGCATGAGATGTGATATCTCAATGCTTCTAATACAAAACCTGAGATCCTTCCTATAACATGAGATGTGATTTCCAAATCCTTCCACTTCCAAACCTGAGACCCTACCTTTAGCATGAGATGTGATATCCAACTCCTTCCCATTCCAATCCTGAGACCCTTCTGATAGCATGAGATGTGATATTTCAATGCCTCTAATACCAAACCTGAGATCCTACCTCTAACATGAAATGTGATATCCATCTCCTTCCCTTTCCAAACCTGAGACCCTTCCTATAGCATGAGATGTGATATCCAACTTCTTCCCATTCCAATCCTGAGACCCTTCCTATAGCATGAGATGTGATGTCTCAATTCTTCTAATACCAAACCTGAGATCCTTCCTATAACATGAGATGTGATATCCAACTCCTTCCCATTCCAATCCTGAGACCCTTATGATAGCATGAGATGTGATATCTCAATGCCTCTAATACCAAACCTGAGATACTTCTGATAGCACGAGATGTGATATCTCAATGCTTCTAATACCAAACCTGAGATCCTTCCTATAACATGAGATGTGATTTCCAAATCCTTCCACTTCCAAACCTGAGACCCTACCTTTAGCATGAGATGTGATATCCAACTCCTTCCCATTCCAATCCTGAGACCCTTCTGATAGCATGAGATGTGATATTTCAATGCCTCTAATACCAAACCTGAGATCCTACCTCTAACATGAAATGTGATATCCATCTCCTTCCCTTTCCAAACCTGAGACCCTGCCTATAGCATGAGATGTGATATCCAAGTCCTTCCCATTCCAATCCTGAGACCCTTCCTATAGCATGTGATGTGATATCTCAATGCTTAGTCCAAACCTGAGACCCTTCCTATGGCATGAGATGTCATATACAACTCCTTCCCATTCCAATCCTGAGACCCTTCCTATAGCATGAGATGTGATATCTCAATGCTTATACCAAACCTGAGACCCTTCCTATAGCATGAGATGTGATATCCAACTTCTTCCCATTCCAATCCTGAGACCCTTCCTATAACATGAGATGTAATGTCTCAATGCTTCTAATACCAAACCTGAGACCCTTCCTATAACATGAGATGGGATATCCAACTCCTTCCCATTCCAATCCTGAGACCCTTCCGATAGCAGAGATGTGATATCTCAATGCTTTTACCAAACCTGAGACCCTTCCTATGGCCTGAGATGTCATATACAACTCCTTCCCATTCCAATCCTGAGACCCTTCCTATAGCATGAGATGTGATATCTGAATGCTTATACCAAATCTGAGACCCTTCCTATAGCATGAGATGTGATATCCAACTCCTTCCCATTCCAATCCTGAGACCCTTCCTATAGCATGAGATGTGATGTCTCAATGCTTCTAATACCAAACCTGAGATCCTTCCTATAACATGAGATGTGATATCCAACTCCTTCCCATTCCAATCCTGAGACCCTTATGATAGCATGAGATGTGATATCTCAATACCTCTAATACCAAACCTGAGATACTTACGATAGCATGAGATGTGATATCTCAATGCTTCTAATACCAAACCTGAGATCTTTCCTATAACATGAGATGTGATATCCAACTCCTTCCCATTCCAATCCTGAGACCCTTCCTATAGCATGAGATGTGATATCACAATGCTTATACCAAACCTGAGACCCTTCCTATAGCATGAGATGTGATATCTCAAGGCCTCTAATACCAAACCTGAGATCGTTCCTCTAACATGAAATGTGATATCCAACTCCTTCCCCTTGCAAACCAGAGAGCCTTCCTATAACATGAGATGTGATATCCAACTCCTTCCCATTCCAATCCTGAGACCCTTATGATAGCATGAGATGTGATATCTCAATACCTCTAATACCAAACCTGAGATACTTACGATAGCATGAGATGTGATATCTCAATGCTTCTAATACCAAACCTGAGATCCTTCCTATAACATGAGATGTGATTTCCAAATCCTTCCCCTTCCAAACCTGAGACCCTCCCTTTAGCATGAGATGTGATATCCAACTCCTTCCCATTCCAATCCTGAGACCCTTCTGATAGCATGAGATGTGATATTTCAATGCCTCTAATACCAAACCTGAGATCCTAATTCGAACATGAAATGTGATATCCATCTCCTTCCCTTTCCAAACCTGAGACCCTGCCTATAGCATGAGAGGTGATATCCAAGTCCTTTCCATTCCAATCCTGAGACCCTTCCTATAGCATGTGATGTGATATCTCAATGCTTATACCAAACCTGAGACCCTTCCTATGGCATGAGATGTCATATACAACTCCTTCCCATTCCAAACCTGAGACCCTTCCTATAGCATGAGATGTGATATCTCAATGCTTATACCAAACCTGAGACCCTTCTTATAGCATGAGATGTGATATCCAACTTCTTCCCATTCCAATCCTGAGACCCTTCCTATAACATGAGATGTGATGTCGCAATGCTTCTAATACCAAACCTGAGATCTTTCCTATAACATGAGATGTGATATCCAACTCCTTCCCATTCCAATCCTGAGACCCTTCCTATAGCATGAGATGTGATATCACAATGCTTATACCAAACCTGAGACCGTCCCTTTAGCTTGAGATGTGATATCCAACTCCTTCCCATTCCAATCCTGAGACCCTTCCTATAGCATGAGATGTGATATCTCAAGGCATCTAATACCAAACCTGAGATCGTTCCTCTAACATGAAATGTGATATCCAACTCCTTCCCCTTCCAAACCTGAGAGCCTTCCTATAGCATGAGATATGATAGCCAAGTCCTTCCAATTCCAATCCTGAGACCCTTCCTATAACATGAAATGTGATATCCAACTCCTTCCCATTCCAACCTGAGACCCTTCCTATAGCATGAGATGGGATATCTCAATGCTTCTAATACCAAACCTGAGACTCTTCCTATAGCATGAGATGTGATATCCAACTTCTTCCCATTCCAATCCTGAGACCCTTCCTATAACATGAGATGTGATGTCTCAATGCTTCTAATACCAAACCTGAGATCTTTCCTATAACATGAGATGTGATATCCAACTCCTTCCCATTCCAATCCTGAGACCCTTCCTATAGCATGAGATGTGATATCTCAATGCTTATACCAAACCTGAGACCCTTCCTATAGCTTGAGATGTGATATCCAACTCCTTCCCATTCCAATCCTGAGACCCTTCTTATAGCATGAGATGTGATATCTCAAGGCCTCTAATACCAAACCTGAGATCCTTCCTCTAACATGAAATGTGATATCCAACTCCTTCCCCTTCCAAACCTGAGAGCCTTCCTATAACATGAAATGTGATATCCAATTCCTTCCCATTCCAACCTGAGACTCTTCCTATAGCATGAGATGGGATATCCAACTCCTTCCAAATCCAATACTGATACCCTTCCGATAGCATGAGATGTGATATCCCAATGCTTCTACCAAACCTGAGACCCATACTATGGCATGAGATGTGATATCAAACTCCTTACTATTCCAATCCTGAGACCCTACCTATAGCTTGAGATGTGATATCCAACTCCTTCCCATTCCAATTCTGAGACCCTTCCTATACCATGAGACTTGATATCTCAATGCTTCTAATACCAAACCTGAGACCCGTCCTATAACATGAGATGTGATATCCAAATCCTTCCCCTTCCAAACCTTAGACCCTTCCTTTATCATGAGATGTGATATCCAATTCCTTCCCATTCCAATCCTGAGACCCTACCGATATCATGAGATTTGTTATCTCAATGCTTCTAATATCAAACTTGAGACCCTCCCTATAACATGAGATGTGACATCCAAGTCCTCCCCATTCCAATCCTGAGACCCTTCCTATAGCATGAGATGTGATATCTCAATGCTTCTAATACCAAACCTGAGACCCTTCCTATAACATGATTTGGGATATCCAACTCCTTCCCATTCCAATCCTGAGACCCTTCCGATAGCAGAGATGTGATATCTCAATGCTTATACCAAACCTGAGACCCTTCCTATGGCCTGAGATGTCATATGCAACTCCTTCCCATTCCAATCCTGAGACCCTTCCTATAGCATTAGATGTGATATCTCAATGCTTATACCAAATCTGAGACCCTTCCTATAGCATGAGATGTGATATCCAACTTCTTCCCATTCCAATCCTGAGACCCTTCCTATAGCATGAGATGTGATGTCTCAATTCTTCTAATACCAAACCTGAGATCCTTCCTATAACATGAGATGTGATATCCAACTCCTTCCCATTCCAATCCTGAGACCCTTATGATAGCATGAGATGTGATATCTCAATGCTTCTATTACCAAACCTGAGATCCTTCCTATAACATGAGATGTGATTTCCAAATCCTTCCACTTCCAAACCTGAGACCCTCCCTTTAGCATGAGATGTGATATCCAACTCCTTCCCATTCCAATCCTGAGACCCTTCTGATAGCATGAGATGTGATATTTCAATGCCTCTAATACCAAACCTGAGATCCTACCTCTAACATGAAATGTGATATCCATCTCCTTCCCTTTCCAAACCTGAGACCCTGCCTATAGCATGAGATGTGATATCCAAGTCCTTCCCATTCCAATCCTGAGACCCTTCCTATAGCATGTGATGTGATATCTCAATGCTTATACCAAATCTGAGACCCTTCCTATAGCATGAGATGTGATATCCAACTCCTTCCCATTCCAATCCTGAGACCCTTCCTATAGCATGAGATGTGATGTCTCAATGCTTCTAATACCAAACCTGAGATCCTTCCTATAACATGAGATGTGATATCCAACTCCTTCCCATTCCAATCCTGAGACCCTTATGATAGCATGAGATGTGATATCTCAATGCCTCTAATACCAAACCTGAGATACTTCCGATAGCATGAGATGTGATATCTCAATGCTTCTAATACCAAACCTGAGATCCTTCCTATAACATGAGATGTGATTTCCAAATCCTTCCCCTTCCAAACCTGAGACCCTCCCTTTAGCATGAGATGTGATATCCAACTCCTTCCCATTCCAATCCTGAGACCCATCTGATAGCATGAGATGTGATATTTCAATGCCTCTAATACCAAACCTGAGATCCTACCTCTAACATGAAATGTGATATCCATCTCCTTCCCTTTCCAAACCTGAGACCCTGCCTATAGCATGAGATGTGATATCCAAGTCCTTTCCATTCCAATCCTGAGACCCTTCCTATAGCATGTGATGTGATATCTCAATGCTTATACCAAACCTGAGACCCTTCCTATGGCATGAGATGTCATATACAACTCCTTCCCATTCCAATCCTGAGACCCTTCCTATAGCATGAGATGTGATATCTCAATGCTTATACCAAACCTGAGACCCTTCCTATAGCATGAGATGTGATATCCAACTTCTTCCCATTCCAATCCTGAGACCCTTCCTATAACATGAGATGTGATGTCGCAATGCTTCTAATACCAAACCTGAGATCTTTCCTATAACATGAGATGTGATATCCAACTCCTTCCCATTCCAATCCTGAGACCCTTCCTATAGCATGAGATGTGATATCACAATGCTTATACCAAACCTGAGACCGTTCCTATAGCTTGAGATGTGATATCCAACTCCTTCCCATTCCAATCCTGAGACCCTTCCTATAGCATGAGATGTGATATCTCAATGCTTCTAATACCAAACCTGAGACCCTTCCTATAACATGATTTGGGATATCCAACTCCTTCCCATTCCAATCCTGAGACCCTTCCGATAGCAGAGATGTGATATCTCAATGCTTATACCAAACCTGAGACCCTTCCTATGGCCTGAGATGTCATATGCAACTCCTTCCCATTCCAATCCCGAGACCCTTCCTATAGCATTAGATGTGATATCTCAATGCTTATACCAAATCTGAGACCCTTCCTATAGCATGAGATGTGATATCCAACTTCTTCCCATTCCAATCCTGAGACCCTTCCTATAGCATGAGATGTGATGTCTCAATTCTTCTAATACCAAACCTGAGATCCTTCCTATAACATGAGATGTGATATCCAACTCCTTCCCATTCCAATCCTGAGACCCTTATGATAGCGTGAGATGTGATATCTCAATGCTTCTATTACCAAACCTGAGATCCTTCCTATAACATGAGATGTGATTTCCAAATCCTTCCACTTCCAAACCTGAGACCCTCCCTTTAGCATGAGATGTGATATCCAACTCCTTCCCATTCCAATCCTGAGACCCTTCTGATAGCATGAGATGTGATATTTCAATGCCTCTAATACCAAACCTGAGATCCTACCTCTAACATGAAATGTGATATCCATCTCCTTCCCTTTCCAAACCTGAGACCCTGCCTATAGCATGAGATGTGATATCCAAGTCCTTCCCATTCCAATCCTGAGACCCTTCCTATAGCATGTGATGTGATATCTCAATGCTTATACCAAATCTGAGACCCTTCCTATAGCATGAGATGTGATATCCAACTCCTTCCCATTCCAATCCTGAGACCCTTCCTATAGCATGAGATGTGATGTCTCAATGCTTCTAATACCAAACCTGAGATCCTTCCTATAACATGAGATGTGATATCCAACTCCTTCCCATTCCAATCCTGAGACCCTTCCTATAGCATGAGATGTGATATCTCAATGCTTCTAATACCAAACCTGAGATCCTTCCTATAACATGAGATGTGATTTCCAAATCCTTCCCCTTCCAAACCTGAGACCCTCCCTTTAGCATGAGATGTGATATCCAACTCCTTCCCATTCCAATCCTGAGACCCATCTGATAGCATGAGATGTGATATTTCAATGCCTCTAATACCAAACCTGAGATCCTACCTCTAACATGAAATGTGATATCCATCTCCTTCCCTTTCCAAACCTGAGACCCTGCCTATAGCATGAGATGTGATATCCAAGTCCTTTCCATTCCAATCCGGAGACCCTTCCTATAGCATGTGATGTGATATCTCAATGCTTATACCAAACCTGAGACCCTTCCTATGGCATGAGATGTCATATACAACTCCTTCCCATTCCAATCCTGAGACCCTTCCTATAGCATGAGATGTGATATCTCAATGCTTATACCAAACCTGAGACCCTTCCTATAGCATGAGATGTGATATCCAACTTCTTCCCATTCCAATCCTGAGACCCTTCCTATAGCATGAGATGTGATATCTCAATGCCTCTAATACCAAACCTGAGATCCTTCCTCTAACATGAAATGTGATATCCAACTCCTTCCCCTTCCAAACCTGAGAGCCTTCCTATAGCATGAGATATGATATCCAAGTCCTTTCCATTCCAATCCTGAGACCCTTCCTATAACATGAGATGTGATATCCAACTCCTTCCCATTCCAACCTGAGACCCTTCCTATAGCATGAGATGGGATATCCAACTCCTTCCAAATCCAATCCTGATACCCTTCCGATAGCATGAGATGTGATATCCCAATGCTTCTACCAAACCTGAGACCCATACTATGGCATGAGATGTGATATCAAACTCCTTCCCATTCCAACCTGAGACCCTTCCTATAGCATGAGATGGGATATCCAACTCCTTCCAAATCCAATACTGAAATCCTTCCGATAGCATGAGATGTGATATCCCAATGCTTCTACCAAACCTGAGACCCATACTATGGCATGAGATGTGATATCCAACTCCTTCCCATTCCAATTCTGAGACTCTTCTGATAGCATGAGATGTGATATATCAATGCCTCTAATACCAAACCTGAGATCCTACCTCTAACATGAAATGTGATATCCAACTCTTTCCCGTTGCAAACCTGAGAGCCTTCCTATAGCATGAGATGTGATATCCAAGTCCTTCCCATTCCAATCCTGAGACCCTTCCTATAACATGAGATGTGATATCCAACTCCTTCCCATTCCAACCTGAGACCCTTCCTATAGCATGAGATGGGATATCCAACTCCTTCCAAATCCAATCCTGATACCCTTCCGATAGCATGAGATGTGATATCCCAATGCTTCTACCAAACCTGAGACCCATACTATGGCATGAGATGTGATATCAAACTCCTTCCCATTCCAATCCTGTGACCCTTCCTATAGCTTGAGATGTGATATCCAACTCCTTCCCATTCCAATTCTGAGACCCTTCCTATACAACGAGACTTGATATCTCAATGCTTCTAATACCAAACCTGAGACCCGTCCTATAACATGAGATGTGATATCCAAATCCTTCCCCTTCCAAACCTTAGACCCTTCCTTTATCATGAGATGTGATATCCAACTCCTTCCCATTCCAATCCTGAGACTCTTCCGATATCATGAGATGTGATATCTCAATGCTTCTAATATCAAACTTGAGACCCTCCCTATAGCATGAGATGTGATATCCAAGTCCTTCCCATTCCAATCCTGAGACCCTTCTTATAGCATGAGATGTGATATCTCAATGCTTCTAATACCAAACCTGAGACCCTTCCTATAACATGAGATGGGAATATCCAACTCCTTCCCATTCCAATCCTGAGACCCTTCCGATAGCAGAGATGTGATATCTCAATGCTTATACCAAACCTGAGATCCTTCCTATAACATGAGATGTGATATCCAACTCCTTCCCATTTCAATCCTGAGACACTTCCTATAGCATGAGATGTGATATCTCACTGCTTATACCAAACCTGAGACCCTTCCTATAGCATGAGATGTGATATCCAACTCCTTCCCATTCCAATCCTGAGACCCTTCCTATAGCATGAGATGTGATATCTCAATGCTTATACCAAACCTGAGACCCTTCCTATAGCATGAGATGTGATATCCAACTCCTTCCCATTCCAATCCTGAGACCCTTCCTATAGCATGAGATGTGATGTCTCAATGCTTCTAATACCAAACCTGAGATCCTTCCTATAACATGAGATGTGATATCCAACTCCTTCCCATTCCAATCCCGAGACCCTTCCTATAGCATGAGATGTGATATCTCAATGCTTATACCAAACCTGAGACCCTTCCTATAGCATGAAATGTGATATCCAACTCCTTCCCATTCCAATCCTGAGACTCTTCCTATAGCATGAGAGGTGATATCTCAATGCCTCTAATACCAAACCTGAGATCCTTCCTCTAACATGAAATGTGATATCCAACTCCTTCCCTTTCCAAACCTGAGAGCCTACCTATAGCATGAGATGTGATATCCAAGTCCTTCCCATTCCAATCCTTAGACCCTTCCTACAGCATGCAATATGATATCTCAATGATTCTAATAACAAACCTGAGACCCATCCTATAACATGAGATGGGATATCCAACTCCTTCCCATTCCAATCCTGAGACACTTCCGATAGCAGAGATTTGATATCTCAATGCTTATACCAAACCTGAGACCCTTCCTATAACATGAGATGTGATATCCAACTCCTTCCCGGTCCAAACCTGAGACCCTTCCTATAGCATATGTGATATCCAACTCCTTCCCATTCCAAACATGAGACCCTTCCTATAGCAAGAGTGTAATATCCAACTCCTTCCCATTCCAATCCTGAGACCATTCCTATAGCATGAGATGTGATATCTCAATGCTTCTAATACCAAACCTGAGATCCTTCCTATGACATGAGATGTGATATCCAATTCCTCCCCATTCCAAACCTGAGAACCTTCCTACAGCATGCGATGTGATATCTCAATGCTTCTAATACCAAACCCGAGACCAGTCCTATAACATGAGATTGGATATCCAACTCCTTCCCCTTCCAAACCTGAGACTCTTCCTATAGCATGAGATGTGATATCCAATTTCTTCCCATTCCAATCCTGAGACCCTTCCTATAACATGAGATGTGATGTCTCAATGCTTCTAATACCAAACCTGAGATCTTTCCTATAACATGAGATGTGATATCCAACTCCTTCCCATTCCAATCCTGAGACCCTTCCTATAGCATGAGATGTGATATCTCAATGCTTATACCAAACCTGAGACCCTTCCTATAGCTTGAGATGTGATATCCAACTCCTTCCCATTCCAATCCTGAGACCCTTCCTATAGCATGAGATGTGATATCTCAAGGCCTCTAATACCAAACCTGAGATCCTTCCTCTAACATGAAATGGGATATCCAACTCCTTCCCCTTCCAAACCTGAGAGCCTTCCTATAACATGAAATGTGATATCCAATTCCTTCCCATTCCAACCTGAGACCCTTCCTATAGCATGAGATGGGATATCCAACTCCTTCCAAATCCAATACTGATACCCTTCCGATAGCATGAGATGTGATATCCCAATGCTTCTACCAAACCTGAGACCCATACTATGGCATGAGATGTGATATCAAACTCCTTACTATTCCAATCCTGAGACCCTACCTATAGCTTGAGATGTGATATCCAACTCCTTCCCATTCCAATTCTGAGACCCTTCCTGTACCATGAGACTTGATATCTCAATGCTTCTAATACCAAACCTGAGACCCGTCCTATAACATGAGATGTGATATCCAAATCCTTCCCCTTCCAAACCTTAGACCCTTCCTTTATCATGAGATGTGATATCCAATTCCTTCCCATTCCAATCCTGAGACCCTACCGATATCATGAGATTTGTTATCTCAATGCTTCTAATATCAAACTTGAGACCCTCCCTATAACATGAGATGTGACATCCAAGTCCTCCCCATTCCAATCCTGAGACCCTTCCTATAGCATGAGATGTGATATCTCAATGCTTCTAATACCAAACCTGAGACCCTTCCTATAACATGATTTGGGATATCCAACTCCTTCCCATTCCAATCCTGAGACCCTTCCGATAGCAGAGATGTGATATCTCAATGCTTATACCAAACCTGAGACCCTTCCTATGGCCTGAGATGTCATATGCAACTCCTTCCCATTCCAATCCTGAGACCCTTCCTATAGCATTAGATGTGATATCTCAATGCTTATACCAAATCTGAGACCCTTCCTATAGCATGAGATGTGATATCCAACTTCTTCCCATTCCAATCCTGAGACCCTTCCTATAGCATGAGATGTGATGTCTCAATTCTTCTAATACCAAACCTGAGATCCTTCCTATAACATGAGATGTGATATCCAACTCCTTCCCATTCCAATCCTGAGACCCTTATGATAGCATGAGATGTGATATCTCAATGCTTCTATTACCAAACCTGAGATCCTTCCTATAACATGAGATGTGATTTCCAAATCCTTCCACTTCCAAACCTGAGACCCTCCCTTTAGCATGAGATGTGATATCCAACTCCTTCCCATTCCAATCCTGAGACCCTTCTGATAGCATGAGATGTGATATTTCAATGCCTCTAATACCAAACCTGAGATCCTACCTCTAACATGAAATGTGATATCCATCTCCTTCCCTTTCCAAACCTGAGACCCTGCCTATAGCATGAGATGTGATATCCAAGTCCTTCCAATTCCAATCCTGAGACCCTTCCTATAGCATGTGATGTGATATCTCAATGCTTATACCAAATCTGAGACCCTTCCTATAGCATGAGATGTGATATCCAACTCCTTCCCATTCCAATCCTGAGACCCTTCCTATAGCATGAGATGTGATGTCTCAATGCTTCTAATACCAAACCTGAGATCCTTCCTATAACATGAGATGTGATATCCAACTCCTTCCCATTCCAATCCTGAGACCCTTATGATAGCATGAGATGTGATATCTCAATGCCTCTAATACCAAACCTGAGATACTTCCGATAGCATGAGATGTGATATCTCAATGCTTCTAATACCAAACCTGAGATCCTTCCTATAACATGAGATGTGATTTCCAAATCCTTCCCCTTCCAAACCTGAGACCCTCCCTTTAGCATGAGATGTGATATCCAACTCCTTCCCATTCCAATCCTGAGACCCATCTGATAGCATGAGATGTGATATTTCAATGCCTCTAATACCAAACCTGAGAAACTACCTCTAACATGAAATGTGATATCCATCTCCTTCCCTTTCCAAACCTGAGACCCTGCCTATAGCATGAGATGTGATATCCAAGTCCTTTCCATTCCAATCCTGAGACCCTTCCTATAGCATGTGATGTGATATCTCAATGCTTATACCAAACCTGAGACCCTTCCTATGGCATGAGATGTCATATACAACTCCTTCCCATTCCAATCCTGAGACCCTTCCTATAGCATGAGATGTGATATCTCAATGCTTATACCAAACCTGAGACCCTTCCTATAGCATGAGATGTGATATCCAACTTCTTCCCATTCCAATCCTGAGACCCTTCCTATAACATGAGATGTGATGTCGCATTGCTTCTAATACCAAACCTGAGATCTTTCCTATAACATGAGATGTGATATCCAACTCCTTCCCATTCCAATCCTGAGACCCTTCCTATAGCATGAGATGTGATATCACAATGCTTATACCAAACCTGAGACCGTTCCTATAGCTTGAGATGTGATATCCAACTCCTTCCCATTCCAATCCTGAGACCCTTCCTATAGCATGAGATGTGATATCTCAAGGCCTCTAATACCAAACCTGAGATCGTTCCTCTAACATGAAATGTGATATCCAACTCCTTCCCCTTCCAAACCTGAGAGCCTTCCTATAACATGAGATGTGACATCCAAGTCCTCCCCATTCCAATCCTGAGACCCTTCCTATAGCATGAGATGTGATATCTCAATGCTTCTAATACCAAACCTGAGACCCTTCCTATAACATGATTTGGGATATCCAACTCCTTCCCATTCCAATCCTGAGACCCTTCCGATAGCAGAGATGTGATATCTCAATGCTTATACCAAACCTGAGACCCTTCCTATGGCCTGAGATGTCATATGCAACTCCTTCCCATTCCAATCCTGAGACCCTTCCTATAGCATTAGATGTGATATCTCAATGCTTATACCAAATCTGAGACCCTTCCTATAGCATGAGATGTGATATCCAACTTCTTCCCATTCCAATCCTGAGACCCTTCCTATAGCATGAGATGTGATGTCTCAATTCTTCTAATACCAAACCTGAGATCCTTCCTATAACATGAGATGTGATATCCAACTCCTTCCCATTCCAATCCTGAGACCCTTATGATAGCATGAGATGTGATATCTCAATGCTTCTATTACCAAACCTGAGATCCTTCCTATAACATGAGATGTGATTTCCAAATCCTTCCACTTCCAAACCTGAGACCCTCCCTTTAGCATGAGATGTGATATCCAACTCCTTCCCATTCCAATCCTGAGACCCTTCTGATAGCATGAGATGTGATATTTCAATGCCTCTAATACCAAACCTGAGATCCTACCTCTAACATGAAATGTGATATCCATCTCCTTCCCTTTCCAAACCTGAGACCCTGCCTATAGCATGAGATGTGATATCCAAGTCCTTCCCATTCCAATCCTGAGACCCTTCCTATAGCATGTGATGTGATATCTCAATGCTTATACCAAATCTGAGACCCTTCCTATAGCATGAGATGTGATATCCAACTCCTTCCCATTCCAATCCTGAGACCCTTCCTATAGCATGAGATGTGATGTCTCAATGCTTCTAATACCAAACCTGAGATCCTTCCTATAACATGAGATGTGATATCCAACTCCTTCCCATTCCATTCCTGAGACCCTTATGATAGCATGAGATGTGATATCTCAATGCCTCTAATACCAAACCTGAGATACTTCCGATAGCATGAGATGTGATATCTCAATGCTTCTAATACCAAACCTGAGATCCTTCCTATAACATGAGATGTGATTTCCAAATCCTTCCCCTTCCAAACCTGAGACCCTCCCTTTAGCATGAGATGTGATATCCAACTCCTTCCCATTCCAATCCTGAGACCCATCTGATAGCATGAGATGTGATATTTCAATGCCTCTAATACCAAATCTGAGATCCTACCTCTAACATGAAATGTGATATCCATCTCCTTCCCTTTCCAAACCTGAGACCCTGCCTATAGCATGAGATGTGATATCCAAGTCCTTTCCATTCCAATCCTGAGACCCTTCCTATAGCATGTGATGTGATATCTCAATGCTTATACCAAACCTGAGACCCTTCCTATGGCATGAGATGTCATATACAACTCCTTCCCATTCCAATCCTGAGACCCTTCCTATAGCATGAGATGTGATATCTCAATGCTTATACCAAACCTGAGACCCTTCCTATAGCATGAGATGTGATATCCAACTTCTTCCCATTCCAATCCTGAGACCCTTCCTATAACATGAGATGTGATGTCGCAATGCTTCTAATACCAAACCTGAGATCTTTCCTATAACATGAGATGTGATATCCAACTCCTTCCCATTCCAATCCTGAGACCCTTCCTATAGCATGAGATGTGATATCACAATGCTTATACCAAACCTGAGACCGTTCCTATAGCTTGAGATGTGATATCCAACTCCTTCCCATTCCAATCCTGAGACCCTTCCTATAGCATGAGATGTGATATCTCAAGGCCTCTAATACCAAACCTGAGATCGTTCCTCTAACATGAAATGTGATATCCAACTCCTTCCCCTTCCAAACCTGAGAGCCTTCCTATAACATGAGATGTGACATCCAAGTCCTCCCCATTCCAATCCTGAGACCCTTCCTATAGCATGAGATGTGATATCTCAATGCTTCTAATACCAAACCTGAGACCCTTCCTATAACATGATTTGGGATATCCAACTCCTTCCCATTCCAATCCTGAGACCCTTCCGATAGCAGAGATGTGATATCTCAATGCTTATACCAAACCTGAGAGCCTTCCTATGGCCTGAGATGTCATATGCAACTCCTTCCCATTCCAATCCTGAGACCCTTCCTATAGCATTAGATGTGATATCTCAATGCTTATACCAAAACTGAGACCCTTCCTATAGCACGAGATGTGATATCCAACTTCTTCCCATTCCAATCCTGAGACCCTTCCTATAGCATGAGATGTGATGTCTCAATTCTTCTAATACCAAACCTGAGATCCTTCCTATAACATGAGATGTGATATCCAACTCCTTCCCATTCCAATCCTGAGACCCTTATGATAGCATGAGATGTGATATCTCAATGCCTCTAATACCAAACCTGAGATACTTCTGATAGCATGAGATGTGATATCTCAATGCTTCTAATACCAAACCTGAGATCCTTCCTATAACATGAGATGTGATTTCCAAATCCTTCCACTTCCAAACCTGAGACCCTACCTTTAGCATGAGATGTGATATCCAACTCCTTCCCATTCCAATCCTGAGACCCTTCTGATAGCATGAGATGTGATATTTCAATGCCTCTAATACCAAACCTGAGATCCTACCTCTAACATGAAATGTGATATCCATCTCCTTCCCTTTCCAAACCTGAGACCCTTCCTATAGCATGAGATGTGATATCCAACTTCTTCCCATTCCAATCCTGAGACCCTTCCTATAGCATGAGATGTGATGTCTCAATTCTTCTAATACCAAACCTGAGATCCTTCCTATAACATGAGATGTGATATCCAACTCCTTCCCATTCCAATCCTGAGACCCTTATGATAGCATGAGATGTGATATCTCAATGCCTCTAATACCAAACCTGAGATACTTCTGATAGCACGAGATGTGATATCTCAATGCTTCTAATACCAAACCTGAGATCCTTCCTATAACATGAGATGTGATTTCCAAATCCTTCCACTTCCAAACCTGAGACCCTACCTTTAGCATGAGATGTGATATCCAACTCCTTCCCATTCCAATCCTGAGACCCTTCTGATAGCATGAGATGTGATATTTCAATGCCTCTAATACCAAACCTGAGATCCTACCTCTAACATGAAATGTGATATCCATCTCCTTCCCTTTCCAAACCTGAGACCCTGCCTATAGCATGAGATGTGATATCCAAGTCCTTCCCATTCCAATCCTGAGACCCTTCCTATAGCATGTGATGTGATATCTCAATGCTTAGTCCAAACCTGAGACCCTTCCTATGGCATGAGATGTCATATACAACTCCTTCCCATTCCAATCCTGAGACCCTTCCTATAGCATGAGATGTGATATCTCAATGCTTATACCAAACCTGAGACCCTTCCTATAGCATGAGATGTGATATCCAACTTCTTCCCATTCCAATCCTGAGACCCTTCCTATAACATGAGATGTAATGTCTCAATGCTTCTAATACCAAACCTGAGACCCTTCCTATAACATGAGATGGGATATCCAACTCCTTCCCATTCCAATCCTGAGACCCTTCCGATAGCAGAGATGTGATATTTCAATGCTTTTACCAAACCTGAGACCCTTCCTATGGCCTGAGATGTCATATACAACTCCTTCCCATTCCAATCCTGAGACCCTTCCTATAGCATGAGATGTGATATCTGAATGCTTATACCAAATCTGAGACCCTTCCTATAGCATGAGATGTGATATCCAACTCCTTCCCATTCCAATCCTGAGACCCTTCCTGTAGCATGAGATGTGATGTCTCAATGCTTCTAATACCAAACCTGAGATCCTTCCTATAACATGAGATGTGATATCCAACTCCTTCCCATTCCAATCCTGAGACCCTTATGATAGCATGAGATGTGATATCTCAATACCTCTAATACCAAACCTGAGATACTTACGATAGCATGAGATGTGATATCTCAATGCTTCTAATACCAAACCTGAGATCTTTCCTATAACATGAGATGTGATATCCAACTCCTTCCCATTCCAATCCTGAGACCCTTCCTATAGCATGAGATGTGATATCACAATGCTTATACCAAACCTGAGACCCTTCCTATAGCATGAGATGTGATATCTCAAGGCCTCTAATACCAAACCTGAGATCGTTCCTCTAACATGAAATGTGATATCCAACTCCTTCCCCTTGCAAACCAGAGAGCCTTCCTATAACATGAGATGTGATATCCAACTCCTTCCCATTCCAATCCTGAGACCCTTATGATAGCATGAGATGTGATATCTCAATACCTCTAATACCAAACCTGAGATACTTACGATAGCATGAGATGTGATATCTCAATGCTTCTAATACCAAACCTGAGATCCTTCCTATAACATGAGATGTGATTTCCAAATCCTTCCCCTTCCAAACCTGAGACCCTCCCTTTAGCATGAGATGTGATATCCAACTCCTTCCCATTCCAATCCTGAGACCCTTCTGATAGCATGAGATGTGATATTTCAATGCCTCTAATACCAAACCTGAGATCCTAATTCGAACATGAAATGTGATATCCATCTCCTTCCCTTTCCAAACCTGAGACCCTGCCTATAGCATGAGATGTGATATCCAAGTCCTTTCCATTCCAATCCTGAGACCCTTCCTATAGCATGTGATGTGATATCTCAATGCTTATACCAAACCTGAGACCCTTCCTATGGCATGAGATGTCATATACAACTCCTTCCCATTCCAAACCTGAGACCCTTCCTATAGCATGAGATGTGATATCTCAATGCTTATACCAAACCTGAGACCCTTCTTATAGCATGAGATGTGATATCCAACTTCTTCCCATTCCAATCCTGAGACCCTTCCTATAACATGAGATGTGATGTCGCAATGCTTCTAATACCAAACCTGAGATCTTTCCTATAACATGAGATGTGATATCCAACTCCTTCCCATTCCAATCCTGAGACCCTTCCTATAGCATGAGATGTGATATCACAATGCTTATACCAAACCTGAGACCGTCCCTTTAGCTTGAGATGTGATATCCAACTCCTTCCCATTCCAATCCTGAGACCCTTCCTATAGCATGAGATGTGATATCTCAAGGCATCTAATACCAAACCTGAGATCGTTCCTCTAACATGAAATGTGATATCCAACTCCTTCCCCTTCCAAACCTGAGAGCCTTCCTATAGCATGAGATATGATAGCCAAGTCCTTCCAATTCCAATCCTGAGACCCTTCCTATAACATGAAATGTGATATCCAACTCCTTCCCATTCCAACCTGAGACCCTTCCTATAGCATGAGATGGGATATCTCAATGCTTCTAATACCAAACCTGAGACTCTTCCTATAGCATGAGATGTGATATCCAACTTCTTCCCATTCCAATCCTGAGACCCTTCCTATAACATGAGATGTGATGTCTCAATGCTTCTAATACCAAACCTGAGATCTTTCCTATAACATGAGATGTGATATCCAACTCCTTCCCATTCCAATCCTGAGACCCTTCCTATAGCATGAGATGTGATATCTCAATGCTTATACCAAACCTGAGACCCTTCCTATAGCTTGAGATGTGATATCCAACTCCTTCCCATTCCAATCCTGAGACCCTTCTTATAGCATGAGATGTGATATCTCAAGGCCTCTAATACCAAACCTGAGATCCTTCCTCTAACATGAAATGTGATATCCAACTCCTTCCCCTTCCAAACCTGAGAGCCTTCCTATAACATGAAATGTGATATCCAATTCCTTCCCATTCCAACCTGAGACTCTTCCTATAGCATGAGATGGGATATCCAACTCCTTCCAAATCCAATACTGATACCCTTCCGATAGCATGAGATGTGATATCCCAATGCTTCTACCAAACCTGAGACCCATACTATGGCATGAGATGTGATATCAAACTCCTTACTATTCCAATCCTGAGACCCTACCTATAGCTTGAGATGTGATATCCAACTCCTTCCCATTCCAATTCTGAGACCCTTCCTATACCATGAGACTTGATATCTCAATGCTTCTAATACCAAACCTGAGACCCGTCCTATAACATGAGATGTGATATCCAAATCCTTCCCCACCTTAGACCCTTCCTTTATCATGAGATGTGATATCCAATTCCTTCCCATTCCAATCCTGAGACCCTACCGATATCATGAGATTTGTTATCTCAATGCTTCTAATATCAAACTTGAGACCCTCCCTATAACATGAGATGTGACATCCAAGTCCTCCCCATTCCAATCCTGAGACCCTTCCTATAGCATGAGATGTGATATCTCAATGCTTCTAATACCAAACCTGAGACCTTTCCTATAACATGATTTGGGATATCCAACTCCTTCCCATTCCAATCCTGAGACCCTTCCGATAGCAGAGATGTGATATCTCAATGCTTATACCAAACCTGAGACCCTTCATATGGCCTGAGATGTCATATGCAACTCCTTCCCATTCCAATCCTGAGACCCTTCCTATAGCATTAGATGTGATATCTCAATGCTTATACCAAATCTGAGACCCTTCCTATAGCATGAGATGTGATATCCAACTTCTTCCCATTCCAATCCTGAGACCCTTCCTATAGCATGAGATGTGATGTCTCAATTCTTCTAATACCAAACCTGAGATCCTTCCTATAACATGAGATGTGATTTCCAAATCCTTCCACTTCCAAACCTGAGACCCTCCCTTTAGCATGAGATGTGATATCCAACTCCTTCCCATTCCAATCCTGAGACCCTTCTGATAGCATGAGATGTGATATTTCAATGCCTCTAATACCAAACCTGAGATCCTACCTCTAACATGAAATGTGATATCC
Organism: Ambystoma mexicanum; assembly: GCF_040938575.1. Lineage (NCBI taxonomy): Eukaryota > Metazoa > Chordata > Amphibia > Caudata > Ambystomatidae > Ambystoma > Ambystoma mexicanum. Next base: position 11,729,569 of record NW_027182466.1, on the reverse strand, counting down.
ATCTCCTTCCCTTTCCAAACCTGAGACCCTGCCTATAGCATGAGATGTGATATCCAAGTCCTTCCCATTCCAATCCTGAGACCCTTCCTATAGCATGTGATGTGATATCTCAATGCTTATACCAAATCTGAGACCCTTCCTATAGCATGAGATGTGATATCCAACTCCTTCCCATTCCAATCCTGAGACCCTTCCTATAGCATGAGATGTGATGTCTCAATGCTTCTAATACCAAACCTGAGATCCTTCCTATAACATGAGATGTGATATCCAACTCCTTCCCATTCCAATCCTGAGACCCTTATGATAGCATGAGATGTGATATCTCAATGCCTCTAATACCAAACCTGAGATACTTCCGATAGCATGAGATGTGATATCTCAATGCTTCTAATACCAAACCTGAGATCCTTCCTATAACATGAGATGTGATTTCCAAATCCTTCCCCTTCCAAACCTGAGACCCTCCCTTTAGCATGAGATGTGATATCCAACTCCTTCCCATTCCAATCCTGAGACCCATCTGATAGCATGAGATGTGATATTTCAATGCCTCTAATACCAAACCTGAGATCCTACCTCTAACATGAAATGTGATATCCATCTCCTTCCCTTTCCAAACCTGAGACCCTGCCTATAGCATGAGATGTGATATCCAAGTCCTTTCCATTCCAATCCTGAGACCCTTCCTATAGCATGTGATGTGATATCTCAATGCTTATACCAAACCTGAGACCCTTCCTATGGCATGAGATGTCATATACAACTCCTTCCCATTCCAATCCTGAGACCCTTCCTATAGCATGAGATGTGATATCTCAATGCTTATACCAAACCTGAGACCCTTCCTATAGCATGAGATGTGATATCCAACTTCTTCCCATTCCAATCCTGAGACCCTTCCTATAACATGAGATGTGATGTCGCAATGCTTCTAATACCAAACCTGAGATCTTTCCTATAACATGAGATGTGATATCCAACTCCTTCCCATTCCAATCCTGAGACCCTTCCTATAGCATGAGATGTGATATCACAATGCTTATACCAAACCTGAGACCGTTCCTATAGCTTGAGATGTGATATCCAACTCCTTCCCATTCCAATCCTGAGACCCTTGCTATAGCATGAGATGTGATATCTCAATGCTTCTAATACCAAACCTGAGACCCTTCCTATAACATGATTTGGGATATCCAACTCCTTCCCATTCCAATCCTGAGACCCTTCCGATAGCAGAGATGTGATATCTCAATGCTTATACCAAACCTGAGACCCTTCCTATGGCCTGAGATGTCATATGCAACTCCTTCCCATTCCAATCCCGAGACCCTTCCTATAGCATTAGATGTGATATCTCAATGCTTATACCAAATCTGAGACCCTTCCTATAGCATGAGATGTGATATCCAACTTCTTCCCATTCCAATCCTGAGACCCTTCCTATAGCATGAGATGTGATGTCTCAATTCTTCTAATACCAAACCTGAGATCCTTCCTATAACATGAGATGTGATATCCAACTCCTTCCCATTCCAATCCTGAGACCCTTATGATAGCGTGAGATGTGATATCTCAATGCTTCTATTACCAAACCTGAGATCCTTCCTATAACATGAGATGTGATTTCCAAATCCTTCCACTTCCAAACCTGAGACCCTCCCTTTAGCATGAGATGTGATATCCAACTCCTTCCCATTCCAATCCTGAGACCCTTCTGATAGCATGAGATGTGATATTTCAATGCCTCTAATACCAAACCTGAGATCCTACCTCTAACATGAAATGTGATATCCATCTCCTTCCCTTTCCAAACCTGAGACCCTGCCTATAGCATGAGATGTGATATCCAAGTCCTTCCCATTCCAATCCTGAGACCCTTCCTATAGCATGTGATGTGATATCTCAATGCTTATACCAAATCTGAGACCCTTCCTATAGCATGAGATGTGATATCCAACTCCTTCCCATTCCAATCCTGAGACCCTTCCTATAGCATGAGATGTGATGTCTCAATGCTTCTAATACCAAACCTGAGATCCTTCCTATAACATGAGATGTGATATCCAACTCCTTCCCATTCCAATCCTGAGACCCTTATGATAGCATGAGATGTGATATCTCAATGCCTCTAATACCAAACCTGAGATACTTCCGATAGCATGAGATGTGATATCTCAATGCTTCTAATACCAAACCTGAGATCCTTCCTATAACATGAGATGTGATTTCCAAATCCTTCCCCTTCCAAACCTGAGACCCTCCCTTTAGCATGAGATGTGATATCCAACTCCTTCCCATTCCAATCCTGAGACCCATCTGATAGCATGAGATGTGATATTTCAATGCCTCTAATACCAAACCTGAGATCCTACCTCTAACATGAAATGTGATATCCATCTCCTTCCCTTTCCAAACCTGAGACCCTGCCTATAGCATGAGATGTGATATCCAAGTCCTTTCCATTCCAATCCTGAGACCCTTCCTATAGCATGTGATGTGATATCTCAATGCTTATACCAAACCTGAGACCCTTCCTATGGCATGAGATGTCATATACAACTCCTTCCCATTCCAATCCTGAGACCCTTCCTATAGCATGAGATGTGATATCTCAATGCTTATACCAAACCTGAGACCCTTCCTATAGCATGAGATGTGATATCCAACTTCTTCCCATTCCAATCCTGAGACCCTTCCTATAACATGAGATGTGATGTCGCAATGCTTCTAATACCAAACCTGAGATCTTTCCTATAACATGAGATGTGATATCCAACTCCTTCCCATTCCAATCCTGAGACCCTTCCTATAGCATGAGATGTGATATCACAATGCTTATACCAAACCTGAGACCGTTCCTATAGCTTGAGATGTGATATCCAACTCCTTCCCATTCCAATCCTGAGACCCTTCCAATAGCATGAGATGTGATATCTCAAGGCCTCTAATACCAAACCTGAGATCGTTCCTCTAACATGAAATGTGATATCCAACTCCTTCCCCTTCCAAACCTGAGAGCCTTCCTATAACATGAGATGTGACATCCAAGTCCTCCCCATTCCAATCCTGAGACCCTTCCTATAGCATGAGATGTGATATCTCAATGCTTCTAATACCAAACCTGAGACCCTTCCTATAACATGATTTGGGATATCCAACTCCTTCCCATTCCAATCCTGAGACCCTTCCGATAGCAGAGATGTGATATCTCAATGCTTATACCAAACCTGAGAGCCTTCCTATGGCCTGAGATGTCATATGCAACTCCTTCCCATTCCAATCCTGAGACCCTTCCTATAGCATTAGATGTGATATCTCAATGCTTATACCAAATCTGAGACCCTTCCTATAGCATGAGATGTGATATCCAACTTCTTCCCATTCCAATCCTGAGACCCTTCCTATAGCATGAGATGTGATGTCTCAATTCTTCTAATACCAAACCTGAGATCCTTCCTATAACATGAGATGTGATATCCAACTCCTTCCCATTCCAATCCTGAGACCCTTATGATAGCATGAGATGTGATATCTCAATGCCTCTAATACCAAACCTGAGATACTTCTGATAGCATGAGATGTGATTTCCAAATCCTTCCACTTCCAAACCTGAGACCCTACCTTTAGCATGAGATGTGATATCCAACTCCTTCCCATTCCAATCCTGAGACCCTTCTGATAGCATGAGATGTGATATTTCAATGCCTCTAATACCAAACCTGAGATCCTACCTCTAACATGAAATGTGATATCCATCTCCTTCCCTTTCCAAACCTGAGACCCTGCCTATAGCATGAGATGTGATATCCAAGTCCTTCCCATTCCAATCCTGAGACCCTTCCTATAGCATGTGATGTGATATCTCAATGCTTAGTCCAAACCTGAGACCCTTCCTATGGCATGAGATGTCATATACAACTCCTTCCCATTCCAATCCTGAGACCCTTCCTATAGCATGAGATGTGATATCTCAATGCTTATACCAAACCTGAGGCCCTTCCTATAGCATGAGATGTGATATCCAACTTCTTCCCATTCCAATCCTGAGACCCTTCCTATAACATGAGATGTGATGTCTCAATGCTTCTAATACCAAACCTGAGACCCTTCCTATAACATGAGATGGGATATCCAACTCCTTCCCATTCCAATCCTGAGACCCTTCCGATAGCAGAGATGTGATATCTCAATGCTTTTACCAAACCTGAGACCCTTCCTATGGCCTGAGATGTCATATACAACTCCTTCCCATTCCAATCCTGAGACCCTTCCTATAGCATGAGATGTGATATCTCAATGCTTATACCAAATCTGAGACCCTTCCTATAGCATGAGATGTGATATCCAACTCCTTCCCATTCCAATCCTGAGACCCTTCCTATAGCATGAGATGTGATGTCTCAATGCTTCTAATACCAAACCTGAGATCCTTCCTATAACATGAGATGTGATATCCAACTCCTTCCCATTCCAATCCTGAGACCCTTATGATAGCATGAGATGTGATATCTCAATGCCTCTAATACCAAACCTGAGATACTTCCGATAGCATGAGATGTGATATCTCAATGCTTCTAATACCAAACCTGAGATCCTTCCTATAACATGAGATGTGATTTCCAAATCCTTCCCCTTCCAAACCTGAGACCCTCCCTTTAGCATGAGATGTGATATCCAACTCCTTCCCATTCCAATCCTGAGACCCATCTGATAGCATGAGATGTGATATTTCAATGCCTCTAATACCAAACCTGAGATCCTACCTCTAACATGAAATGTGATATCCATCTCCTTCCCTTTCCAAACCTGGGACCCTGCCTATAGCATGAGATTTGATATCCAAGTCCTTCCCATTCCAATCCTGAGACCCTTCCTATAGCATGTGATGTGATATCTCAATGCTTATACCAAACCTGAGACCCTTCCTATGGCATGAGATGTCATATACAACTCCTTCCCATTCCAATCCTGAGACCCTTCCTATAGCATGAGATGTGATATCTCAATGCTTATACCAAACCTGAGACCCTTCCTATAGCATGAGATGTGATATCCAACTTCTTCCCATTCCAATCCTGAGACCCTTCCTATAACATGAGATGTGATGTCGCAATGCTTCTAATACCAAACCTGAGATCTTTCCTATAACATGAGATGTGATATCCAACTCCTTCCCATTCCAATCCTGAGACCCTTCCTATAGCATGAGATGTGATATCACAATGCTTATACCAAACCTGAGACCGTTCCTATAGCTTGAGATGTGATATCCAACTCCTTCCCATTCCAATCCTGAGACCCTTCCTATAGCATGAGATGTGATATCTCAAGGCCTCTAATACCAAACCTGAGATCGTTCCTCTAACATGAAATGTGATATCCAACTCCTTCCCCTTGCAAACCAGAGAGCCTTCCTATAACATGAGATGTGATATCCAACTCCTTCCCATTCCAATCCTGAGACCCTTATGATAGCATGAGATGTGATATCTCAATACCTCTAATACCAAACCTGAGATACTTACGATAGCATGAGATGTGATATCTCAATGCTTCTAATACCAAACCTGAGATCCTTCCTATAACATGAGATGTGATTTCCAAATCCTTCCCCTTCCAAACCTGAGACCCTCCCTTTAGCATGAGATGTGATATCCAACTCCTTCCCATTCCAATCCTGAGACCCTTCTGATAGCATGAGATGTGATATTTCAATGCCTCTAATACCAAACCTGAGATCCTACCTCGAACATGAAATGTGATATCCATCTCCTTCCCTTTCCAAACCTGAGACCCTGCCTATAGCATGAGATGTGATATCCAAGTCCTTTCCATTCCAATCCTGAGACCCTTCCTATAGCATGTGATGTGATATCTCAATGCTTATACCAAACCTGAGACCCTTCCTATGGCATGAGATGTCATATACAACTCCTTCCCATTCCAAACCTGAGACCCTTCCTATAGCATGAGATGTGATATCTCAATGCTTATACCAAACCTGAGACCCTTCTTATAGCATGAGATGTGATATCCAACTTCTTCCCATTCCAATCCTGAGACCCTTCCTATAACATGAGATGTGATGTCGCAATGCTTCTAATACCAAACCTGAGATCTTTCCTATAACATGAGATGTGATATCCAACTCCTTCCCATTCCAATCCTGAGACCCTTCCTATAGCATGAGATGTGATATCACAATGCTTATACCAAACCTGAGACCGTCCCTTTAGCTTGAGATGTGATATCCAACTCCTTCCCATTCCAATCCTGAGACCCTTCCTATAGCATGAGATGTGATATCTCAAGGCCTCTAATACCAAACCTGAGATCGTTCCTCTAACATGAAATGTGATATCCAACTCCTTCCCCTTCCAAACCTGAGAGCCTTCCTATAGCATGAGATATGATAGCCAAGTCCTTCCAATTCCAATCCTGAGACCCTTCCTATAACATGAAATGTGATATCCAACTCCTTCCCATTCCAACCTGAGACCCTTCCTATAGCATGAGATGGGATATCTCAATGCTTCTAATACCAAACCTGAGACTCTTCCTATAACATGAGATGGGATATCCAACTCATTCCCATTCCAATCCTGAGACCCTTCCGATAGCAGAGATGTGATATCTCAATGCTTATACCAAACCTGAGACCCTTCCTATGGCCTGAGATGTCATATACAACTCCTTCCCATTCCAATCCTGAGACCCTTCCTATAGCATGAGATGTGATATCTCAATGCTTATACCAAATCTGAGACCCTTCCTATAGCATGAGATGTGATATCCAACTCCTTCCCATTCCAATCCTGAGACCCTTCCTATAGCATGAGATGTGATGTCTCAATGCTTCTAATACCAAACCTGAGATCCTTCCTATAACATGAGATGTGATATCCAACTCCTTCCCATTCCAATCCTGAGACCCTTATGATAGCATGAGATGTGATATCTCAATGCCTCTAATACCAAACCTGAGATACTTCCGATAGCATGAGATGTGATATCTCAATGCTTCTAATACCAAACCTGAGATCCTTCCTATAACATGAGATGTGATTTCCAAATCCTCCCCCTTCCAAACCTGAGACCCTCCCTTTAGCATGAGATGTGATATCCAACTCCTTCCCATTCCAATCCTGAGACCCGTCTGATAGCATGAGATGTGATATCTCAATGCCTCTAATTCCAAACCTGAGATCCTACCTCTAACATGAAATGTGATATCCATCTCCTTCCCTTTCCAAACCTGAGACCCTGCCTATAGCATGAGATGTGATATCCAAGTCCTTCCCATTCCAATCCTGAGACCCTTCCTATAGCATGTGATGTGATATCTCAATGCTTATACCAAACCTGAGACCCTTCCTATGGCATGAGATGTCATATACAACTCCTTCCCATTCCAATCCTGAGACCCTTCCTATAGCATGAGATGTGATATCTCAATGCTTATACCAAACCTGAGACCCTTCCTATAGCATGAGATGTGATATCCAACTTCTTCCCATTCCAATCCTGAGACCCTTCCTATAACATGAGATGTGATGTCTCAATGCTTCTAATACCAAACCTGAGATCTTTCCTATAACATGAGATGTGATATCCAACTCCTTCCCATTCCAATCCTGAGACCCTTCCTATAGCATGAGATGTGATATCTCAAGGCCTCTAATACCAAACCTGAGATCCTTCCTCTAACATGAAATGTGATATCCAACTCTTTCCCCTTCCAAACCTGAGAGCCTTCCTATAGCATGAGATATGATATCCAAATCCTTCCCATTCCAATCCTGAGACCCTTCCTATAACATGAAATGTGATATCCTACTCCTTCCCATTCCATCCTGGGACCCTTCCTATATCATGAGATGGGATATCTCAATGCTTCTAATACCAAACCTGAGACCCTTCCTATAACATGAGATGGGAATATCCAACTCCTTCCCATTCCAATCCTGAGACCCTTCCGATAGCAGAGATGTGATATCTCAATGCTTATACCAAACCTGAGATCCTTCCTATAACATGAGATGTGATATCCAACTCCTTCCCATTCCAATCCTGAGACACTTCCTATAGCATGAGATGTGATATCTCAATGCTTATACCAAATCTGAGACCTTTCCTATAGCATGAGATGTGATATCCAACTCCTTCCCATTCCAATCCTGAGACCCTTCCTATAGCATGAGATTTGATATCTCAAGGCCTCTAATACCAAACCTGAGATCCTTCCTCTAACATGAAATGTGATATCCAACTCTTTCCCCTTCCAAACCTGAGAGCCTTCCTATAGCATGAGATATGATAGCCAAGTCCTTCCAATTCCAATCCTGAGACCCTTCCTATAACATGAAATGTGATATCCAACTCCTTCCCATTCCAACCTGAGACCCTTCCTATAGCATGAGATGGGATATCTCAATGCTTCTAATACCAAACCTGAGACTCTTCCTATAACATGAGATGGGATATCCAACTCATTCCCATTCCAATCCTGAGACCCTTCCGATAGCAGAGATGTGATATCTCAATGCTTATACCAAACCTGAGACCCTTCCTATGGCCTGAGATGTCATATACAACTCCTTCCCATTCCAATCCTGAGACCCTTCCTATAGCATGAGATGTGATATCTCAATGCTTATACCAAATCTGAGACCCTTCCTATAGCATGAGATGTGATATCCAACTCCTTCCCATTCCAATCCTGAGACCCTTCCTATAGCATGAGATGTGATGTCTCAATGCTTCTAATACCAAACCTGAGATCCTTCCTATAACATGAGATGTGATATCCAACTCCTTCCCATTCCAATCCTGAGACCCTTATGATAGCATGAGATGTGATATCTCAATGCCTCTAATACCAAACCTGAGATACTTCCGATAGCATGAGATGTGATATCTCAATGCTTCTAATACCAAACCTGAGATCCTTCCTATAACATGAGATGTGATTTCCAAATCCTCCCCCTTCCAAACCTGAGACCCTCCCTTTAGCATGAGATGTGATATCCAACTCCTTCCCATTCCAATCCTGAGACCCTTCTGATAGCATGAGATGTGATATCTCAATGCCTCTAATTCCAAACCTGAGATCCTACCTCTAACATGAAATGTGATATCCATCTCCTTCCCTTTCCAAACCTGAGACCCTGCCTATAGCATGAGATGTGATATCCAAGTCCTTCCCATTCCAATCCTGAGACCCTTCCTATAGCATGTGATGTGATATCTCAATGCTTATACCAAACCTGAGACCCTTCCTATGGCATGAGATGTCATATACAACTCCTTCCCATTCCAATCCTGAGACCCTTCCTATAGCATGAGATGTGATATCTCAATGCTTATACCAAACCTGAGACCCTTCCTATAGCATGAGATGTGATATCCAACTTCTTCCCATTCCAATCCTGAGACCCTTCCTATAACATGAGATGTGATGTCTCAATGCTTCTAATACCAAACCTGAGATCTTTCCTATAACATGAGATGTGATATCCAACTCCTTCCCATTCCAATCCTGAGACCCTTCCTATAGCATGAGATGTGATATCTCAAGGCCTCTGATACCAAACCTGAGATCCTTCCTCTAACATGAAATGTGATATCCAACTCTTTCCCCTTCCAAACCTGAGAGCCTTCCTATAGCATGAGATATGATATCCAAATCCTTCCCATTCCAATCCTGAGACCCTTCCTATAACATGAAATGTGATATCCTACTCCTTCCCATTCCATCCTGGGACCCTTCCTATATCATGAGATGGGATATCTCAATGCTTCTAATACCAAACCTGAGACCCTTCCTATAACATGAGATGGGAATATCCAACTCCTTCCCATTCCAATCCTGAGACCCTTCCGATAGCAGAGATGTGATATCTCAATGCTTATACCAAACCTGAGATCCTTCCTATAACATGAGATGTGATATCCAACTCCTTCCCATTCCAATCCTGAGACACTTCCTATAGCATGAGATGTGATATCTCACTGCTTATACCAAACCTGAGAACCTTCCTATAGAATGAGATGTGATATCCAACTCCTTCCATTCCAATCCTGAGACCATTCCTATAGCATGAGATGTGATATCTCAATGCTTCTAATATCAAACTTGAGACCCTCCCTATAGCATGAGATGTGATACCCAAGTCCTTCCCATTCCAATCCTGAGACACTTCCTATAGCATGAGATGTGATATCTCAATGCTTCTAATACCAAACCTGAGACTCTTCCTATAACATGAGATGGGATATCCAACTCCTTCCCATTCCAATCCTGAGACCCTTCCAATAGCAGAGATGTGATATCTCGATGCTTATACCAAATCTGAGACCCTTCCTATAGCATGAGATGTGATATCCAACTCCTTCCCATTCCAATCCTAAGGCCCTTCCTTTAGCATGAGATGTGATATCCAACTCCTTCCCATTCCAATCCTGAGACCCTTCTGATAGCATGAGATGTGATATCTCAATGCCTCTAATTCCAAACCTGAGATCCTACCTCTAACATGAAATGTGATATCCATCTCCTTCCCTTTCCAAACCTGAGACCCTGCCTATAGCATGAGATGTGATATCCAAGTCCTTCCCATTCCAATCCTGAGACCCTTCCTATAGCATGTGATGTGATATCTCAATGCTTATACCAAACCTGAGACCCTTCCTATGGCATGAGATGTCATATACAACTCCTTCCCATTCCAATCCTGAGACCCTTCCTATAGCATGAGATGTGATATCTCAATGCTTATACCAAACCTGAGACCCTTCCTATAGCATGAGATGTGATATCCAACTTCTTCCCATTCCAATCCTGAGACCCTTCCTATAACATGAGATGTGATGTCTCAATGCTTCTAATACCAAACCTGAGATCTTTCCTATAACATGAGATGTGATATCCAACTCCTTCCCATTCCAATCCTGAGACCCTTCCTATAGCATGAGATGTGATATCTCAAGGCCTCTAATACCAAACCTGAGATCCTTCCTCTAACATGAAATGTGATATCCAACTCTTTCCCCTTCCAAACCTGAGAGCCTTCCTATAGCATGAGATATGATATCCAAATCCTTCCCATTCCAATCCTGAGACCCTTCCTATAACATGAAATGTGATATCCTACTCCTTCCCATTCCATCCTGGGACCCTTCCTATATCATGAGATGGGATATCTCAATGCTTCTAATACCAAACCTGAGACCCTTCCTATAACATGAGATGGGAATATCCAACTCCTTCCCATTCCAATCCTGAGACCCTTGCGATAGCAGAGATGTGATATCTCAATGCTTATACCAAACCTGAGATCCTTCCTATAACATGAGATGTGATATCCAACTCCTTCCCATTCCAATCCTGAGACACTTCCTATAGCATGAGATGTGATATCTCAATGCTTATACCAAATCTGAGACCCTTCCTATAGCATGAGATGTGATATCCAACTCCTTCCCATTCCAATCCTGAGACCCTTCCTTTAGCATGAGATTTGATATCTCAAGGCCTCTAATACCAAACCTGAGATCCTTCCTCTAACATGAAATGTGATATCCAACTCTTTCCCCTTCCAAACCTGAGAGCCTTCCTATAGCATGAGATATGATAGCCAAGTCCTTCCAATTCCAATCCTGAGACCCTTCCTATAACATGAAATGTGATATCCAACTCCTTCCCATTCCAACCTGAGACCCTTCCTATAGCATGAGATGGGATATCTCAATGCTTCTAATACCAAACCTGAGACTCTTCCTATAACATGAGATGGGATATCCAACTCATTCCCATTCCAATCCTGAGACCCTTCCGATAGCAGAGATGTGATATCTCAATGCTTATACCAAACCTGAGACCCTTCCTATGGCCTGAGATGTCATATACAACTCCTTCCCATTCCAATCCTGAGACCCTTCCTATAGCATGAGATGTGATATCTCAATGCTTATACCAAATCTGAGACCCTTCCTATAGCATGAGATGTGATATCCAACTCCTTCCCATTCCAATCCTGAGACCCTTCCTATAGCATGAGATGTGATGTCTCAATGCTTCTAATACCAAACCTGAGATCCTTCCTATAACATGAGATGTGATATCCAACTCCTTCCCATTCCAATCCTGAGACCCTTATGATAGCATGAGATGTGATATCTCAATGCCTCTAATACCAAACCTGAGATACTTCCGATAGCATGAGATGTGATATCTCAATGCTTCTAATACCAAACCTGAGATCCTTCCTATAACATGAGATGTGATTTCCAAATCCTCCCCCTTCCAAACCTGAGACCCTCCCTTTAGCATGAGATGTGATATCCAACTCCTTCCCATTCCAATCCTGAGACCCTTCTGATAGCATGAGATGTGATATCTCAATGCCTCTAATTCCAAACCTGAGATCCTACCTCTAACATGAAATGTGATATCCATCTCCTTCCCTTTCCAAACCTGAGACCCTGCCTATAGCATGAGATGTGATATCCAAGTCCTTCCCATTCCAATCCTGAGACCCTTCCTATAGCATGTGATGTGATATCTCAATGCTTATACCAAACCTGAGACCCTTCCTATGGCATGAGATGTCATATACAACTCCTTCCCATTCCAATCCTGAGACCCTTCCTATAGCATGAGATGTGATATCTCAATGCTTATACCAAACCTGAGACCCTTCCTATAGCATGAGATGTGATATCCAACTTCTTCCCATTCCAATCCTGAGACCCTTCCTATAACATGAGATGTGATGTCTCAATGCTTCTAATACCAAACCTGAGATCTTTCCTATAACATGAGATGTGATATTCAACTCCTTCCCATTCCAATCCTGAGACCCTTCCTATAGCATGAGATGTGATATCTCAAGGCCTCTAATACCAAACCTGAGATCCTTCCTCTAACATGAAATGTGATATCCAACTCTTTCCCCTTCCAAACCTGAGAGCATTCCTATAGCATGAGATATGATATCCAAATCCTTCCCATTCCAATCCTGAGACCCTTCCTATAACATGAAATGTGATATCCTACTCCTTCCCATTCCATCCTGGGACCCTTCCTATATCATGAGATGGGATATCTCAATGCTTCTAATACCAAACCTGAGACCCTTCCTATAACATGAGATGGGAATATCCAACTCCTTCCCATTCCAATCCTGAGACCCTTCCGATAGCAGAGATGTGATATCTCAATGCTTATACCAAACCTGAGATCCTTCCTATAACATGAGATGTGATATCCAACTCCTTCCCATTCCAATCCTGAGACACTTCCTATAGCATGAGATGTGATATCTCAATGCTTCTAATACCAAACCTGAGACTCTTCCTATAACATGAGATGGGATATCCAACTCCTTCCCATTCCAATCCTGAGACCCTTCCAATAGCAGAGATGTGATATCTCGATGCTTATACCAAATCTGAGACCCTTCCTATAGCATGAGATGTGATATCCAACTCCTTCCCATTCCAATCCTAAAGCCCTTCCTATAGCATGAGATGTGATGTCTCAATGCTTCTAATACCAAACCTGAGATCCTTCCTATAACATGAGATGTGATATCCAACTCCTTCCCATTCCAATCCTGAGACCCTTCCTATAGCATGCGATGTGATGTCTCAATGCTTCTAATACCAAACCTGAGAACCTTCCTACAGCATGCGATGTGATATCTCAATGCTTCTAATACCAAACCTGAGACCAGTCCTATAACATGAGATTGGATATCCAACTCCTTCCCCTTCCAAGCCTGAGACCCTTCCTATAACATGAGATGTAATATCCAACTCCTTCCCATTCCAATCCTGAGACCCTTCCTATAGCATGAGATGTGCTATCTCAATGCTTATACCAAACCTGAGACCCTTCCTAAAGCTTGAGATGTGATATCCAACTCCTTCCCATTCCAATCCTGAGACCCTTCCTATAGCATGATATGTGATATCTCAATGCCTCTAATACCAAACCTGAGACCCTTCCTATAGCATGAGATGTGATATCCAACGTCTTCCCATTCCAATCCTGAGACCCTTCCTATAACATGAGATGTAATATCCAACTCCTTCCCATTCCAATCCTGAGACCCTTCCTATAGCATGAGATGTGCTATCTCAATGCTTATACCAAACCTGAGACCCTTCCTAAAGCTTGAGATGTGATATCCAACTCCTTCCCATTCCAATCCTGAGACCCTTCCTATAGCATGATATGTGATGTCTCAATGCTTCTAATACCAAACCTGAGATCTTTCCTATAACATGAGATGTAATATCCAACTCCTTCCCATTCCAATCCTGAGACCCTTCCTATAGCATGAGATGTGCTATCTCAATGCTTATACCAAACCTGAGACCCTTCCTAAAGCTTGAGATGTGATATCCAACTCCTTCCCATTCCAATCCTGAGACCCTTCCTATAGCATGATATGTGATATCTCAATGCCTCTAATACCAAACCTGAGATCCTTCCTCTAACATGAAATGTGATATCGAACTCCTTCCCTTTCCAAACCTGAGAGCCTACCTATAGCATGAGATGTGATATCCAAGTCCTTCCCATTCCAATCCTTAGACCCTTCCTACAGCATGCAATATGATATCTCAATGATTCTAATAACAAACCTGAGACCCGTCCTATAACATGAGATGTGATATCCAACTCCTTCCCGTTTCAAACCTGAGACCCTTCCTATAACATGAGATGTGATATCCAACTCCTTCCCGTTTCAAACCTGAGACCCTTCCTATAGCATATGTGATATCCAACTCCTTCCCATTCCAAACATGAGACCCTTCCTATAGCAAGAATGTAATATCCAACTCCTTCCCATTCCAATCCTGAGACCATTCCTATAGCATGAGATGTGATATCTCAATGCTTCTAATACCAAACCTGAGATCCTTCCTATGACATGAGATGTGATATCCAATTCCTCCCCATTCCAAACCTGAGAACCTTCCTACAGCATGCGATGTGATATCTCA
The DNA here is from genome assembly GCF_040938575.1 of Ambystoma mexicanum. Taxonomy (NCBI): domain Eukaryota; kingdom Metazoa; phylum Chordata; class Amphibia; order Caudata; family Ambystomatidae; genus Ambystoma; species Ambystoma mexicanum. The sequence continues at coordinate 11,714,551 of NW_027182466.1, read as the reverse complement.
ATGCTTCTAATACCAAACCTGAGACCAGTCCTATAACATGAGATTGGATATCCAACTCCTTCCCCTTCCAAACATGAGACCCTTCCTATAGCATGAGATGTGATATCCAACTTCTTCCCATTCCAATCCTAAGACCCTTCCTATAACATGAGATGTGATGTCTCAATGCTTCTAATACCAAACCTGAGATCTTTCCTATAACATGAGATGTGATATCCAACTCCTTCCCATCCCAATCCTGAGACCCTTCCTATAGCATGAGATGTGCTATCTCAATGCTTATACCAAACCTGAGACCCTTCCTAAAGCTTGAGATGTGATATCCAACTCCTTCCCATTCCAATCCTGAGACCCTTCCTATAACATGAAATGTGATATCCAACTCTTCCCATTCCAACCTGAGACCCTTCCCATAGCATGAGATGGGATATCCAACTCCTTCCAAATCCAATACTGATACCCTTCCAATAGCATGAGATGTGATATCCCAATGCTTCTACCAAACCTGAGAACCATACTATGGCATGAGATGTGATATCAAACTCCTTCCCATTCCAATCCTGAGACTCTTCCTATAGCTTGAGATGTGATATCCGAAATCCTTCCCATTCCAATTCTGAGACCCTTCCTATACCATGAGACTTGATATCTCAATGCTTCTAATACCAAACCTGAGACCCGTCCTATAAAATGAGATGTGATATCAAACTCCTTCCCATTCCAATCCTGAGACTCTTCCTATAGCTTGAGATGTGATATCCGAAATCCTTCCCATTCCAATCCTGAGACCCTTCCGATATCATGAGATTTGTTATCTCAATGCTTCTAATATCAAAATTGAGACCCGCCTATAACATGAGATGTGATATCCAAATCTTTCCCCTTCCAAACCTTAGACCCTTCCTTTATCATGAGATGGGATATCCAACTCCTTCCCATTCCAATCCTGAGACCCTTCCGATAGCAGAGATGTGATATCTCAATGCTTATACCAATCCTGAGACCCTTCCTATGGCCTGAGATGTCATATACAACCCCTTCCCAATCCAATCCTGAGATCCTTCCTATAGCATGAGATGTGATATCTCAATGCTTATACCAAATCTGAGACCCTTCCTATAGCATGAGATGTGATATCCAACTCCTTCCCATTCCAATCCTGAGACCCTTCCTATAGCATGAGATGTGATGTCTCAATGCTTCTAATACCAAACCTGAGATCCTTCCTATAACATGAGATGTGATATCCAACTCCTTCCCATTCCAATCCTGAGACCCTTCCTATAGCATGAGATGTGATATCTCAATGCTTCTAATATCAAACTTGAGACCCTTCCTATAGCATGAGATGTGATATCCAACTCCTTCCCATTCCAATCCTGAGACCCTTCCTATAGCATGAGATGTGATGTCTCAATGCTTCTAATACCAAACCTGAGATCCTTCCTATAACATGAGATGTGATATCCAACTCCTTCCCATTCTAATCCCGAGACCCTTCCTATAGCATGAGATGTGATATCTCGATGCTTATACCAAACCTGAGACCCTTCCTATAGCATGAGATGTGATATCCAACTCCTTCCCATTCCAATCCTGAGACCCTTCCTATAGCATGAGATGTGATATCTCAATGCCTCTAATACCAAACCTGAGATCCTTCCTCTAACATGAAATGTGATATCCAACTCCTTCCCTTTCCAAACCTGAGAGCCTACCTATAGCATGAGATGTGATATCCAAGTCCTTCCCATTCCAATCCTTAGACCCTTCCTACAGCATGCAATATGATATCTCAATGATTCTAATAACAAACCTGAGACCCATCCTATAACATGAGATGGGATATCCAACTCCTTCCTATTCCAATCCTGAGACACTTCCGATAGCAGAGATGTGATATCTCAATGCTTATACCAAACCTGAGACCCTTCCTATAACATGAGATGTGATTTCCAACTCCTTCCCGGTCCAAACCTGAGACCCTTCCTATAGCATATGTGATATCCAACTCCTTCCCATTCCAAACATGAGACCCTTCCTATAGCAAGAATGTAATATCCAACTCCTTCCCATTCCAATCCTGAGACCATTCCTATAGCATGCGATGTGATATCTCAATGCTTCTAATACCAAACCCGAGTCCAGTCCTATAACATGAGATTGGATATCCAACTCCTTCCCCTTCCAAACCTGAGACCCTTCCTATAGCATGAGATGTGATATCCAACTTCTTCCCATTCCACTCCTGAGACCCTTCCTATAACATGAGATGTGATGTCTCAATGCTTCTAATACCAAACCTGAGATCTTTCCTATAACATGAGATGTGATATCCAACTCCTTCCCATTCCAATCCTGAGACCCTTCCTATAGCATGAGATGTGATATCTCAATGCTTATACCAAACCTGAGACCCTTCCTATAGCTTGAGATGTGATATCCAACTCCTTCCCATTCCAATCCTGAGACCCTTCCTATAGCATGAGATGTGATATCTCAAGGCCTCTAATACCAAACCTGAGATTCTTCCTCTAACATGAAATGTGATATCCAACTCCTTCCCCTTCCAAACCTGAGAGCCTTCCTATAGCATGAGATATGATATCCAAGTCCTTCCCATCCAATCCTGAGACCCTTCCTATAACATGAAATGTGATATCCAACTCCTTCCCATTCCAACCTGAGACCCTTCCTATAGCATGAGATGGGATATCCAATTCCTTCCAAATCCAATACTGATACCCTTCCGATAGCATGAGATGTGATATCCCAATGCTTCTACCAAACCTGAGACCCATACTATGGCATGAGATGTGATATCAAACTCCTTCCCATTCCAATCCTGAGACCCTACCTATAGCTTGAGATGTGATATCCAACTCCTTCCCATTCCAATTCTGAGACCCTTCCTATACCATGAGTCTTGATATCTCAATGCTTCTAATACAAAACCTGAGACCCGTCCTATAACATGAGATGTGATATCCAAATCCTTCCCCTTCCAAACCTTAGACCCTTCCTTTATCATGAGATGTGATATCCAATTCCTTCCCATTCCAATCCTGAGACCCTTCCGATATCATGAGATTTGTTATCTCAATGCTTCTAATATCAAACTTGAGACCCTCCCTATAGCATGAGATGTGACATCCAAGTCCTCCCCATTCCAATCCTGAGACTCTTCCTATAGCATGAGATGTGATATCTCAATGCTTCTAATACCAAACCTGAGACCCTTCCTATAACATGAGATGGGATATCCAACTCCTTCCCATTCCAATCCTGAGACCCTTCCGATAGCAGAGATGTGATATCTCAATGCTTATACCAAACCTGAGACCCTTCCTATGGCCTGATTTGTCATATACAACTCCTTCCCATTCCAATCCTGAGACCCTTCCTATAGCATGAGATGTGATATCTCAATGCTTATACCAAATCCGAGACCCTTCCTATAGCATGAGATGTGATATCCAACTCCTTCCCATTCCAATCCTGAGACCCTTCCTATAGCATGAGATGTGATGTCTCAATGCTTCTAATACCAAACCTGAGATCCTTCTGATAGCATGAGATGTGATATCTCAATGCTTCTAGTACCAAACCTGAGATCCTTCCTATAACATGAGATGTGATTTCCAAATCCTTCCACTTCCAAACCTGAGACACTCCCTTTAGCATGAGATGTGATATCCAACTCCTTCCCATTCCAATCCTGAGACCCTTCTGATAGCATGAGATGTGATATTTCAATGCCTCTAATACCAAACCTGAGATCCTACCTCTAACATGAAATGTGATATCCATCTCCTTCCCTTTCCAATCCTGAGACCCTTCCTATAGCATGTGATGTGATATCTCAATGCTTATACCAAACCTGAGACCCTTCCTATGGCATGAGATGTCATATACAACTCCTTCCCATTCCAATCCTGAGACCCTTCCTATAGCATGAGATGTGATATCTCAATGCTTATACCAAACCTGAGACCCTTCCTATAGCATGAGATGTGATATCCAACTTCTTCCCATTCCAATCCTGAGACCCTTCCTATAACATGAGATGTGATGTCTCAATAGCATGAGATGTGATATCCAACTCCTTCCCATTCCAATCCTGAGACCCTTCCTATAGCATGAGATGTGATATCTCAATGCTTATACCAAACCTGAGACCCTTCCTATAGCATGAGATGTGATATCCAAATCCTTCCCATTCCAATCCTGAGACCCTTCCTATAGCATGAGATGTGATATCTCAATGCCTCTAATACCAAACCTGAGATCCTTCCTTGAACATGAAATGTGATATCCCACTCCTTCCCTTTCCAAACCAGAGAGTCTACCTATAGCATGAGATGTGATATCCAAGTCCTTCCCATTCCAATCCTTAGACACTTCCTACAGCATGAGATGTGATATCTCAATGATTCTATTACCAAACCTGAGACCCGTCCTATAACATGAGATGGGATATCCAACTCCTTCCCATTTCAATCCTGAGAAACTTCCGATAGCAGAGATGTGATATCTCAATGCTTAGACCAAACCTGAGACCCTTCCTATAGCATGTGATGTGATATCTCAATGCTTATACCAAACCTGAGACCCTTCCTATGGCATGAGATGTCATATACAACTCCTTCCCATTCCAATCCTGAGACCCTTCCTATAGCATGAGATGTGATATCTCAATGCTTATACCAAACCTGAGACCCTTCCTATAGCATGAGATGTGATATCCAACTTCTTCCCATTCCAATCCTGAGACCCTTCCTATAACATGAGATGTGATGTCTCAATAGCATGAGATGTGATATCCAACTCCTTCCCATTCCAATCCTGAGACCCTTCCTATAGCATGAGATGTGATATCTCAATGCTTATACCAAACCTGAGACCCTTCCTATAGCATGAGATGTGATATCCAAATCCTTCCCATTCCAATCCTGAGACCCTTCCTATAGCATGAGATGTGATATCTCAATGCCTCTAATACCAAACCTGAGATCCTTCCTTGAACATGAAATGTGATATCCCACTCCTTCCCTTTCCAAACCAGAGAGTCTACCTATAGCATGAGATGTGATATCCAAGTCCTTCCCATTCCAATCCTTAGACACTTCCTACAGCATGAGATGTGATATCTCAATGATTCTATTACCAAACCTGAGACCCGTCCTATAACATGAGATGGGATATCCAACTCCTTCCCATTTCAATCCTGAGAAACTTCCGATAGCAGAGATGTGATATCTCAATGCTTAGACCAAACCTGAGACCCTTCCTATAACATGAGATGTGATATCTCAATGCTTCTAATACCAAACCTGAGATCCTTCCTATGACATGAGATGTGATATCCAATTCCTTCCCATTCCAAACCTGAGACCCTTCCTATAGCATGAGATGTGATATCTCAATGCTTCTAATACCAAACCTGAGATCCTTCCTATAACATGAGATGTGATATCCAAATCCTTCCCCTTCCAAACCAGAGACCCTCCCTTTAGCATGAGATGTGATATCCAACTCCTTCCCATTCCAATCCTGAGACATTTCCGATAGCATGAGATGTGATATCTCAATGCTTCTAATACCAAACCTGAGATCCTTCCTATGACATGAGATGTGATATCCAATTCCTTCCCATTCCAAACCTGAGACCCTTCCTATAGCATGAGATGTGATATCTCAATGCTTCTAATACCAAACCTGAGATCCTTCCTATAACATGAGATGTGATATCCAAATCCTTCCCCTTCCAAACCAGAGACCCTCCCTTTAGCATGAGATGTGATATCCAACTCCTTCCCATTCCAATCCTGAGACATTTCTGATAGCATGAGATGTGATATCTCAATGCCTCTAATACCAAACCTGAGATCCTACCTCTAACATGAAATGTGATATCCAACTCCTTCCCCTTGCAACCCTGAGAGCCTTCCTATAGCATGAGATGTGATATCGAAGTATTTCCCATTCCAATCCTGAGACCCTTCCTATAACATGAGATGTGATATCCAACTCCTTCCCATTCCAACCTGAGACCCTTCCTATAGCATGAGATGGGATATCCAACTACTTCCAAATCCAATCCTGATACCCTTCCGATAGCATGAGATGTGATATCTCAATCCCTCTAATACCAAACCTGAGATCCTTCCTATAACATGAGATGTGATATCAAAATCCTTCCCCTTCCAAACCTGAGACCCTCCCTTTAGCATGAGATGTGATATCCAACTCCTTCCCATTCCAATCCTGAGACCCTTCTGATAGCATGAGATGTGATATTCAATGCCTCTAATACCAAACCTGAGATCCTACCTCTAACATGAAATGTGATATCCAACTCCTTCCCTTTCCAAACGTGAGAGCCTCCCTATAGCATGAGATGGGATATTCAAGTCCTTCCCATTCCAATCCTGAGACCCTTCCTATAGCATGAGATGTGATATCTCAATGCTTCTAATACCAAACCTGAGACCGTTCCTATAACATAAGATGGGATATCCAACTCCTTCCCATTCCAATCCTGAGACCCTTCCGATAGCAGAGATGTGATATCTCAATGCTGATACCAAACCTGAGACCCTTCCTATGGCATGAGATGTCATATACAACTCCTTCCCATTCCAATCCTGAGACCATTCCTATAGCATGAGATGTGATATCTCAATGCTTCTAATACCAAACCTGAGATCCTTCCTATGACATGAGATGTGATATCCAATTCCTTCCCATTCCAAACCTGAGACCCTTCCTATAGCATGAGATGTGATATCTCAATGCTTCTAATACCAAACCTGAGATCCTTCCTATAACATGAGATGTGATATCCAAATCCTTCCCCTTCCAAACCAGAGACCCTCCCTTTAGCATGAGATGTGATATCCAACTCCTTCCCATTCCAATCCTGAGACATTTCTGATAGCATGAGATGTGATATCTCAATGCCTCTAATACCAAACCTGAGATCCTACCTCTAACATGAAATGTGATATCCAACTCCTTCCCCTTGCAAACCTGAGAGCCTTCCTATAGCATGAGATGTGATATCGAAGTATTTCCCATTCCAATCCTGAGACCCTTCCTATAACATGATATGTGATATCCAACTCCTTCCCATTCCAACCTGAGACCCTTCCTATAGCATGAGATGGGATATCCAACTACTTCCAAATCCAATCCTGATACCCTTCCGATAGCATGAGATGTGATATCTCAATCCCTCTAATACCAAACCTGAGATCCTTCCTATAACATGAGATGTGATATCAAAATCCTTCCCCTTCCAAACCTGAGACCCTCCCTTTAGCATGAGATGTGATATCCAACTCCTTCCCATTCCAATCCTGAGACCCTTCTGATAGCATGAGATGTGATATTCAATGCCTCTAATACCAAACCTGAGATCCTACCTCTAACATGAAATGTGATATCCAACTCCTTCCCTTTCCAAACGTGAGAGCCTCCCTATAGCATGAGATGGGATATTCAAGTCCTTCCCATTCCAATCCTGAGACCCTTCCTATAGCATGAGATGTGATATCTCAATGCTTCTAATACCAAACCTGAGACCCTTCCTATAACATAAGATGGGATATCCAACTCCTTCCCATTCCAATCCTGAGACCCTTCCGATAGCAGAGATGTGATATCTCAATGCTGATACCAAACCTGAGACCCTTCCTATGGCATGAGATGTCATATACAACTCCTTCCCATTCCAATCCTGAGACCCTTCCTATAGCATGGGATGTGATATCTCAATGCTTATACCAAACCTGAGACCCTTCCTATAGCATGAGATGTGATATCCAACTCCTTCCCATTCCAATCCTGAGACCCTTCCTATAACATGAGATGTGATGTCTCAATGCTTCTAATACCAAACCTGAGATCCTTCCTATGGCATGAGATGTCATATAAAACTCCTTCCCATTCCATTCCTGAGACCCTTCCTATAGCATGAGATGTGATGTCCAACTCCTTCCCATTCCAATCCTGAGACCCTTCCTATAGCATGAGATGTGATATCCAAATCCTTCCCATTCCAATCGTGAGACCCTTCCTATAGCATGAGATGTGATATCCAAAACCTTCCCTTTCCAAAACTGAGAGCCTACCTATAGCATGAGATGTGATATCCAACTCCTTCCCATTCCAATCCTGAGACCCTTCCTATAGCATGAGATGTGATATCTCAATGCTTATACCAAACCTGAGACCCTTCCTATAGCATGAGAAGTGATATCCAAATCCTTCCCATTCCAATCCTGAGACCCTTCCTATAGCATGAGATGTGATATCCAAAACCTTCCCTTTCCAAAACTGAGAGCCTACCTATAGCATGAGATGTGATATCCAACTCCTTCCCATTCCAATCCTGAGACCCTTCCTATAGCATGAGATGTGATATCTCAATGCTTATACCAAACCTGAGACCCTTCCTATAGCATGAGAAGTGATATCCAAATCCTTCCCATTCCAAACCTGAGACCCTTCCTATAGCATGAGATGTGATATCTCAATGCTTCTAATACCAAACCTGAGATCCTTCCTATAACATGAGATGTGATATCCAAATCCTTCCCCTTCCAAACCAGAGACCCTCCCTTTAGCATGAGATGTGATATCCAACTCCTTCCCATTCCAATCCTGAGACATTTCTGATAGCATGAGATGTGATATCTCAATGCCTCTAATACCAAACCTGAGATCCTACCTCTAACATGAAATGTGATATCCAACTCCTTCCCCTTGCAAACCTGAGAGCCTTCCTATAGCATGAGATGTGATATCGAAGTATTTCCCATTCCAATCCTGAGACCCTTCCTATAACATGAGATGTGATATCCAACTCCTTCCCATTCCAACCTGAGACCCTTCCTATAGCATGAGATGGGATATCCAACTACTTCCAAATCCAATCCTGATACCCTTCCGATAGCATGAGATGTGATATCTCAATCCCTCTAATACCAAACCTGAGATCCTTCCTATAACATGAGATGTGATATCAAAATCCTTCCCCTTCCAAACCTGAGACCCTCCCTTTAGCATGAGATGTGATATCCAACTCCTTCCCATTCCAATCCTGAGACCCTTCTGATAGCATGAGATGTGATATTCAATGCCTCTAATACCAAACCTGAGATCCTACCTCTAACATGAAATGTGATATCCAACTCCTTCCCTTTCCAAACGTGAGAGCCTCCCTATAGCATGAGATGGGATATTCAAGTCCTTCCCATTCCAATCCTGAGACCCTTCCTATAGCATGAGATGTGATATCTCAATGCTTCTAATACCAAACCTGAGACCGTTCCTATAACATAAGATGGGATATCCAACTCCTTCCCATTCCAATCCTGAGACCCTTCCGATAGCAGAGATGTGATATCTCAATGCTGATACCAAACCTGAGACCCTTCCTATGGCATGAGATGTCATATACAACTCCTTCCCATTCCAATCCTGAGACCATTCCTATAGCATGAGATGTGATATCTCAATGCTTCTAATACCAAACCTGAGATCCTTCCTATGACATGAGATGTGATATCCAATTCCTTCCCATTCCAAACCTGAGACCCTTCCTATAGCATGAGATGTGATATCTCAATGCTTCTAATACCAAACCTGAGATCCTTCCTATAACATGAGATGTGATATCCAAATCCTTCCCCTTCCAAACCAGAGACCCTCCCTTTAGCATGAGATGTGATATCCAACTCCTTCCCATTCCAATCCTGAGACATTTCTGATAGCATGAGATGTGATATCTCAATGCCTCTAATACCAAACCTGAGATCCTACCTCTAACATGAAATGTGATATCCAACTCCTTCCCCTTGCAAACCTGAGAGCCTTCCTATAGCATGAGATGTGATATCGAAGTATTTCCCATTCCAATCCTGAGACCCTTCCTATAACATGATATGTGATATCCAACTCCTTCCCATTCCAACCTGAGACCCTTCCTATAGCATGAGATGGGATATCCAACTACTTCCAAATCCAATCCTGATACCCTTCCGATAGCATGAGATGTGATATCTCAATCCCTCTAATACCAAACCTGAGATCCTTCCTATAACATGAGATGTGATATCAAAATCCTTCCCCTTCCAAACCTGAGACCCTCCCTTTAGCATGAGATGTGATATCCAACTCCTTCCCATTCCAATCCTGAGACCCTTCTGATAGCATGAGATGTGATATTCAATGCCTCTAATACCAAACCTGAGATCCTACCTCTAACATGAAATGTGATATCCAACTCCTTCCCTTTCCAAACGTGAGAGCCTCCCTATAGCATGAGATGGGATATTCAAGTCCTTCCCATTCCAATCCTGAGACCCTTCCTATAGCATGAGATGTGATATCTCAATGCTTCTAATACCAAACCTGAGACCCTTCCTATAACATAAGATGGGATATCCAACTCCTTCCCATTCCAATCCTGAGACCCTTCCGATAGCAGAGATGTGATATCTCAATGCTGATACCAAACCTGAGACCATTCCTATGGCATGAGATGTCATATACAACTCCTTCCCATTCCAATCCTGAGACCCTTCCTATAGCATGGGATGTGATATCTCAATGCTTATACCAAACCTGAGACCCTTCCTATAGCATGAGATGTGATATCCAACTCCTTCCCATTCCAATCCTGAGACCCTTCCTATAACATGAGATGTGATGTCTCAATGCTTCTAATACCAAACCTGAGATCCTTCCTATGGCATGAGATGTCATATAAAACTCCTTCCCATTCCATTCCTGAGACCCTTCCTATAGCATGAGATGTGATGTCCAACTCCTTCCCATTCCAATCCTGAGACCCTTCCTATAGCATGAGATGTGATATCCAAATCCTTCCCATTCCAATCGTGAGACCCTTCCTATAGCATGAGATGTGATATCCAAAACCTTCCCTTTCCAAAACTGAGAGCCTACCTATAGCATGAGATGTGATATCCAACTCCTTCCCATTCCAATCCTGAGACCCTTCCTATAGCATGAGATGTGATATCTCAATGCTTATACCAAACCTGAGACCCTTCCTATAGCATGAGAAGTGATATCCAAATCCTTCCCATTCCAATCCTGAGACCCTTCCTATAGCATGAGATGTGATATCCAAATCCTTCCCCTTCCAAACCTGAGACCCTCCCTTTAGCATGAGATGTGATATCCAACTCCTTCCCATTCCAATCCTGAGACCCTTCTGATAGCATGAGATGTTATATCTCAATGCCTCTAATACCAAACCTGAGATCCTACCTCTAACATGAAATGTGATATCCAACTCCTTCCCCTTCTAAACCTGGGAGCCTTCCTATAACATGAGATGTGATATCGAAGTGCTTCCCATTCCAATCCTGAGACCCTTCCTATAACATGAGATGTGATATCCAACTCCTTCCCATTCCAATCCTGAGACCCTTCCTATAGCATGAGATGGGATGTCTCAATGCTTCTAATACCAAATCTGAGATCCTTCCTATAACATGAGATGTGATATCCAACTCCTTCCCATTACAATCTTGAGACCGTTTCTATAGCATGAGATGTGATATCTCAATGCTTATACCAAACCTGAGACCCTTCCTATAGCATGAGATGTGATATCCAAATCCTTCCCATTCCAATCGTGAGACCCTTCCTATAGCATGAGATGTGATATCTCAATGCCTCTAATACCAAACCTGAGATCCTACCTCTAAAATGAAATTTGATATGCAACTCCTTCCCCTTCCAAACCTGATAGCCTTCCTATAGCATGAGATGTGATATCCAAGTCCTTCCCATTCCAATCCTGATACCCTTCCTATAACATGAGATGTGATATCCAATTCCTTCCCATTCCAACCTGAGACCCTTCCTATAGCATGAGATGGGATATCCAACTCCTTCCAAATCCAATCCTGATACCCTTCCGATAGCATGAGATGTGATTTCCCAATGCTTCTACAAAACCTGAGACCCATACATGGCATGAGATGTGATATCAAACTCCTTCCCATTCCAATCCTGAGACACTTCCTATAGCATGAGATGTGATATCTCAATGCTTCTAATACCAAACCTGAGACTCTTCCTATAACATGAGATGGGATATCCAACTCTTTCCCATTCCAATCCCGAGACCCTTCCGATAGCAGAGATGTGATATCTCAATGCTTATACCAAACCTGAGACCCTTCCTATAGCATGAGATGTCATATACAACTCCTTCCCATTCCAATCCTGAGACCCTTCCTATAGCATGAGATGTGATATCTCAATGCTTATACCAAACCTGAGACCCTTCCTATAGCATGAGATGTGATATCCAACTCCTTCCCATTTCAATCCTGAGACCCTTCCTATAGCATGAGATGTGATGTCTCAATGCTTCTAATACCAAACCTGAGATCCTTCCTATAACATCAGATGTGATATCCAACTCCTTCCCATTCCAATCCTGAGACCCTTCCTATAGCATGAGATGTGATATCTCAATGTTCATACCAAACCTGAGACCCTTCCTATAGCATGAGATGTGATATCCAACTCCTTCCCATTCCAATCCTGAGACCCTTCCTATAGCATGAGATGTGATATCTCAATGCCTCTAATACCAAATCTGAGATCCTTCCTCTAACATGAAATGTGATATCCAACTCCTTCCCTTTCCAAACCTGAGAGCCTACCTATAGCATGAGATGTGATATCCAAGACCTTCCCATTCCAATCCTTAGACCCTTCCTACAGCATACAATATGATATCTCAATGATTCTAATAACAAACCTGAGACCCGTCCTATAACATGAGATGTGATATCCAACTCCTTCCCATTCCAATCCTGAGACACTTCCGATAGCAGAGATGTGATATCTCAATGCTTATTCCAAACCTGAGACCCTTCCTATAGCATGAGATGTGATATCCAACTCCTTCCCGTTCCAAACCTGAGACCCTTCCTATAGCATATGTGATATCCAACTCCTTCCCATTCCAAACATGAGACCCTTCCTATAGCATGAGATGTGATATCCAACTCCTTCCCATTCCAATCCTGAGACCCTTCCTATAGCATGAGATGTGATATCTCAATGCCTCTAATACCAAACCTGAAATCCTTCCTCTAACATGAAATGTGATATCCAACTCCTTCCCTTTCCAAACCTGAGAGCCTACCTATAGCATGAGATGTGATATCCAAGACCTTCCCATTCCAATCCTTAGACCCTTCCTACAGCATACAATATGATATCTCAATGATTCTAATAACAAACCTGAGACCCGTCCTATAACATGAGATATGATATCCAACTCCTTCCCATTCCAATCCTGAGACACTTCCGATAGCAGAGATGTGATATCTCAATGCTTATTCCAAACCTGAGACCCTTCCTATAGCATGAGATGTGATATCCAACTCCTTCCCGTTCCAAACCTGAGACCCTTCCTATAGCATATGTGATATCCAACTCCTTCCCATTCCAAACATGAGACCCTTCCTATAGCAAGAATGTAATATCCAACTCCTTCCCATTCCAATCCTGAGACCCTTCCTACAGCATGCGATGTGATATCTCAATGCTTCTAATACCAAACCTGAGACCCGTCCTATAACATGAGATGGGATATCCAACTCCTTCCCGTTCCAAACCTGAGACCCTTCCTATAGCATGAGATGTGATATCCAACTCCTTCCCATCCCAATCCTGAGACACTTCCGATTGCAGAGATGTGATATCTCAATGCTTATACCAAACCTGAGACTCTTCCTATAACATGAGATGTGATATCCAAATCCTTCCCGTTCCAAACCTGAGACCCTTCCTATAGCATAAGATGTGATATCCAACTCCTTCCCATTCCAATCCTGAGACCCTTCCGATAGCATGAGATGTGATATCTCAATGCTTCTAATACCAAACCTGAGATCCTTCTTATAACATATGATGTGATATCCAAATCCTTCCCCTTCCAAACCTGAGACCCTCCCTTTAGCATGAAATGTGATATCCAACTCCTTCCCATTCCAATCCTGAGACCCTTATGATAGCATGAGATGTGATATCTCAATGCCTCTAATACCAAACCTGAGATACTTCCGATAGCATGAGATGTGATATCTCAATGCTTCTAATACCAAACCTGAGATCCTTCCTATAACATGAGATGTGATATCCAAATCCTTCCCCTTCCAAACCTGAGACCCTCCCTTTAGCATGAGATGTGATATCCAACTCCTTCCCATTCCAATCCTGAGACCCTTCTGATAGCATGAGATGTGATATCTCAATGCCTCTAATACCAAACCTGAGATCCTACCTCTAACATGAAATATGATATCCAACTCCTTCCCTTTCCAAACCTGAGATCCTGCCTATAGCATGAGATGTGATATCCAAGTCCTTCCCATTCCAATCCTGAGACCCTTCCTATAGCATGAGATGTGATATCTCAATGCTTATACCAAACCTGAGACCCTTCCTATGGCATGAGATGCCATATACAACTCCTTCCCATTCCAATCCTGAGACCCTGCTTATAGCATGAGATGTGATATCTCAATGCTTCTAATGCCAAACCTGAGATCTTTCCTATAACATGAGATGTGATATCCAACTCCTTCCCATTCCAATCCTGAGACCATTCCTATAGCATGAGATGTGATATCTCAATGCTTATACCAAACCTGAGACCCTTCCTATAGCTTGAGATGTGATATCCAACTCCATCCCATTCCAATACTGAGACCCTTCCTATAGCATGAGATGTGATATCTCAATGCCTCTAATACCAAACCTGAGATCCTTCCTCTAACATGAAATGTGATATCCAACTCCTTCCCCTTCCAAACCTGAGAGCCTTCCTATAGCATGAGATATGATATCCAAGTCCTTTCCATTCCAATCCTGAGACCCTTCCTATAACATGAGATGTGATATCCAACTCCTTCCCATTCCAACCTGAGACCCTTCCTATAGCATGAGATGGGATATCCAACTCCTTCCAAATCCAATCCTGATACCCTTCCGATAGCATGAGATGTGATATCCCAATGCTTCTACCAAACCTGAGACCCATACTATGGCATGAGATGTGATATCAAACTGCTTCCAATTCTAACCTGAGACCCTTCCTATAGCATGAGATGGGATATCCAACTCCTTCCAAATCCAATCCTGAAATCCTTCCGATAGCATGAGATGTGATATCCCAATGCTTCTACCAAACCTGAGACCCATACTATGGCATGAGATGTGATATCCAACTACTTCCCATTCCAATTCTGAGACTCTTCTGATAGCATGAGATGTGATATCTCAATGCCTCTAATACCAAACCTGAGATCCAACCTCTAACATGAAATGTGATATCCAACTCTTTCCCGTTGCAAACCTGAGAGCCTTCCTAAAGCATGAGATGTGATAACCAAGTCCTTCCCATTCCAATCCTGAGACCCTTCCTATAACATGAGATGTGATATCCAACTCCTTCCCATTCCAACCTGAGACCCTTCCTATAGCATGAGATGGGATATCCAACTCCTTCCAAATCCAATCCTGATACCCTTCCGATAGCATGAGATGTGATATCCCAATGCTTCTACCAAACCTGAGACCCATACTATGGCATGAGATGTGATATCAAACTCCTTCCCATTCCAATCCTGTGACCCTTCCTATAGCTTGAGATGTGATATCCAACTCCTTCCCATTCCAATTCTGAGACCCTTCCTATACAATGAGACTTGATATCTCAATGCTTCTAATACCAAACCTGAGAGCCGTCCTATAACATGAGATGTGATATCCAAATCCTTCCCCTTCCAAACCTTAGACCCTTCCTTTATCATGAGATGTGATATCCAACTCCTTCCCATTCCAATCCTGAGACTCTTCCGATATCATGAGATGTGATATCTCAATGCTTCTAATATCAAACTTGAGACCCTCCCTATAGCATGAGATGTGATATCCAAGTCCTTCCCATTCCAATCCTGAGACCCTTCCTATAGCATGAGATGTGATATCTCAATGCTTCTAATACCAAACCTGAGACCCTTCCTATAACATGAGATGGGAATATCCAACTCCTTCCCATTCCAATCCTGAGACCCTTCCGATAGCAGAGATGTGATATCTCACTGCTTATACCAAACCTGAGACCCTTCCTATAGCATGAGATGTGATATCCAACTCCTTCCCATTCCAATCCTGAGACACTTCCTATAGCATGAGATGTGATATCTCACTGCTTATACCAAACCTGAGACCCTTCCTATAGCATGAGATGTGATATCCAACTCCTTCCCATTCCAATCCTGAGACCCTTCCTATAGCATGAGATGTGATATCTCAATGCTTCTAATATCAAACTTGAGACCCTCCCTATAGCATGAGATGTGATACCCAAGTCCTTCCCATTCCAATCCTGAGACCCTTCCTACAGCATGCGATGTGATGTCTCAATGCTTCTAATACCAATCCTGAGACTCTTCCTATAACATGAGATGGGATATCCAACTCCTTCCCATTCCAATCGTGACACCCTTCCGATAGCAGAGATGTGATATCTCAATGCTTATACCAAACCTAAGACCCTTCCTATGGCATGAGATGTCATATACAACTCCTTCCCATTCCAATCCTGAGACCCTTCCTTTAGCATGAGATGTGATATCTCAATGCTTATACCAAACCTGAGACCCTTCCTATAGCATGAGATGTGATATCCAACTCCTTCCCATTCCAATCCTGAGACCGTTCCTATAGCATGAGATGTGATGTCTCAATGCTTCTAATACCAAACCTGAGATCCTTCCTATAACATGAGATGTGATATCCAACTCCTTCCCATTCCAATCCCGAGACCCTTCCTATAGCATGAGATGTGATATCTCAATGCTTATACCAAACCTGAGACCCTTCCTATAGCATGAGATGTGATATCCAACTCCTTCCCATTCCAATCCTGAGACTCTTCCTATAGCATGAGATGTGATATCTCAATGCCTCTAATACCAAACCTGAGATCCTTCCTCTAACATGAAATGTGATATCCAACTCCTTCCCATTACAAACCTGAGAGCCTACCTATAGCATGAGATGTGATATCCAAGTTCTTCCCATTCCAATCCTTAGACCCTTCCTACAGCATGCAATATGATATCTCAATGATTCTAATAACAAACCTGAGACCCGTCCTATAACATGAGATGGGATATCCAACTCCTTCCCATTCCAATCCTGAGACACTTCCGATAGCAGAGATGTGATATCTCAATGCTTATACCAAACCTGAGACCCTTCCTATAACATGAGATGTGATATCCAACTCCTTCCCGGTCCAAACCTGAGACCCTTCATATAGCATATGTGATATCCAACTCCTTCCCATTCCAAACATGAGACCCTTCCTATAGCAAGAGTGTAATATCCAACTCCTTCCCATTCCAATCCTGAGACCATTCCTATAGCATGAGATGTGATATCTCAATGCTTCTAATACCAAACCTGAGATCCTTCCTATGACATGAGATGTGATATCCAATTCCTCCCCATTCCAAACCTGAGAACCTTCCTACAGCATGCGATGTGATATCTCAATGCTTCTAATACCAAACCCGAGACCAGTCCTATAACATGAGATTGGATATCCAACTCCTTCCCCTTCCAAACCTGAGACTCTTCCTATAGCATGAGATGTGATATCCAATTTCTTCCCATTCCAATCCTGAGACCCTTCCTATAACATGAGAGATGTGATGTCTCAATGCTTCTAATACCAAACCTGAGATCTTTCCTATAACATGAGATGTGATATCCAACTCCTTCCCATTCCAATCCTGAGACCCTTCCTATAGCATGAGATGTGATATCTCAATGCTTATACCAAACCTGAGACCCTTCCTATAGCTTGAGATGTGATATCCAACTCCTTCCCATTCCAATCCTGAGACCCTTCCTATAGCATGAGATGTGATATCTCAAGGCCTCTAATACCAAACCTGAGATCCTTCCTCTAACATGAAATGTGATATCCAACTCCTTCCCCTTCCAAACCTGAGAGCCTTCCTTTAACATGAAATGTGATATCCAATTCCTTCCCATTCCAACCTGAGACCCTTCCGATAGCATGAGATGTGATATCCCAATGCTTCTACGAAACCTGAGACCCATACTATGGCATGAGATGTGATATCAAACTCCTTCCCATTCCAATCCTGAGACCCTACCTATAGCTTGAGATGTGATATCCAACTCCTTCCCATTCCAATTCTGAGACCCTTCCTATACCATGAGACTTGATATCTCAATGCTTCTAATACCAAACCTGAGACCCGTCCTATAACATGAGATGTGATATCCAAATCCTTCCCCTTCCAAACCTTAGACCCTTCCTTTATCATGAGATGTGATATCCAATTCCTTCCCATTCCAATCCTGAGACCCTTCCGATATCATGAGATTTGTTATCTCAATGCTTCTAATATCAAACTTGAGACCCTCCCTATAACATGAGATGTGACATCCAAGTCCTCCCCATTCCAATCCTGAGACCCTTCCTATAGCATGAGATGTGATATCTCAATGCTTCTAATACCAAACCTGAGACCCTTCCTATAACATGATTTGGGATATCCAACTCCTTCCCATTCCAATCCTGAGACCCTTCCGATAGCAGAGATGTGATATCTCAATGCTTATACCAAACCTGAGACCCTTCCTATGGCCTGAGATGTCATATGCAACTCCTTCCCATTCCAATCCTGAGACCCTTCCTATAGCATGAGATGTGATATCTCAATGCCTCTAATACAAACCTGAAATCCTTCCCCTAACATGAAATGTGATATCCAACTCCTTCCCTTTCCAAACCTGAGAGCCTACCTATAGCATGAGATGTGATATCCAAGACCTTCCCATTCCAATCCTTAAACCCTTCCTACATCATACAATATGATATCTCAATGATTCTAATAACAAACCTGAGACCCGTCCTATAACATGAGATGTGATATCCAACTCCTTCCCATTCCAATCCTGAGACACTTCCGATAGCAGAGATGTGATATCTCAATGCTTATTCCAAACCTGAGACCCTTCCTATAGCATGAGATGTGATATCCAACTCCTTCCCTTTCCAAACCTGAGACCCTTCCTATAGCATATGTGATATCCAACTCCTTCCCATTCCAAACATGAGACCCTTCCTATAGCAAGAATGTAATATCCAACTCCTTCCCATTCCAATCCTCAGACCCTTCCTACAGCATGCGATGTGATATCTCAATGCTTCTAATACCAAACCTGAGACCCGTCCTATAACATGAGATGGGATATCCAACTCCTTCCCGTTCCAAACCTGAGACCCTTCCTATAGCATGAGATGTGATATCCAACTCCTTCCCATCCCAATCCTGAGACACTTCCGATTGCAGAGATGTGATATCTCAATGCTTATACCAAACCTGAGACTCTTCCTATAACATGAGATGTGATATCCAACTCCTTCCCGTTCCAAACCTGAGACCCTTCCTATAGCATAAGATGTGATATTCAACTCCTTCCCATTCCAATCCTTAGACCCTTCCTACAGCATGCAATATGATATCTCAATGATTCTAATAACAAACCTGAGACCCGTCCTATAACATGAGATGGGATATCCAACTCCTTCCCATTCCAATCCTGAGACACTTCCGATAGCAGAGATGTGATATCTCAATGCTTATACCAAACCTGAGACCCTTCCTATAACATGAGATGTGATATCCAACTCCTTCCCGGTCCAAACCTGAGACCCTTCCTATAGCATATGTGATATCCAACTCCTTCCCATTCCAAACATGAGACCCTTCCTATAGCAAGAGTGTAATATCCAACTCCTTCCCATTCCAATCCTGAGACCATTCCTATAGCATGAGATGTGATATCTCAATGCTTCTAATACCAAACCTGAGATCCTTCCTATGACATGAGATGTGATATCCAATTCCTCCCCATTCCAAACCTGAGAACCTTCCTACAGCATGCAATGTGATATCTCAATGCTTCTAATACCAAACCCGAGACCAGTCCAATAACATGAGATTGGATATCCAACTCCTTCCCCTTCCAAACCTGAGACTCTTCCTATAGCATGAGATGTGATATCCAACTTCTTCCCATTCCAATCCTGAGACCCTTCCTATAACATGAGATGTGATGTCTCAATGCTTCTAATACCAAACCTGAGATCTTTCCTATAACATGAGATGTGATATCCAACTCCTTCCCATTCCAATCCTGAGACCCTGAGACCCCATGAGATGTGATATCTCAATGCTTATACCAAACCTGAGACCCTTCCTATAGCTTGAGATGTGATATCCAACTCCTTCCCATTCCAATCCTGAGACCCTTCCTATAGCATGAGATGTGATATCTCAAGGCCTCTAATACCAAACCTGAGATCCTTCCTCTAACATGAAATGTGATATCCAACTCCTTCCCCTTCCAAACCTGAGAGCCTTCCTATAACATGAAATGTGATATCCAATTCCTTCCCATTCCAACCTGAGACCCTTCCTATAGCATGAGATGGGATATCCAACTCCTTCCAAATCCAATACTGATACCCTTCCGATAGCATGAGATGTGATATCCCAATGCTTCTACCAAACCTGAGACCCATACTATGGCATGAGATGTGATATCAAACTCCTTCCCATTCCAATCCTGAGACCCTACCTATAGCTTGAGATGTGATATCCAACTCCTTCGCATTCCAATTCTGAGACCCTTCCTATACCATGAGACTTGATATCTCAATGCTTCTAATACCAAACCTGAGACCCGTCCTATAACATGAGATGTGATATCCAAATCCATCCCCTTCCAAACCTTAGACCCTTCCTTTATCATGAGATGTGATATCCAATTCCTTCCCATTCCAATCCTGAGACCCTTCCGATATCATGAGATTTGTTATCTCAATGCTTCTAATATCAAACTTGAGACCCTCCCTATAACATGAGATGTGACATCCAAGTCCTCCCCATTCCAATCCTGAGACCCTTCCTATAGCATGAGATGTGATATCTCAATGCTTCTAATACCAAACCTGAGACCCTTCCTATAACATGATTTGGGATATCCAACTCCTTCCCATTCCAATCCTGAGACCCTTCCGATAGCAGAGATGTGATATCTCAATGCTTATACCAAACCTGAGACCCTTCCTATGGCCTGAGATGTCATATGCAACTCCTTCCCATTCCAATCCTGAGACCCTTCCTATAGCATGAGATGTGATATCTCAATGCCTCTAATACCAAACCTGAAATCCTTCCTCTAACATGAAATGTGATATCCAACTCCTTCCCTTTCCAAACCTGAGAGCCTACCTATAGCATGAGATGTGATATCCAAGACCTTCCCATTCCAATCCTTAGACCCTTCCTACAGCATACAATATGATATCTCAATGATTCTAATAACAAACCTGAGACCCGTCCTATAACATGAGATGTGATATCCAACTCCTTCCCATTCCAATCCTGAGACACTCTGATAGCAGAGATGTGATATCTCAATGCTTATTCCAAACCTGAGACCCTTCCTATAGCATGAGATGTGATATCCAACTCCTTCCCGTTCCAAACCTGAGACCCTTCCTATAGCATATGTGATATCCAACTCCTTCCCATTCCAAACATGAGACCCTTCCTATAGCAAGAATGTAATATCCAACTCCTTCCCATTCCAATCCTCAGACCCTTCCTACAGCATGCGATGTGATATCTCAATGCTTCTAATACCAAACCTGAGACCCGTCCTATAACATGAGATGGGATATCCAACTCCTTCCCGTTCCAAACCTGAGACCCTTCCTATAGCATGAGATGTGATATCCAACTCCTTCCCATCCCAATCCTGAGACACTTCCGATTGCAGAGATGTGATATCTCAATGCTTATACCAAACCTGAGACTCTTCCTATAACATGAGATGTGATATCCAACTCCTTCCCGTTCCAAACCTGAGACCCTTCCTATAGCATAAGATGTGATATCCAACTCCTTCCCATTCCAATCCTGAGACCCTTCCGATAGCATGAGATGTGATATCTCAATGCTTCTAATACCAAACCTGAGATCCTTCTTATAACATGTGATGTGATATCCAAATCCTTCCCCTTCCAAACTTGAGACCCTCCCTTTAGCATGAAATGTGATATCCAACTCCTTCCCATTCCAATCCTGAGACCCTTATGATAGCATGAGATGTGATATCTCAATGCCTCTAATACCAAACCTGAGATACTTCCGATAGCATGAGATGTGATATCTCAATGCTTCTAATACCAAACCTGAGATCCTTCCCATAACATGAGATGTGATATCCAAATCCTTCCCCTTCCAAACCTGAGACCCTCCCTTTAGCATGAGATGTGATATCCAACTCCTCCCCATTCCATTCCTGAGACCCTTCTGATAGCATGAGATGTGATATCTCAATGCCTCTAATACCAAACCTGAGATCCTACCTCTAACATGAAATATGATATCCAACTCCTTCCCTTTCCAAACCTGAGATCCAGCCTATAGCATGAGATGTGATATCCAAGTCCTTCCCATTCCAATCCTGAGACCCTTCCTATAGCATGAGATGTGATGTCTCAATGCTTATACCAAACCTGAGACCCTTCCTATGGCATGAGATGCCATATACAACTCCTTCCCATTCCAATCCTGAGACCCTGCTTATAGCATGAGATGTGATATCTCAATGCTTCTAATACCAAACCTGAGATCTTTCCTATAACATGAGATGTGATATCCATCTCCTTCCCATTCCAATCCTGAGACCATTCCTATAGCATGAGATGTGATATCTCAATGCTTATACCCAACCTGAGACCCTTCCTATAGCTTGAGATGTGATATCCAACTCCTTCCCATTCCAATCCTGAGACCCTTCCTATAGCATGAGATGTGATATCTCAATGCCTCTAATACCAAACCTGAGATCCTTCCTCTAACATGAAATGTGATATCCAAATCCTTCCCCTTCCAAACCTGAGACCCTCCCTTTAGCATGAGATGTGATATCCAACTCCTTCCCATTCCAATCCTGAGACCCTTCTGATAGCATGAGATGTTATATCTCAATGCCTCTAATACCAAACCTGAGATCCTACCTCTAACATGAAATGTGATATCCAACTCCTTCCCCTTCAAAACCTGGGAGCCTTCCTATAACATGAGATGTGATATCGAAGTGCTTCCCATTCCAATCCTGAGACCCTTCCTATAACATGAGATGTGATATCCAACTCCTTCCCATTCCAATCCTGAGACCCTTCCTATAGCATGAGATGGGATGTCTCAATGCTTCTAATACCAAATCTGAGATCCTTCCTATAACATGAGATGTGATATCCAACTCCTTCCCATTACAATCTTGAGACCGTTTCTATAGCATGAGATGTGATATCTCAATGCTTATACCAAACCTGAGACCCTTCCTATAGCATGAGATGTGATATCCAAATCCTTCCCATTCCAATCGTGAGACCCTTCCTATAGCATGAGATGTGATATCTCAATGCCTCTAATACCAAACCTGAGATCCTACCTCTAAAATGAAATTTGATATGCAACTCCTTCCCCTTCCAAACCTGATAGCCTTCCTATAGCATGAGATGTGATATCCAAGTCCTTCCCATTCCAATCCTGATACCCTTCCTATAACATGAGATGTGATATCCAATTCCTTCCCATTCCAACCTGAGACCCTTCCTATAGCATGAGATGGGATATCCAACTCCTTCCAAATCCAATCCTGATACCCTTCCGATAGCATGAGATGTGATTTCCCAATGCTTCTACAAAACCTGAGACCCATACATGGCATGAGATGTGATATCAAACTCCTTCCCATTCCAATCCTGAGACACTTCCTATAGCATGAGATGTGATATCTCAATGCTTCTAATACCAAACCTGAGACTCTTCCTATAACATGAGATGGGATATCCAACTCTTTCCCATTCCAATCCTGAGACCCTTCCGATAGCAGAGATGTGATATCTCAATGCTTATACCAAACCTGAGACCCTTCCTATAGCATGAGATGTCATATACAACTCCTTCCCATTCCAATCCTGAGACCCTTCCTATAGCATGAGATGTGATATCTCAATGCTTATACCAAACCTGAGACCCTTCCTATAGCATGAGATGTGATATCCAACTCCTTCCCATTTCAATCCTGAGACCCTTCCTATAGCATGAGATGTGATGTCTCAATGCTTCTAATACCAAACCTGAGATCCTTCCTATAACATCAGATGTGATATCCAACTCCTTCCCATTCCAATCCTGAGACCCTTCCTATAGCATGAGATGTGATATCTCAATGTTCATACCAAACCTGAGACCCTTCCTATAGCATGAGATGTGATATCCAACTCCTTCCCATTCCAATCCTGAGACCCTTCCTATAGCATGAGATGTGATATCTCAATGCCTCTAATACCAAATCTGAGATCCTTCCTCTAACATGAAATGTGATATCCAACTCCTTCCCTTTCCAAACCTGAGATCCTACCTATAGCATGAGATGTGATATCCAAGACCTTCCCATTCCAATCCTTAGACCCTTCCTACAGCATACAATATGATATCTCAATGATTCTAATAACAAACCTGAGACCCGTCCTATAACATGAGATGTGATATCCAACTCCTTCCCATTCCAATCCTGAGACACTTCCGATAGCAGAGATGTGATATCTCAATGCTTATTCCAAACCTGAGACCCTTCCTATAGCATGAGATGTGATATCCAACTCCTTCCCGTTCCAAACCTGAGACCCTTCCTATAGCATATGTGATATCCAACCCCTTCCCATTCCAAACATGAGACCCTTCCTATAGCATGAGATGTGATATCCAACTCCTTCCCATTCCAATCCTGAGACCCTTCCTATAGCATGAGATGTGATATCTCAATGCCTCTAATACCAAACCTGAAATCCTTCCTCTAACATGAAATGTGATATCCAACTCCTTCCCTTTCCAAACCTGAGAGCCTACCTATAGCATGAGATGTGATATCCAAGACCTTCCCATTCCAATCCTTAGACCCTTCCTACAGCATACAATATGATATCTCAATGATTCTAATAACAAACCTGAGACCCGTCCTATAACATGAGATATGATATCCAACTCCTTCCCATTCCAATCCTGAGACACTTCCGATAGCAGAGATGTGATATCTCAATGCTTATTCCAAACCTGAGACCCTTCCTATAGCATGAGATGTGATATCCAACTCCTTCCCGTTCCAAACCTGAGACCCTTCCTATAGCATATGTGATATCCAACTCCTTCCCATTCCAAACATGAGACCCTTCCTATAGCAAGAATGTAATATCCAACTCCTTCCCATTCCAATCCTGAGACCCTTCCTACAGCATGCGATGTGATATCTCAATGCTTCTAATACCAAACCTGAGACCCGTCCTATAACATGAGATGGGATATCCAACTCCTTCCCGTTCCAAACCTGAGACCCTTCCTATAGCATGAGATGTGATATCCAACTCCTTCCCATCCCAATCCTGAGACACTTCCGATTGCAGAGATGTGATATCTCAATGCTTATACCAAACCTGAGACTCTTCCTATAACATGAGATGTGATATCCAAATCCTTCCCGTTCCAAACCTGAGACCCTTCCTATAGCATAAGATGTGATATCCAACTCCTTCCCATTCCAATCCTGAGACCCTTCCGATAGCATGAGATGTGATATCTCAATGCTTCTAATACCAAACCTGAGATCCTTCTTATAACATATGATGTGATATCCAAATCCTTCCCCTTCCAAACCTGAGACCCTCCCTTTAGCATGAAATGTGATATCCAACTCCTTCCCATTCCAATCCTGAGACCCTTATGATAGCATGAGATGTGATATCTCAATGCCTCTAATACCAAACCTGAGATACTTCCGATAGCATGAGATGTGATATCTCAATGCTTCTAATACCAAACCTGAGATCCTTCCTATAACATGAGATGTGATATCCAAATCCTTCCCCTTCCAAACCTGAGACCCTCCCTTTAGCATGAGATGTGATATCCAACTCCTTCCCATTCCA
This sequence comes from Ambystoma mexicanum, assembly GCF_040938575.1. Classification (NCBI taxonomy): domain Eukaryota; kingdom Metazoa; phylum Chordata; class Amphibia; order Caudata; family Ambystomatidae; genus Ambystoma; species Ambystoma mexicanum. Next base: position 11,688,372 of record NW_027182466.1, on the reverse strand, counting down.
ATCCTGAGACCCTTCTGATAGCATGAGATGTGATATCTCAATGCCTCTAATACCAAACCTGAGATCCTACCTCTAACATGAAATATGATATCCAACTCCTTCCCTTTCCAAACCTGAGATCCTGCCTATAGCATGAGATGTGATATCCAAGTCCTTCCCATTCCAATCCTGAGACCCTTCCTATAGCATGAGATGTGATATCTCAATGCTTATACCAAACCTGAGACCCTTCCTATGGCATGAGATGCCATATACAACTCCTTCCCATTCCAATCCTGAGACCCTGCTTATAGCATGAGATGTGATATCTCAATGCTTCTAATGCCAAACCTGAGATCTTTCCTATAACATGAGATGTGATATCCAACTCCTTCCCATTCCAATCCTGAGACCATTCCTATAGCATGAGATGTGATATCTCAATGCTTATACCAAACCTGAGACCCTTCCTATAGCTTGAGATGTGATATCCAACTCCATCCCATTCCAATACTGAGACCCTTCCTATAGCATGAGATGTGATATCTCAATGCCTCTAATACCAAACCTGAGATCCTTCCTCTAACATGAAATGTGATATCCAACTCCTTCCCCTTCCAAACCTGAGAGCCTTCCTATAGCATGAGATATGATATCCAAGTCCTTTCCATTCCAATCCTGAGACCCTTCCTATAACATGAGATGTGATATCCAACTCCTTCCCATTCCAACCTGAGACCCTTCCTATAGCATGAGATGGGATATCCAACTCCTTCCAAATCCAATCCTGATACCCTTCCGATAGCATGAGATGTGATATCCCAATGCTTCTACCAAACCTGAGACCCATACTATGGCATGAGATGTGATATCAAACTGCTTCCAATTCTAACCTGAGACCCTTCCTATAGCATGAGATGGGATATCCAACTCCTTCCAAATCCAATCCTGAAATCCTTCCGATAGCATGAGATGTGATATCCCAATGCTTCTACCAAACCTGAGACCCATACTATGGCATGAGATGTGATATCCAACTCCTTCCCATTCCAATTCTGAGACTCTTCTGATAGCATGAGATGTGATATCTCAATGCCTCTAATACCAAACCTGAGATCCAACCTCTAACATGAAATGTGATATCCAACTCTTTCCCGTTGCAAACCTGAGAGCCTTCCTAAAGCATGAGATGTGATAACCAAGTCCTTCCCATTCCAATCCTGAGACCCTTCCTATAACATGAGATGTGATATCCAACTCCTTCCCATTCCAACCTGAGACCCTTCCTATAGCATGAGATGGGATATCCAACTCCTTCCAAATCCAATCCTGATACCCTTCCGATAGCATGAGATGTGATATCCCAATGCTTCTACCAAACCTGAGACCCATACTATGGCATGAGATGTGATATCAAACTCCTTCCCATTCCAATCCTGTGACCCTTCCTATAGCTTGAGATGTGATATCCAACTCCTTCCCATTCCAATTCTGAGACCCTTCCTATACAATGAGACTTGATATCTCAATGCTTCTAATACCAAACCTGAGAGCCGTCCTATAACATGAGATGTGATATCCAAATCCTTCCCCTTCCAAACCTTAGACCCTTCCTTTATCATGAGATGTGATATCCAACTCCTTCCCATTCCAATCCTGAGACTCTTCCGATATCATGAGATGTGATATCTCAATGCTTCTAATATCAAACTTGAGACCCTCCCTATAGCATGAGATGTGATATCCAAGTCCTTCCCATTCCAATCCTGAGACCCTTCCTATAGCATGAGATGTGATATCTCAATGCTTCTAATACCAAACCTGAGACCCTTCCTATAACATGAGATGGGAATATCCAACTCCTTCCCATTCCAATCCTGAGACCCTTCCGATAGCAGAGATGTGATATCTCACTGCTTATACCAAACCTGAGACCCTTCCTATAGCATGAGATGTGATATCCAACTCCTTCCCATTCCAATCCTGAGACACTTCCTATAGCATGAGATGTGATATCTCACTGCTTATACCAAACCTGAGACCCTTCCTATAGCATGAGATGTGATATCCAACTCCTTCCCATTCCAATCCTGAGACCCTTCCTATAGCATGAGATGTGATATCTCAATGCTTCTAATATCAAACTTGAGACCCTCCCTATAGCATGAGATGTGATACCCAAGTCCTTCCCATTCCAATCCTGAGACCCTTCCTACAGCATGCGATGTGATGTCTCAATGCTTCTAATACCAATCCTGAGACTCTTCCTATAACATGAGATGGGATATCCAACTCCTTCCCATTCCAATCGTGAGACCCTTCCGATAGCAGAGATGTGATATCTCAATGCTTATACCAAACCTAAGACCCTTCCTATGGCATGAGATGTCATATACAACTCCTTCCCATTCCAATCCTGAGACCCTTCCTTTAGCATGAGATGTGATATCTCAATGCTTATACCAAACCTGAGACCCTTCCTATAGCATGAGATGTGATATCCAACTCCTTCCCATTCCAATCCTGAGACCCTTCCTATAGCATGAGATGTGATGTCTCAATGCTTCTAATACCAAACCTGAGATCCTTCCTATAACATGAGATGTGATATCCAACTCCTTCCCATTCCAATCCCGAGACCCTTCCTATAGCATGAGATGTGATATCTCAATGCTTATACCAAACCTGAGACCCTTCCTATAGCATGAGATGTGATATCCAACTCCTTCCCATTCCAATCCTGAGACTCTTCCTATAGCATGAGATGTGATATCTCAATGCCTCTAATACCAAACCTGAGATCCTTCCTCTAACATGAAATGTGATATCCAACTCCTTCCCATTACAAACCTGAGAGCCTACCTATAGCATGAGATGTGATATCCAAGTTCTTCCCATTCCAATCCTTAGACCCTTCCTACAGCATGCAATATGATATCTCAATGATTCTAATAACAAACCTGAGACCCGTCCTATAACATGAGATGGGATATCCAACTCCTTCCCATTCCAATCCTGAGACACTTCCGATAGCAGAGATGTGATATCTCAATGCTTATACCAAACCTGAGACCCTTCCTATAACATGAGATGTGATATCCAACTCCTTCCCGGTCCAAACCTGAGACCCTTCATATAGCATATGTGATATCCAACTCCTTCCCATTCCAAACATGAGACCCTTCCTATAGCAAGAGTGTAATATCCAACTCCTTCCCATTCCAATCCTGAGACCATTCCTATAGCATGAGATGTGATATCTCAATGCTTCTAATACCAAACCTGAGATCCTTCCTATGACATGAGATGTGATATCCAATTCCTCCCCATTCCAAACCTGAGAACCTTCCTACAGCATGCGATGTGATATCTCAATGCTTCTAATACCAAACCCGAGACCAGTCCTATAACATGAGATTGGATATCCAACTCCTTCCCCTTCCAAACCTGAGACTCTTCCTATAGCATGAGATGTGATATCCAACTTCTTCCCATTCCAATCCTGAGACCCTTCCTATAACATGAGAGATGTGATGTCTCAATGCTTCTAATACCAAACCTGAGATCTTTCCTATAACATGAGATGTGATATCCAACTCCTTCCCATTCCAATCCTGAGACCCTTCCTATAGCATGAGATGTGATATCTCAATGCTTATACCAAACCTGAGACCCTTCCTATAGCTTGAGATGTGATATCCAACTCCTTCCCATTCCAATCCTGAGACCCTTCCTATAGCATGAGATGTGATATCTCAAGGCCTCTAATACCAAACCTGAGATCCTTCCTCTAACATGAAATGTGATATCCAACTCCTTCCCCTTCCAAACCTGAGAGCCTTCCTTTAACATGAAATGTGATATCCAATTCCTTCCCATTCCAACCTGAGACCCTTCCGATAGCATGAGATGTGATATCCCAATGCTTCTACGAAACCTGAGACCCATACTATGGCATGAGATGTGATATCAAACTCCTTCCCATTCCAATCCTGAGACCCTACCTATAGCTTGAGATGTGATATCCAACTCCTTCCCATTCCAATTCTGAGACCCTTCCTATACCATGAGACTTGATATCTCAATGCTTCTAATACCAAACCTGAGACCCGTCCTATAACATGAGATGTGATATCCAAATCCTTCCCCTTCCAAACCTTAGACCCTTCCTTTATCATGAGATGTGATATCCAATTCCTTCCCATTCCAATCCTGAGACCCTTCCGATATCATGAGATTTGTTATCTCAATGCTTCTAATATCAAACTTGAGACCCTCCCTATAACATGAGATGTGACATCCAAGTCCTCCCCATTCCAATCCTGAGACCCTTCCTATAGCATGAGATGTGATATCTCAATGCTTCTAATACCAAACCTGAGACCCTTCCTATAACATGATTTGGGATATCCAACTACTTCCCATTCCAATCCTGAGACCCTTCCGATAGCAGAGATGTGATATCTCAATGCTTATACCAAACCTGAGACCCTTCCTATGGCCTGAGATGTCATATGCAACTCCTTCCCATTCCAATCCTGAGACCCTTCCTATAGCATGAGATGTGATATCTCAATGCCTCTAATACAAACCTGAAATCCTTCCCCTAACATGAAATGTGATATCCAACTCCTTCCCTTTCCAAACCTGAGAGCCTACCTATAGCATGAGATGTGATATCCAAGACCTTCCCATTCCAATCCTTAAACCCTTCCTACATCATACAATATGATATCTCAATGATTCTAATAACAAACCTGAGACCCGTCCTATAACATGAGATGTGATATCCAACTCCTTCCCATTCCAATCCTGAGACACTTCCGATAGCAGAGATGTGATATCTCAATGCTTATTCCAAACCTGAGACCCTTCCTATAGCATGAGATGTGATATCCAACTCCTTCCCTTTCCAAACCTGAGACCCTTCCTATAGCATATGTGATATCCAGCTCCTTCCCATTCCAAACATGAGACCCTTCCTATAGCAAGAATGTAATATCCAACTCCTTCCCATTCCAATCCTCAGACCCTTCCTACAGCATGCGATGTGATATCTCAATGCTTCTAATACCAAACCTGAGACCCGTCCTATAACATGAGATGGGATATCCAACTCCTTCCCGTTCCAAACCTGAGACCCTTCCTATAGCATGAGATGTGATATCCAACTCCTTCCCATCCCAATCCTGAGACACTTCCGATTGCAGAGATGTGATATCTCAATGCTTATACCAAACCTGAGACTCTTCCTATAACATGAGATGTGATATCCAACTCCTTCCCGTTCCAAACCTGAGACCCTTCCTATAGCATAAGATGTGATATTCAACTCCTTCCCATTCCAATCCTTAGACCCTTCCTACAGCATGCAATATGATATCTCAATGATTCTAATAACAAACCTGAGACCCGTCCTATAACATGAGATGGGATATCCAACTCCTTCCCATTCCAATCCTGAGACACTTCCGATAGCAGAGATGTGATATCTCAATGCTTATACCAAACCTGAGACCCTTCCTATAACATGAGATGTGATATCCAACTCCTTCCCGGTCCAAACCTGAGACCCTTCCTATAGCATATGTGATATCCAACTCCTTCCCATTCCAAACATGAGACCCTTCCTATAGCAAGAGTGTAATATCCAACTCCTTCCCATTCCAATCCTGAGACCATTCCTATAGCATGAGATGTGATATCTCAATGCTTCTAATACCAAACCTGAGATCCTTCCTATGACATGAGATGTGATATCCAATTCCTCCCCATTCCAAACCTGAGAACCTTCCTACAGCATGCAATGTGATATCTCAATGCTTCTAATACCAAACCCGAGACCAGTCCTATAACATGAGATTGGATATCCAACTCCTTCCCCTTCCAAACCTGAGACTCTTCCTATAGCATGAGATGTGATATCCAACTTCTTCCCATTCCAATCCTGAGACCCTTCCTATAACATGAGATGTGATGTCTCAATGCTTCTAATACCAAACCTGAGATCTTTCCTATAACATGAGATGTGATATCCAACTCCTTCCCATTCCAATCCTGAGACCCTGAGACCCCATGAGATGTGATATCTCAATGCTTATACCAAACCTGAGACCCTTCCTATAGCTTGAGATGTGATATCCAACTCCTTCCCATTCCAATCCTGAGACCCTTCCTATAGCATGAGATGTGATATCTCAAGGCCTCTAATACCAAACCTGAGATCCTTCCTCTAACATGAAATGTGATATCCAACTCCTTCCCCTTCCAAACCTGAGAGCCTTCCTATAACATGAAATGTGATATCCAATTCCTTCCCATTCCAACCTGAGACCCTTCCTATAGCATGAGATGGGATATCCAACTCCTTCCAAATCCAATACTGATACCCTTCCGATAGCATGAGATGTGATATCCCAATGCTTCTACCAAACCTGAGACCCATACTATGGCATGAGATGTGATATCAAACTCCTTCCCATTCCAATCCTGAGACCCTACCTATAGCTTGAGATGTGATATCCAACTCCTTCGCATTCCAATTCTGAGACCCTTCCTATACCATGAGACTTGATATCTCAATGCTTCTAATACCAAACCTGAGACCCGTCCTATAACATGAGATGTGATATCCAAATCCATCCCCTTCCAAACCTTAGACCCTTCCTTTATCATGAGATGTGATATCCAATTCCTTCCCATTCCAATCCTGAGACCCTTCCGATATCATGAGATTTGTTATCTCAATGCTTCTAATATCAAACTTGAGACCCTCCCTATAACATGAGATGTGACATCCAAGTCCTCCCCATTCCAATCCTGAGACCCTTCCTATAGCATGAGATGTGATATCTCAATGCTTCTAATACCAAACCTGAGACCCTTCCTATAACATGATTTGGGATATCCAACTCCTTCCCATTCCAATCCTGAGACCCTTCCGATAGCAGAGATGTGATATCTCAATGCTTATACCAAACCTGAGACCCTTCCTATGGCCTGAGATGTCATATGCAACTCCTTCCCATTCCAATCCTGAGACCCTTCCTATAGCATGAGATGTGATATCTCAATGCCTCTAATACCAAACCTGAAATCCTTCCTCTAACATGAAATGTGATATCCAACTCCTTCCCTTTCCAAACCTGAGAGCCTACCTATAGCATGAGATGTGATATCCAAGACCTTCCCATTCCAATCCTTAGACCCTTCCTACAGCATACAATATGATATCTCAATGATTCTAATAACAAACCTGAGACCCGTCCTATAACATGAGATGTGATATCCAACTCCTTCCCATTCCAATCCTGAGACACTCTGATAGCAGAGATGTGATATCTCAATGCTTACTCCAAACCTGAGACCCTTCCTATAGCATGAGATGTGATATCCAACTCCTTCCCGTTCCAAACCTGAGACCCTTCCTATAGCATATGTGATATCCAACTCCTTCCCATTCCAAACATGAGACCCTTCCTATAGCAAGAATGTAATATCCAACTCCTTCCCATTCCAATCCTCAGACCCTTCCTACAGCATGCGATGTGATATCTCAATGCTTCTAATACCAAACCTGAGACCCGTCCTATAACATGAGATGGGATATCCAACTCCTTCCCGTTCCAAACCTGAGACCCTTCCTATAGCATGAGATGTGATATCCAACTCCTTCCCATCCCAATCCTGAGACACTTCCGATTGCAGAGATGTGATATCTCAATGCTTATACCAAACCTGAGACTCTTCCTATAACATGAGATGTGATATCCAACTCCTTCCCGTTCCAAACCTGAGACCCTTCCTATAGCATAAGATGTGATATCCAACTCCTTCCCATTCCAATCCTGAGACCCTTCCGATAGCATGAGATGTGATATCTCAATGCTTCTAATACCAAACCTGAGATCCTTCTTATAACATGTGATGTGATATCCAAATCCTTCCCCTTCCAAACTTGAGACCCTCCCTTTAGCATGAAATGTGATATCCAACTCCTTCCCATTCCAATCCTGAGACCCTTATGATAGCATGAGATGTGATATCTCAATGCCTCTAATACCAAACCTGAGATACTTCCGATAGCATGAGATGTGATATCTCAATGCTTCTAATACCAAACCTGAGATCCTTCCCATAACATGAGATGTGATATCCAAATCCTTCCCCTTCCAAACCTGAGACCCTCCCTTTAGCATGAGATGTGATATCCAACTCCTCCCCATTCCATTCCTGAGACCCTTCTGATAGCATGAGATGTGATATCTCAATGCCTCTAATACCAAACCTGAGATCCTACCTCTAACATGAAATATGATATCCAACTCCTTCCCTTTCCAAACCTGAGATCCAGCCTATAGCATGAGATGTGATATCCAAGTCCTTCCCATTCCAATCCTGAGACCCTTCCTATAGCATGAGATGTGATGTCTCAATGCTTATACCAAACCTGAGACCCTTCCTATGGCATGAGATGCCATATACAACTCCTTCCCATTCCAATCCTGAGACCCTGCTTATAGCATGAGATGTGATATCTCAATGCTTCTAATACCAAACCTGAGATCTTTCCTATAACATGAGATGTGATATCCATCTCCTTCCCATTCCAATCCTGAGACCATTCCTATAGCATGAGATGTGATATCTCAATGCTTATACCCAACCTGAGACCCTTCCTATAGCTTGAGATGTGATATCCAACTCCTTCCCATTCCAATCCTGAGACCCTTCCTATAGCATGAGATGTGATATCTCAATGCCTCTAATACCAAACCTGAGATCCTTCCTCTAACATGAAATGTGATATCCAACTCCTTCCCCTTCCAAACCTGAGAGCCTTCCTATAGCATGAGATATGATATCCAAGTCCTTTCCATTCCAATCCTGAGACCCTTCCTATAACATGAGATGTGATATCCAACTCCTTCCCATTCCAACCTGAGACCCTTCCTATAGCATGAGATGGGATATCCAACTCCTTCCAAATCCAATCCTGATACCCTTCCGATAGCATGAGATGTGATATCCCAATGCTTCTACCAAACCTGAGACCCATACTATGGCATGAGATGTGATATCAAACTCCTTCCCATTCCAACCTGAGACCCTTCCTATAGCATGAGATGGGATATCCAACTCCTTCCAAATCCAATCCTGAAATCCTTCCGATAGCATGAGATGTGATATCCCAATGCTTCTACCAAACCTGAGACCCATACTATGGCATGAGATGTGATATCCAACTCCTTCCCATTCCAATTCTGAGACTCTTCTGATAGCATGAGATGTGATATATCAATGCCTCTAATACCAAACCTGAGATCCTACCTCTAACATGAAATGTGATATCCAACTCTTTCCCGTTGCAAACCTGAGAGCCTTCCTATAGCATGAGATGTGATATCCAAGTCCTTCCCATTCCAATCCTGAGACCCTTCCTATAACATGAGATGTGATATCCAACTCCTTCCCATTCCAACCTGAGACCCTTCCTATAGCATGAGATGGGATATCCAACTCCTTCCAAATCCAATCCTGATACCCTTCCGATAGCATGAGATGTGATATCCCAATGCTTCTACCAAACCTGAGACCCATACTATGGCATGAGATGTGATATCAAACTCCTTCCCATTCCAATCCTGTGACCCTTCCTATAGCTTGAGATGTGATATCCAACTCCTTCCCATTCCAATTCTGAGACCCTTCCTATACAACGAGACTTGATATCTCAATGCTTCTAATACCAAACCTGAGACCCGTCCTATAACATGAGATGTGATATCCAAATCCTTCCCCTTCCAAACCTTAGACCCTTCCTTTATCATGAGATGTGATATCCAACTCCTTCCCATTCCAATCCTGAGACTCTTCCGATATCATGAGATGTGATATCTCAATGCTTCTAATATCAAACTTGAGACCCTCCCTATAGCATGAGATGTGATATCCAAGTCCTTCCCATTCCAATCCTGAGACCCTTCTTATAGCATGAGATGTGATATCTCAATGCTTGTAATACCAAACCTGAGACCCTTCCTATAACATGAGATGGGAATATCCAACTCCTTCCCATTCCAATCCTGAGACCCTTCCGATAGCAGAGATGTGATATCTCAATGCTTATACCAAACCTGAGATCCTTCCTATAACATGAGATGTGATATCCAACTCCTTCCCATTCCAATCCTGAGACACTTCCTATAGCATGAGATGTGATATCTCACTGCTTATACCAAACCTGAGACCCTTCCTATAGCATGAGATGTGATATCCAACTCCTTCCCATTCCAATCCTGAGACCCTTTCTATAGCATGAGATGTGATATCTCAATGCTTCTAATATCAAACTTGTGACCCTCCCTATAGCATGAGATGTGATACCCAAGTCCTTCCCATTCCAATCCTGAGACCCTTCCTACAACATGCGATGTGATGTCTCAATGCTTCTAATACCAAACCTGAGACTCTTCCTATAACATGAGATGGGATATCCAACTCCTTCCCATTCCAATCCTGAGACCCTTCCGATAGCAGAGATGTGATATCTCAATGCTTATACCAAACCTAAGACCCTTCCTATGGCATGAGATGTCATATACAACTCCTTCCCATTCCAATCCTGAGACCCTTCCTATAGCATGAGATGTGATATCTCAATGCTTATACCAAACCTGAGACCCTTCCTATAGCATGAGATGTGATATCCAACTCCTTCCCATTCCAATCCTGAGACCCTTCCTATAGCATGAGATGTGATGTCTCAATGCTTCTAATACCAAACCTGAGATCCTTCCTATAACATGAGATGTGATATCCAACTCCTTCCCATTCCAATCCCGAGACCCTTCCTATAGCATGAGATGTGATATCTCAATGCTTATACCAAACCTGAGACCCTTCCTATAGCATGAAATGTGATATCCAACTCCTTCCCATTCCAATCCTGAGACTCTTCCTATAGCATGAGATGTGATATCTCAATGCCTCTAATACCAAACCTGAGATCCTTCCTCTAACATGAAATGTGATATCCAACTCCTTCCCTTTCCAAACCTGAGAGCCTACCTATAGCATGAGATGTGATATCCAAGTCCTTCCCATTCCAATCCTTAGACCCTTCCTACAGCATGCAATATGATATCTCAATGATTCTAATAACAAACCTGAGACCCGTCCTATAACATGAGATGGGATATCCAACTCCTTCCCATTCCAATCCTGAGACACTTCCGATAGCAGAGATGTGATATCTCAATGCTTATACCAAACCTGAGACCCTTCCTATAACATGAGATGTGATATCCAACTCCTTCCCGGTCCAAACCTGAGACCCTTCCTATAGCATATGTGATATCCAACTCCTTCCCATTCCAAACATGAGACCCTTCCTATAGCAAGAGTGTAATATCCAACTCCTTCCCATTCCAATCCTGAGACCATTCCTATAGCATGAGATGTGATATCTCAATGCTTCTAATACCAAACCTGAGATCCTTCCTATGACATGAGATGTGATATCCAATTCCTCCCCATTCCAAACCTGAGAACCTTCCTACAGCATGCGATGTGATATCTCAATGCTTCTAATACCAAACCTGAGACCAGTCCTATAACATGAGATTGGATATCCAACTCCTTCCCCTTCCAAACCTGAGACTCTTCCTATAGCATGAGATGTGATATCCAACTTCTTCCCATTCCAATCCTGAGACCCTTCCTATAACATGAGATGTGATGTCTCAATGCTTCTAATACCAAACCTGAGATCTTTCCTATAACATGAGATGTGATATCCAACTCCTTCCCATTCCAATCCTGAGACCCTTCCTATAGCATGAGATGTGATATCTCAATGCTTATACCAAACCTGAGACCCTTCCTATAGCTTGAGATGTGATATCCAACTCCTTCCCATTCCAATCCTGAGACCCTTCCTATAGCATGAGATGTGATATCTCAAGGCCTCTAATACCAAACCTGAGATCCTTCCTCTAACATGAAATGGGATATCCAACTCCTTCCCCTTCCAAACCTGAGAGCCTTCCTATAACATGAAATGTGATATCCAATTCCTTCCCATTCCAACCTGAGACCCTTCCTATAGCATGAGATGGGATATCCAACTCCTTCCAAATCCAATACTGATACCCTTCCGATAGCATGAGATGTGATATCCCAATGCTTCTATTACCAAACCTGAGATCCTTCCTATAACATGAGATGTGATTTCCAAATCCTTCCACTTCCAAACCTGAGACCCTCCCTTTAGCATGAGATGTGATATCCAACTCCTTCCCATTCCAATCCTGAGACCCTTCTGATAGCATGAGATGTGATATTTCAATGCCTCTAATACCAAACCTGAGATCCTACCTCTAACATGAAATGTGATATCCATCTCCTTCCCTTTCCAATCCTGAGACCCTACCTATAGCTTGAGATGTGATATCCAACTCCTTCCCATTCCAATTCTGAGACCCTTCCTATACCATGAGACTTGATATCTCAATGCTTCTAATACCAAACCTGAGACCCGTCCTATAACATGAGATGTGATATCCAAATCCTTCCCCTTCCAAACCTTAGACCCTTCCTTTATCATGAGATGTGATATCCAATTCCTTCCCATTCCAATCCTGAGACCCTACCGATATCATGAGATTTGTTATCTCAATGCTTCTAATATCAAACTTGAGACCCTCCCTATAACATGAGATGTGACATCCAAGTCCTCCCCATTCCAATCCTGAGACCCTTCCTATAGCATGAGATGTGATATCTCAATGCTTCTAATACCAAACCTGAGACCCTTCCTATAACATGATTTGGGATATCCAACTCCTTCCCATTCCAATCCTGAGACCCTTCCGATAGCAGAGATGTGATATCTCAATGCTTATACCAAACCTGAGACCCTTCCTATGGCCTGAGATGTCATATGCAACTCCTTCCCATTCCAATCCTGAGACCCTTCCTATAGCATTAGATGTGATATCTCAATGCTTATACCAAATCTGAGACCCTTCCTATAGCATGAGATGTGATATCCAACTTCTTCCCATTCCAATCCTGAGACTCTTCCTATAGCATGAGATGTGATGTCTCAATTCTTCTAATACCAAACCTGAGATCCTTCCTATAACATGAGATGTGATATCCAACTCCTTCCCATTCCAATCCTGAGACCCTTATGATAGCATGAGATGTGATATCTCAATGCTTCTATTACCAAACCTGAGATCCTTCCTATAACATGAGATGTGATTTCCAAATCCTTCCACTTCCAAACCTGAGACCCTCCCTTTAGCATGAGATGTGATATCCAACTCCTTCCCATTCCAATCCTGAGACCCTTCTGATAGCATGAGATGTGATATTTCAATGCCTCTAATACCAAACCTGAGATCCTACCTCTAACATGAAATGTGATATCCATCTCCTTCCCTTTCCAAACCTGAGACCCTGCCTATAGCATGAGATGTGATATCCAAGTCCTTCCCATTCCAATCCTGAGACCCTTCCTATAGCATGTGATGTGATATCTCAATGCTTATACCAAATCTGAGACCCTTCCTATAGCATGAGATGTGATATCCAACTCCTTCCCATTCCAATCCTGAGACCCTTCCTATAGCATGAGATGTGATGTCTCAATGCTTCTAATACCAAACCTGAGATCCTTCCTATAACATGAGATGTGATATCCAACTCCTTCCCATTCCAATCCTGAGACCCTTATGATAGCATGAGATGTGATATCTCAATGCCTCTAATACCAAACCTGAGATACTTCCGATAGCATGAGATGTGATATCTCAATGCTTCTAATACCAAACCTGAGATCCTTCCTATAACATGAGATGTGATTTCCAAATCCTTCCCCTTCCAAACCTGAGACCCTCCCTTTAGCATGAGATGTGATATCCAACTCCTTCCCATTCCAATCCTGAGACCCATCTGATAGCATGAGATGTGATATTTCAATGCCTCTAATACCAAACCTGAGATCCTACCTCTAACATGAAATGTGATATCCATCTCCTTCCCTTTCCAAACCTGAGACCCTGCCTATAGCATGAGATGTGATATCCAAGTCCTTTCCATTCCAATCCTGAGACCCTTCCTATAGCATGTGATGTGATATCTCAATGCTTATACCAAACCTGAGACCCTTCCTATGGCATGAGATGTCATATACAACTCCTTCCCATTCCAATCCTGAGACCCTTCCTATAGCATGAGATGTGATATCTCAATGCTTATACCAAACCTGAGACCCTTCCTATAGCATGAGATGTGATATCCAACTTCTTCCCATTCCAATCCTGAGACCCTTCCTATGACATGAGATGTGATGTCGCAATGCTTCTAATACCAAACCTGAGATCTTTCCTATAACATGAGATGTGATATCCAACTCCTTCCCATTCCAATCCTGAGACCCTTCCTATAGCATGAGATGTGATATCACAATGCTTATACCAAACCTGAGACCGTTCCTATAGCTTGAGATGTGATATCCAACTCCTTCCCATTCCAATCCTGAGACCCTTCCTATAGCATGAGATGTGATATCTCAAGGCCTCTAATACCAAACCTGAGATCGTTCCTCTAACATGAAATGTGATATCCAACTCCTTCCCCTTCCAAACCTGAGAGCCTTCCTATAACATGAGATGTGACATCCAAGTCCTCCCCATTCCAATCCTGAGACCCTTCCTATAGCATGAGATGTGATATCTCAATGCTTCTAATACCAAACCTGAGACCCTTCCTATAACATGATTTGGGATATCCAACTCCTTCCCATTCCAATCCTGAGACCCTTCCGATAGCAGAGATGTGATATCTCAATGCTTATACCAAACCTGAGACCCTTCCTATGGCCTGAGATGTCATATGCAACTCCTTCCCATTCCAATCCTGAGACCCTTCCTATAGCATTAGATGTGATATCTCAATGCTTATACCAAATCTGAGACCCTTCCTATAGCATGAGATGTGATATCCAACTTCTTCCAATTCCAATCCTGAGACCCTTCCTATAGCATGAGATGTGATGTCTCAATTCTTCTAATACCAAACCTGAGATCCTTCCTATAACATGAGATGTGATATCCAACTCCTTCCCATTCCAATCCTGAGACCCTTATGATAGCATGAGATGTGATATCTCAATGCTTCTATTACCAAACCTGAGATCCTTCCTATAACATGAGATGTGATTTCCAAATCCTTCCACTTCCAAACCTGAGACCCTCCCTTTAGCATGAGATGTGATATCCAACTCCTTCCCATTCCAATCCTGAGACCCTTCTGATAGCATGAGATGTGATATTTCAATGCCTCTAATACCAAACCTGAGATCCTACCTCTAACATGAAATGTGATATCCATCTCCTTCCCTTTCCAAACCTGAGACCCTGCCTATAGCATGAGATGTGATATCCAAGTCCTTCCCATTCCAATCCTGAGACCCTTCCTATAGCATGTGATGTGATATCTCAATGCTTATACCAAATCTGAGACCCTTCCTATAGCATGAGATGTGATATCCAACTCCTTCCCATTCCAATCCTGAGACCCTTCCTATAGCATGAGATGTGATGTCTCAATGCTTCTAATACCAAACCTGAGATCCTTCCTATAACATGAGATGTGATATCCAACTCCTTCCCATTCCATTCCTGAGACCCTTATGATAGCATGAGATGTGATATCTCAATGCCTCTAATACCAAACCTGAGATACTTCCGATAGCATGAGATGTGATATCTCAATGCTTCTAATACCAAACCTGAGATCCTTCCTATAACATGAGATGTGATTTCCAAATCCTTCCCCTTCCAAACCTGAGACCCTCCCTTTAGCATGAGATGTGATATCCAACTCCTTCCCATTCCAATCCTGAGACCCATCTGATAGCATGAGATGTGATATTTCAATGCCTCTAATACCAAACCTGAGATCCTACCTCTAACATGAAATGTGATATCCATCTCCTTCCCTTTCCAAACCTGAGACCCTGCCTATAGCATGAGATGTGATATCCAAGTCCTTTCCATTCCAATCCTGAGACCCTTCCTATAGCATGTGATGTGATATCTCAATGCTTATACCAAACCTGAGACCCTTCCTATGGCATGAGATGTCATATACAACTCCTTCCCATTCCAATCCTGAGACCCTTCCTATAGCATGAGATGTGATATCTCAATGCTTATACCAAACCTGAGACCCTTCCTATAGCATGAGATGTGATATCCAACTTCTTCCCATTCCAATCCTGAGACCCTTCCTATAACATGAGATGTGATGTCGCAATGCTTCTAATACCAAACCTGAGATCTTTCCTATAACATGAGATGTGATATCCAACTCCTTCCCATTCCAATCCTGAGACCCTTCCTATAGCATGAGATGTGATATCACAATGCTTATACCAAACCTGAGACCGTTCCTATAGCTTGAGATGTGATATCCAACTCCTTCCCATTCCAATCCTGAGACCCTTCCTATAGCATGAGATGTGATATCTCAAGGCCTCTAATACCAAACCTGAGATCGTTCCTCTAACATGAAATGTGATATCCAACTCCTTCCCCTTCCAAACCTGAGAGCCTTCCTATAACATGAGATGTGACATCCAAGTCCTCCCCATTCCAATCCTGAGACCCTTCCTATAGCATGAGATGTGATATCTCAATGCTTCTAATACCAAACCTGAGACCCTTCCTATAACATGATTTGGGATATCCAACTCCTTCCCATTCCAATCCTGAGACCCTTCCGATAGCAGAGATATGATATCTCAATGCTTATACCAAACCTGAGAGCCTTCCTATGGCCTGAGATGTCATATGCAACTCCTTCCCATTCCAATCCTGAGACCCTTCCTATAGCATTAGATGTGATATCTCAATGCTTATACCAAATCTGAGACCCTTCCTATAGCATGAGATGTGATATCCAACTTCTTCCCATTCCAATCCTGAGACCCTTCCTATAGCATGAGATGTGATGTCTCAATTCTTCTAATACCAAACCTGAGATCCTTCCTATAACATGAGATGTGATATCCAACTCCTTCCCATTCCAATCCTGAGACCCTTATGATAGCATGAGATGTGATATCTCAATGCCTCTAATACCAAACCTGAGATACTTCTGATAGCATGAGATGTGATATCTCAATGCTTCTAATACCAAACCTGAGATCCTTCCTATAACATGAGATGTGATTTCCAAATCCTTCCACTTCCAAACCTGAGACCCTACCTTTAGCATGAGATGTGATATCCAACTCCTTCCCATTCCAATCCCGAGACCCTTCTGATAGCATGAGATGTGATATTTCAATGCCTCTAATACCAAACCTGAGATCCTACCTCTAACATGAAATGTGATATCCATCTCCTTCCCTTTCCAAACCTGAGACCCTGCCTATAGCATGAGATGTGATATCCAAGTCCTTCCCATTCCAATCCTGAGACCCTTCCTATAGCATGTGATGTGATATCTCAATGCTTAGTCCAAACCTGAGACCCTTCCTATGGCATGAGATGTCATATACAACTCCTTCCCATTCCAATCCTGAGACCCTTCCTATAGCATGAGATGTGATATCTCAATGCTTATACCAAACCTGAGACCCTTCCTATAGCATGAGATGTGATATCCAACTTCTTCCCATTCCAATCCTGAGACCCTTCCTATAACATGAGATGTGATGTCTCAATGCTTCTAATACCAAACCTGAGACCCTTCCTATAACATGAGATGGGATATCCAACTCCTTCCCATTCCAATCCTGAGACCCTTCCGATAGCAGAGATGTGATATCTCAATGCTTTTACCAAACCTGAGACCCTTCCTATGGCCTGAGATGTCATATACAACTCCTTCCCATTCCAATCCTGAGACCCTTCCTATAGCATGAGATGTGATATCTGAATGCTTATACCAAATCTGAGACCCTTCCTATAGCATGAGATGTGATATCCAACTCCTTCCCATTCCAATCCTGAGACCCTTCCTATAGCATGAGATGTGATGTCTCAATGCTTCTAATACCAAACCTGAGATCCTTCCTATAACATGAGATGTGATATCCAACTCCTTCCCATTCCAATCCTGAGACCCTTATGATAGCATGAGATGTGATATCTCAATGCCTCTAATACCAAACCTGAGATACTTCCGATAGCATGAGATGTGATATCTCAATGCTTCTAATACCAAACCTGAGATCCTTCCTATAACATGAGATGTGATTTCCAAATCCTTCCCCTTCCAAACCTGAGACCCTCCCTTTAGCATGAGATGTGATATCCAACTCCTTCCCATTCCAATCCTGAGACCCATCTGATAGCATGAGATGTGATATTTCAATGCCTCTAATACCAAACCTGAGATCCTACCTCTAACATGAAATGTGATATCCATCTCCTTCCCTTTCCAAACCTGGGACCCTGCCTATAGCATGAGATTTGATATCCAAGTCCTTTCCATTCCAATCCTGAGACCCTTCCTATAGCATGTGATGTGATATCTCAATGCTTATACCAAACCTGAGACCCTTCCTATGGCATGAGATGTCATATACAACTCCTTCCCATTCCAATCCTGAGACCCTTCCTATAGCATGAGATGTGATATCTCAATGCTTATACCAAACCGGAGACCCTTCCTATAGCATGAGATGTGATATCCAACTTCTTCCCATTCCAATCCTGAGACCCTTCCTATAACATGAGATGTGATGTCGCAATGCTTCTAATACCAAACCTGAGATCTTTCCTATAACATGAGATGTGATATCCAACTCCTTCCCATTCCAATCCTGAGACCCTTCCTATAGCATGAGATGTGATATCACAATGCTTATACCAAACCTGAGACCCTTCCTATAGCATGAGATGTGATATCTCAAGGCCTCTAATACCAAACCTGAGATCGTTCCTCTAACATGAAATGTGATATCCAACTCCTTCCCCTTGCAAACCAGAGAGCCTTCCTATAACATGAGATGTGATATCCAACTCCTTCCCATTCCAATCCTGAGACCCTTATGATAGCATGAGATGTGATATCTCAATACCTCTAATACCAAACCTGAGATACTTACGATAGCATGAGATGTGATATCTCAATGCTTCTAATACCAAACCTGAGATCCTTCCTATAACATGAGATGTGATTTCCAAATCCTTCCCCTTCCAAACCTGAGACCCTCCCTTTAGCATGAGATGTGATATCCAACTCCTTCCCATTCCAATCCTGAGACCCTTCTGATAGCATGAGATGTGATATTTCAATGCCTCTAATACCAAACCTGAGATCCTACCTCGAACATGAAATGTGATATCCATCTCCTTCCCTTTCCAAACCTGAGACCCTGCCTATAGCATGAGATGTGATATCCAAGTCCTTTCCATTCCAATCCTGAGACCCTTCCTATAGCATGTGATGTGATATCTCAATGCTTATACCAAACCTGAGACCCTTCCTATGGCATGAGATGTCATATACAACTCCTTCCCATTCCAAACCTGAGACCCTTCCTATAGCATGAGATGTGATATCTCAATGCTTATACCAAACCTGAGACCCTTCTTATAGCATGAGATGTGATATCCAACTTCTTCCCATTCCAATCCTGAGACCCTTCCTATAACATGAGATGTGATGTCGCAATGCTTCTAATACCAAACCTGAGATCTTTCCTATAACATGAGATGTGATATCCAACTCCTTCCCATTCCAATCCTGAGACCCTTCCTATAGCATGAGATGTGATATCACAATGCTTATACCAAACCTGAGACCGTCCCTTTAGCTTGAGATGTGATATCCAACTCCTTCCCATTCCAATCCTGAGACCCTTCCTATAGCATGAGATGTGATATCTCAAGGCCTCTAATACCAAACCTGAGATCGTTCCTCTAACATGAAATGTGATATCCAACTCCTTCCCCTTCCAAACCTGAGAGCCTTCCTATAGCATGAGATATGATAGCCAAGTCCTTCCAATTCCAATCCTGAGACCCTTCCTATAACATGAAATGTGATATCCAACTCCTTCCCATTCCAACCTGAGACCCTTCCTATAGCATGAGATGGGATATCTCAATGCTTCTAATACCAAACCTGAGACTCTTCCTATAGCATGAGATGTGATATCCAACTTCTTCCCATTCCAATCCTGAGACCCTTCCTATAACATGAGATGTGATGTCTCAATGCTTCTAATACCAAACCTGAGATCTTTCCTATAACATGAGATGTGATATCCAACTCCTTCCCATTCCAATCCTGAGACCCTTCCTATAGCATGAGATGTGATATCTCAATGCTTATACCAAACCTGAGACCCTTCCTATAGCTTGAGATGTGATATCCAACTCCTTCCCATTCCAATCCTGAGACCCTTCCTATAGCATGAGATGTGATATCTCAAGGCCTCTAATACCAAACCTGAGATCCTTCCTCTAACATGAAATGTGATATCCAACTCCTTCCCCTTCCAAACCTGAGAGCCTTCCTATAACATGAAATGTGATATCCAATTCCTTCCCATTCCAACCTGAGACCCTTCCTATAGCATGAGATGGGATATCCAACTCCTTCCAAATCCAATACTGATACCCTTCCGATAGCATGAGATGTGATATCCCAATGCTTCTACCAAACCTGAGACCCATACTATGGCATGAGATGTGATATCAAACTCCTTACTATTCCAATCCTGAGACCCTACCTATAGCTTGAGATGTGATATCCAACTCCTTCCCATTCCAATTCTGAGACCCTTCCTATACCATGAGACTTGATATCTCAATGCTTCTAATACCAAACCTGAGACCCGTCCTATAACATGAGATGTGATATCCAAATCCTTCCCCTTCCAAACCTTAGACCCTTCCTTTATCATGAGATGTGATATCCAATTCCTTCCCATTCCAATCCTGAGACCCTACCGATATCATGAGATTTGTTATCTCAATGCTTCTAATATCAAACTTGAGACCCTCCCTATAACATGAGATGTGACATCCAAGTCCTCCCCATTCCAATCCTGAGACCCTTCCTATAGCATGAGATGTGATATCTCAATGCTTCTAATACCAAACCTGAGACCCTTCCTATAACATGATTTGGGATATCCAACTCCTTCCCATTCCAATCCTGAGACCCTTCCGATAGCAGAGATGTGATATCTCAATGCTTATACCAAACCTGAGACCCTTCCTATGGCCTGAGATGTCATATGCAACTCCTTCCCATTCCAATCCTGAGACCCTTCCTATAGCATTAGATGTGATATCTCAATGCTTATACCAAATCTGAGACCCTTCCTATAGCATGAGATGTGATATCCAACTTCTTCCCATTCCAATCCTGAGACCCTTCCTATAGCATGAGATGTGATGTCTCAATTCTTCTAATACCAAACCTGAGATCCTTCCTATAACATGAGATGTGATATCCAACTCCTTCCCATTCCAATCCTGAGACCCTTATGATAGCATGAGATGTGATATCTCAATGCTTCTATTACCAAACCTGAGATCCTTCCTATAACATGAGATGTGATTTCCAAATCCTTCCACTTCCAAACCTGAGACCCTCCCTTTAGCATGAGATGTGATATCCAACTCCTTCCCATTCCAATCCTGAGACCCTTCTGATAGCATGAGATGTGATATTTCAATGCCTCTAATACCAAACCTGAGATCCTACCTCTAACATGAAATGTGATATCCATCTCCTTCCCTTTCCAAACCTGAGACCCTGCCTATAGCATGAGATGTGATATCCAAGTCCTTCCCATTCCAATCCTGAGACCCTTCCTATAGCATGTGATGTGATATCTCAATGCTTATACCAAATCTGAGACCCTTCCTATAGCATGAGATGTGATATCCAACTCCTTCCCATTCCAATCCTGAGACCCTTCCTATAGCATGAGATGTGATGTCTCAATGCTTCTAATACCAAACCTGAGATCCTTCCTATAACATGAGATGTGATATCCAACTCCTTCCCATTCCAATCCTGAGACCCTTATGATAGCATGAGATGTGATATCTCAATGCCTCTAATACCAAACCTGAGATACTTCCGATAGCATGAGATGTGATATCTCAATGCTTCTAATACCAAACCTGAGATCCTTCCTATAACATGAGATGTGATTTCCAAATCCTTCCCCTTCCAAACCTGAGACCCTCCCTTTAGCATGAGATGTGATATCCAACTCCTTCCCATTCCAATCCTGAGACCCATCTGATAGCATGAGATGTGATATTTCAATGCCTCTAATACCAAACCTGAGATCCTACCTCTAACATGAAATGTGATATCCATCTCCTTCCCTTTCCAAACCTGAGACCCTGCCTATAGCATGAGATGTGATATCCAAGTCCTTTCCATTCCAATCCTGAGACCC
Source organism: Ambystoma mexicanum (assembly GCF_040938575.1). NCBI lineage: Eukaryota > Metazoa > Chordata > Amphibia > Caudata > Ambystomatidae > Ambystoma > Ambystoma mexicanum. The sequence goes on along the minus strand of NW_027182466.1, from coordinate 11,665,937 downwards.
TTCCTATAGCATGTGATGTGATATCTCAATGCTTATACCAAACCTGAGACCCTTCCTATGGCATGAGATGTCATATACAACTCCTTCCCATTCCAATCCTGAGACCCTTCCTATAGCATGAGATGTGATATCTCAATGCTTATACCAAACCTGAGACCCTTCCTATAGCATGAGATGTGATATCCAACTTCTTCCCATTCCAATCCTGAGACCCTTCCTATAACATGAGATGTGATGTCGCAATGCTTCTAATACCAAACCTGAGATCTTTCCTATAACATGAGATGTGATATCCAACTCCTTCCCATTCCAATCCTGAGACCCTTCCTATAGCATGAGATGTGATATCACAATGCTTATACCAAACCTGAGACCGTTCCTATAGCTTGAGATGTGATATCCAACTCCTTCCCATTCCAATCCTGAGACCCTTCCTATAGCATGAGATGTGATATCTCAAGGCCTCTAATACCAAACCTGAGATCGTTCCTCTAACATGAAATGTGATATCCAACTCCTTCCCCTTCCAAACCTGAGAGCCTTCCTATAACATGAGATGTGACATCCAAGTCCTCCCCATTCCAATCCTGAGACCCTTCCTATAGCATGAGATGTGATATCTCAATGCTTCTAATACCAAACCTGAGACCCTTCCTATAACATGATTTGGGATATCCAACTCCTTCCCATTCCAATCCTGAGACCCTTCCGATAGCAGAGATGTGATATCTCAATGCTTATACCAAACCTGAGACCCTTCCTATGGCCTGAGATGTCATATGCAACTCCTTCCCATTCCAATCCCGAGACCCTTCCTATAGCATTAGATGTGATATCTCAATGCTTATACCAAATCTGAGACCCTTCCTATAGCATGAGATGTGATATCCAACTTCTTCCCATTCCAATCCTGAGACCCTTCCTATAGCATGAGATGTGATGTCTCAATTCTTCTAATACCAAACCTGAGATCCTTCCTATAACATGAGATGTGATATCCAACTCCTTCCCATTCCAATCCTGAGACCCTTATGATAGCATGAGATGTGATATCTCAATGCTTCTATTACCAAACCTGAGATCCTTCCTATAACATGAGATGTGATTTCCAAATCCTTCCACTTCCAAACCTGAGACCCTCCCTTTAGCATGAGATGTGATATCCAACTCCTTCCCATTCCAATCCTGAGACCCTTCTGATAGCATGAGATGTGATATTTCAATGCCTCTAATACCAAACCTGAGATCCTACCTCTAACATGAAATGTGATATCCATCTCCTTCCCTTTCCAAACCTGAGACCCTGCCTATAGCATGAGATGTGATATCCAAGTCCTTCCCATTCCAATCCTGAGACCCTTCCTATAGCATGTGATGTGATATCTCAATGCTTATACCAAATCTGAGACCCTTCCTATAGCATGAGATGTGATATCCAACTCCTTCCCATTCCAATCCTGAGACCCTTCCTATAGCATGAGATGTGATGTCTCAATGCTTCTAATACCAAACCTGAGATCCTTCCTATAACATGAGATGTGATATCCAACTCCTTCCCATTCCAATCCTGAGACCCTTATGATAGCATGAGATGTGATATCTCAATGCCTCTAATACAAACCTGAGATACTTCTGATAGCATGAGATGTGATATCTCAATGCTTCTAATACCAAACCTGAGATCCTTCCTATAACATGAGATGTGATTTCCAAATCCTTCCCCTTCCAAACCTGAGACCCTCCCTTTAGCATGAGATGTGATATCCAACTCCTTCCCATTCCAATCCTGAGACCCATCTGATAGCATGAGATGTGATATTTCAATGCCTCTAATACCAAACCTGAGATCCTACCTCTAACATGAAATGTGATATCCATCTCCTTCCCTTTCCAAACCTGAGACCCTGCCTATAGCATGAGATGTGATATCCAAGTCCTTTCCATTCCAATCCTGAGACCCTTCCTATAGCATGTGATGTGATATCTCAATGCTTATACCAAACCTGAGACCCTTCCTATGGCATGAGATGTCATATACAACTCCTTCCCATTCCAATCCTGAGACCCTTCCTATAGCATGAGATGTGATATCTCAATGCTTATACCAAACCTGAGACCCTTCCTATAGCATGAGATGTGATATCCAACTTCTTCCCATTCCAATCCTGAGACCCTTCCTATAACATGAGATGTGATGTCGCAATGCTTCTAATACCAAACCTGAGATCTTTCCTATAACATGAGATGTGATATCCAACTCCTTCCCATTCCAATCCTGAGACCCTTCCTATAGCATGAGATGTGATATCACAATGCTTATACCAAACCTGAGACCGTTCCTATAGCTTGAGATGTGATATCCAACTCCTTCCCATTCCAATCCTGAGACCCTTCCTATAGCATGAGATGTGATATCTCAAGGCCTCTAATACCAAACCTGAGATCGTTCCTCTAACATGAAATGTGATATCCAACTCCTTCCCCTTCCAAACCTGAGAGCCTTCCTATAACATGAGATGTGACATCCAAGTCCTCCCCATTCCAATCCTGAGACCCTTCCTATAGCATGAGATGTGATATCTCAATGCTTCTAATACCAAACCTGAGACCCTTCCTATAACATGATTTGGGATATCCAACTCCTTCCCATTCCAATCCTGAGACCCTTCCGATAGCAGAGATGTGATATCTCAATGCTTATACCAAACCTGAGAGCCTTCCTATGGCCTGAGATGTCATATGCCACTCCTTCCCATTCCAATCCTGAGACCCTTCCTATAGCATTTGATGTGATATCTCAATGCTTATACCAAATCTGAGACCCTTCCTATAGCATGAGATGTGATATCCAACTTCTTCCCATTCCAATCCTGAGACCCTTCCTATAGCATGAGATGTGATGTCTCAATTCTTCTAATACCAAACCTGAGATCCTTCCTATAACATGAGATGTGATATCCAACTCCTTCCCATTCCAATCCTGAGACCCTTATGATAGCATGAGATGTGATATCTCAATGCCTCTAATACCAAACCTGAGATACTTCTGATAGCATGAGATGTGATATCTCAATGCTTCTAATACCAAACCTGAGATCCTTCCTATAACATGAGATGTGATTTCCAAATCCTTCCACTTCCAAACCTGAGACCCTACCTTTAGCATGAGATGTGATATCCAACTCCTTCCCATTCCAATCCTGAGACCCTTCTGATAGCATGAGATGTGATATTTCAATGCCTCTAATACCAAACCTGAGATCCTACCTCTAACATGAAATGTGATATCCATCTCCTTCCCTTTCCAAACCTGATACCCTGCCTATAGCATGAGATGTGATATCCAAGTCCTTCCCATTCCAATCCTGAGACCCTTCCTATAGCATGTGATGTGATATCTCAATGCTTAGTCCAAACCTGAGACCCTTCCTATGGCATGAGATGTCATATACAACTCCTTCCCATTCCAATCCTGAGACCCTTCCTATAGCATGAGATGTGATATCTCAATGCTTATACCAAACCTGAGGCCCTTCCTATAGCATGAGATGTGATATCCAACTTCTTCCCATTCCAATCCTGAGACCCTTCCTATAACATGAGATGTGATGTCTCAATGCTTCTAATACCAAACCTGAGACCCTTCCTATAACATGAGATGGGATATCCAACTCCTTCCCATTCCAATCCTGAGACCCTTCCGATAGCAGAGATGTGATATCTCAATGCTTTTACCAAACCTGAGACCCTTCCTATGGCCTGAGATGTCATATACAACTCCTTCCCATTCCAATCCTGAGACCCTTCCTATAGCATGAGATGTGATTTCTCAATGCTTATACCAAATCTGAGACCCTTCCTATAGCATGAGATGTGATATCCAACTCCTTCCCATTCCAATCCTGAGACCCTTCCTATAGCATGAGATGTGATGTCTCAATGCTTCTAATACCAAACCTGAGATCCTTCCTATAACATGAGATGTGATATCCAACTCCTTCCCATTCCAATCCTGAGACCCTTATGATAGCATGAGATGTGATATCTCAATGCCTCTAATACCAAACCTGAGATACTTCCGATAGCATGAGATGTGATATCTCAATGCTTCTAATACCAAACCTGAGATCCTTCCTATAACATGAGATGTGATTTCCAAATCCTTCCCCTTCCAAACCTGAGACCCTCCCTTTAGCATGAGATGTGATATCCAACTCCTTCCCATTCCAATCCTGAGACCCATCTGATAGCATGAGATGTGATATTTCAATGCCTCTAATACCAAACCTGAGATCCTACCTCTAACATGAAATGTGATATCCATCTCCTTCCCTTTCCAAACCTGGGACCCTGCCTATAGCATGAGATTTGATATCCAAGTCCTTTCCATTCCAATCCTGAGACCCTTCCTATAGCATGTGATGTGATATCTCAATGCTTATAGCAAACCTGAGACCCTTCCTATGGCATGAGATGTCATATACAACTCCTTCCCATTCCAATCCTGAGACCCTTCCTATAGCATGAGATGTGATATCTCAATGCTTATACCAAACCTGAGACCCTTCCTATAGCATGAGATGTGATATCCAACTTCTTCCCATTCCAATCCTGAGACCCTTCCTATAACATGAGATGTGATGTCGCAATGCTTCTAATACCAAACCTGAGATCTTTCCTATAACATGAGATGTGATATCCAACTCCTTCCCATTCCAATCCTGAGACCCTTCCTATAGCATGAGATGTGATATCACAATGCTTATACCAAACCTGAGACCGTTCCTATAGCTTGAGATGTGATATCCAACTCCTTCCCATTCCAATCCTGAGACCCTTCCTATAGCATGAGATGTGATATCTCAAGGCCTCTAATACCAAACCTGAGATCGTTCCTCTAACATGAAATGTGATATCCAACTCCTTCCCCTTGCAAACCAGAGAGCCTTCCTATAACATAAGATGTGATATCCAACTCCTTCCCATTCCAATCCTGAGACCCTTATGATAGCATGAGATGTGATATCTCAATACCTCTAATACCAAACCTGAGATACTTACGATAGCATGAGATGTGATATCTCAATGCTTCTAATACCAAACCTGAGATCCTTCCTATAACATGAGATGTGATTTCCAAATCCTTCCCCTTCCAAACCTGAGACCCTCCCTTTAGCATGAGATGTGATATCCAACTCCTTCCCATTCCAATCCTGAGACCCTTCTGATAGCATGAGATGTGATATTTCAATGCCTCTAATACCAAACCTGAGATCCTACCTCGAACATGAAATGTGATATCCATCTCCTTCCCTTTCCAAACCTGAGACCCTGCCTATAGCATGAGATGTGATATCCAAGTCCTTTCCATTCCAATCCTGAGACCCTTCCTATAGCATGTGATGTGATATCTCAATGCTTATACCAAACCTGAGACCCTTCCTATGGCATGAGATGTCATATACAACTCCTTCCCATTCCAAACCTGAGACCCTTCCTATAGCATGAGATGTTATATCTCAATGCTTATACCAAACCTAAGACCCTTCTTATAGCATGAGATGTGATATCCAACTTCTTCCCATTCCAATCCTGAGACCCTTCCTATAACATGAGATGTGATGTCGCAATGCTTCTAATACCAAACCTGAGATCTTTCCTATAACATGAGATGTGATATCCAACTCCTTCCCATTCCAATCCTGAGACCCTTCCTATAGCATGAGATGTGATATCACAATGCTTATACCAAACCTGAGACCGTCCCTTTAGCTTGAGATGTGATATCCAACTCCTTCCCATTCCAATCCTGAGACCCTTCCTATAGCATGAGATGTGATATCTCAAGGCCTCTAATACCAAACCTGAGATCGTTCCTCTGACATGAAATGTGATATCCAACTCCTTCCCCTTCCAAACCTGAGAGCCTTCCTATAGCATGAGAGATGATAGCCAAGTCCTTCCAATTCCAATCCTGAGACCCTTCCTATAACATGAAATGTGATATCCAACTCCTTCCCATTCCAACCTGAGACCCTTCCTATAGCATGAGATGGGATATCTCAATGCTTCTAATACCAAACCTGAGACTCTTCCTATAACATGAGATGGGATATCCAACTCATTCCCATTCCAATCCTGAGACCCTTCCGATAGCAGAGATGTGATATCTCAATGCTTATACCAAACCTGAGACCCTTCCTATGGCCTGAGATGTCATATACAACTCCTTCCCATTCCAATCCTGAGACCCTTCCTATAGCATGAGATGTGATATCTCAAGGCCTCTAATACCAAACCTGAGATCCTTCCTCTAACATGAAATGTGATATCCAACTCCTTCCCCTTCCAAACCTGAGAGCCTTCCTATAACATGAAATGTGATATCCAATTCCTTCCCATTCCAACCTGAGACCCTTCCTATAGCATGAGATGGGATATCCAACTCCTTCCAAATCCAATACTGATACCCTTCCGATAGCATGAGATGTGATATCCCAATGCTTCTACCAAACCTGAGACCCATACTATGGCATGAGATGTGATATCAAACTCCTTACTATTCCAATCCTGAGACCCTACCTATAGCTTGAGATGTGATATCCAACTCCTTCCCATTCCAATTCTGAGACCCTTCCTATACCATGAGACTTGATATCTCAATGCTTCTAATACCAAACCTGAGACCCGTCCTATAACATGAGATGTGATATCCAAATCCTTCCCCTTCCAAACCTTAGACCCTTCCTTTATCATGAGATGTGATATCCAATTCCTTCCCATTCCAATCCTGAGACCCTACCGATATCATGAGATTTGTTATCTCAATGCTTCTAATATCAAACTTGAGACCCTCCCTATAACATGAGATGTGACATCCAAGTCCTCCCCATTCCAATCCTGAGACCCTTCCTATAGCATGAGATGTGATATCTCAATGCTTCTAATACCAAACCTGAGACCCTTCCTATAACATGATTTGGGATATCCAACTCCTTCCCATTCCAATCCTGAGACCCTTCCGATAGCAGAGATGTGATATCTCAATGCTTATACCAAACCTGAGACCCTTCCTATGGCCTGAGATGTCATATGCAACTCCTTCCCATTCCAATCCTGAGACCCTTCCTATAGAATTAGATGTGATATCTCAATGCTTATACCAAATCTGAGACCCTTCCTATAGCATGAGATGTGATATCCAACTTCTTCCCATTCCAATCCTGAGACCCTTCCTATAGCATGAGATGTGATGTCTCAATTCTTCTAATACCAAACCTGAGATCCTTCCTATAACATGAGATGTGATATCCAACTCCTTCCCATTCCAATCCTGAGACCCTTATGATAGCATGAGATGTGATATCACAATGCTTCTATTACCAAACCTGAGATCATTCCTATAACATGAGATGTGATTTCCAAATCCTTCCACTTCCAAACCTGAGACCCTCCCTTTAGCATGAGATGTGATATCCAACTCCTTCCCATTCCAATCCTGAGACCCTTCTGATAGCATGAGATGTGATATTTCAATGCCTCTAATACCAAACCTGAGATCCTACCTCTAACATGAAATGTGATATCCATCCCCTTCCCTTTCCAAACCTGAGACCCTGCCTATAGCATGAGATGTGATATCCAAGTCCTTCCCATTCCAATCCTGAGACCCTTCCTATAGCATGTGATGTGATATCTCAATGCTTATACCAAATCTGAGACCCTTCCTATAGCATGAGATGTGATATCCAACTCCTTCCCATTCCAATCCTGAGACCCTTCCTATAGCATGAGATGTGATGTCTCAATGCTTCTAATACCAAACCTGAGATCCTTCCTATAACATGAGATGTGATATCCAACTCCTTCCCATTCCAATCCTGAGACCCTTATGATAGCATGAGATGTGATATCTCAATGCCTCTAATACCAAACCTGAGATACTTCCGATAGCATGAGATGTGATATCTCAATGCTTCTAATACCAAACCTGAGATCCTTCCTATAACATGAGATGTGATTTCCAAATCCTTCCCCTTCCAAACCTGAGACCCTCCCTTTAGCATGAGATGTGATATCCAACTCCTTCCCATTCCAATCCTGAGACCCATCTGATAGCATGAGATGTGATATTTCAATGCCTCTAATACCAAACCTGAGATCCTACCTCTAACATGAAATGTGATATCCATCTCCTTCCCTTTCCAAACCTGAGACCCTGCCTATAGCATGAGATGTGATATCCAAGTCCTTTCCATTCCAATCCTGAGACCCTTCCTATAGCATGTGATGTGATATCTCAATGCTTATACCAAACCTGAGACCCTTCCTATGGCATGAGATGTCATATACAACTCCTTCCCATTCCAATCCTGAGACCCTTCCTATAGCATGAGATGTGATATCTCAATGCTTATACCAAACCTGAGACCCTTCCTATAGCATGAGATGTGATATCCAACTTCTTCCCATTCCAATCCTGAGACACTTCCTATAACATGAGATGTGATGTCGCAATGCTTCTAATACCAAACCTGAGATCTTTCCTATAACATGAGATGTGATATCCAACTCCTTCCCATTCCAATCCTGAGACCCTTCCTATAGCATGAGATGTGATATCACAATGCTTATACCAAACCTGAGACCGTTCCTATAGCTTGAGATGTGATATCCAACTCCTTCCCATTCCAATCCTGAGACCCTTCCTATAGCATGAGATGTGATATCTCAAGGCCTCTAATACCAAACCTGAGATCGTTCCTCTAACATGAAATGTGATATCCAACTCCTTCCCCTTCCAAACCTGAGAGCCTTCCTATAACATGAGATGTGACATCCAAGTCCTCCCCATTCCAATCCTGAGACCCTTCCTATAGCATGAGATGTGATATCTCAATGCTTCTAATACCAAACCTGAGACCCTTCCTATAACATGATTTGGGATATCCAACTCCTTCCCATTCCAATCCTGAGACCCTTCCGATAGCAGAGATGTGATATCTCAATGCTTATACCAAACCTGAGACCCTTCCTATGGCCTGAGATGTCATATGCAACTCCTTCCCATTCCAATCCCGAGACCCTTCCTATAGCATTAGATGTGATATCTCAATGCTTATACCAAATCTGAGACCCTTCCTATAGCATGAGATGTGATATCCAACTTCTTCCCATTCCAATCCTGAGACCCTTCCTATAGCATGAGATGTGATGTCTCAATTCTTCTAATACCAAACCTGAGATCCTTCCTATAACATGAGATGTGATATCCAACTCCTTCCAATTCCAATCCTGAGACCCTTATGATAGCATGAGATGTGATATCTCAATGCTTCTATTACCAAACCTGAGATCCTTCCTATAACATGAGATGTGATTTCCAAATCCTTCCACTTCCAAACCTGAGACCCTCCCTTTAGCATGAGATGTGATATCCAACTCCTTCCCATTCCAATCCTGAGACCCTTCTGATAGCATGAGATGTGATATTTCAATGCCTCTAATACCAAACCTGAGATCCTACCTCTAACATGAAATGTGATATCCATCTCCTTCCCTTTCCAAACCTGAGACCCTGCCTATAGCATGAGATGTGATATCCAAGTCCTTCCCATTCCAATCCTGAGACCCTTCCTATAGCATGTGATGTGATATCTCAATGCTTATACCAAATCTGAGACCCTTCCTATAGCATGAGATGTGATATCCAACTCCTTCCCATTCCAATCCTGAGACCCTTCCTATAGCATGAGATGTGATATCCAACTCCTTCCCATTCCAATCCTGAGACCCTTATGATAGCATGAGATGTGATATCTCAATGCCTCTAATACAAACCTGAGATACTTCCGATAGCATGAGATGTGATATCTCAATGCTTCTAATACCAAACCTGAGATCCTTCCTATAACATGAGATGTGATTTCCAAATCCTTCCCCTTCCAAACCTGAGACCCTCCCTTTAGCATGAGATGTGATATCCAACTCCTTCCCATTCCAATCCTGAGACCCATCTGATAGCATGAGATGTGATATTTCAATGCCTCTAATACCAAACCTGAGATCCTACCTCTAACATGAAATGTGATATCCATCTCCTTCCCTTTCCAAACCTGAGACCCTGCCTATAGCATGAGATGTGATATCCAAGTCCTTTCCATTCCAATCCTGAGACCCTTCCTATAGCATGTGATGTGATATCTCAATGCTTATACCAAACCTGAGACCCTTCCTATGGCATGAGATGTCATATACAACTCCTTCCCATTCCAATCCTGAGACCCTTCCTATAGCATGAGATGTGATATCTCAATGCTTATACCAAACCTGAGACCCTTCCTATGGCATGAGATGTCATATACAACTCCTTCCCATTCCAATCCTGAGACCCTTCCTATAACATGAGATGTGATGTTGCAATGCTTCTAATACCAAACCTGAGATCTTTCCTATAACATGAGATGTGATATCCAACTCCTTCCCATTCCAATCCTGAGACCCTTCCTATAGCATGAGATGTGATATCACAATGCTTATACCAAACCTGAGACCGTTCCTATAGCTTGAGATGTGATATCCAACTCCTTCCCATTCCAATCCTGAGACCCTTCCTATAGCATGAGATGTGATATCTCAAGGCCTCTAATACCAAACCTGAGATCGTTCCTCTAACATGAAATGTGATATCCAACTCCTTCCCCTTCCAAACCTGAGAGCCTTCCTATAACATGAGATGTGACATCCAAGTCCTCCCCATTCCAATCCTGAGACCCTTCCTATAGCATGAGATGTGATATCTCAATGCTTCTAATACCAAACCTGAGACCCTTCCTATAACATGATTTGGGATATCCAACTCCTTCCCATTCCAATCCTGAGACCCTTCCGATAGCAGAGATGTGATATCTCAATGCTTATACCAAACCTGAGAGCCTTCCTATGGCCTGAGATGTCATATGCCACTCCTTCCCATTCCAATCCTGAGACCCTTCCTATAGCATTAGATGTGATATCTCAATGCTTATACCAAATCTGAGACCCTTCCTATAGCATGAGATGTGATATCCAACTTCTTCCCATTCCAATCCTGAGACCCTTCCTATAGCATGAGATGTGATGTCTCAATTCTTCTAATACCAAACCTGAGATCCTTCCTATAACATGAGATGTGATATCCAACTCCTTCCCATTCCAATCCTGAGACCCTTATGATAGCATGAGATGTGATATCTCAATGCCTCTAATACCAAACCTGAGATACTTCTGATAGCATGAGATGTGATATCTCAATGCTTCTAATACCAAACCTGAGATCCTTCCTATAACATGAGATGTGATTTCCAAATCCTTCCACTTCCAAACCTGAGACCCTACCTTTAGCATGAGATGTGATATCCAACTCCTTCCCATTCCAATCCTGAGACCCTTCTGATAGCATGAGATGTGATATTTCAATGCCTCTAATACCAAACCTGAGATCCTACCTCTAACATGAAATGTGATATCCATCTCCTTCCCTTTCCAAACCTGAGACCCTGCCTATAGCATGAGATGTGATATCCAAGTCCTTCCCATTCCAATCCTGAGACCCTTCCTATAGCATGTGATGTGATATCTCAATGCTTAGTCCAAACCTGAGACCCTTCCTATGGCATGAGATGTCATATACAACTCCTTCCCATTCCAATCCTGAGACCCTTCCTATAGCATGAGATGTGATATCTCAATGCTTATACCAAACCCGAGGCCCTTCCTATAGCATGAGATGTGATATCCAACTTCTTCCCATTCCAATCCTGAGACCCTTCCTATAACATGAGATGTGATGTCTCAATGCTTCTAATACCAAACCTGAGACCCTTCCTATAACATGAGATGGGATATCCAACTCCTTCCCATTCCAATCCTGAGACCCTTCCGATAGCAGAGATGTGATATCTCAATGCTTTTACCAAACCTGAGACCCTTCCTATGGCCTGAGATGTCATATACAACTCCTTCCCATTCCAATCCTGAGACCCTTCCTATAGCATGAGATGTGATATCTCAATGCTTATACCAAATCTGAGACCCTTCCTATAGCATGAGATGTGATATCCAACTCCTTCCCATTCCAATCCTGAGACCCTTCCTATAGCATGAGATGTGATGTCTCAATGCTTCTAATACCAAACCTGAGATCCTTCCTATAACATGAGATGTGATATCCAACTCCTTCCCATTCCAATCCTGAGACCCTTATGATAGCATGAGATGTGATATCTCAATGCCTCTAATACCAAACCTGAGATACTTCCGATAGCATGAGATGTGATATCTCAATGCTTCTAATACCAAACCTGAGATCCTTCCTATAACATGAGATGTGATTTCCAAATCCTTCCCCTTCCAAACCTGAGACCCTCCCTTTAGCATGAGATGTGATATCCAACTCCTTCCCATTCCAATCCTGAGACCCATCTGATAGCATGAGATGTGATATTTCAATGCCTCTAATACCAAACCTGAGATCCTACCTCTAACATGAAATGTGATATCCATCTCCTTCCCTTTCCAAACCTGGGACCCTGCCTATAGCATGAGATTTGATATCCAAGTCCTTTCCATTCCAATCCTGAGACCCTTCCTATAGCATGTGATGTGATATCTCAATGCTTATACCAAACCTGAGACCCTTCCTATGGCATGAGATGTCATATACAACTCCTTCCCATTCCAATCCTGAGACCCTTCCTATAGCATGAGATGTGATATCTCAATGCTTATACCAAACCTGAGACCCTTCCTATAGCATGAGATGTGATATCCAACTTCTTCCCATTCCAATCCTGAGACCCTTCCTATAACATGAGATGTGATGTCGCAATGCTTCTAATACCAAACCTGAGATCTTTCCTATAACATGAGATGTGATATCCAACTCCTTCCCATTCCAATCCTGAGACCCTTCCTATAGCATGAGATGTGATATCACAATGCTTATACCAAACCTGAGACCGTTCCTATAGCTTGAGATGTGATATCCAACTCCTTCCCATTCCAATCCTGAGACCCTTCCTATAGCATGAGATGTGATATCTCAAGGCCTCTAATACCAAACCTGAGATCGTTCCTCTAACATGAAATGTGATATCCAACTCCTTCCCCTTGCAAACCAGAGAGCCTTCCTATAACATAAGATGTGATATCCAACTCCTTCCCATTCCAATCCTGAGACCCTTATGATAGCATGAGATGTGATATCTCAATACCTCTAATACCAAACCTGAGATACTTACGATAGCATGAGATGTGATATCTCAATGCTTCTAATACCAAACCTGAGATCCTTCCTATAACATGAGATGTGATTTCCAAATCCTTCCCCTTCCAAACCTGAGACCCTCCCTTTAGCATGAGATGTGATATCCAACTCCTTCCCATTCCAATCCTGAGACCCTTCTGATAGCATGAGATGTGATATTTCAATGCCTCTAATACCAAACCTGAGATCCTACCTCGAACATGAAATGTGATATCCATCTCCTTCCCTTTCCAAACCTGAGACCCTGCCTATAGCATGAGATGTGATATCCAAGTCCTTTCCATTCCAATCCTGAGACCCTTCCTATAGCATGTGATGTGATATCTCAATGCTTATACCAAACCTGAGACCCTTCCTATGGCATGAGATGTCATATACAACTCCTTCCCATTCCAAACCTGAGACCCTTCCTATAGCATGAGATGTTATATCTCAATGCTTATACCAAACCTAAGACCCTTCTTATAGCATGAGATGTGATATCCAACTTCTTCCCATTCCAATCCTGAGACCCTTCCTATAACATGAGATGTGATGTCGCAATGCTTCTAATACCAAACCTGAGATCTTTCCTATAACATGAGATGTGATATCCAACTCCTTCCCATTCCAATCCTGAGACCCTTCCTATAGCATGAGATGTGATATCACAATGCTTATACCAAACCTGAGACCGTCCCTTTAGCTTGAGATGTGATATCCAACTCCTTCCCATTCCAATCCTGAGACCCTTCCTATAGCATGAGATGTGATATCTCAAGGCCTCTAATACCAAACCTGAGATCGTTCCTCTGACATGAAATGTGATATCCAACTCCTTCCCCTTCCAAACCTGAGAGCCTTCCTATAGCATGAGAGATGATAGCCAAGTCCTTCCAATTCCAATCCTGAGACCCTTCCTATAACATGAAATGTGATATCCAACTCCTTCCCATTCCAACCTGAGACCCTTCCTATAGCATGAGATGGGATATCTCAATGCTTCTAATACCAAACCTGAGACTCTTCCTATAACATGAGATGGGATATCCAACTCATTCCCATTCCAATCCTGAGACCCTTCTGATAGCAGAGATGTGATATCTCAATGCTTATACCAAACCTGAGACCCTTCCTATGGCCTGAGATGTCATATACAACTCCTTCCCATTCCAATCCTGAGACCCTTCCTATAGCATGAGATGTGATATCTCAAGGCCTCTAATACCAAACCTGAGATCCTTCCTCTAACATGAAATGTGATATCCAACTCCTTCCCCTTCCAAACCTGAGAGCCTTCCTATAACATGAAATGTGATATCCAATTCCTTCCCATTCCAACCTGAGACCCTTCCTATAGCATGAGATGGGATATCCAACTCCTTCCAAATCCAATACTGATACCCTTCCGATAGCATGAGATGTGATATCCCAATGCTTCTACCAAACCTGAGACCCATACTATGGCATGAGATGTGATATCAAACTCCTTACTATTCCAATCCTGAGACCCTACCTATAGCTTGAGATGTGATATCCAACTCCTTCCCATTCCAATTCTGAGACCCTTCCTATACCATGAGACTTGATATCTCAATGCTTCTAATACCAAACCTGAGACCCGTCCTATAACATGAGATGTGATATCCAAATCCTTCCCCTTCCAAACCTTAGACCCTTCCTTTATCATGAGATGTGATATCCAATTCCTTCCCATTCCAATCCTGAGACCCTACCGATATCATGAGATTTGTTATCTCAATGCTTCTAATATCAAACTTGAGACCCTCCCTATAACATGAGATGTGACATCCAAGTCCTCCCCATTCCAATCCTGAGACCCTTCCTATAGCATGAGATGTGATATCTCAATGCTTCTAATACCAAACCTGAGACCCTTCCTATAACATGATTTGGGATATCCAACTCCTTCCCATTCCAATCCTGAGACCCTTCCGATAGCAGAGATGTGATATCTCAATGCTTATACCAAACCTGAGACCCTTCCTATGGCCTGAGATGTCATATGCAACTCCTTCCCATTCCAATCCTGAGACCCTTCCTATAGAATTAGATGTGATATCTCAATGCTTATACCAAATCTGAGACCCTTCCTATAGCATGAGATGTGATATCCAACTTCTTCCCATTCCAATCCTGAGACCCTTCCTATAGCATGAGATGTGATGTCTCAATTCTTCTAATACCAAACCTGAGATCCTTCCTATAACATGAGATGTGATATCCAACTCCTTCCCATTCCAATCCTGAGACCCTTATGATAGCATGAGATGTGATATCACAATGCTTCTATTACCAAACCTGAGATCATTCCTATAACATGAGATGTGATTTCCAAATCCTTCCACTTCCAAACCTGAGACCCTCCCTTTAGCATGAGATGTGATATCCAACTCCTTCCCATTCCAATCCTGAGACCCTTCTGATAGCATGAGATGTGATATTTCAATGCCTCTAATACCAAACCTGAGATCCTACCTCTAACATGAAATGTGATATCCATCTCCTTCCCTTTCCAAACCTGAGACCCTGCCTATAGCATGAGATGTGATATCCAAGTCCTTCCCATTCCAATCCTGAGACCCTTCCTATAGCATGTGATGTGATATCTCAATGCTTATACCAAATCTGAGACCCTTCCTATAGCATGAGATGTGATATCCAACTCCTTCCCATTCCAATCCTGAGACCCTTCCTATAGCATGAGATGTGATGTCTCAATGCTTCTAATACCAAACCTGAGATCCTTCCTATAACATGAGATGTGATATCCAACTCCTTCCCATTCCAATCCTGAGACCCTTATGATAGCATGAGATGTGATATCTCAATGCCTCTAATACCAAACCTGAGATACTTCCGATAGCATGAGATGTGATATCTCAATGCTTCTAATACCAAACCTGAGATCCTTCCTATAACATGAGATGTGATTTCCAAATCCTTCCCCTTCCAAACCTGAGACCCTCCCTTTAGCATGAGATGTGATATCCAACTCCTTCCCATTCCAATCCTGAGACCCATCTGATAGCATGAGATGTGATATTTCAATGCCTCTAATACCAAACCTGAGATCCTACCTCTAACATGAAATGTGATATCCATCTCCTTCCCTTTCCAAACCTGAGACCCTGCCTATAGCATGAGATGTGATATCCAAGTCCTTTCCATTCCAATCCTGAGACCCTTCCTATAGCATGTGATGTGATATCTCAATGCTTATACCAAACCTGAGACCCTTCCTATGGCATGAGATGTCATATACAACTCCTTCCCATTCCAATCCTGAGACCCTTCCTATAGCATGAGATGTGATATCTCAATGCTTATACCAAACCTGAGACCCTTCCTATAGCATGAGATGTGATATCCAACTTCTTCCCATTCCAATCCTGAGACACTTCCTATAACATGAGATGTGATGTCGCAATGCTTCTAATACCAAACCTGAGATCTTTCCTATAACATGAGATGTGATATCCAACTCCTTCCCATTCCAATCCTGAGACCCTTCCTATAGCATGAGATGTGATATCACAATGCTTATACCAAACCTGAGACCGTTCCTATAGCTTGAGATGTGATATCCAACTCCTTCCCATTCCAATCCTGAGACCCTTCCTATAGCATGAGATGTGATATCTCAAGGCCTCTAATACCAAACCTGAGATCGTTCCTCTAACATGAAATGTGATATCCAACTCCTTCCCCTTCCAAACCTGAGAGCCTTCCTATAACATGAGATGTGACATCCAAGTCCTCCCCATTCCAATCCTGAGACCCTTCCTATAGCATGAGATGTGATATCTCAATGCTTCCAATACCAAACCTGAGACCCTTCCTATAACATGATTTGGGATATCCAACTCCTTCCCATTCCAATCCTGAGACCCTTCCGATAGCAGAGATGTGATATCTCAATGCTTATACCAAACCTGAGACCCTTCCTATGGCCTGAGATGTCATATGCAACTCCTTCCCATTCCAATCCCGAGACCCTTCCTATAGCATTAGATGTGATATCTCAATGCTTATACCAAATCTGAGACCCTTCCTATAGCATGAGATGTGATATCCAACTTCTTCCCATTCCAATCCTGAGACCCTTCCTATAGCATGAGATGTGATGTCTCAATTCTTCTAATACCAAACCTGAGATCCTTCCTATAACATGAGATGTGATATCCAACTCCTTCCAATTCCAATCCTGAGACCCTTATGATAGCATGAGATGTGATATCTCAATGCTTCTATTACCAAACCTGAGATCCTTCCTATAACATGAGATGTGATTTCCAAATCCTTCCACTTCCAAACCTGAGACCCTCCCTTTAGCATGAGATGTGATATCCAACTCCTTCCCATTCCAATCCTGAGACCCTTCTGATAGCATGAGATGTGATATTTCAATGCCTCTAATACCAAACCTGAGATCCTACCTCTAACATGAAATGTGATATCCATCTCCTTCCCTTTCCAAACCTGAGACCCTGCCTATAGCATGAGATGTGATATCCAAGTCCTTCCCATTCCAATCCTGAGACCCTTCCTATAGCATGTGATGTGATATCTCAATGCTTATACCAAATCTGAGACCCTTCCTATAGCATGAGATGTGATATCCAACTCCTTCCCATTCCAATCCTGAGACCCTTCCTATAGCATGAGATGTGATATCCAACTCCTTCCCATTCCAATCCTGAGACCCTTATGATAGCATGAGATGTGATATCTCAATGCCTCTAATACAAACCTGAGATACTTCCGATAGCATGAGATGTGATATCTCAATGCTTCTAATACCAAACCTGAGATCCTTCCTATAACATGAGATGTGATTTCCAAATCCTTCCCCTTCCAAACCTGAGACCCTCCCTTTAGCATGAGATGTGATATCCAACTCCTTCCCATTCCAATCCTGAGACCCATCTGATAGCATGAGATGTGATATTTCAATGCCTCTAATACCAAACCTGAGATCCTACCTCTAACATGAAATGTGATATCCATCTCCTTCCCTTTCCAAACCTGAGACCCTGCCTATAGCATGAGATGTGATATCCAAGTCCTTTCCATTCCAATCCTGAGACCCTTCCTATAGCATGTGATGTGATATCTCAATGCTTATACCAAACCTGAGACCCTTCCTATGGCATGAGATGTCATATACAACTCCTTCCCATTCCAATCCTGAGACCCTTCCTATAGCATGAGATGTGATATCTCAATGCTTATACCAAACCTGAGACCCTTCCTATGGCATGAGATGTCATATACAACTCCTTCCCATTCCAATCCTGAGACCCTTCCTATAACATGAGATGTGATGTTGCAATGCTTCTAATACCAAACCTGAGATCTTTCCTATAACATGTGATGTGATATCCAACTCCTTCCCATTCCAATCCTGAGACCCTTCCTATAGCATGAGATGTGATATCACAATGCTTATACCAAACCTGAGACCGTTCCTATAGCTTGAGATGTGATATCCAACTCCTTCCCATTCCAATCCTGAGACCCTTCCTATAGCATGAGATGTGATATCTCAAGGCCTCTAATACCAAACCTGAGATCGTTCCTCTAACATGAAATGTGATATCCAACTCCTTCCCCTTCCAAACCTGAGAGCCTTCCTATAACATGAGATGTGACATCCAAGTCCTCCCCATTCCAATCCTGAGACCCTTCCTATAGCATGAGATGTGATATCTCAATGCTTCTAATACCAAACCTGAGACCCTTCCTATAACATGATTTGGGATATCCAACTCCTTCCCATTCCAATCCTGAGACCCTTCCGATAGCAGAGATGTGATATCTCAATGCTTATACCAAATCTGAGACCCTTCCTATAGCATGAGATGTGATATCCAACTCCTTCCCATTCCAATCCTGAGACCCTTCCTATAGCATGAGATGTGATGTCTCAATGCTTCTAATACCAAACCTGAGATCCTTCCTATAACATGAGATGTGATATCCAACTCCTTCCCATTCCAATCCTGAGACCCTTATGATAGCATGAGATGTGATATCTCAATGCCTCTAATACCAAACCTGAGATACTTCCGATAGCATGAGATGTGATATCTCAATGCTTCTAATACCAAACCTGAGATCCTTCCTATAACATGAGATGTGATTTCCAAATCCTTCCCCTTCCAAACCTGAGACCCTCCCTTTAGCATGAGATGTGATATCCAACTCCTTCCCATTCCAATCCTGAGACCCATCTGATAGCATGAGATGTGATATTTCAATGCCTCTAATACCAAACCTGAGATCCTACCTCTAACATGAAATGTGATATCCATCTCCTTCCCTTTCCAAACCTGAGACCCTGCCTATAGCATGAGATGTGATATCCAAGTCCTTTCCATTCCAATCCTGAGACCCTTCCTATAGCATGTGATGTGATATCTCAATGCTTATACCAAACCTGAGACCCTTCCTATGGCATGAGATGTCATATACAACTCCTTCCCATTCCAATCCTGAGACCCTTCCTATAGCATGAGATGTGATATCTCAATGCTTATACCAAACCTGAGACCCTTCCTATAGCATGAGATGTGATATCCAACTTCTTCCCATTCCAATCCTGAGACACTTCCTATAACATGAGATGTGATGTCGCAATGCTTCTAATACCAAACCTGAGATCTTTCCTATAACATGAGATGTGATATCCAACTCCTTCCCATTCCAATCCTGAGACCCTTCCTATAGCATGAGATGTGATATCACAATGCTTATACCAAACCTGAGACCGTTCCTATAGCTTGAGATGTGATATCCAACTCCTTCCCATTCCAATCCTGAGACCCTTCCTATAGCATGAGATGTGATATCTCAAGGCCTCTAATACCAAACCTGAGATCGTTCCTCTAACATGAAATGTGATATCCAACTCCTTCCCCTTCCAAACCTGAGAGCCTTCCTATAACATGAGATGTGACATCCAAGTCCTCCCCATTCCAATCCTGAGACCCTTCCTATAGCATGAGATGTGATATCTCAATGCTTCTAATACCAAACCTGAGACCCTTCCTATAACATGATTTGGGATATCCAACTCCTTCCCATTCCAATCCTGAGACCCTTCCGATAGCAGAGATGTGATATCTCAATGCTTATACCAAACCTGAGACCCTTCCTATGGCCTGAGATGTCATATGCAACTCCTTCCCATTCCAATCCCGAGACCCTTCCTATAGCATTAGATGTGATATCTCAATGCTTATACCAAATCTGAGACCCTTCCTATAGCATGAGATGTGATATCCAACTTCTTCCCATTCCAATCCTGAGACCCTTCCTATAGCATGAGATGTGATGTCTCAATTCTTCTAATACCAAACCTGAGATCCTTCCTATAACATGAGATGTGATATCCAACTCCTTCCAATTCCAATCCTGAGACCCTTATGATAGCATGAGATGTGATATCTCAATGCTTCTATTACCAAACCTGAGATCCTTCCTATAACATGAGATGTGATTTCCAAATCCTTCCACTTCCAAACCTGAGACCCTCCCTTTAGCATGAGATGTGATATCCAACTCCTTCCCATTCCAATCCTGAGACCCTTCTGATAGCATGAGATGTGATATTTCAATGCCTCTAATACCAAACCTGAGATCCTACCTCTAACATGAAATGTGATATCCATCTCCTTCCCTTTCCAAACCTGAGACCCTGCCTATAGCATGAGATGTGATATCCAAGTCCTTCCCATTCCAATCCTGAGACCCTTCCTATAGCATGTGATGTGATATCTCAATGCTTATACCAAATCTGAGACCCTTCCTATAGCATGAGATGTGATATCCAACTCCTTCCCATTCCAATCCTGAGACCCTTCCTATAGCATGAGATGTGATATCCAACTCCTTCCCATTCCAATCCTGAGACCCTTATGATAGCATGAGATGTGATATCTCAATGCCTCTAATACAAACCTGAGATACTTCCGATAGCATGAGATGTGATATCTCAATGCTTCTAATACCAAACCTGAGATCCTTCCTATAACATGAGATGTGATTTCCAAATCCTTCCCCTTCCAAACCTGAGACCCTCCCTTTAGCATGAGATGTGATATCCAACTCCTTCCCATTCCAATCCTGAGACCCATCTGATAGCATGAGATGTGATATTTCAATGCCTCTAATACCAAACCTGAGATCCTACCTCTAACATGAAATGTGATATCCATCTCCTTCCCTTTCCAAACCTGAGACCCTGCCTATAGCATGAGATGTGATATCCAAGTCCTTTCCATTCCAATACTGAGACCCTTCCTATAGCATGTGATGTGATATCTCAATGCTTATACCAAACCTGAGACCCTTCCTATGGCATGAGATGTCATATACAACTCCTTCCCATTCCAATCCTGAGACCCTTCCTATAGCATGAGATGTGATATCTCAATGCTTATACCAAACCTGAGACCCTTCCTATGGCATGAGATGTCATATACAACTCCTTCCCATTCCAATCCTGAGACCCTTCCTATAACATGAGATGTGATGTTGCAATGCTTCTAATACCAAACCTGAGATCTTTCCTATAACATGAGATGTGATATCCAACTCCTTCCCATTCCAATCCTGAGACCCTTCCTATAGCATGAGATGTGATATCACAATGCTTATACCAAACCTGAGACCGTTCCTATAGCTTGAGATGTGATATCCAACTCCTTCCCATTCCAATCCTGAGACCCTTCCTATAGCATGAGATGTGATATCTCAAGGCCTCTAATACCAAACCTGAGATCGTTCCTCTAACATGAAATGTGATATCCAACTCCTTCCCCTTCCAAACCTGAGAGCCTTCCTATAACATGAGATGTGACATCCAAGTCCTCCCCATTCCAATCCTGAGACCCTTCCTATAGCATGAGATGTGATATCTCAATGCTTCTAATACCAAACCTGAGACCCTTCCTATAACATGATTTGGGATATCCAACTCCTTCCCATTCCAATCCTGAGACCCTTCCGATAGCAGAGATGTGATATCTCAATGCTTATACCAAACCTGAGAGCCTTCCTATGGCCTGAGATGTCATATGCCACTCCTTCCCATTCCAATCCTGAGACCCTTCCTATAGCATTAGATGTGATATCTCAATGCTTATACCAAATCTGAGACCCTTCCTATAGCATGAGATGTGATATCCAACTTCTTCCCATTCCAATCCTGAGACCCTTCCTATAGCATGAGATGTGATGTCTCAATTCTTCTAATACCAAACCTGAGATCCTTCCTATAACATGAGATGTGATATCCAACTCCTTCCCATTCCAATCCTGAGACCCTTATGATAGCATGAGATGTGATATCTCAATGCCTCTAATACCAAACCTGAGATACTTCTGATAGCATGAGATGTGATATCTCAATGCTTCTAATACCAAACCTGAGATCCTTCCTATAACATGAGATGTGATTTCCAAATCCTTCCACTTCCAAACCTGAGACCCTACCTTTAGCATGAGATGTGATATCCAACTCCTTCCCATTCCAATCCTGAGACCCTTCTGATAGCATGAGATGTGATATTTCAATGCCTCTAATACCAAACCTGAGATCCTACCTCTAACATGAAATGTGATATCCATCTCCTTCCCTTTCCAAACCTGAGACCCTGCCTATAGCATGAGATGTGATATCCAAGTCCTTCCCATTCCAATCCTGAGACCCTTCCTATAGCATGTGATGTGATATCTCAATGCTTAGTCCAAACCTGAGACCCTTCCTATGGCATGAGATGTCATATACAACTCCTTCCCATTCCAATCCTGAGACCCTTCCTATAGCATGAGATGTGATATCTCAATGCTTATACCAAACCCGAGGCCCTTCCTATAGCATGAGATGTGATATCCAACTTCTTCCCATTCCAATCCTGAGACCCTTCCTATAACATGAGATGTGATGTCTCAATGCTTCTAATACCAAACCTGAGACCCTTCCTATAACATGAGATGGGATATCCAACTCCTTCCCATTCCAATCCTGAGACCCTTCCGATAGCAGAGATGTGATATCTCAATGCTTTTACCAAACCTGAGACCCTTCCTATGGCCTGAGATGTCATATACAACTCCTTCCCATTCCAATCCTGAGACCCTTCCTATAGCATGAGATGTGATATCTCAATGCTTATACCAAATCTGAGACCCTTCCTATAGCATGAGATGTGATGTCCAACTCCTTCCCATTCCAATCCTGAGACCCTTCCTATAGCATGAGATGTGATGTCTCAATGCTTCTAATACCAAACCTGAGATCCTTCCTATAACATGAGATGTGATATCCAACTCCTTCCCATTCCAATCCTGAGACCCTTATGATAGCATGAGATGTGATATCTCAATGCCTCTAATACCAAACCTGAGATACTTCCGATAGCATGAGATGTGATATCTCAATGCTTCTAATACCAAACCTGAGATCCTTCCTATAACATGAGATGTGATTTCCAAATCCTTCCCCTTCCAAACCTGAGACCCTCCCTTTAGCATGAGATGTGATATCCAACTCCTTCCCATTCCAATCCTGAGACCCATCTGATAGCATGAGATGTGATATTTCAATGCCTCTAATACCAAACCTGAGATCCTACCTCTAACATGAAATGTGATATCCATCTCCTTCCCTTTCCAAACCTGGGACCCTGCCTATAGCATGAGATTTGATATCCAAGTCCTTTCCATTCCAATCCTGAGACCCTTCCTATAGCATGTGATGTGATATCTCAATGCTTATACCAAACCTGAGACCCTTCCTATGGCATGAGATGTCATATACAACTCCTTCCCATTCCAATCCTGAGACCCTTCCTATAGCATGAGATGTGATATCTCAATGCTTATACCAAACCTGAGACCCTTCCTATAGCATGAGATGTGATATCCAACTTCTTCCCATTCCAATCCTGAGACCCTTCCTATAACATGAGATGTGATGTCGCAATGCTTCTAATACCAAACCTGAGATCTTTCCTATAACATGAGATGTGATATCCAACTCCTTCCCATTCCAATCCTGAGACCCTTCCTATAGCATGAGATGTGATATCACAATGCTTATACCAAACCTGAGACCGTTCCTATAGCTTGAGATGTGATATCCAACTCCTTCCCATTCCAATCCTGAGACCCTTCCTATAGCATGAGATGTGATATCTCAAGGCCTCTAATACCAAACCTGAGATCGTTCCTCTAACATGAAATGTGATATCCAACTCCTTCCCCTTGCAAACCAGAGAGCCTTCCTATAACATGAGATGTGATATCCAACTCCTTCCCATTCCAATCCTGAGACCCTTATGATAGCATGAGATGTGATATTTCAATGCCTCTAATACCAAACCTGAGATCCTACCTCGAACATGAAATGTGATATCCATCTCCTTCCCTTTCCAAACCTGAGACCCTGCCTATAGCATGAGATGTGATATCCAAGTCCTTTCCATTCCAATCCTGAGACCCTTCCTATAGCATGTGATGTGATATCTCAATGCTTATACCAAACCTGAGACCCTTCCTATGGCATGAGATGTCATATACAACTCCTTCCCATTCCAAACCTGAGACCCTTCCTATGGCATGAGATGTTATATCTCAATGCTTATACCAAACCTGAGACCCTTCTTATAGCATGAGATGTGATATCCAACTTCTTCCCATTCCAATCCTGAGACCCTTCCTATAACATGAGATGTGATGTCGCAATGCTTCTAATACCAAACCTGAGATCTTTCCTATAACATGAGATGTGATATCCAACTCCTTCCCATTCCAATCCTGAGACCCTTCCTATAGCATGAGATGTGATATCACAATGCTTATACCAAACCTGAGACCGTCCCTTTAGCTTGAGATGTGATATCCAACTCCTTCCCATTCCAATCCTGAGACCCTTCCTATAGCATGAGATGTGATATCTCAAGGCCTCTAATACCAAACCTGAGATCGTTCCTCTGACATGAAATGTGATATCCAACTCCTTCCCCTTCCAAACCTGAGAGCCTTCCTATAGCATGAGATATGATAGCCAAGTCCTTCCAATTCCAATCCTGAGACCCTTCCTATAACATGAAATGTGATATCCAACTCCTTCCCATTCCAACCTGAGACCCTTCCTATAGCATGAGATGGGATATCTCAATGCTTCTAATACCAAACCTGAGACTCTTCCTATAACATGAGATGGGATATCCAACTCATTCCCATTCCAATCCTGAGACCCTTCCGATAGCAGAGATGTGATATCTCAATGCTTATACCAAACCTGAGACCCTTCCTATGGCCTGAGATGTCATATACAACTCCTTCCCATTCCAATCCTGAGACCCTTCCTATAGCACGAGATGTGATATCTCAATGCTTATACCAAATCTGAGACCCTTCCTATAGCATGAGATGTGATATCCAACTCCTTCCCATTCCAATCCTGAGACCCTTCCTATAGCATGAGATGTGATGTCTCAATGCTTCTAATACCAAACCTGAGATCATTCCTATAACATGAGATGTGATATCCAACTCCTTCCCATTCCAATCCTGAGACCCTTCTGATAGCATGATATGTGATATCTCAATGCCTCTAATTCCAAACCTGAGATCCTACCTCTAACATGAAATGTGATATCCATCTCCTTCCCTTTCCAAACCTGAGACCCTGCCTATAGCATGAGATGTGATATCCAAGTCCTTCCCATTCCAATCCTGAGACCCTTCCTATAGCATGTGATGTGATATCTCAATGCTTATACCAAACCTGAGACCCTTCCTATGGCATGAGATGTCATATACAACTCCTTCCCATTCCAATCCTGAGACCCTTCCTATAGCATGAGATGTGATATCTCAATGCTTATACCAAACCTGAGACCCTTCCTATAGCATGAGATGTGATATCCAACTTCTTCCCATTCCAATCCTGAGACCCTTCCTATAACATGAGATGTGATGTCTCAATGCTTCTAATACCAAACCTGAGATCTTTCCTATAACATGAGATGTGATATCCAACTCCTTCCCATTCCAATCCTGAGACCCTTCCTATAGCATGAGATGTGATATCTCAAGGCCTCTAATACCAAACCTGAGATCCTTCCTCTAACATGAAATGTGATATCCAACTCTTTCCCCTTCCAAACCTGAGAGCCTTCCTATAGCATGAGATATGATATCCAAATCCTTCCCATTCCAATCCTGAGACCCTTCCTATAACATGAAATGTGATATCCTACTCCTTCCCATTCCATCCTGGGACCCTTCCTATATCATGAGATGGGATATCTCAATGCTTCTAATACCAAACCTGAGACCCTTCCTATAACATGAGATGGGAATATCCAACTCCTTCCCATTCCAATCCTGAGACCCTTCCGATAGCAGAGATGTGATATCTCAATGCTTATACCAAACCTGAGATCCTTCCTATAACATGAGATGTGATATCCAACTCCTTCCCATTCCAATCCTGAGACACTTCCTATAGCATGAGATGTGATATCTCAATGCTTATACCAAATCTGAGACCCTTCCTATAGCATGAGATGTGATATCCAACTCCTTCCCATTCCAATCCTGAGACCCTTCCTATAGCATGAGATTTGATATCTCAAGGCCTCTAATACCAAACCTGAGATCCTTCCTCTAACATGAAATGTGATATCCAACTCTTTCCCCTTCCAAACCTGAGAGCCTTCCTATAGCATGAGATATGATAGCCAAGTCCTTCCAATTCCAATCCTGAGACCCTTCCTATAACATGAAATGTGATATCCAACTCCTTCCCATTCCAACCTGAGACCCTTCCTATAGCATGAGATGGGATATCTCAATGCTTCTAATACCAAACCTGAGACTCTTCCTATAACATGAGATGGGATATCCAACTCATTCCCATTCCAATCCTGAGACCCTTCCGATAGCAGAGATGTGATATCTCAATGCTTATACCAAACCTGAGACCCTTCCTATGGCCTGAGATGTCATATACAACTCCTTCCCATTCCAATCCTGAGACCCTTCCTATAGCATGAGATGTGATATCCAACTCCTTCCCATTCCAATCCTGAGACCCTTCCTATAGCATGAGATGTGATGTCTCAATGCTTCTAATACCAAACCTGAGATCCTTCCTATAACATGAGATGTGATATCCAACTCCTTCCCATTCCAATCCTGAGACCCTTATGATAGCATGAGATGTGATATCTCAATGCCTCTAATACCAAACCTGAGATACTTCCGATAGCATGAGATGTGATATCTCAATGCTTCTAATACCAAACCTGAGATCCTTCCTATAACATGAGATGTGATTTCCAAATCCTCCCCCTTCCAAACCTGAGACCCTCCCTTTAGCATGAGATGTGATATCCAACTCCTTCCCATTCCAATCCTGAGACCCTTCTGATAGCATGAGATGTGATATCTCAATGCCTCTAATTCCAAACCTGAGATCCTACCTCTAACATGAAATGTGATATCCATCTCCTTCCCTTTCCAAACCTGAGACCCTGCCTATAGCATGAGATGTGATATCCAAGTCCTTCCCATTCCAATCCTGAGACCCTTCCTATAGCATGTGATGTGATATCTCAATGCTTATACCAAACCTGAGACCCTTCCTATGGCATGAGATGTCATATACAACTCCTTCCCATTCCAATCCTGAGACCCTTCCTATAGCATGAGATGTGATATCTCAATGCTTATACCAAACCTGAGACCCTTCCTATAGCATGAGATGTGATATCCAACTTCTTCCCATTCCAATCCTGAGACCCTTCCTATAACATGAGATGTGATGTCTCAATGCTTCTAATACCAAACCTGAGATCTTTCCTATAACATGAGATGTGATATCCAACTCCTTCCCATTCCAATCCTGAGACCCTTCCTATAGCATGAGATGTGATATCTCAAGGCCTCTAATACCAAACCTGAGATCCTTCCTCTAACATGAAATGTGATATCCAACTCTTTCCCCTTCCAAACCTGAGAGCCTTCCTATAGCATGAGATATGATATCCAAATCCTTCCCATTCCAATCCTGAGACCCTTCCTATAACATGAAATGTGATATCCTACTCCTTCCCATTCCATCCTGGGACCCTTCCTATATCATGAGATGGGATATCTCAATGCTTCTAATACCAAACCTGAGACCCTTCCTATAACATGAGATGGGAATATCCAACTCCTTCCCGTTCCAATCCTGAGACCCTTCCGATAGCAGAGATGTGATATCTCAATGCTTATACCAAACCTGAGATCCTTCCTATAACATGAGATGTGATATCCAACTCCTTCCCATTCCAATCCTGAGACACTTCCTATAGCATGAGATGTGATATCTCACTGCTTATACCAAACCTGAGACCCTTCCTATAGAATGAGATGTGATATCCAACTCCTTCCCATTCCAATCCTGAGACCATTCCTATAGCATGAGATGTGATATCTCAATGCTTCTAATATCAAACTTGAGACCCTCCCTATAGCATGAGATGTGATACCCAAGTCCTTCCCATTCCAATCCTGAGACACTTCCTATAGCATGAGATGTGATATCTCAATGCTTCTAATACCAAACCTGAGACTCTTCCTATAACATGAGATGGGATATCCAACTCCTTCCCATTCCAATCCTGAGACCCTTCCAGTAGCAGAGATGTGATATCTCGATGCTTATACCAAATCTGAGACCCTTCCTATAGCATGAGATGTGATATCCAACTCCTTCCCATTCCAATCCTAAGGCCCTTCCTTTAGCATGAGATGTGATATCCAACTCCTTCCCATTCCAATCCTGAGACCCTTCTGATAGCATGAGATGTGATATCTCAATGCCTCTAATTCCAAACCTGAGATCCTACCTCTAACATGAAATGTGATATCCATCTCCTTCCCTTTCCAAACCTGAGACCCTGCCTATAGCATGAGATGTGATATCCAAGTCCTTCCCATTCCAATCCTGAGACCCTTCCTATAGCATGTGATGTGATATCTCAATGCTTATACCAAACCTGAGACCCTTCCTATGGCATGAGATGTCATATACAACTCCTTCCCATTCCAATCCTGAGACCCTTCCTATAGCATGAGATGTGATATCTCAATGCTTATACCAAACCTGAGACCCTTCCTATAGCATGAGATGTGATATCCAACTTCTTCCCATTCCAATCCTGAGACCCTTCCTATAACATGAGATGTGATGTCTCAATGCTTCGAATACCAAACCTGAGATCTTTCCTATAACATGAGATGTGATATCCAACTCCTTCCCATTCCAATCCTGAGACCCTTCCTATAGCATGAGATGTGATATCTCAAGGCCTCTAATACCAAACCTGAGATCCTTCCTCTAACATGAAATGTGATATCCAACTCTTTCCCCTTCCAAACCTGAGAGCCTTCCTATAGCATGAGATATGATATCCAAATCCTTCCCATTCCAATCCTGAGACCCTTCCTATAACATGAAATGTGATATCCTACTCCTTCCCATTCCATCCTGGGACCCTTCCTATATCATGAGATGTGATGTCTCAATGCTTCTAATACCAAACCTGAGATCCTTCCTATAACATGAGATGTGATATCCAACTCCTTCCCATTCCAATCCTGAGACCCTTATGATAGCATGAGATGTGATATCTCAATGCCTCTAATACCAAACCTGAGATACTTCCGATAGCATGAGATGTGATATCTCAATGCTTCTAATACCAAACCTGAGATCCTTCCTATAACATGAGATGTGATTTCCAAATCCTCCCCCTTCCAAACCTGAGACCCTCCCTTTAGCATGAGATGTGATATCCAACTCCTTCCCATTCCAATCCTGAGACCCTTCTGATAGCATGAGATGTGATATCTCAATGCCTCTAATTCCAAACCTGAGATCCTACCTCTAACATGAAATGTGATATCCATCTCCTTCCCTTTCCAAACCTGAGACCCTGCCTATAGCATGAGATGTGATATCCAAGTCCTTCCCATTCCAATCCTGAGACCCTTCCTATAGCATGTGATGTGATATCTCAATGCTTATACCAAACCTGAGACCCTTCCTATGGCATGAGATGTCATATACAACTCCTTCCCATTCCAATCCTGAGACCCTTCCTATAGCATGAGATGTGATATCTCAATGCTTATACCAAACCTGAGACCCTTCCTATAGCATGAGATGTGAGATCCAACTTCTTCCCATTCCAATCCTGAGACCCTTCCTATAACATGAGATGTGATGTCTCAATGCTTCTAATACCAAACCTGAGATCTTTCCTATAACATGAGATGTGATATCCAACTCCTTCCCATTCCAATCCTGAGACCCTTCCTATAGCATGAGATGTGATATCTCAAGGCCTCTAATACCAAACCTGAGATCCTTCCTCTAACATGAAATGTGATATCCAACTCTTTCCCCTTCCAAACCTGAGAGCCTTCCTATAGCATGAGATATGATATCCAAATCCTTCCCATTCCAATCCTGAGACCCTTCCTATAACATGAAATGTGATATCCTACTCCTTCCCATTCCATCCTGGGACCCTTCCTATATCATGAGATGTGATATCTCACTGCTTATACCAAACCTGAGACCCTTCCTATAGCATGAGATGTGATATCCAACTCCTTCCCATTCCAATCCTGAGACCCTTCCGATAGCAGAGATGTGATATCTCAATGCTTATACCAAACCTGAGATCCTTCCTATAACATGAGATGTGATATCCAACTCCTTCCCATTCCAATCCTGAGACACTTCCTATAGCATGAGATGTGATATCTCACTGCTTATACCAAACCTGAGACCCTTCCTATAGAATGAGATGTGATATCCAACTCCTTCCCATTCCAATCCTGAGACCATTCCTATAGCATGAGATGTGATATCTCAATGCTTCTAATATCAAACTTGAGACCCTCCCTATAGCATGAGATGTGATACCCAAGTCCTTCCCATTCCAATCCTGAGACACTTCCTATAGCATGAGATGTGATATCTCAATGCTTCTAATACCAAACCTGAGACTCTTCCTATAACATGAGATGGGATATCCAACTCCTTCCCATTCCAATCCTGAGACCCTTCCAATAGCAGAGATGTGATATCTCGATGCTTATACCAAATCTGAGACCCTTCCTATAGCATGAGATGTGATATCCAACTCCTTCCCATTCCAATCCTAAGGCCCTTCCTATAGCATGAGATGTGATGTCTCAATGCTTCTAATACCAAACCTGAGAACCTTCCTACAGCATGCGATGTGATATCTCAATGCTTCTAATACCAAACCTGAGACCAGTCCTATAACATGAGATTGGATATCCAACTCCTTCCCCTTCCAAACCTGAGACCCTTCCTATAACATGAGATGTAATATCCAACTCCTTCCCATTCCAATCCTGAGACCCTTCCTATAGCATGAGATGTGCTATCTCAATGCTTATACCAAACCTGAGACCCTTCCTAAAGCTTGAGATGTGATATCCAACTCCTTCCCATTCCAATCCTGAGACCCTTCCTATAGCATGATATGTGATATCTCAATGCCTCTAATACCAAACCTGAGACCCTTCCTATAGCATGAGATGTGATATCCAACGTCTTCCCATTCCAATCCTGAGACCCTTCCTATAACATGAGATGTAATATCCAACTCCTTCCCATTCCAATCCTGAGACCCTTCCTATAGCATGAGATGTGCTATCTCAATGCTTATACCAAACCTGAGACCCTTCCTAAAGCTTGAGATGTGATATCCAACTCCTTCCCATTCCAATCCTGAGACCCTTCCTATAGCATGATATGTGATGTCTCAATGCTTCTAATACCAAACCTGAGATCTTTCCTATAACATGAGATGTAATATCCAACTCCTTCCCATTCCAATCCTGAGACCCTTCCTATAGCATGAGATGTGCTATCTCAATGCTTATACCAAACCTGAGACCCTTCCTAAAGCTTGAGATGTGATATCCAACTCCTTCCCATTCCAATCCTGAGACCCTTCCTATAGCATGATATGTGATATCTCAATGCCTCTAATACCAAACCTGAGATCCTTCCTCTAACATGAAATGTGATATCGAACTCCTTCCCTTTCCAAACCTGAGAGCCTACCTATAGCATGAGATGTGATATCCAAGTCCTTCCCATTCCAATCCTTAGACCCTTCCTACAGCATGCAATATGATATCTCAATGATTCTAATAACAAACCTGAGACCCGTCCTATAACATGAGATGTGATATCCAACTCCTTCCCGTTTCAAACCTGAGACCCTTCCTATAACATGAGATGTGATATCCAACTCCTTCCCGTTTCAAACCTGAGACCCTTCCTATAGCATATGTCATATCCAACTCCTTCCCATTCCAAACATGAGACCCTTCCTATAGCAAGAATGTAATATCCAACTCCTTCCCATTCCAATCCTGAGACCATTCCTATAGCATGAGATGTGATATCTCAATGCTTCTAATACCAAACCTGAGATCCTTCCTATGACATGAGATGTGATATCCAATTCCTCCCCATTCCAAACCTGAGAACCTTCCTACAGCATGCAATGTGATATCTCAATGCTTCTAATACCAAACCTGAGACCAGTCCTATAACATGAGATTGGATATCCAACTCCTTCCCCTTCCAAACATGAGACCCTTCCTATAGCATGAGATGTGATATCCAACTTCTTCCCATTCCAATCCTGAGACCCTTCCTATAACATGAGATGTGATGTCTCAATGCTTCTAATACCAAACCTGAGATCTTTCCTATAACATGAGATGTGATATCCAACTCCTTCCCATTCCAATCCTGAGACCCTTCCTATAGCATGAGATGTGCTATCTCAATGCTTATACCAAACCTGAGACCCTTCCTAAAGCTTGAGATGTGATATCCAACTCCTTCCCTTTCCAATCCTGAGACCCTTCCTATAACATGAAATGTGATATCCAACTCCTTCCCATTCCAACCTGAGACCCTTCCCATAGCATGAGATGGGATATCCAACTCCTTCCAAATCCAATACTGATACCCTTCCAATAGCATGAGATGTGATATCCCAATGCTTCTACCAAACCTGAGAACCATACTATGTCATGAGATGTGATATCAAACTCCTTACCATTCCAATCCTGAGACTCTTCCTATAGCTTGAGATGTGATATCCGAAATCCTTCCCATTCCAATTCTGAGACCCTTCCTATACCATGAGACTTGATATCTCAATGCTTCTAATACCAAACCTGAGACCCGTCCTATAACATGAGATGTGATATCAAACTCCTTCCCATTCCAATCCTGAGACTCTTCCTATAGCTTGAGATGTGATATCCGAAATCCTTCCCATTCCAATTCTGAGACCCTTCCTATACCATGAGACTTGATATCTCAATGCTTCTAATACCAAACCTGAGACCCTTCCTTTATCATGAGATGTGATATCCAACTCCTTCCCAATCCAATCCTGAGACCCTTCCGATATCATGAGATTTGTTATCTCAATGCTTCTAATATCAAAATTGAGACCCGCCTATAACATGAGATGTGATATCCAAATCTTTCCCCTTCCAAACCTTAGACCCTTCCTTTATCATGAGATGGGATATCCAACTCCTTCCCATTCCAATCCTGAGACCCTTCCGATAGCAGAGATGTGATATCTCAATGCTTATACCAATCCTGAGACCCTTCCTATGGCCTGAGATGTCATATACAACTCCTTCCCAATCCAATCCTGAGACCCTTCCTATAGCATGAGATGTGATATCTCAATGCTTATACCAAATCTGAGACCCTTCCTATAGCATGAGATGTGATATCCAACTCCTTCCCATTCCAATCCTGAGACCCTTCCTATAGCATGAGATGTGATGTCTCAATGCTTCTAATACCAAACCTGAGATCCTTCCTATAACATGAGATGTGATATCCAACTCCTTCCCATTCCAATCCTGAGACCCTTCCTATAGCATGAGATGTGATGTCTCAATGCTTCTAATACCAAACCTGAGAACCTTCCTACAGCATGCAATGTGTTATCTCAATACTTCTAATACCAAACCTGAGACCAGTCCTATAACATGAGATTGGATATCCAACTCCTTCCCCTTCCAAACCTGAGACCCTTCCTATAGCATGAGATGTGATATCCAACTTCTTCCCATTCCAATCCTGAGACCCTTCCTATAACATGAGATGTGATGTCTCAATGCTTCTAATACCAAACCTGAGATCTTTCCTATAACATGAGATGTAATATCCAACTCCTTCCCATTCCAATCCTGAGACCCTTCCTATAGCATGAGATGTGCTATCTCAATGCTTATACCAAACCTGAGACCCTTCCTAAAGCTTGAGATGTGATATCCAACTCCTTCCCATTCCAATCCTGAGACCCTTCCTATAGCATGAGATGTGATATCTCAATGCTTCTAATATCAAACTTGAGACCCTTCCTATAGCATGAGATGTGATATCCAACTCCTTCCCATTCCAATCCTGAGACTCTTCCTATAGCATGAGATGTGATGTCTCAATGCTTCTAATAACAAACCTGAGATCCTTCCTATAACATGAGATGTGATATCCAACTCCTTCCCATTCTAATCCCGAGACCCTTCCTATAGCATGAGATGTGATATCTCGATGCTTATACCAAACCTGAGACCCTTCCTATAGCATGAGATGTGATATCCAACTCCTTCCCATTCCAATCCTGAGACCCTTCCTATAGCATGAGATGTGATATCTCAATGCCTCTAATACCAAACCTGAGATCCTTCCTCTAACATGAAATGTGATATCCAACTCCTTCCCTTTCCAAACCTGAGAGCCTACCTATAGCATGAGATGTGATATCCAAGTCCTTCCCATTCCAATCCTTAGACCCTTCCTACAGCATGCAATATGATATCTCAATGATTCTAATAACAAACCTGAGACCCATCCTATAACATGAGATGGGATATCCAACTCCTTCCTATTCCAATCCTGAGACACTTCCGATAGCAGAGATGTGATATCTCAATGCTTATACCAAACCTGAGACCCTTCCTATAACATGAGATGTGATATCCAACTCCTTCCCGGTCCAAACCTGAGACCCTTCCTATAGCATATGTGATATCCAACTCCTTCCCATTCCAAACATGAGACCCTTCCTATAGCAAGAATGTAATATCCAACTCCTTCCCATTCCAATCCTGAGACCATTCCTATAGCATGCGATGTGATATCTCAATGCTTCTAATACCAAACCCGAGTCCAGTCCTATAACATGAGATTGGATATCCAACTCCTTCCCCTTCCAAACCTGAGACCCTTCCTATAGCATGAGATGTGATATCCAACTTCTTCCCATTCCACTCCTGAGACCCTTCCTATAACATGAGATGTGATGTCTCAATGCTTCTAATACCAAACCTGAGATCTTTCCTATAACATGAGATGTGATATCCAACTCCTTCCCATTCCAATCCTGAGACCCTTCCTATAGCATGAGATGTGATATCTCAATGCTTATACCAAACCTGAGACCCTTCCTATAGCTTGAGATGTGATATCCAACTCCTTCCCATTCCAATCCTGAGACCCTTCCTATAGCATGAGATGTGATATCTCAAGGCCTCTAATACCAAACCTGAGATTCTTCCTCTAACATGAAATGTGATATCCAACTCCTTCCCCTTCCAAACCTGAGAGCCTTCCTATAGCATGAGATATGATATCCAAGTCCTTCCCATCCAATCCTGAGACCCTTCCTATAACATGAAATGTGATATCCAACTCCTTCCCATTCCAACCTGAGACCCTTCCTATAGCATGAGATGGGATATCCAATTCCTTCCAAATCCAATACTGATACCCTTCCGATAGCATGAGATGTGATATCCCAATGCTTCTACCAAACCTGAGACCCATACTATGGCATGAGATGTGATATCAAACTCCTTCCCATTCCAATCCTGAGACCCTACCTATAGCTTGAGATGTGATATCCAACTCCTTCCCATTCCAATTCTGAGACCCTTCCTATACCATGAGTCTTGATATCTCAATGCTTCTAATACAAAACCTGAGACCCGTCCTATAACATGAGATGTGATATCCAAATCCTTCCCCTTCCAAACCTTAGACCCTTCCTTTATCATGAGATGTGATATCCCATTCCTTCCCATTCCAATCCTGAGACCCTTCCGATATCATGAGATTTGTTATCTCAATGCTTCTAATATCAAACTTGAGACCCTCCCTATAGCATGAGATGTGACATCCAAGTCCTCCCCATTCCAATCCTGAGACTCTTCCTATAGCATGAGATGTGATATCTCAATGCTTCTAATACCAAACCTGAGACCCTTCCTATAACATGAGATGGGATATCCAACTCCTTCCCATTCCAATCCTGAGACCCTTCCGATAGCAGAGATGTGATATCTCAATGCTTATACCAAACCTGAGACCCTTCCTATGGCCTGATTTGTCATATACAACTCCTTCCCATTCCAATCCTGAGACCCTTCCTATAGCATGAGATGTGATATCTCAATGCTTATACCAAATCCGAGACCCTTCCTATAGCATGAGATGTGATATCCAACTCCTTCCCATTCCAATCCTGAGACCCTTCCTATAGCATGAGATGTGATGTCTCAATGCTTCTAATACCAAACCTGAGATCCTTCTGATAGCATGAGATGTGATATCTCAATGCTTCTAGTACCAAACCTGAGATCCTTCATTTAACATGAGTTGTGATTTCCAAATCCTTCCACTTCCAAACCTGAGACACTCCCTTTAGCATGAGATGTGATATCCAACTCCTTCCCATTCCAATCCTGAGACCCTTCTGATAGCATGAGATGTGATATTTCAATGCCTCTAATACCAAACCTGAGATCCTACCTCTAACATGAAATGTGATATCCATCTCCTTCCCTTTCCAAACCTGAGACCCTGCCTATAGCATGAGATGTGATATCAAAAGTCCTTCCCATTCCAATCCTGAGACCCTTCCTATAGCATGTGATGTGATATCTCAATGCTTATACCAAACCTGAGACCCTTCCTATGGCATGAGATGTCATATACAACTCCTTCCCATTCCAATCCTGAGACCCTTCCTATAGCATGAGATGTGATATCTCAATGCTTATACCAAACCTGAGACCCTTCCTATAGCATGAGATGTGATATCCAACTTCTTCCCATTCCAATCCTGAGACCCTTCCTATAACATGAGATGTGATGTCTCAATGCTTCTAATACCAAACCTGAGACCCTTCCTATAACATGAGATGGGATATCCAACTCCTTCCCATTCCAATCCTGAGACCCTTCCTATAGCAGAGATGTGATATCTCAATGCTTATACCAAACCTGAGACCCTTCCTATGGCCTGAGATGTCATATACAACTCCTTCCCATTCCAATCCTGAGACCGTTCCTATAGCATGAGATGTGATATCTCAATGCTTATACCAAATCTGAGACCCTTCCTATAGCATGAGATGTGATATCCAACTCCTTCCCATTCCAATCCTGAGACCCTTCCTATAGCATGAGATGTGATGTCTCAATGCTTCTAATACCAAACCTGAGATCCTTCCTATAACATGAGATGTGATATCCAACTCCTTCCCATTCCAATCCTGAGACCCTTAAGATAGCATGAGATGTGATATCTCAATGCCTCTAATACCAAACCTGAGATACTTCTGATAGCATGAGATGTGATATCTCAATGCTTCTAATACCAAACCTGAGATCCTTCCTATAACATGAGATGTGATTTCCAAATCCTTCCCCTTCCAAACCTGAGACCCTCCCTTTAGCATGAGATGTGATATCCAACTCCTTCCCATTCCAATCCTGAGACCCTTCTGATAGCATGAGATGTGATATTTCAATGCCTCTAATACCAAACCTGAGATCCTACCTCTAACATGAAATGTGATATCCATCTCCTTCCCTTTCCAAACCTGAGACCCTGCCTATAGCATGAGATGTGATATCCAAGTCCTTCCCATTACAATCCTGAGACCCTTCCTATAGCATGTGATGTGATATCTCAATGCTTATACCAAACCTGAGACCCTTCCTATGGCATGAGATGTCATATACAACTCCTTCCCATTCCAATCCTGGGACCCTTCCTATAGCATGAGATGTGATATCTCAATGCTTATACCAAACCTGAGACCCTTCCTATAGCATGAGATGTGATATCCAACTTCTTCCCATTCCAATCCTGAGACCCTTCCTATAACATGAGATGTGATGTCTCAATGCTTCTAATACCAAACCTGAGATCTTTCCTATAACATGAGATGTGATATCCAACTCCTTCCCATTCCAATCCTGAGACCCTTCCTATAGCATGAGATGTGATATCTCAAGGCCTCTAATACCAAACCTGAGATCGTTCCTCTAACATGAAATGTGATATCCAACTCCTTCCCCTTCCAAACCTGAGAGCCTTCCTATAGCATGAGATATGATAGCCAAGTCCTTCCAATTCCAATCCTGAGACCCTTCCTATAACATGAAATGTGATATCCAACTCCTTCCCATTCCAACCTGAGACCCTTCCTATAGCATGAGATGGGATATCTCAATGCTTCTAATACCAAACCTGAGACTCTTCCTATAACATGAGATGGGATATCCAACTCCTTCCCATTCCAATCCTGAGACCCTTCCGATAGCAGAGATGTGATATCTCAATGCTTATACCAAACCTGAGATCCTTCCTATGGCCTGAGATGTGATATCCAACTGCTTCCCATTCCAATCCTGAGACCCTTCCTATAGCATGAGATGTGATATCTCAATGCTTATACCAAATCTGAGACCCTTCCTATAGCATGAGATGTGATATCCAACTCCTTCCCATTCCAATCCTGAGACCCTTCCTATAGCATGAGATGTGATGTCTCAATGCTTCTAATACCAAACCTGAGATCCTTCCTATAACATGAGATGTGATATCCAACTCCTTCCGATTCCAATCCTGAGACCCTTATGATAGCATGAGATGTGATATCTCAATGCTTCTAATACCAAACCTGAGATCCTTCCTATAACATGAGATGTGATTTCCAAATCCTTCCCCTTCCAAACCTGAGACCCTCCCTTTAGCATGAGATGTGATATCCAACTCCTTCCCATTCCAATCCTGAGACCCTTCTGATAGCATGAGATGTGATATCTCAATGCCTCTAATTCCAAACCTGAGATCCTACCTCTAACATGAAATGTGATATCCATCTCCTTCCCTTTCCAAACCTGAGACCCTGTCTATAGCATGAGATGTCATATACAACTCCTTCCCATTCCAATCCTGAGACCCTTCCTATAGCACGAGATGTGATATCTCAATGCTTATACCAAACCTGAGACCCTTCCTATAGCATGAGATGTGATATCCAACTCCTTCCCATTCCAATCCTGAGACCCTTCCTTTAGCATGAGATGTGATATCCAACTCCTTCCCATTCCAATCCTGAGACCCTTCCTATAGCCTGAGATGTGATGTCTCAATGCCTCTAATACCAAACCTGAGATCCTTCCTCTAACATGAAATGTGATATCCAACTCCTTCCCTTTCCAAACCTGAGAGCCTATCTATAGCATGAGATGTGATATCCAAGTCCTTCCCATTCCAATCCTGAGACACTTCCGATAGCAGAGATGTGATATCTCAATGCTTATACCAAACCTGAGACCCTTCTTATAACATGAGATGTGATATCCAACTCCTTCCCGTTCCAAACCTGAGACCCTTCCTTTAGCATGAGATGTGATATCCAGCTCCTTCCCATTCCAATCCTGAGACACTTCCGATAGCATGAGATGTGATATCTCAATGCTTCTAATATCAAAACTGAGACACTCCCTATAGCATGATATGTGATATCTAAGTCCTTCCCATTCCAATCCTGAGACCCTTCCTATAGCATGAGATGTGATATCTCAATGCTTCTACCAAACCTGAGACCCTTCCTTTAGCATGAGATGTGATAACCAACTCCTTCCCATTCCAATCCTGAGACCCTTCCTATAGCATGAGATGTGATATCTCGATACTTCTAATACCAAACCTGAGATCCTTCCGATAACATGAGATGTGATATCCAAATCCTTCCCCTTCCAAACCTGAGACCCTCCCTTTAGCATGAGATGTGATATCCAACTCCTTCCCATTCCAATCCTGAGACCCTTCTGATAGCATGAGATGTGATATCTCAATGCTTCTATACCAAACCTGAGATCCTTCCGATAGCATGAGATGTGATATCTGAATGCTTCTAATACCAAACCTGAGATCCTTCCTATAACATGAGATGTGATATCCAAATCCTTCCCCTTCCAAACCTGAGACCCTCCCTTTAGCATGAGATGTGATATCCAACTCCTTCCCATTCCAATCCTGAGACCCTTCCGATATCATGAGATTTGTTATCTCAATGCTTCTAATATCAAACTTGAGACCCTCCCTATAGCATGAGATGTGACATCCAAGTCCTCCCCATTCCAATCCTGAGACTCTTCCTATAGCATGAGATGTGATATCTCAATGCTTCTAATACCAAACCTGAGACCCTTCCTATAACATGAGATGGGATATCCAACTCCTTCCCATTCCAATCCTGAGACCCTTCCGATAGCAGAGATGTGATATCTCAATGCTTATGCCAAACCTGAGACCCTTCCTATGGCCTGATTTGTCATATACAACTCCTTCCCATTCCAATCCTGAGACCCTTCCTATAGCATGAGATGTGATATCTCAATGCTTGTACCAAATCCGAGACCCTTCCTATAGCATGAGATGTGATATCCAACTCCTTCCCATTCCAATCCTGAGACCCTTCCTATAGCATGAGATGTGATGTCTCAATGCTTCTAATACCAAACCTGAGATCCTTCTGATAGCATGAGATGTGATATCTCAATGCTTCTAGTACCAAACCTGAGATCCTTCCTATAACATGAGATGTGATTTCCAAATCCTTCCACTTCCAAACCTGAGACACTCCCTTTAGCATGAGATGTGATATCCAACTCCTTCCCATTCCAATCCTGAGACCCTTCTGATAGCATGAGATGTGATATTTCAATGCCTCTAATACCAAACCTGAGATCCTACCTCTAACATGAAATGTGATATCCATCTCCTTCCCTTTCCAAACCTGAGACCCTGCCTATAGCATGAGATGTGATATCAAAAGTCCTTCCCATTCCAATCCTGAGACCCTTCCTATAGCATGTGATGTGATATCTCAATGCTTATACCAAACCTGAGACCCTTCCTATGGCATGAGATGTCATATACAACTCCTTCCCATTCCAATCCTGAGACCCTTCCTATAGCATGAGATGTGATATCTCAATGCTTATACCAAACCTGAGACCCTTCCTATAGCATGAGATGTGATATCCAACTTCTTCCCATTCCAATCCTGAGACCCTTCCTATAACATGAGATGTGATGTCTCAATGCTTCTAATACCAAACCTGAGACCCTTCCTATAACATGAGATGGGATATCCAACTCCTTCCCATTCCAATCCTGTGACCCTTCCGATAGCAGAGATGTGATATCTCAATGCTTATACCAAACCTGAGACCCTTCCTATGGCCTGAGATGTCATATACAACTCCTTCCCATTCCAATCCTGAGACCGTTCCTATAGCATGAGATGTGATATCTCAATGCTTATACCAAATCTGAGACCCTTCCTATAGCATGAGATGTGATATCCAACTCCTTCCCATTCCAATCCTGAGACCCTTCCTATAGCATGAGATGTGATGTCTCAATGCTTCTAAT
Organism: Ambystoma mexicanum; assembly: GCF_040938575.1. Taxonomy (NCBI): domain Eukaryota; kingdom Metazoa; phylum Chordata; class Amphibia; order Caudata; family Ambystomatidae; genus Ambystoma; species Ambystoma mexicanum. The sequence goes on along the minus strand of NW_027182466.1, from coordinate 11,623,727 downwards.
ACCAAACCTGAGATCCTTCCTATAACATGAGATGTGATATCCAACTCCTTCCCATTCCAATCCTGAGACCCTTATGATAGCATGAGATGTGATATCTCAATGCCTCTAATAACAAACCTGAGATACTTCCGATAGCATGAGATGTGATATCTCAATGCTTCTAATACCAAACCTGAGATCCTTCCTATAACATGAGATGTGATTTCCAAATCCTTCCCCTTCCAAACCTGAGACCCTCCCTTTAGCATGAGATGTGATATCCAACTCCTTCCCATTCCAATCCTGAGACCCTTCTGATAGCATGAGATGTGATATTTCAATGCCTCTAATACCAAACCTGAGATCCTACCTCTAACATGAAATGTGATATCCATCTCCTTCCCTTTCCAAACCTGAGACCCTGCCTATAGCATGAGATGTGATATCCAAGTCCTTCCCATTACAATCCTGAGACCCTTCCTATAGCATGTGATGTGATATCTCAATGCTTATACCAAACCTGAGACCCTTCCTATGGCATGAGATGTCATATACAACTCCTTCCCATTCCAATCCTGAGACCCTTCCTATAGCATGCGATGTGATATCTCAATGCTTATACCAAACCTGAGACCCTTCCTATAGCATGAGATGTGATATCCAACTTCTTCCCATTCCAATCCTGAGACCATTCCTATAACATGAGATGTGATGTCTCAATGCTTCTAATACCAAACCTGAGATCTTTCCTATAACATGAGATGTGATATCCAACTCCTTCCCATTCCAATCCTGAGACCCTTCCTATAGCATGAGATGTGATATCTCAAGGCCTCTAATACCAAACCTGAGATCGTTCCTCTAACATGAAATGTGATATCCAACTCCTTCCCCTTCCAAACCTGAGAGCCTTCCTATAGCATGAGCTATGATAGCCAAGTCCTTCCAATTCCAATCCTGAGACCCTTCCTATAACATGAAATGTGATATCCAACTCCTTCCCATTCCAACCTGAGACCCTTCCTATAGCATGAGATGGGATATCTCAATGCTTCTAATACCAAACCTGAGACTCTTCCTATAACATGAGATGGGATATCCAACTCCTTCCCATTCCAATCCTGAGACCCTTCCGATAGCAGAGATGTGATATCTCAATGCTTATACCAAACCTGAGACCCTTCCTATGGCCTGAGATGTGATATCCAACTGCTTCCCATTCCAATCCTGAGACCCTTCCTATAGCATGAGATGTGATATCTCAATGCTTATACCAAATCTGAGACCCTTCCTATAGCATGAGATGTGATATCCAACTCCTTCCCATTCCAATCCTGAGACCCTTCCTATAGCATGAGATGTGATGTCTCAATGCTTCTAATACCAAACCTGAGATCCTTCCTATAACATGAGATGTGATATCCAACTCCTTCCGATTCCAATCCTGAGACCCTTATGATAGCATGAGATGTGATATCTCAATGATTCTAATACCAAACCTGAGATCCTTCCTATAACATGAGATGTGATTTCCAAATCCTTCCCCTTCCAAACCTGAGACCCTCCCTTTAGCATGAGATGTGATATCCAACTCCTTCCCATTCCAATCCTGAGACCCTTCTGATAGCATGAGATGTGATATCTCAATGCCTCTAATTCCAAACCTGAGATCCTACCTCTAACATGAAATGTGATATCCATCTCCTTCCCTTTCCAAACCTGAGACCCTGTCTATAGCATGAGATGTCATATACAACTCCTTCCCATTCCAATCCTGAGACCCTTCCTATAGCACGAGATGTGATATCTCAATGCTTATACCAAACCTGAGACCCTTCCTATAGCATGAGATGTGATATCCAACTCCTTCCCATTCCAATCCTGAGACCCTTCCTTTAGCATGAGATGTGATATCCAACTCCTTCCCATTCCAATCCTGAGACCCTTCCTATAGCCTGAGATGTGATATCTCAATGCCTCTAATACCAAACCTGAGATCCTTCCTCTAACATGAAATGTGATATCCAACTCCTTCCCTTTCCAAACCTGAGAGCCTATCTATAGCATGAGATGTGATATCCAAGTCCTTCCCATTCCAATCCTGAGACACTTCCGATAGCAGAGATGTGATATCTCAATGCTTATACCAAACCTGAGACCCTTCCTATAACATGAGATGTGATATCCAACTCCTTCCCGTTCCAAACCTGAGACCCTTCCTTTAGCATGAGATGTGATATCCAGCTCCTTCCCATTCCAATCCTGAGACACTTCCGATAGCATGAGATGTGATATCTCAATGCTTCTAATATCAAAACTGAGACCCGCCCTATAGCATGATATGTGATATCTAAGTCCTTCCCCTTCCAAACCTGAGAGCCTTCCTATAGCATGAGCTATGATAGCCAAGTCCTTCCAATTCCAATCCTGAGACCCTTCCTATAACATGAAATGTGATATCCAACTCCTTCCCATTCCAACCTGAGACCCTTCCTATAGCATGAGATGGGATATCTCAATGCTTCTAATACCAAACCTGAGACTCTTCCTATAACATGAGATGGGATATCCAACTCCTTCCCATTCCAATCCTGAGACCCTTCCGATAGCAGAGATGTGATATCTCAATGCTTATACCAAACCTGAGACCCTTCCTATGGCCTGAGATGTGATATCCAACTGCTTCCCATTCCAATCCTGAGACCCTTCCTATAGCATGAAATGTGATATCTCAATGCTTATACCAAATCTGAGACCCTTCCTATAGCATGAGATGTGATATCCAACTCCTTCCCATTCCAATCCTGAGACCCTTCCTATAGCATGAGATGTGATGTCTCAATGCTTCTAATACCAAACCTGAGATCCTTCCTATAACATGAGATGTGATATCCAACTCCTTCCGATTCCAATCCTGAGACCCTTATGATAGCATGAGATGTGATATCTCAATGATTCTAATACCAAACCTGAGATCCTTCCTATAACATGAGATGTGATTTCCAAATCCTTCCCCTTCCAAACCTGAGACCCTCCCTTTAGCATGAGATGTGATATCCAACTCCTTCCCATTCCAATCCTGAGACCCTTCTGATAGCATGAGATGTGATATCTCAATGCCTCTAATTCCAAACCTGAGATCCTACCTCTAACATGAAATGTGATATCCATCTCCTTCCCTTTCCAAACCTGAGACCCTGTCTATAGCATGAGATGTCATATACAACTCCTTCCCATTCCAATCCTGAGACCCTTCCTATAGCACGAGATGTGATATCTCAATGCTTATACCAAACCTGAGACCCTTCCTATAGCATGAGATGTGATATCCAACTCCTTCCCATTCCAATCCTGAGACCCTTCCTTTAGCATGAGATGTGATATCCAACTCCTTCCCATTCCAATCCTGAGACCCTTCCTATAGCCTGAGATGTGATATCTCAATGCCTCTAATACCAAACCTGAGATCCTTCCTCTAACATGAAATGTGATATCCAACTCCTTCCCTTTCCAAACCTGAGAGCCTATCTATAGCATGAGATGTGATATCCAAGTCCTTCCCATTCCAATCCTGAGACACTTCCGATAGCAGAGATGTGATATCTCAATGCTTATACCAAACCTGAGACCCTTCCTATAACATGAGATGTGATATCCAACTCCTTCCCGTTCCAAACCTGAGACCCTTCCTTTAGCATGAGATGTGATATCCAGCTCCTTCCCATTCCAATCCTGAGACACTTCCGATAGCATGAGATGTGATATCTCAATGCTTCTAATATCAAAACTGAGACCCGCCCTATAGCATGATATGTGATATCTAAGTCCTTCCCATTCCAAACCTGAGACCCTTCCTATAGCATGAGATGTGATATCTCAATGCTTATACCAAACCTGAGACCCTTCTTATAGCATGAGATGTGATATCCAACTTCTTCCCATTCCAATCCTGAGACCCTTCCTATAACATGAGATGTGATGTCGCAATGCTTCTAATACCAAACCTGAGATCTTTCCTATAACATGAGATGTGATATCCAACTCCTTCCCATTCCAATCCTGAGACCCTTCCTATAGCATGAGATGTGATATCACAATGCTTATACCAAAACTGAGACCGTCCCTTTAGCTTGAGATGTGATATCCAACTCCTTCCCATTCCAATCCTGAGACCCTTCCTATAGCATGAGATGTGATATCTCAAGGCCTCTAATGCCAAACCTGAGATCGTTCCTCTAACATGAAATGTGATATCCAACTCCTTCCCCTTCCAAACCTGAGAGCCTTCCTATAGCATGAGATATGATAGCCAAGTCCTTCCAATTCCAATCCTGAGACCCTTCCTATAACATGAAATGTGATATCCAACTCCTTCCCATTCCAACCTGAGACCCTTCCTATAGCATGAGATGGGATATCTCAATGCTTCTAATACCAAACCTGAGACTCTTCCTATAACATGAGATGGGATATCCAACTCATTCCCATTCCAATCCTGAGACCCTTCCGATAGCAGAGATGTGATATCTCAATGCTTATACCAAACCTGAGACCCTTCCTATGGCCTGAGATGTCATATACAACTCCTTCCCATTCCAATCCTGAGACCCTTCCTATAGCATGAGATGTGATATCTCAATGCTTATACCAAATCTGAGACCCTTCCTATAGCATGAGATGTGATATCCAACTCCTTCCCATTCCAATCCTGAGACCCTTCCTATAGCATGAGATGTGATGTCTCAATGCTTCTAATACCAAACCTGAGATCCTTCCTATAACATGAGATGTGATATCCAACTCCTTCTCATTCCAATCCTGAGACCCTTATGATAGCATGAGATGTGATATCTCAATGCCTCTAATACCAAACCTGAGATACTTCCGATAGCATGAGATGTGATATCTCAATGCTTCTAATACCAAACCTGAGATCCTTCCTATAACATGAGATGTGATTTCCAAATCCTCCCCCTTCCAAACCTGAGACCCTCCCTTTAGCATGAGATGTGATATCCAACTCCTTCCCATTCCAATCCTGAGACCCTTCTGATAGCATGAGATGTGATATCTCAATGCCTCTAATTCCAAACCTGAGATCCTACCTCTAACATGAAATGTGATATCCATCTCCTTCCCTTTCCAAACCTGAGACCCTGCCTATAGCATGAGATGTGATATCCAAGTCCTTCCCATTCCAATCCTGAGACCCTTCCTATAGCATGTGATGTGATATCTCAATGCTTATACCAAACCTGAGACCCTTCCTATGGCATGAGATGTCATATACAACTCCTTCCCATTCCAATCCTGAGACCCTTCCTATAGCATGAGATGTGATATCTCAATGCTTATACCAAACCTGAGACCCTTCCTATAGCATGAGATGTGATATCCAACTTCTTCCCATTCCAATCCTGAGACCCTTCCTATAACATGAGATGTGATGTCTCAATGCTTCTAATACCAAACCTGAGATCTTTCCTATAACATGAGATGTGATATCCAACTCCTTCCCATTCCAATCCTGAGACCCTTCCTATAGCATGAGATGTGATATCTCAAGGCCTCTAATACCAAACCTGAGATCCTTCCTCTAACATGAAATGTGATATCCAACTCTTTCCCCTCCCAAACCTGAGAGCCTTCCTATAGCATGAGATATGATATCCAAATCCTTCCCATTCCAATCCTGAGACCCTTCCTATAACATGAAATGTGATATCCTACTCCTTCCCATTCCATCCTGGGACCCTTCCTATATCATGAGATGGGATATCTCAATGCTTCTAATACCAAACCTGAGACCCTTCCTATAACATGAGATGGGAATATCCAACTCCTTCCCATTCCAATCCTGAGACCCTTCCGATAGCAGAGATGTGATATCTCAATGCTTATACCAAACCTGAGATCCTTCCTATAACATGAGATGTGATATCCAACTCCTTCCCATTCCAATCCTGAGAGCCTTCCTATACCATGAGATGTGATATCCAAATCCTTCCCATTCCAATCCTGAGACCCTTCCTATAACATGAAATTTGATATCCTACTCCTTCCCATTCCATCCTGGGACCCTTCCTATATCATGAGATGGGAATATCCAACTCCTTCCCATTCCAATCCTGAGACCCTTCCGATAGCAGAGATGTGATATCTCAATGCTTATACCAAACCTGAGATCCTTCCTATAACATGAGATGTGATATCCAACTCCTTCCCATTCCAATCCTGAGACACTTCCTATAGCATGAGATGTGATATCTCAATGCTTATACCAAATCTGAGACCCTTCCTATAGCATGAGATGTGATATCCAACTCCTTCCCATTCCAATCCTGAGACCCTTCCTATAGCATGAGATGTGATATCTCAAGGCCTCTAATACCAAACCTGAGATCCTTCCTCTAACATGAAATGTGATATCCAACTCTTTCCCCTTCCAAACCTGAGAGCCTTCCTATAGCATGAGATATTTTATTTATTTATTTTATTTGCATTTGTTAAGCGCACTTGCAGCCCATGAGGCATCGAGGCGCTGTTACAGAGGAAACACAGATTTTTTTTGTCTTAGTTACGTATTTATAACGCGCTTAAACACTCAGAGGTTTCTAAGCGTGGACCCGGGGATCGAACCTGTTGTTGCTTTGTGTCGTCTTGCTTCCAAGACGCGCACGCTGCCGCTGTGCTATCCTCCCGGGACATCCTATAATATGATAGCCAAGTCCTTCCAATTCCAATCCTGAGACCCTTCCGATAGCAGAGATGTGATATCTCAATGCTTATACCAAACCTGAGACCCTTCCTATGGCCTGAGATGTCATATACAACTCCTTCCCATTCCAATCCTGAGACCCTTTCTTTAGCATGAGATGTGATATCTCAATGCTTATACCAAATCTGAGACCCTTCCTATAGCATGAGATGTGATATCCAATTCCTTCCCATTCCAATCCTGAGACCCTTCCTATAGCATGAGATGTGATATCTCAATGCTTATACCAAACCTGAGAGCCTACCTATAGCATGAGATGTGATATCCAAGTCCATCCCATTCCAATCCTTAGACCCTTCCTACAGCATGCGATGTGATATCTCAATGATTCTAATACCAAACCAGAGACTCTTCCTATAACATGAGATGGGATATCCAACTCCTTCCCGTTCCAAACCTGAGACACTAACTATAGCATATGTGATATCCAACTGCTTCCCATTCCAAACATGAGACCCTTCCTATAGCAAGAAAGTAATATCCAACTCCTACCCATTCCAATCCTGAGACCCTTCCTATAGCAAGAGATGTGATATCCAAATCCTTCCCATTCCAATCCTGAGACCCTTCCTATAACATGAGATGTGATATCCAACTCCTTCCCATTCAAATCCTGAGACCCTTCCTATAGCATGAGAAGGGATATCCAACTCCTTCCCAATCCAATCCTGAGACCCTTCCAATAGCAGAAACGTGATATCTCAATGCTTCTACCAAACCTGAGACCCTTCCTTTAGCATGAGATGTGGTATCCAAATCCTTCACATTCCAATCCTGAGACCCTTCCTATAGCATGAGATGTGATATCTCAATGCTTCTAATACCAAACCTGAGATTCTTCCTATAACATGAGATGTGATATCCAATTCCTTCCCATTCCAAACCTGAGACCCTTCCTATTGGATGAGATGTGATATCCAACTCCTTCCCATTCCAACCCTGAGACCCTTCCTATAGCATGAGATGTGATGTCTCAATGCATCTAATACCAAACCTGAGATCCTTCCTATAACATGAGATGTGATATCCAACTCCTTCCATTCCAATCCTGAGACCCGTCCTATAGCATGAGATGTGATGTCTCAATGCTTATACCAAACCTGAGACCCTTCCTATAGCATGAGATGTGATATCCAACTCCTTCCATTCCAATCCTGAGACCCGTCCTATAGCATGAGATGTGATATCTCAATGCTTCTAATACCAAACCTGAGATCCTTCCTCTAACATGAAATGTGATATCCAACTCCTTCCCTTTCCAAACCTGAGACCCTTCCTTTAGCATGAGATGTGATATCTCAATGCTTATACCAAATCTGAGACCCTTCCTATAGCATGAGATGTGATATCCAAATCCTTCCCATTCCAATCCTGAGACCCTTCCTATAGCATGAGATGTGATACCTCAATGCTTATACCAAACCTGAGAGCCTACCTATAGCATGAGATGTGATGTCCAAGTCCATCCCATTCCAATCCTTAGACCCTTCCAACAGCATGCGATGTGATATCTCAATGATTCTAATACCAAACCAGAGACTCTTCCTATAACATGAGATGGGATATCCAACTCCTTCCCATTCCAATCCTGAGCCGCTTCCGATAGCAGAGATGTGATATCTCAATGCTTATACCAAACCTGAGACCCTTCCTATAACATGAGATGTGATATCCAACTCCTTCCCGTTCCAAACCTGAGACACTAACTATAGCATATGTGATATCCAACTCCTTCCCATTCCAAACATGAGACCCTTCCTATAGCAAGAAAGTAATATCCAACTCCTACCCATTCCAATCCTGAGACCCTTCCTATAGCAAGAGATGTGATATCCAAATCCTTCCCATTCCAATCCTGAGACCCTTCCTATAACATGAGATGTGATATCCAACTCCTTACCATTCCAACCTGAGACACTTCCTATAGCATGAGAAGGGATATCCAACTCCTTCCCAATCCAATCCTGAGACCCTTCCGATAGCAGAGATGTGATATCTCAATGCTTATACCAAACCTGAGACCCTTCCTATGGCATGAGATGTGATATCCAACTCCTTGCCATTCAAATCCTGAGACCCTTCCTATAGCATGAGAAGGGATATCCAACTCCTTCCCAATCCAATCCTGAGACCCTTCCGATAGCAGAGACGTGATATCTCAATGCTTCTACCAAACCTGAGACCCTTCCTTTAGCATGAGATGTGATATCCAAATCCTTCACATTCCAATCCTGAGACCCTTCCTATAGCATGAGATGTGACATCCAAGTCCTCCCCATTCCAATCCTGAGACCCTTCCTATAGCATGAGATGTGATATCTCAATGCTTCTAATACCAAACCTGAGACCCTTCCTATAACATGAGATGGGATATCCAACTCCTTCCCATTCCAATCCTGAGACCCTTCCGATAGCAGAGATGTGATATCTCAATGCTTATACCAATCCTGAGACCCTTCCTATGGCCTGAGATGTCATATACAACTCCTTCCCAATCCAATCCTGAGACCCTTCCTATAGCATGAGATGTGATATCTCAATGCTTATACCAAATGTGAGACCCTTCCTATAGCATGGATTTGATATCCAACTCCTTCCCATTCCAATCCTGAGACCCTTCCTATAGCATGAGATGTGATGTCTCAATGCTTCTAATACCAAACCTGAGATCCTTCCTATAACATGAGATGTGATATCCAACTCCTTCCCATTCCAATCCTGAGACCCTTCCTATAGCATGAGATGTGATGTCTCAATGCTTCTAATACCAAACCTGAGAACCTTCCTACAGCATGCGATGTGATATCTCAATGCTTCTAATACCAAACCTGAGACCAGTCCTATAACATGAGATTGGATATCCAACTCCTTCCCCTTCCAATCCTGAGACTCTTCCTATAGCTTGAGATGTGATATCCAACTCCTTCACATTCCAATTCTGAGACCCTTCCTATGCCATGAGACTTGATATCTCAATGCTTCTAATACCAAACCTGAGACCCGTCCTATAACATGAGATGTGATATCCAAATCTTTCCCCTTCCAAACCTTAGACCCTTCCTTTATCATGAGATGTGATATCCAACTCCTTCCCATTCCAATCCTGAGACCCTTCCGATATCATGAGATTTGTTATCTCAATGCTTCTAATATCAAACTTGAGACCCTCCCTATAGCATGAGATGTGACATCCAAGTCCTCCCCATTCCAATCCTGAGACCCTTCCTATAGCATGAGATGTGATATCTCAATGCTTCTAATACCAAACCTGAGACCCTTCCTATAACATGAGATGGGATATCCAACTCCTTCCCATTCCAATCCTGAGACCCTTCCGATAGCAGATATGTGATATCTCAATGCTTATACCAATCCTGAGACCCTTCCTATGGCCTGAGATGTCATATACAACTCCTTCCCAATCCAATCCTGAGACCCTTCCTATAGCATGAGATGTGATATCTCAATGCTTATACCAAATGTGAGACCCTTCCTATTGCATGAGATGTGATATCCAACTCCTTCCCATTCCAATCCTGAGACCCTTCCTATAGCATGAGATGTGATGTCTCAATGCTTCTAATACCAAACCTGAGATCCTTCCTATAACATGAGATGTGATATCCAACTCCTTCCCATTCCAATCCTGAGACCCTTCCTATAGCATGAGATGTGATGTCTCAATGCTTCTAATACCAAACCTGAGAACCTTCCTACAGCATGCGATGTGATATCTCAATGCTTCTAATACCAAACCTGAGACCAGTCCTATAACATGAGATTGGATATCCAACTCCTTCCCCTTCCAAACCTGAGACCCTTCCTATAGCATGAGATGTGATATCCAACTTCTTCCCATTCCAATCCTGAGACCATTCCTATAACATGAGATGTGATGTCTCAATGCTTCTAATACCAAACCTGAGATCTTTCCTATAACATGAGATGTGATATCCAACTCCTTCCCATTCCAATCCTGAGACCCTTCCTATAGCATGAGATGTGCTATCTCAATGCTTATACCAAACCTGAGACCCTTCCTAAAGCTTGAGATGTGATATCCAACTCCTTCCCATTCCAATCCTGAGACCCTTCCTATAGCATGAGATGTGATATCTCAAGGCCTCTAATACCAAACCTGAGATCCTTCCTCTAACATGAAATGTGATATCCAACTCCTTCCCCTTCCAAACCTGAGAGCCTTCCTATAGCATGAGATATGATATCCAAGTCCTTCCCATTCCAATCCTGAGACCCTTCCTATAACATGAAATGTGATATCCAACTCCTTCCCATTCCAACCTGAGACCCTTCCTATAGCATGAGATGGGATATCCAACTCCTTCCAAATCCAATACTGATACCCTTCCAATAGCATGAGATGTGATATCCCAATGCTTCTACCAAACCTGAGACCCTTCCTTTAGCATGAGATGTGATATCCAAATCCTTCACATTCCAATCCTGAGACCCTTCCTATAGCATGAGATGTGATATCTCAATGCTTCTAATACCAAACCTGAGATCCTGCCTATAACATGAGATGTGATATCCAATTCCTTCCCATTCCAAACCTGAGACCCTTCCTATTGGATGAGATGTGATATCCAACTCCTTCCCATTCCAACCCTGAGACCCTTCCTACAGCATGAGATGTGATGTCTCAATGCTTCTAATACCAAACCTGAGATCCTTACTATAACATGAGATGTGATATCCAACTCCTTCCATTCCAATCCTGAGACCCGTCCTATAGCATGAGATGTGATATCTCAATGCTTATACCAAACCTGAGACCCTTCCTATAGCATGAGATGTGATATCCAACTACTTCCCATTCCAATCCTGAGACCCTTCCTATAGCATGAGATGTGATATCTCAATGCTTCTAATACCAAACCTGAGATCCTTCCTCTAACATGAAATGTGATATCCAACTCCTTCCCTTTCCAAACCTAGGAGCCTATCTATAGCATGAGATGTGATATCCAAGTCCTTCCCATTCCAACCCTTAGACCCTTCCTACAGCATGCAATATGATATCTCAATGATTCTAATAACAAACCTGAGACCCGTCCTATAACATGAGATGGGATATCCAACTCCTTCCCATTCCAATCCTGAGACACTTCCGATAGCAGAGATGTGATATCTCAATGCTTATACCAAACCTGAGACCCTTCCTATAACATGAGATGTGATATCCAAATCCTTCCCGTTCCAAACCTGAGACCCTTCCTTTAGCATGAGATGTGATATCCAGCTCCTTCCCATTCCAATCCTGAGACCCTTCCTATAGCATGAGATGTGATATCTCAATGCTTCTAATACCAAACCTGAGATCCTTCCTCTAACATGAAATGTGATATCCAACTCCTTCCCTTTCCAAACCGAAGAGCCTATCTATAGCATGAGATGTGATATCCAAGTCCATCCCATTCCAATCCTTAGACCCTTCCTACAGCATGCGATGTGATATCTCAATGATTCTAATACCAAACCAGAGACTCGTCCTATAACATGAGATGGGATATCCAACTCCTTCCCATTCCAATCCTGAGCCACTTCCGATAGCAGAGATGTGATATCTCAATGCTTATACCAAACCTGAGACCCTTCCTGTAACATGAGATGTGATATCCAACTCCTTCCCGTTCCAAACCTGAGACACTAACTATAGCATATGTGATATCCAACTCCTTCCCATTCCAAACATGAGACCCTTCCTATAGCAAGAAAGTAATATCCAACTCCTACCCATTCCAATCCTGAGACCCTTCCTATAGCAAGAGATGTGATATCCAAATCCTTCCCATTCCAATCCTGAGACCCTTCCTATAGCATGAGAAGGGATATCCAACTCCTTCCCAATCCAATCCTGAGACCCTTCCGATAGCAGAGATGTGATATCTCAATGCTTATACCAAACCTGAGACCCTTCCTATAGCATGAGAAGGGATATCCAACTCCTTCCCAATCCAATCCTGAGACCCTTCCGATAGCAGAGACGTGATATCTCAATGCTTCTACCAAACCTGAGACCCTTCCTTTAGCATGAGATGTGATATCCAAATCCTTCACATTCCAATCCTGAGACCCTTCCTATAGCATGAGAAGGGATATCTCAATGCTTCTAATACCAAACCTGAGATCCTTCCTATAACATGAGATGTGATATCCAATTCCTTCCCATTCCAATCCTGAGACCCTTCCGATAGCAGAGATGTGATATCTCAATGCTTATACCAAACCTGAGACCCTTCCTATGGCCTGAGATGTCATATACAACTCCTTCCCATTCCAATCCTGAGACCCTTCCTATAGCATGAGATGTGATATCTCAATGCTTATACCAAATCTGAGACCCTTCCTATAGCATGAGATGTGATATCCAACTCCTTCCCATTCCAATCCTGAGACCCTTCCTATAGCATGAGATGTGATGTCTCAATGCTTCTAATACCAAACCTGAGATCCTTCCTATAACATCAGATGTGATATCCAACTCCTTCCCATTCCAATCCTGAGACCCCTATGAAAGCATGAGATGTGATATCTCAATGCTTCTAATACCAAACCTGAGATCCTTCCTATAACATGAGATGTGATTTCCAAATCCTTCCCCTTCCAAACCTGAGACCCTCCCTTTAGCATGAGATGTGATATCCAACTCCTTCCCATTCCAATCCTGAGACCCTTCTGATAGCATGAGATGTGATATCTCAATGCCTCTAATACCAAACCTGAGATCCTACCTCTAACATGAAATGTGATATCCATCTCATTCCCTTTCCAAACCTGAGACCCTGCCTATAGCATGAGATGTGATATCCAAGTCCTTCCCATTCCAATCCTGAGACCCTTCCTATAGCATGTGATGTGATATCTCAATGCTTATACCAAACCTGAGACCCTTCCTATAGCATGAGATGTCATATACAACTCCTTCCCATTCCAATCCTGAGACCCTTCCTATAGCATGAGATGTAATATCTCAATGCTTATACCAAACCTGAGACCCTTCCTATAGCATGAGATGTGATATCCAACTTCTTCCCATTCCAATCCTGAGACCCTTCCTATAACATGAGATGTGATGTCTCAATGCTTCTAATACCAAACCTGAGATCTTTCCTATAACATGAGATGTGATATCCAACTCCTTCCCATTCCAATCCTGAGACCCTTCCTATAGCATGAGATGTGATATCACAATGCTTATACCAAACCTGAGACCGTTCCTATAGCTTGAGATGTGATAACCAACTCCTTCCCATTCCAATCCTGAGACACTTCCTATAGCATGAGATGTGATATCTCAAGGCCTCTAATACCAAACCTGAGATCCTTCCTCTAACATGAAATGTGATATCCAACTCCTTCCCCTTCCAAACCTTAGAGCCTTCCTTTAGCATGGGATATGATATCCAAGTCCTTCCCATTCCAATCCTGAGACCCTTCCTATAACATGAAATGTGATATCCAACTCCTTCCCATTCCAAACTGAGACCCTTCCTATATCATGAGATGGGATATCTCAGTGCTTCTAATACCAAACCTGAGACTCTTCCTATAACATGAGATGGGATATCCAACTCCTTCCCATTCCAATCCTAAGACCCTTTCGATAGCAGAGATGTGATATCTCAATGCTTATGCCAAACCTGAGACCCTTCCTACGTCATGAGATGTCATATACAACTCCTTCCCATTCCAATCCTGAGACCCTTCCTATAGCACGAGATGTGATATCTCAATGCTTATACCAAACCTGAGACCCTTCCTCTAGCATGAGATGTGATATCCAACTCCTTCCCATTCCAATCCTGAGACCCTTCCTATAGCCTGAGATCTGATATCTCAATGCCTCTAATACCAAACCTGAGATCCTTCCTCTAACATGAAATGTGATATCCAACTCCTTCCCTTTCCAAACCTGAGAGCCTATCTATAGCATGAGATGTGATATCCAAGTCCTTCCCATTCCAATACTGAGACACTTCCGATAGCAGAGATGTGATATCTCAATGCTTATACCAAACCTGAGACCCTTCCTATAACATGAGATGTGATATCCAACTCCTTCCCGTTCCAAACCTGAGACCCTTCCTTTAGCATGAGATGTGATATCCAGCTCCTTCCCATTCCAATCCTGAGACCCTTCGTATAGCATGAGATGTGATATCTCAATACTTCTAATACCAAACCTGAGATCCTTCTGATAACATGAGATATGATATCCAAATCCTTCCCCTTCCAAACCTGAGACCCTCCCTTTAGCATGAGATGTGATATCCAACTCCTTCCCATTCCAATCCTGAGAACCTTCTGATAGCATGAGATGTGATATCTCAATGCTTCTATACCAAACCTGAGATCCTTCCGATAGCATGAGATGTGATATCTCAATGCTTCTAATACCAAACCTGAGATCCTTCCTATAACATGAGATGTGATATCCAAATCCTTCCCCTTCCAAACCTGAGACCCTCCCTTTAGCATGAGATGTGATATCCAACTCCTTCCCATTCCAATCCTGAGACTCTTCTGATAGCATGAGATGTGATATCTCAATGCCTCTAATACCAAACCTGAGATCCTACCTCTAACATGAAATGTGATATCCAACTCTTTCCCCTTCCAAACCTGAGAGCCTTCCTATAGCATGAGATGTGATATCCAAGTCCTTCTAATTCCAATCCTGAGACCCTTCCTATAACATGAGATGTGATATCCAACTCCTTCCCATTCCAACCTGAGACCCTTCCTATAGCATGAGATGGGATATCCAACTCCTTCCAAATCCAATCCTGATACCCTTCCGATAGCATGAGATGTGATATCCCAATGCTTCTACCAAACCTGAGACCCATACTATGGCATGAGATGTGATATCAAACTCCTTCCCCTTCCAAACCTTAGACACTTCCTTTATCATGAGATGTGATATCCAACTCCTTCCCATTCCATCCTTGAGACCCTTCCGATATCATGAGATGTGATATCTCAATGCTTCTAATATCAAACTTGAGACCCTCCTTATAGCATGAGATGTGATATCCAAGTCCTTCCCATTCCAATCCTGAGACCCTTTCTATAGCATGAGATGTGATATCTCAATGCTTCTAATACCAAACCTGAGACCCTTCCTATAACATGAGATGGGAATATCCAACTCCTTCCCATTCCAATCCTGAGACCCTTCCGATAGTAGAGATGTGATATCTCAATGCTTATACCAAACCTGAGATCCTTCCTATAACATGAGATGTGATATCCAACTCCTTCCCATTCCAATCCTGAGACACTTCCTATAGCATGAGATGTGATATCTCACTGCTTATACCAAACCTGAGACCCTTCCTATAGCATGAGATGTGATATCCAACTCCTTCCCATTCCAATCCTGAGACCCTTCCTATAGCCTGAGATCTGATATCTCAATGCCTCTAATACCAAACCTGAGATCCTTCCTCTAACATGAAATGTGATATCCAACTCCTTCCCTTTCCAAACCTGAGAGCCTATCTATAGCATGAGATGTGATATCCAAGTCCTTCCCATTCCAATACTGAGACACTTCCGATAGCAGAGATGTGATATCTCAATGCTTATACCAAACCTGAGACCCTTCCTATAACATGAGATGTGATATCCAACTCCTTCCCGTTCCAAACCTGAGACCCTTCCTTTAGCATGAGATGTGATATCCAGCTCCTTCCCATTCCAATCCTGAGACCCTTCCTATAGCATGAGATGTGATATCTCAATACTTCTAATACCAAACCTGAGATCCTTCTGATAACATGAGATATGATATCCAAATCCTTCCCCTTCCAAACCTGAGACCCTCCCTTTAGCATGAGATGTGATATCCAACTCCTTCCCATTCCAATCCTGAGAACCTTCTGATAGCATGAGATGTGATATCTCAATGCTTCTATACCAAACCTGAGATCCTTCCGATAGCATGAGATGTGATATCTCAATGCTTCTAATACCAAACCTGAGATCCTTCCTATAACATGAGATGTGATATCCAAATCCTTCCCCTTCCAAACCTGAGACCCTCCCTTTAGCATGAGATGTGATATCCAACTCCTTCCCATTCCAATCCTGAGACTCTTCTGATAGCATGAGATGTGATATCTCAATGCCTCTAATACCAAACCTGAGATCCTACCTCTAACATGAAATGTGATATCCAACTCTTTCCCCTTCCAAACCTGAGAGCCTTCCTATAGCATGAGATGTGATATCCAAGTCCTTCTAATTCCAATCCTGAGACCCTTCCTATAACATGAGATGTGATATCCAACTCCTTCCCATTCCAACCTGAGACCCTTCCTATAGCATGAGATGGGATATCCAACTCCTTCCAAATCCAATCCTGATACCCTTCCGATAGCATGAGATGTGATATCCCAATGCTTCTACCAAACCTGAGACCCATACTATGGCATGAGATGTGATATCAAACTCCTTCCCCTTCCAAACCTTAGACACTTCCTTTATCATGAGATGTGATATCCAACTCCTTCCCATTCCATCCTTGAGACCCTTCCGATATCATGAGATGTGATATCTCAATGCTTCTAATATCAAACTTGAGACCCTCCTTATAGCATGAGATGTGATATCCAAGTCCTTCCCATTCCAATCCTGAGACCCTTTCTATAGCATGAGATGTGATATCTCAATGCTTCTAATACCAAACCTGAGACCCTTCCTATAACATGAGATGGGAATATCCAACTCCTTCCCATTCCAATCCTGAGACCCTTCCGATAGTAGAGATGTGATATCTCAATGCTTATACCAAACCTGAGATCCTTCCTATAACATGAGATGTGATATCCAACTCCTTCCCATTCCAATCCTGAGACACTTCCTATAGCATGAGATGTGATATCTCACTGCTTATACCAAACCTGAGACCCTTCCTATAGCATGAGATGTGATATCCAACTCCTTCCCATTCCAATCCTGAGACCCTTCCTATAGCATGAGATATGATATCTCTATGCTTCTAATATCAAACTTGAGACCCTCCCTATAGCATGAGATGTGATATCCAAGTCCTTCCCATTCCAATCCTGAGACCCTTCCGATAGCATGAGATGTGATGTCTCAATGCTTCTAATACCAAACCTGAGATCCTTCCTATACCATGAGATGTGATATCCAACTCCTTCCCATTCCAATCCTGAGACCCTTCCTATAGCATGAGATGGGATATCTCAATGCTTATACCAAACCTGAGACCCTTCCTATAGCATGAGATGTGATATCCAACTCCTTCCCATTCCAATCCTGAGACCCTTCCTATAGCATGAGATGTGATATCTCAATGCCTCTAATACCAAACCTGAGATCCTTCCTCTAACATGAAATGTGATATCCAACTCCTTCCCATTCCAATCCTGAGACACTTCCTATAGCATGAGATGTGATATCTAAATGCTTCTAATACCAAACTTGAGACTCTTCCTATAACATGAGATGGGATATCCAACTCCTTCCCATTCCAATCCTTAGACCCTTCCTACAGCATGCAATATGATATCTCAATGATTCTAATAACAAACCTGAGACCCTTCCTATAACATGAGATGTGATATCCAACTCCTTCCCGTTCCAAACCTGAGACCCTTCCTATAGCATATGTGATATCCAACACATTCCCATTCCAAACATGAGACCCTTCCTATAGCAGGAATGTAATATCCAACTCCTTCCCATTCCAATCCTGAGACCATTCCTATAGCATGAGATGTGATATCTCAATGCTTCTAATACCAAACCTGAGATCCTTCCTATGACATGAGATGTGATATCCAATTCCTCCCCATTCCAAACCTGAGAACCTTCCTACAGCATGCGATGTGATATCTCAATGCTTCTAATACCAAACCTGAGACCAGTCCTATAACATGAGATTGGATATACAATTCTTTCCCCTTGCAAACCTGAGACCCTTTCAATAGCATGAGATGTGATATCCAACTTCTTCCCATTCCAATCCTGAGACCCTTCCTATAACATGAGATGTGATGTCTCAATGCTTCTAATCCCAAACCTGAGATCTTTCCTATAACATGAGATGTGATATCCAACTCCTTCCCATTCCAATCCTGAGACCCTTCCTATAGCATGAGATGTGCTATCTCAATGCTTATACCAAACCTGAGACCCACCTAAAGCTTGAGATGTGATATCCAACTCCTTCCCATTCCAATCCTGAGACCCTTCCTATAACATGAAATGTGATATCCAACTCCTTCCCATTCCAACCTGAGACCCTTCCCATAGCATGAGATGTGATATCTCAAGGCCTCTAATACCAAACCTGAGATCCTTCCTCTAACATGAAATGTGATATCCAACTCCTTCTCCTTCCAAACCTGAGAGCCTTCCTATAGCATGAGATATGATATCCAAGTCCTTCCCATTACAATCCTGAGACCCTTCCTATAACATGAAATGTGATATCCAACTCCTTCCCATTCCAACCTGAGACCCTTCCTATAGCATGAGATGGGATATCCAACTCCTTCCAAATCCAATACTGATACCCTTCCAATAGCATGAGATGTGATATCCCAATGCTTCTATCAAACCTGAGAACCATACTATGGCATGAGATGTGATATCAAACTCCTTCCCATTCCAATCCTGAGACTCTTCCTATAGCTTGAGATGTGATATCCAACTCCTTCCCATTCCAATTCTGAGACCCTTCCTATACCATGAGACTTGATATCTCAATGCTTCTAATACCAAACCTGAGACCCGTCCTATAACATGAGATGTGATATCCAAATCTTTCCCCTTCCAAACCTTAGACCCTTCCTTTATCATGAGATGTGATATCCAACTCCTTCCCATTCCAATCCTGAGACCCTTCCGATATCATGAGATTTGTTATCTCAATGCTTCTAATATCAAAATTGAGACCCTCCCTATAGCATGAGATGGGATATCCAACTCCTTCCCATTCCAATCCTGAGACCCTTCCGATAGCAGAGATGTGATATCTCAATGCTTATACCAAATCTGAGACCCTTCCTATAGCATGAGATGTGATATCCAACTCCTTCCCATTCCAATCCTGAGACCCTTCCTATAGCATGAGATGTGATGTCTCAATGCTTCTAATACCAAACCTGAGATCCTTCCTATAACATGAGATGTGATATCCAACTCCTTCCCATTCCAATCCTGAGACCCTTCCTATAGCATGAGATGTGCTATCTCAATGCTTATACCAAACCTGAGACCCTTCCTAAAGCTTGAGATGTGATATCCAACTCCTTCCCATTCCAATCCTGAGACCCTTCCTATAGCATGAGATGTGATATCTCAAGGCCTCTAATACCAAACCTGAGATCCTTCCTCTAACATGAAATGTGATATCCAACTCCTTCCCCTTCCAAACCTGAGAGCCTTCCTATAGCATGAGATATGATATCCAAGTCCTTCCCATTCCAATCCTGAGACCCTTCCTATAACATGAAATGTGATATCCAACTCCTTCCCATTCCAACCTGAGACCCTTCCTATAGCATGAGATGGGATATCCAACTCCTTCGAAATCCAATACTGATACCCTTCCAATAGCATGAATTGTGATATCCCAATGCTTCTACCAAACCTGAGACCCATACTATGGCATGAGATGTGATATCAAACTCATTCCCATTCCAATCCTGAGACTCTTCCTATAGCTTGAGATGTGATATCCAACTCCTTCCCATTCCAATTCTGAGACCCTTCCTATGCCATGAGACTTGATATCTCAATGCTTCTAATACCAAACCTGAGACCCGTCCTATAACATGAGATGTGATATCCAAATCTTTCCCCTTCCAAACCTTAGACCCTTCCTTTATCATGAGATGTGATATCCAACTCCTTCCCATTCCAATCCTGAGACCCTTCCGATATCATGAGATTTGTTATCTCAATGCTTCTAATATCAAACTTGAGACCCTCCCTATAGCATGAGATGTGACATCCAAGTCCTCCCCATTCCAATCCTGAGACCCTTCCTATAGCATGAGATGTGATATCTCAATGCTTCTAATACCAAACCTGCGATCCTTCCAATAACATGAGATGTGATATCCAACTCCTTCCCATTCCAATCCTGAGACCCTTATGATAGCATGAGATGTGATATCTCAATGCCTCTAATACCAAACCTGATATACTTCCGATAGCATGAGATGTGATATCTCAATGCTTCTAATACCAAACCTGAGATCCTTCCTATAACATGAGATGTGATTTCCAAATCCTTCCCCTTCCAAACCTGAGACCCTCCATTTAGCATGAGATGTGATATACAACTCCTTCCCATTCCAATCCTGAGACCCTTCTGATAGCATGAGATGTGATATCTCAATGCCTCTAATACCAAACCTGAGATCCTATCTCTAACATGAAATGTGATATCCATCTCCTTCCCTTTCCAAACCTGAGGCCCTGCCTATAGCATGAGATGTGATATCCAAGTCCTTCCCATTCCAATCCTGAGACCCTTCCTATAGCATGTGATGTGATATCTCAATGCTTATACCAAACCTGAGACCCTTCCTATGGCATGAGATGTCATATACAACTCCTTCCCATTCCAATCCTGAGACCCTTCCTATAGCCTGAGATGTGATATCTCAATGCTTATACCAAACCTGAGACCCTTCCTATAGCATGAGATGTGATATCCAACTTCTTCCCATTCCAATCCTGAGACCCTTCCTATAACATGAGATGTGATGTCTCAATGCTTCTAATACCAAACCTGAGATATTTCCTATAACATGAGATGTGATATCCAACTCCTTCCCATTCCAATCCTGAGACCCTTCCTATAGCATGAGATGTGATATCTCAATGCTTATACCAAACCTGAGATCCTTCCTCTAACATGAAATGTGATATCCAACTCCTTCCCCTTCCAAACCTGAGAGCCTTCCTATAGCATGAGATATGATATCCAAGTCCTTCCCATTCCAATCCTGAGACCCTTCCTATAACATGAAATGTGATATCCAACTCCTTCCCATTCCAACCTGAGACCCTTCCTATAGCATGAGATGGGATATCCAACTTCTTCCAAATCCAATACTGATACCCTTCCGATAGCATGAGATGTGATATCCCAATGCTTCTACCAAACCTGAGACCCATACTATGGCATGAGATGTGATATCAAACTCCTTCCCATTCCAATCCTGAGACCCTTCCTATAGCTTGAGGTGTGATATCCAACTCCTTCCCATTCCAATTCTGAGACCCTTCTTATACCATGAGACTTGATATCTCAATGCTTCTAATACCAAACCTGAGACCCGTCCTATAACATGAGATGTGATATCCAAATCCTTCCCCTTCCAAACCTTAGACCCTTCCTTTATCATGAGATGTGATATCCAACTCCTTCCCATTCCAATCCTGAGACCCTTCCGATATCATGAGATTTGTTATCTCAATGCTTCTAATATCAAACTTGAGACCCTCCCTACAGCATGAGATGTGACATCCAAGTCCTTCCCATTCCAATCCTGAGACCCTTCCTATAGCATGAGATGTGATATCTCTATGCTTCTAATACCAAACCTGAGACCATTCCTATAACATGAGATGGGATATCCAACTCCTTCCCATTCCAATCCTGAGACCCTTCCGATAGCAGAGATGTGATATCTCAATGCTTATACCAAACCTGAGACCCTTCCTATGGCCTGAGATGTCATATACAACTCCTTCCCATTCCAATCCTGAGACCCTTCCTTTAGCATGAGATGTGATATCTCAATGCTTATACCAAATCTGAGACCCTTCCTACAGCATGAGATGTGATATCCAATTCCTTCCCATTCCAATCCTGAGACCCTTCCTATAGCATGAGATGTGATATCTCAATGCTTATACCAAACCTGAGAGCCTACCTATAGCATGAGATGTGATATCCAAGTCCATCCCATTCCAATCCTTAGACCCTTCCTACAGCATGCAATGTGATATCTCAATGATTCTAATACCAAACCAGAGACTCTTCCTATAACATGAGATGGGATATCCAACTCCTTCCCATTCCAATCCTGAGCCGCTTCCGATAGCAGAGATGTGATATCTCAATGCTTATACCAAACCTGAGACCCTTCCTATAACATGAGATGTGATATCCAACTGCTTCCCATTCCAAACATGAGACCCTTCCTATAGCAAGAAAGTAATATCCAACTCCTACCCATTCCAATCCTGAGACCCTTCCTATAGCAAGAGATGTGATATCCAAATCCTTCCCATTCCAATCCTGAGACCCTTCCTATAACATGAGATGTGATATCCAACTCCTTCCCATTCAAATCCTGAGACCCTTCCTATAGCATGAGAAGGGATATCCAACGCCTTCCCAATCCAATCCTGAGACCCTTCCGATAGCAGAGACGTGATATCTCAATGCTTCTACCATACCTGAGACCCTTCCTTTAGCATGAGATGTGATATCCAAATCCTTCACATTCCAATCCTGAGACCCTTCCTATAGCATGAGATGTGATATCTCAATGCTTCTCATACCAAACCTGAGATCCTTCCTATAACATGAGATGTGATATCCAATTCCTTCCCATTCCAAACCTGAGACCCTTCCTATTGGATGAGATGTGATATCCAACTCCTTCCCATTCCAACCCTGAGACCCTTCCTATAGCATGAGATGTGATGTCTCAATGCTTCTAATACCAAACCTGAGATCCTTCCTCTCAGGATTGGAATGGGAAGGACTTGGATATCACATCTCATGCTATAGGCAGGGCCTCAGGTTTGGAAAGGGAAGGAGATGGATTTCACATTTCATGTTAGAGATAGGATCTCAGGTTTGGTATTAGAGGCATTGAGATATCACATCTCATGCTATCAGAAGGGTCTCAGGATTGGAATGGGAAGGAGTTGTATATCACATCTCATGCTAAATGGAGGGTCTCAGGTTTGGAAGGGGAAGGATTTGGAAATCACATCTCATGTTATAGGAAGGATCTCAGGTTTGGTATTAGAAGCATTGAGATATCACATCTCATGCTATCGGAAGTATCTCAGGTTTGGTATTAGAGGCATTGAGATATCACATCTCATGCTATCATAAGGGTCTCAGGATTGGAATGGGAAGGAGTTGGATATCACATCTCATGTTATTGGAAGGATCGCAGGTTTGGTATTAGAAGCATTGAGACATCACATCTCATGCTATAGGAAGGGTCTCAGGATTGGAATGGGAAGGAGTTGGATATCACATCTCATGCTATAGGAAGGGTCTCAGATTTGGTATAAGCATTGAGATATCACATCTCATGCTATAGGAAGGGTCTCAGGATTGGATTGGGAAGGAGTTGTATATGACATCTCATGTTATAGGAAGGGTCTCAGGTTTGGTATTAGAAGCATTGAGATATCACATCTCATGCTATAGGAAGGGTCTCAGGATTGGAATGGGGAGGACTTGGATGTCACATCTCATGCTATAGGGAGGGTCTCAAGTTTGATATTAGAAGCATTGAGATATCAAGTCTCATGGCATAGGAAGGGTCTCAGAATTGGAATGGGAAGGAGTTGGATATCACATCTCAAGCTATAGGAAGAGTCTCAGGATTGGAATGGGAATGAGTTTGATATCACATCTCATGCCATAGTATGGGTCTCAGGTTTGGTAGAAGCATTGGGATATCACAATTCATGCTATTGGAAGGGTATCAGTATTGGATTTCGAAGGAGTTGGATATCCCATCTCATGCTATAGGAAGGGTCTCAGGTTGGAATGGGAAGGAGTTGGATATCACATTTCATGTTATAGGAAGGGTCTCAGGATTGGAATGGGAAGGACTTGGATATCATATCTCATGCTATAGGAAGGCTCTCAGGTTTGGAAGGGGAAGGAGTTGGATATCACATTTCATGTTAGAGGAAGGATCTCAGGTTTGGTATTAGAGGCCTTGAGATATCACATCTCATGCTATAGGAAGGGTGTCAGGATTGGAATGGGAAGGAGTTGGATATCACATCTCAAGCTTTAGGAAGGGTCTCAGGTTTGGTATAAGCATTGCGATAGCACATCTCATGCTATAGGAAGGGTCTCAGGATTGGAATGGGAAGGAGTTGGATATCACATCTCATGTTATAGGAAAGATCTCAGGTTTGGTATTAGAAGCATTGAGACATCACATCTCATGTTATAGGAAGGGTCTCAGGATTGGAATGGGAAGAAGTTGGATATCACATCTCATGCTATAGGAAGGGTCTCAGGTTTGGAAGGGGAAGGAGTTGGATATCCAATCTCATGTTATAGGACTAGTCTCAGGTTTGGTATTAGAAGCATTGAGATATCACATCGCATGCTGTAGGAAGGTTCTCAGGTTTGGTATTAGAAGCATTGAGACATCACATCTCATGCTATAGGAAGGGTCTCAGGATTGGAATGGGAAGGAGTTGGATATCACATCTCATGTTATAGGAAGGATCTCAGGTTTGGTATTAGAAGCATTGAGACATCACATCTCATGCTATAGGAAGGGTCTCAGGATTGGAATGGGAAGGAGTTGGATATCACATCTCATGCTATAGGAAGGGTCTCACATTTGGTATAAGCATTGAGATATCACATCTCATGCTATAGGAAGGGTCTCAGGATTGGATTGGGAAGGAGTTGTATATGACATCTCAGGCCATAGGAAGGGTCTCAGGATTGGTATAAGCATTGAGATATCACATCTCTGCTATCGGAAGGGTCTCAGGATTGGAATGGGAAGGAATTGGATATCCCATCTCATGTTATAGGAAGGGTCTCAGGTTTGGTATTAGAAGCATTGAGATATCACATCTCATGCTATAGGAAGGGTCTCAGGATTTGAATGGGGAGGACTTGGATGTCACATCTCATGCTATAGGGAGTGTCTCAAGTTTGATATTAGAAGCATTGAGATAACAAATCTCATGATATCGGAAGGGTCTCAGGATTGGAATGGGAAGGAGTTGGATATCACATCTCATGATAAAGGAAGGGTCTAGGGTTTGGAAGGGGAAATATTTGGATATCACATCTCATGTTATAGGACGGGTCTCAGGTTTGGTATTAGAAGCATTGAGATATCAAGTCTCATGGCATAGGAAGGGTCTCAGAATTGGAATGTGAAGGAGTTGGATATCACATCTCAAGCTATAGGAAGAATCTCAGGATTGGAATGGGAAGGAGTTTGATATCACATCTCATGCCATAGTATGGGTCTCAGGTTTGGTAGAAGCATTGGGATATCACATCTCATGCTATTGGAAGGGTATCAGTATTGGATTTGGAAGGAGTTGGATATCACATTTCATGTTATAGGAAGGGTCTCAGGTTGGAATGGGAAGGAGTTGGATATCACATTTCATGTTATAGGAAGGGTCTCAGGATTGGAATGGGAAGGACTTGGATAGCATATCTCATGCTATAGGAAGGCTCTCAGGTTTGGAAGGGGAAGGAGTTGGATATCACATTTCATGTTAGAGGAAGGATCTCAGGTTTGGTATTAGAGGCCTTGAGATATCACATCTCATGCTATAGGAAGGGTCTCAGGATTGGAATGGGAAGGAGTTGGATATCACATCTCAAGCTTTAGGAAGGGTCTCAGGTTTGGTATAAGCATTGAGATAGCACATCTCATGCTATAGGAAGGGTCTCAGGATTGGAATGGGAAGGAGTTGGATATCACATCTCATGTTATAGGAAGGATCTCAGGTTTGGTATTAGAAGCATTGAGACATCACATCTCATGCTATAGGAAGGGTCTCAGGATTGGAATGGGAAGGAGTTGGATATCACATCTCATGCTATAGGAAGGGTCTCAGATTTGGTATAAGCATTGAGATATCACATCTCTGCTATCGGAAGGGTCTCAGGATTGGAATGGGAAGGAGTTGGATATCCCATCTCATGCTATAGGGAGGGTCTCAATTTTGATATTAGAAGCATTGAGATAACAAATCTCATGATATCGGAAGGGTCTCAGGATTGGAATGGGAAGGAGTTGGATATCACATCTCATGATAAAGGAAGGGTCTAAGGTTTGGAAGGGGAAAGATTTGGATATAACATCTCATGTTATAGGACGGGTCTCAGGTTTGGTATTAGAAGCATTGAGATATCAAGTCTCATGGCATAGGAAGGGTCTCAGAATTGGAATGTGAAGGAGTTGGATATCACATCTCAAGCTATAGGAAGAGTCTCAGGATTGGAATGGGAAGGAGTTTGATATCACATCTCATGCCATAGTATGGGTCTCAGGTTTGGTAGAAGCATTGGGATATCACATCTCATGCTATTGGAAGGGTATCAGTATTGGATTTGGAAGGAGTTGGATATCACATTTCATGTTATAGGAAGGGTCTCAGGTTGGAATGGGAAGGAGTTGGATATCACATTTCATGTTATAGGAAGGGTCTCAGGATTGGAATGGGAAGGACTTGGATATCATATCTCATGCTATAGGAAGGCTCTCAGGTTTGGAAGGGGAAGGAGTTGGATATCACATCTCATGTTATAGGAAGGGTCTCAGGTTGGAATGGGAAGGAGTTGGATATCACATTTCATGTTATAGGAAGGGTCTCAGGATTGGAATGGGAAGGACTTGGATATCATATCTCATGCTATAGGAAGGCTCTCAGGTTTGGAAGGGGAAGGAGTTGGATATCACATCTCATGTTATAGGAAGGATCTCAGGTTTGGTATTAGAAGCATTGAGACATCACATCTCATGCTATAGGAAGGGTCTCAGGATTGGAATGGGAAGGAGTTGGATATCACATCTCATGCTATAGGAAGGGTCTCAGATTTGGTATAAGCATTGAGATATCACATCTCTGCTATCGGAAGGGTCTCAGGATTGGAATGGGAAGGAGTTGGATATCACATCTCAAGCTTTAGGAAGGGTCTCAGGTTTGGTATAAGCATTGAGATAGCACATCTCATGCTATAGGAAGGGTCTCAGGATTGGAATGGGAAGGAGTTGGATATCACATCTCATGTTATAGGAAGGATCTCAGGATTGGAATGGGAAGGAGTTGGATATCACATCTCAAGCTTTAGGAAGGGTCTCAGGTTTGGTATAAGCATTGAGATAGCAC
Organism: Ambystoma mexicanum; assembly: GCF_040938575.1. Taxonomy (NCBI): domain Eukaryota; kingdom Metazoa; phylum Chordata; class Amphibia; order Caudata; family Ambystomatidae; genus Ambystoma; species Ambystoma mexicanum. The sequence continues at coordinate 11,595,808 of NW_027182466.1, read as the reverse complement.
ATCTCATGCTATAGGAAGGGTCTCAGGATTGGAATGGGAAGGAGTTGGATATCACATCTCATGTTATAGGAAGGATCTCAGGTTTGGTATTAGAAGCATTGAGACATCACATCTCATGCTATAGGAAGGGTCTCAGGATTGGAATGGGAAGGAGTTGGATATCACATCTCATGCTATAGGAAGGGTCTCAGATTTGGTATAAGCATTGAGATATCACATCTCTGCTATCGGAAGGGTCTCAGGATTGGAATGGGAAGGAGTTGGATATCCCATCTCATGCTATAGGGAGGGTCTCAATTTTGATATTAGAAGCATTGAGATAACAAATCTCATGATATCGGAAGGGTCTCAGGATTGGAATGGGAAGGAGTTGGATATCACATCTCATGATAAAGGAAGGGTCTAATATTTGGAAGGGGAAAGATTTGGATATCACATCTCATGTTATAGGACGGGTCTCAGGTTTGGTATTAGAAGCATTGAGATATCAAGTCTCATGGTATAGGAAGGGTCTCAGAATTGGAATGGGAAGGAGTTGGATATCACATCTCAAGCTATAGGAAGAGTCTCAGGATTGGAATGGGAAGGAGTTTGATATCACATCTCATGCCATAGTATGGTTCTCAGGTTTGATAGAAGCATTGGGATATCACATCTCATGCTATTGGAAGGGTATCAGTATTGGATTTGGAAGGAGTTGGATATCCCATCTCATGCTATAGGAAGGGTCTCAGGTTGGAATGGGAAGGAGTTGGATATCACATTTCATGTTATAGGAAGGGTCTCAGGATTGGAATGGGAAGGACTTGGATATCATATCTCATGCTATAGGAAGGCTCTCAGGTTTGGATGGAGAAGGAGTTGGATATCACATTTCATGTTAGAGGAAGGATCTCAGGTTTGGTATTAGAGGCCTTGAGATATCACATCTCATGCTATAGGAAGGGTCTCAGGTTGGAATGGGAAGGAGTTGGATATCACATTTCATGTTATAGGAAGGGTCTCAGGATTGGAATGGGAAGGAGTTGGATATCACATCTCAAGCTTTAGGAAGGGTCTCAGGTTTGGTATAAGCATTGAGATAGCACATCTCATGCTATAGGAAGGGTCTCAGGATTGGAATGGGAAGGAGTTGGATATCACATCTCATGTTATAGGAAAGATCTCAGGTTTGGTATTAGAAGCATTGAGACATCACATCTCATGTTATAGGAAGGGTCTCAGGATTGGAATGGGAAGAAGTTGGATATCACATCTCATGCTATAGGAAGAGTCTCAGGTTTGGAAGGGGAAGGAGTTGGATATCCAATCTCATGTTATAGGACTGGTCTCAGGTTTGGTATTAGAAGCATTGAGATATCACATCGCATGCTGTAGGAAGGTTCTCAGGTTTGGAATGGGGAGGAATTGGATATCACATCTCATGTCATAGGAAGGATCTCAGGTTTGGTATTAGAAGCATTGAGATATCACATCTCATGCTATAGGAATGGTCTCAGGATTGGAATGGGAAGGAGTGGATATTACATTCCTGCTATAGGAAGGGTCTCATGTTTGGAATGGGAATGTGTTGGATATCACATATGCTATAGGAAGGGTCTCAGGTTTGGAACGGGAAGGAGTTGGATATCACATCTCATGTTATAGGAAGGGTCTCAGGTTTGGTATAAGCATTGAGATATCACATCTCTGCTATCGGAAGTGTCTCAGGATTGGAATGGGAAGCTGTTGGATATCCCATCTCATGTTATAGGACGGGTCTCAGGTTTGTTATTAGAATCATTGAGATATCATATTGCATGCTGTAGGAAGGGTCTAAGGATTGGAATGGGAAGGAGTTGGATATCCCATCTCATGTTATAGGAAGAGTCTCAAGTTTGGTATTAGAAGCATTTAGATATCACATCTCATGCTATAGGAAGTGTCTCAGGATTGGAATGGGAAGGAGTTGGATATGACATTTCATGTTAGAGGAAGGATCTCAGGTTTGGTATTAGAGGCATTGAGATATCACATCTCATGCTATAGGAAGGGTCTCAGGATTGGAATGGGAAGGAGTTGGATATCACATCTCATGCTATAGGAAGGGTCTCAGGTTTGGTATAAGCATTGAGATATCACATCTCATGCTATAGGAAGGGTCTCAGGATTGGAATGGGAAGGAGTTGGATATCACATCTCATGTTATAGGAAGGATCTCAGGTTTGGTATTAGAAGCATTGAGACATCACATCTCATGCTATCGGAAGGGTCTCAGGATTGGAATGGGAAGGACTTGGATATCACATCTCATGCTATAGGGAGGGTCTCAAGTTTGATATTAGAAGCATTGAGATATCATATCTCATGCTATAGGAAGGGTCTCAGGATTGGAATGGGAAGGAGTTGGATATCACATCTCATGCTATAGGAAGGGTCTCAGGTTTGGTATAAGCAGTGAGATATCACATCTCATGCTATAGGAAGTGTCTCAGGATTGGAATGGGAAGGAGTTGGATATCACATCTCATGTTATAGGAAGGATCTCAGGTTTGGTATAAGCATTGAGATATCACATCTCTACTATCGGAAGGGTCTCAGGATTGGAATGGGAAGGAGTTGGATATTCCCATCTCATGTTATAGGAAGGGTCTCAGGTTTGGTATTAGAAGCATTGAGATATCACATCTCATGCTATAGGAAGGGTCTCAGGATTGGAATGGGAAGGACTTGGATATCACATCTCATGCTATAAGGAGGGTCTCAAGTTTGATATTAGAAGCATTGAGATATCACATCTCATGATATCGGAAGGGTCTCAAGGATGGAATGGGAAGGAGTTGGATATCACATCTCATGATAAAGGAAGTGTCTAAGGTTTGGAAGGGGAAGGAGTTTGATATCACATCTCATGCCATAGTATTGGTCTCAGGTTTGGTAGAAGCATTGGGATATCACATCTCATGCTATCGGAAGGGTATCAGGATTGGATTTGGAAGGAGTTGGATATCCCATCTCATGCTATAGGAAGGGTCTCAGGTTGGAATGGGAAGGAGTTGGATATCACATCTCATGTTATAGGAAGGGTCTCAGGATTGGAATTAGAAGGACTTGGATATCACATCTCATGCTATAGGAAGGCTCTCAGGTTTGGAAGGGGAAAGAGTTGGATATCACATTTCATGTTAGAGGTAGGATCTCAGGTTTGGTATTAGAGGCATTGAGATATCACATCTCATGCTATCAGAAGAGTCTCAGGATTGGAATGGGAAGGAGTTGGATATCACATCTCATGCTAAAGGGAGGGTCTCAGGTTTGGAAGGGGAAGGATTTGGATATCACATCTCATGTTATAGGAAGGATCTCAGGTTTGGTATTAGAAGCATTGAGATATCACATCTCATGCTATCGGAAGGATCTCAGGTTTGGTATAGAAGCATTGAGATATCACATCTCATGCTATCAGAAGGTTCTCAGGATTGGAATGGGAAGGAGTTGGATATCACATCTCATGCTAAAGGGAGGGTCTCAGGTTTGGAAGGGGAAGGATTTGGATATCATATCTCATGTTATCAGAAGGATCTCAGGTTTGGTATTAGAAGTATTGAGATATCACATCTCATGCTATAGGAAGGGTCTCAGGATTGGAATGGGAAGGAGTTGGTTATCACATCTCATGCTAAAGGAAGGGTCTCAGGTTTGGTAGAAGCATTGAGATATCACATCTAATGCTATAGGAAGGGTCTCAGGATTGGAATGGGAAGGACTTAGATATCAAATATCATGCTATAGGGAGGGTCTCAGTTTTGATATTAGAAGCATTGAGATATCACATCTCATGCTATCAGAAGGGTCTCAGGATTGGAATGGGAAGGAGCTGGATATCACATCTCATGCTAAAGGAAGGATCTCAGGTTTGGAACGGGAAGGAGTTGGATATCACATGTCATGTTATAGGAAGGGTCTCAGGTTTGGTATAAGCATTGAGATATCACATCTCTGCTATCGGAAGTGTCTCAGGATTGGAATGGGAAGGACTTGGATATCACATCTCATGCTATAGATAGGCTCTCAGGTTTGGAAAGAGAAGGAGTTGGATATCACATTTCATGTTAGAGGAAGGATCTCAGGTTTGGTATTAGAGGCATTGAGATATCAGATCTCAGGCTATAGGAAGGGTCTCAGGATTGGAATGGGAAGGAGTTGGATATCACATCTCATGCTAGAGGAAGGGTCTCAGGTTTGGTATAAGCATTGAGATATCACATCTCGTGCTATAGGAAGGGTCTCAGGATTGGAATGGGAAGGAGTTGTATATGACATCTCATGCCGTAGGAAGGGTCTCAGGTTTGGTATAAGCATTGAGATATCACATCTCTGCTATCGAAAGGGTCTTAGGATTGGAATGGGAAGGAGTTGGATATCCCATCTCATGTTATAGGAAGAGTCTCAGGTTTGGTATTAGAAGCATTGAGATATCCCATCTCATGATATAGGAAGGGTCTCAGTTTAGAATGGGAAGGAGTTGGATATCACATTTCATGTTATAGGAAGGGTCTCAGGTTGGAATGGGAAGGAGTTGGATATCACATTTCATGTTATAGGAAGGGTCTCAGGATTGGAATGGGAAGGACTTGGATATCATATCTCATGCTATAGGAAGGCTCTCAGGTTTGGAAGGGGAAGGAGTTGGATATCACATTTCATGTTAGAGGAAGGATCTCAGGTTTGGTATTAGAGGCCTTGAGATATCACATCTCATGCTATAGGAAGGGTGTCAGGATTGGAATGGGAAGGAGTTGGATATCACATCTCAAGCTTTAGGAAGGGTCTCAGGTTGGTATAAGCATTGCGATAGCACATCTCATGCTATAGGAAGGGTCTCAGGATTGGAATGGGAAGGAGTTGGATATCACATCTCATGTTATAGGAAAGATCTCAGGTTTGGTATTAGAAGCATTGAGACATCACATCTCATGTTATAGGAAGGGTCTCAGGATTGGAATGGGAAGAAGTTGGATATCACATCTCATGCTATAGGAAGGGTCTCAGGTTTGGAAGGGGAAGGAGTTGGATATCCAATCTCATGTTATAGGACTGGTCTCAGGTTTGGTATTAGAAGCATTGAGATATCACATCGCATGCTGTAGGAAGGTTCTCAGGTTTGGTATTAGAAGCATTGAGACATCACATCTCATGCTATAGGAAGGGTCTCAGGATTGGAATGGGAAGGAGTTGGATATCACATCTCATGTTATAGGAAGGATCTCAGGTTTGGTATTAGAAGCATTGAGACATCACATCTCATGCTATAGGAAGGGTCTCAGGATTGGAATGGGAAGGAGTTGGATATCACATCTCATGCTATAAGAAGGGTCTCACATTTGGTATAAGCATTGAGATATCACATCTCATGCTATAGGAAGGGTCTCAGGATTGGATTGGGAAGGAGTTGTATATGACATCTCAGGCCATAGGAAGGGTCTCAGGATTGGTATAAGCATTGAGATATCACATCTCTGCTATCGGAAGGGTCTCAGGATTGGAATGGGAAGGAATTGGATATCCCATCTCATGTTATAGGAAGGGTCTCAGGTTTGGTATTAGAAGCATTGAGATATCACATCTCATGCTATAGGAAGGGTCTCAGGATTGGAATGGGGAGGACTTGGATGTCACATCTCATGCTATAGGGAGTGTCTCAAGTTTGATATTAGAAGCATTGAGATAACAAATCTCATGATATCGGAAGGGTCTCAGGATTGGAATGGGAAAGAGTTGGATATCACATCTCATGATAAAGGAAGGGTCTAAGGTTTGGAAGGGGAAATATTTGGATATCACATCTCATGTTATAGGACGGGTCTCAGGTTTGGTATTAGAAGCATTGAGATATCAAGTCTCATGGCATAGGAAGGGTCTCAGAATTGGAATGTGAAGGAGTTGGATATCACATCTCAAGCTATAGGAAGAATCTCAGGATTGGAATGGGAAGGAGTTTGATATCACATCTCATGCCATAGTATGGGTCTCAGGTTTGGTAGAAGCATTGGGATATCACATCTCATGCTATTGGAAGGGTATCAGTATTGGATTTGGAAGGAGTTGGATATCACATTTCATGTTATAGGAAGGCTCTCAGGTTGGAATGGGAAGGAGTTGGATATCACATTTCATGTTATAGGAAGGGTCTCAGGATTGGAATGGGAAGGACTTGGATATCATATCTCATGCTATAGGAAGGCTCTCAGGTTTGGAAGGGGAAGGAGTTGGATATCACATTTCATGTTAGAGGAAGGATCTCAGGTTTGGTATTAGAGGCCTTGAGATATCACATCTCATGCTATAGGAAGGGTCTCAGGATTGGAATGGGAAGGAGTTGGATATCACATCTCAAGCTTTAGGAAGGGTCTCAGGTTTGGTATAAGCATTGAGATAGCACATCTCATGCTATAGGAAGGGTCTCAGGATTGGAATGGGAAGGAGTTGGATATCACATCTCATGTTATAGGAAGGATCTCAGGTTTGGTATTAGAAGCATTGAGACATCACATCTCATGCTATAGGAAGGGTCTCAGGATTGGAATGGGAAGGAGTTGGATATCACATCTCATGATAAAGGAAGGGTCTAAGGTTTGGAAGGGGAAAGATTTGGATATCACATCTCATGTTATAGGAAGGGTCTCAGGTTTGGTATTAGAAGCATTGAGATATCAATTCTCATGGCATAGGAAGGGTCTCAGAATTGGAATGTGAAGGAGTTGGATATCACATCCCAAGCTATAGGAAGAGTCTCAGGATTGGAATGGGAAGGAGTTTGATATCACATCTCATGCCATAGTATGGGTCTCAGGTTTGGTAGAAGCATTGGGATATCACATCTCATGCTATTGGAAGGGTATCAGTATTGGATTTGGAAGGAGTTGGATATCACATTTCATGTTATAGGAAGGGTCTCAGGTTGGAATGGGAAGGAGTTGGATATCACATTTCATGTTATAGGAAGGGTCTCAGGATTGGAATGGGAAGGACTTGGATATCATATCTCATGCTATAGGAAGGCTCTCAGGTTTGGAAGCGGAAGGAGTTGGATATCACATCTCATGTTATAGGAAGGATCTCAGGTTTGGTATTAGAAGCATTGAGACATCACATCTCATGCTATAGGAAGGGTCTCAGGATTGGAATGGGAAGGAGTTGGATATCACATCTCATGCTATAGGAAGGGTCTCAGATTTGGTATAAGCATTGAGATATCACATCTCTGCTATCGGAAGGGTCTCAGGATTGGAATGGGAAGGAGTTGGATATCACATCTCAAGCTTTAGGATGGGTCTCAGGTTTGGTATAAGCATTGAGATAGCACATCTCATGCTATAGGAAGGGTCTCAGGATTGGAATGGGAAGGAGTTGGATATCACATCTCATGTTATAGGAAGGATCTCAGGATTGGAATGGGAAGGAGTTGGATATCACATCTCAAGCTTTAGGAAGGGTCTCAGGTTTGGTATAAGCATTGAGATAGCACATCTCATGCTATAGGAAGGGTCTCAGGATTGGAATGGGAAGGAGTTGGATATCACATCTCATGTTATAGGAAGGATCTCAGGTTTGGTATTAGAAGCATTGAGACATCACATCTCATGCTATAGGAAGGGTCTCAGGATTGGAATGGGAAGGAGTTGGATATCACATCTCATGCTATAGGAAGGGTCTCAGATTTGGTATAAGCATTGAGATATCACATCTCTGCTATCGGAAGGGTCTCAGGATTGGAATGGGAAGGAGTTGGATATCCCATCTCATGCTATAGGGAGGGTCTCAATTTTGATATTAGAAGCATTGAGATAACAAATCTCATGATATCGGAAGGGTCTCAGGATTGGAATGGGAAGGAGTTGGATATCACATCTCATGATAAAGGAAGGGTCTAATATTTGGAAGGGGAAAGATTTGGATATCACATCTCATGTTATAGGACGGGTCTCAGGTTTGGTATTAGAAGCATTGAGATATCAAGTCTCATGGTATAGGAAGGGTCTCAGAATTGGAATGGGAAGGAGTTGGATATCACATCTCATGTTATAGGAAGGATCTCAGGTTTGGTATTAGAAGCATTGAGATATCCCTTCTCATGCTATAGGAAGGGTCTCAGGATTGGAATGTGAAGGATTTGGATATCACATCTCATGCTAAAGGAAGGGTCTCAGGTTTGGTAGAAGCATTGAGATATCACGTCTCTGCTATCGGAAGGGTCTCAGGATTGGATTGGGAAGGAGTTGGATATCCCTTCTCATGCTATAGGAAGGGTCTCAGGTTTAGTATAAGCATTGAGATATCACATCTCTGCTATCGGAAGGGTCTCAGGATTGGATTGGGAAGGAGTTGGATATCCCTTCTCATGCTATAGGAAGTGTCTCAGGTTGGAATGGGAAGGAGTTGGATATCACATCTCATGTTATAGGAAGGGTCTCAGGATTGGAATGGGAAGGATTTGGATATCACATCTCTTGCTATAGGAAGGGTCTCAGGATTGGAATGGGTAGGAGTTGGATATTACTTTCTTGCTATAGGAAGGGTCTCATGTTTGGAATGGGAAGGAGTTGGATATCACATATGCTATAGTTAGTGTCTCAGGTTTGGAACGGGAAGGAGTTGGATATCACATCTCATGTTATAGGAAGGGTCTCAGGTTTGGTATAAGCATTGAGATATCACATCTCTGCTATCGGAAGTGGCTCAGGATTGGAATGGGAAGGAGTTGGATATCCCATCTCATGTTATAGGACGAGTCTCTGGTTTGGTATTAGAATCATTGAGATATCACATCGCATGCTGTAGGAAGGGTCTAAGGATTGGAATGGGATGGACTTGGATATCACATCTCATGCTATAGATAGGCTCTTAGGTTTGGAAAGGGAAGGAGTTGGATATCACATTTCATGTTAGAGGAAGGATCTCAGGTTTGGTATTAGAAGCATTGAGATATCACATCTCATGCTATAGGAAGGGTCTCAGGATTGGAATGGGAAGGAGCTGGATATCACATCTCATGCTAAAGGAAGGGTCTCAGGTTTGGAACGGGAAGGATTTGAATATCACATCTCATGTTATAGGAAGGTTCTCAGGTTTGGTATAAGCATTGAGATATCACATCTCTGCTATCGGAAGTGTCTCAGGATTGGAATGGGAAGGAGTTGGATATCCCATCTCATGTTATAGGACGGGTCTCAGGTTTGTTATTAGAATCATTGAGATATCATATTGCATGCTGTAGGAAGGGTCTAAGGGTTGGAATGGGAAGGACTTGGATATCACATCTCATGCTATAGGAAGGGTCTCAGGTTTGGTATAAGCATTGAGATATCACATCTCATGCTATAGGACGGGTCTCAGGATTGGAATGGAAGGAGTTGGATATCACATCTCATGTTATAGGAAGGATCTCAGGTTTGGTATTAGAAGCATTGAGACATCACATCTCATGCTGTAGGAAGGGTCTCAGGGTTGGAATGGGAAGGAGTTGGATATCACATCTCATCCAATAGGAAGGGTCTCAGGTTTGGAATGGGAAGGAATTGGATATCACATCTCATGTTATAGGAAGGATCTCAGGTTTGGTATTAGAAGCATTGAGATATCACATCTCATGCTATAGGAAGGGTCTCAGGATTGGAATGTGAAGGATTTGGATATCACATCTCATGCTAAAGGAAGGGTCTCAGGTTTGGTAGAAGCATTGAGATATCACGTCTCTGCTATCGGAAGGGTCTCAGGATTGGATTGGGAAGGAGTTGGATATCCCTTCTCATGCTATAGGAAGGGTCTCAGGATTTGAATGGCAAGGAGTTGGATATCACATCTCATGCCATAGGAAGGGTCTCAGGTTTGGTATAAGCATTGAGATATCACATCTCTGCTATCGGAAGGGTCTCAGGATTGGATTGGGAAGGAGTTGGATATCCCTTCTCATGCTATAGGAAGTGTCTCAGGTTGGAATGGTAAGGAGTTGGATATCACATCTCATGTTATAGGAAGGGTCTCAGGATTGGAATGGGAAGGATTTGGATATCACATCTCTTGCTATAGGAAGGGTCTCAGGATTGGAATGGGTAGGAGTTGGATATTACTTTCTTGCTATAGGAAGGGTCTCATGTTTGGAATGGGAAGGAGTTGGATATCACATATGCTATAGTTAGTGTCTCAGGTTTGGAACGGGAAGGAGTTGGATATCACATCTCATGTTATAGGAAGGGTCTCAGGTTTGGTATAAGCATTGAGATATCACATCTCTGCTATCGGAAGCGGCTCAGGATTGGAATGGGAAGGAGTTGGATATCCCATCTCATGTTATAGGAAGAGTCTCTGGTTTGGTATTAGAATCATTGAGATATCACATCGCATGCTGTTGGAAGGGTCTAAGGATTGGAATGGGATGGACTTGGACATCACATCTCATGCTATAGGTAGGCTCTCAGGTTTGGTATAAGCATTGAGGTATCACATCTCATGCTATAGGAAGGGTCTCAGGATTGGAATGGGAAGGATTTGGATATCACATCTCATGCTATAGGAAGGGTCTCAGATTTGGTATAAGCATTGAGATATCACATCTCATGCTAAAGGAAGGGTCTCAGGTTTGGAAAGGGAAGGAGTTGGATATCACATTTCATGTTAGAGGAAGGATCTCAGGTTTGGTATTAGAAGCATTGAGATATCACATCTCATGCTATAGGACGGGTCTCAGGATTGGAATGGAAGGAGTTGGATATCACATCTCATGCTATAGGAAGGGTCTCAGGTTTGGTATAAGCATTGAGATATCACATCTCACGCTATAGGACGGGTCTCAGGATTGGAATGGAAGGAGTTGGATATCACATCTCATGTTATAGGAAGGATCTCAGGTTTGGTATTAGATGCATTGAGACATCACATCTCATGCTATAGGAAGGGTCTCAGGGTTGGAATGGGAAGGAGTTGGATATCACATCTCATCCAATAGGAAGGGTCTCAGGTTTGGAATGGGAAGGAATTGGATATCACATCTCATGTTATAGGAAGAATCTCAGGTTTGGTATTAGAAGCATTTAGATATCACATCTCATGCTATAGGAAGGGTCTCAGGATTGGAATGTGAAGGATTTGGATACCACATCTCATGCTAAAGGAAGGGTCTCAGGTTTGGTAGAAGCATTGAGATATCACGTTTCTGCTATCGGAAGGGTCTCAGGATTGGATTGGGAAGGAGTTGGATATCCCTTCTCATGCTATAGGAAGGGTCTCAGGATTTGAATGGGAAGGAGTTGGATATCACATCTCATGTTATAGGAAGGGTCTCAGGATTGGAATGGGAAGGATTTGGATATCACATCTCTTGCTATAGGAAGGGTCTCAGGATTGGAATGGGTAGGAGTTGGATATTACTTTCTTGCTATAGGAAGGGTCTCATGTTTGGAATGGGAAGCAGTTGGATATCACATATGCTATAGTTAGTGTCTCAGGTTTGGAACGGGAAGGAGTTGGATATCCCATCTCATGTTATAGGAAGAGTCTCTGGTTTGGTATTAGAATCATTGAGATATCACATCGCATGCTGTAGGAAGGGTCTAAGGATTGGAATGGGATGGACTTGGATATCACATCTCATGCTATAGGTAGGCTCTCAGGTTTGGTATAAGCATTGAGATATCACATCTCATGCTATAGGAAGGGTCTCAGGATTGGAATGGGAAGGAATTGGATATCACATCTCATGCTATAGGAAGGGTCTCAGATTTGGTATAAGCATTGAGATATCACATCTCATGCTAAAGAAAGGGTCTCAGGATTGGAATGGGAAGGAGTTGTATATGACATCTCAGGCCATAGGAAGGGTCTCAGGTTTGGTATAAGCATTGAGATATCACATCTCTGCTATCGGAAGGGTCTCAGGATTGGAATTGGAAGGACTTGGCTATCATATTATAGGATGTCCCGGGAGGATAGCACAGCGGCAGCGTGCGCGTCTTGGAAGCAAGACGACACAAAGCAACAACAGGTTCGATCCCCGGGTCCGCGCTTAGAAACCTCTGAGTGTTTAAGCGCGTTATAAATACGTAACTAAGACAAAAAAAATCTGTGTTTCCTCTGTAACAGCGCCTCGATGCCTCATGGGCTGCAAGTGCGCTTAACAAATGCAAATAAAATAAATAAATAAAATATCTCATGCTATAGGAAGGCTCTCAGGTTTGGAAGGGGAAAGAGTTGGATATCACATTTCATGTTAGAGGAAGGATCTCAGGTTTGGTATTAGAGGCCTTGAGATATCACATCTCATGCTATAGGAAGGGTCTCAGGATTGGAATGGGAAGGAGTTGGATATCACATCTCATGCTATAGGAAGGGTCTCAGATTTGGTATAAGCATTGAGATATCACATCTCATGCTATAGGAAGTGTCTCAGGATTGGAATGGGAAGGAGTTGGATATCACATCTCATGTTATAGGTAGGATCTCAGGTTTGGTATAAGCATTGAGATATCACATCTCTGCTATCGGAAGGGTCTCAGGATTGGAATGGGAAGGAGTTGGATATTCCCATCTCATGATATAGGAAGGGTCCCAGGATGGAATGGGAAGGAGTAGGATATCACATTTCATGTTATAGGAAGGGTCTCAGGATGGAATGGGAAGGATTTGGATATCATATCTCATGCTATAGGAAGGCTCTCAGGTTTGGTATTAGAGGCATTGAGATATCACATCTCATGCTATCGGAAGTATCTCAGGTTTGGTATTAGAGGCATTGAGATATCACATCTCATGCTATCATAAGGGTCTCAGGATTGGAATGAGAAGGAGTTGGATATCACATCTCATGTTATAGGAAGGATCTCAGGTTTGGTATTAGAAGCATTGAGACATCACATCTCATGCTATAGGAAGGGTCTCAGGATTGGAATGGGAAGGAGTTGGATATCACATCTCATGTTATAGGAAGGATCTCAGGTTTGGTATTAGAAGCATTGAGACATCACATCTCATGCTATAGGAAGGGTCTCAGGATTGGAATGGGAAGGAGTTGGATATCACATCTCATGCTATAGGAAGGGTCTCAGATTTGGTATAAGCATTGAGATAGCACATCTCATGCTATAGGAAGGGTCTCAGGATTGGAATGGGAAGGAGTTGGATATCACATCTCATGTTATAGGAAGGATCTCAGGTTTGGTATTAGAAGCATTGAGACATCACATCTCATGCTATAGGAAGGGTCTCAGGATTGGAATGGGAAGGAGTTGGATATCACATCTCATGCTATAGGAAGGGTCTCAGATTTGGTATAAGCATTGAGATATCACATCTCTGCTATCGGAAGGGTCTCAGGATTGGAATGGGAAGGAGTTGGATATCCCATCTCATGCTATAGGGAGGGTCTCAATTTTGATATTAGAAGCATTGAGATAACAAATCTCATGATATCGGAAGGGTCTCAGGATTGGAATGGGAAGGAGTTGGATATCACATCTCATGATAAAGGAAGGGTCTAATATTTGGAAGGGGAAAGATTTGGATATCACATCTCATGTTATAGGACGGGTCTCAGGTTTGGTATTAGAAGCATTGAGATATCAAGTCTCATGGTATAGGAAGGGTCTCAGAATTGGAATGGGAAGGAGTTGGATATCACATCTCATGTTATAGGAAGGATCTCAGGTTTGGTATTAGAAGCATTGAGATATCCCTTCTCTTGCTATAGGAAGGGTCTCAGGATTGGAATGTGAAGGATTTGGATATCACATCTCATGCTAAAGGAAGGGTCTCAGGTTTGGTAGAAGCATTGAGATATCACGTCTCTGCTATCGGAAGGGTCTCAGGATTGGATTGGGAAGGAGTTGGATATCCCTTCTCATGCTATAGGAAGGGTCTCAGGTTTAGTATAAGCATTGAGATATCACATCTCTGCTATCGGAAGGGTCTCAGGATTGGATTGGGAAGGAGTTGGATATCCCTTCTCATGCTATAGGAAGTGTCTCAGGTTGGAATGGGAAGGAGTTGGATATCACATCTCATGTTATAGGAAGGGTCTCAGGATTGGAATGGGAAGGATTTGGATATCACATCTCTTGCTATAGGAAGGGTCTCAGGATTGGAATGGGTAGGAGTTGGATATTACTTTCTTGCTATAGGAAGGGTCTCATGTTTGGAATGGGAAGGAGTTGGATATCACATATGCTATAGTTAGTGTCTCAGGTTTGGAACGGGAAGGAGTTGGATATCACATCTCATGTTATAGGAAGGGTCTCAGGTTTGGTATAAGCATTGAGATATCACATCTCTGCTATCGGAAGTGGCTCAGGATTGGAATGGGAAGGAGTTGGATATCCCATCTCATGTTATAGGACGAGTCTCTGGTTTGGTATTAGAATCATTGAGATATCACATCGCATGCTGTAGGAAGGGTCTAAGGATTGGAATGGGATGGACTTGGATATCACATCTCATGCTATAGATAGGCTCTTAGGTTTGGAAAGGGAAGGAGTTGGATATCACATTTCATGTTAGAGGAAGGATCTCAGGTTTGGTATTAGAAGCATTGAGATATCACATCTCATGCTATAGGAAGGGTCTCAGGATTGGAATGGGAAGGAGCTGGATATCACATCTCATGCTAAAGGAAGGGTCTCAGGTTTGGAACGGGAAGGATTTGAATATCACATCTCATGTTATAGGAAGGTTCTCAGGTTTGGTATAAGCATTGAGATATCACATCTCTGCTATCGGAAGTGTCTCAGGATTGGAATGGGAAGGAGTTGGATATCCCATCTCATGTTATAGGACGGGTCTCAGGTTTGTTATTAGAATCATTGAGATATCATATTGCATGCTGTAGGAAGGGTCTAAGGGTTGGAATGGGAAGGACTTGGATATCACATCTCATGCTATAGGAAGGGTCTCAGGTTTGGTATAAGCATTGAGATATCACATCTCATGCTATAGGACGGGTCTCAGGATTGGAATGGAAGGAGTTGGATATCACATCTCATGTTATAGGAAGGATCTCAGGTTTGGTATTAGAAGCATTGAGACATCACATCTCATGCTGTAGGAAGGGTCTCAGGGTTGGAATGGGAAGGAGTTGGATATCACATCTCATCCAATAGGAAGGGTCTCAGGTTTGGAATGGGAAGGAATTGGATATCACATCTCATGTTATAGGAAGGATCTCAGGTTTGGTATTAGAAGCATTGAGATATCACATCTCATGCTATAGGAAGGGTCTCAGGATTGGAATGTGAAGGATTTGGATATCACATCTCATGCTAAAGGAAGGGTCTCAGGTTTGGTAGAAGCATTGAGATATCACGTCTCTGCTATCGGAAGGGTCTCAGGATTGGATTGGGAAGGAGTTGGATATCCCTTCTCATGCTATAGGAAGGGTCTCAGGATTTGAATGGCAAGGAGTTGGATATCACATCTCATGCCATAGGAAGGGTCTCAGGTTTGGTATAAGCATTGAGATATCACATCTCTGCTATCGGAAGGGTCTCAGGATTGGATTGGGAAGGAGTTGGATATCCCTTCTCATGCTATAGGAAGTGTCTCAGGTTGGAATGGTAAGGAGTTGGATATCACATCTCATGTTATAGGAAGGGTCTCAGGATTGGAATGGGAAGGATTTGGATATCACATCTCTTGCTATAGGAAGGGTCTCAGGATTGGAATGGGTAGGAGTTGGATATTACTTTCTTGCTATAGGAAGGGTCTCATGTTTGGAATGGGAAGGAGTTGGATATCACATATGCTATAGTTAGTGTCTCAGGTTTGGAACGGGAAGGAGTTGGATATCACATCTCATGTTATAGGAAGGGTCTCAGGTTTGGTATAAGCATTGAGATATCACATCTCTGCTATCGGAAGCGGCTCAGGATTGGAATGGGAAGGAGTTGGATATCCCATCTCATGTTATAGGAAGAGTCTCTGGTTTGGTATTAGAATCATTGAGATATCACATCGCATGCTGTTGGAAGGGTCTAAGGATTGGAATGGGATGGACTTGGACATCACATCTCATGCTATAGGTAGGCTCTCAGGTTTGGTATAAGCATTGAGGTATCACATCTCATGCTATAGGAAGGGTCTCAGGATTGGAATGGGAAGGATTTGGATATCACATCTCATGCTATAGGAAGGGTCTCAGATTTGGTATAAGCATTGAGATATCACATCTCATGCTAAAGGAAGGGTCTCAGGTTTGGAAAGGGAAGGAGTTGGATATCACATTTCATGTTAGAGGAAGGATCTCAGGTTTGGTATTAGAAGCATTGAGATATCACATCTCATGCTATAGGACGGGTCTCAGGATTGGAATGGAAGGAGTTGGATATCACATCTCATGCTATAGGAAGGGTCTCAGGTTTGGTATAAGCATTGAGATATCACATCTCATGCTATAGGACGGGTCTCAGGATTGGAATGGAAGGAGTTGGATATCACATCTCATGTTATAGGAAGGATCTCAGGTTTGGTATTAGATGCATTGAGACATCACATCTCATGCTATAGGAAGGGTCTCAGGGTTGGAATGGGAAGGAGTTGGATATCACATCTCATCCAATAGGAAGGGTCTCAGGTTTGGAATGGGAAGGAATTGGATATCACATCTCATGTTATAGGAAGAATCTCAGGTTTGGTATTAGAAGCATTTAGATATCACATCTCATGCTATAGGAAGGGTCTCAGGATTGGAATGTGAAGGATTTGGATACCACATCTCATGCTAAAGGAAGGGTCTCAGGTTTGGTAGAAGCATTGAGATATCACGTTTCTGCTATCGGAAGGGTCTCAGGATTGGATTGGGAAGGAGTTGGATATCCCTTCTCATGCTATAGGAAGGGTCTCAGGATTTGAATGGGAAGGAGTTGGATATCACATCTCATGTTATAGGAAGGGTCTCAGGATTGGAATGGGAAGGATTTGGATATCACATCTCTTGCTATAGGAAGGGTCTCAGGATTGGAATGGGTAGGAGTTGGATATTACTTTCTTGCTATAGGAAGGGTCTCATGTTTGGAATGGGAAGCAGTTGGATATCACATATGCTATAGTTAGTGTCTCAGGTTTGGAACGGGAAGGAGTTGGATATCCCATCTCATGTTATAGGAAGAGTCTCTGGTTTGGTATTAGAATCATTGAGATATCACATCGCATGCTGTAGGAAGGGTCTAAGGATTGGAATGGGATGGACTTGGATATCACATCTCATGCTATAGGTAGGCTCTCAGGTTTGGTATAAGCATTGAGATATCACATCTCATGCTATAGGAAGGGTCTCAGGATTGGAATGGGAAGGAATTGGATATCACATCTCATGCTATAGGAAGGGTCTCAGATTTGGTATAAGCATTGAGATATCACATCTCATGCTAAAGAAAGGGTCTCAGGATTGGAATGGGAAGGAGTTGTATATGACATCTCAGGCCATAGGAAGGGTCTCAGGTTTGGTATAAGCATTGAGATATCACATCTCTGCTATCGGAAGGGTCTCAGGATTGGAATTGGAAGGACTTGGCTATCATATTATAGCTTGTCCCGGGAGGATAGCACAGCGGCAGCGTGCGCGTCTTGGAAGCAAGACGACACAAAGCAACAACAGGTTCGATCCCCGGGTCCGCGCTTAGAAACCTCTGAGTGTTTAAGCGCGTTATAAATACGTAACTAAGACAAAAAAAATCTGTGTTTCCTCTGTAACAGCGCCTCGATGCCTCATGGGCTGCAAGTGCGCTTAACAAATGCAAATAAAATAAATAAATAAAATATCTCATGCTATAGGAAGGCTCTCAGGTTTGGAAGGGGAAAGAGTTGGATATCACATTTCATGTTAGAGGAAGGATCTCAGGTTTGGTATTAGAGGCCTTGAGATATCACATCTCATGCTATAGGAAGGGTCTCAGGATTGGAATGGGAAGGAGTTGGATATCACATCTCATGCTATAGGAAGGGTCTCAGATTTGGTATAAGCATTGAGATATCACATCTCATGCTATAGGAAGTGTCTCAGGATTGGAATGGGAAGGAGTTGGATATCACATCTCATGTTATAGGTAGGATCTCAGGTTTGGTATAAGCATTGAGATATCACATCTCTGCTATCGGAAGGGTCTCAGGATTGGAATGGGAAGGAGTTGGATATTCCCATCTCATGATATAGGA
Source organism: Ambystoma mexicanum (assembly GCF_040938575.1). Lineage (NCBI taxonomy): Eukaryota > Metazoa > Chordata > Amphibia > Caudata > Ambystomatidae > Ambystoma > Ambystoma mexicanum. The sequence continues at coordinate 11,577,634 of NW_027182466.1, read as the reverse complement.
AGGGTCCCAGGATGGAATGGGAAGGAGTAGGATATCACATTTCATGTTATAGGAAGGGTCTCAGGATGGAATGGGAAGGATTTGGATATCATATCTCATGCTATAGGAAGGCTCTCAGGTTTGGTATTAGAGGCATTGAGATATCACATCTCATGCTATCGGAAGTATCTCAGGTTTGGTATTAGAGGCATTGAGATATCACATCTCATGCTATCATAAGGGTCTCAGGATTGGAATGAGAAGGAGTTGGATATCACATCTCATGTTATAGGAAGGATCTCAGGTTTGGTATTAGAAGCATTGAGACATCACATCTCATGCTATAGGAAGGGTCTCAGGATTGGAATGGGAAGGAGTTGGATATCACATCTCATGCTATAGGAAGGGTCTCAGATTTGGTATAAGCATTGAGATATCACATCTCATGCTATAGGAAGGGTCTCAGGATTGGAATGGGAAGGAGTTGTATATGACATCTCAGGCCATAGGAAGGGTCTCAGGTTTGGTATAAGCATTGAGATATCACATCTCTGCTATCGGAAGGGTCTCAGGATTGGAATGGGAATGAGTTGGATATCCCATCTCATGTTATAGGAAGAGTCTCAGGTTTGGTATTAGAAGCATTGAGATATCCCATCTCATGCTATAGGAAGGGTCTCAGGTTGGAATGGGAAGGAGTTGGATATCACATTTCATGTTATAGGAAGGGTCTCAGGATTGGAATTGGAAGGACTTGGCTATCATATCTCATGCTATAGGAAGGCTCTCAGGTTTGGAAGGGGAAGGAGTTGGATATCACATTTCATGTTAGAGGAACGATCTCAGGTTTGGCATTAGAGGCCTTGAGATATCACATCTCATGCTATAGGAAGGGTCTCAGGATTGGAATGGGAAGGAGTTGGATATCACATCTCAAGCTAAAGGGACGGTCTCAGGTTTGGTATAAGCATTGTGATATCACATCTCATGCTATAGGAAGGGTCTCAGGATTGGAATGGGAAGGAGTTGGATATCACATCTCATGTTATAGGAAAGATCTCAGGTTTGGTATTAGAAGCATTGCGACATCACATCTCATGTTATAGGAAGGGTCTCAGGATTGGAATGGGAAGAAGTTGGATATCACATCTCATGCTATAAGAAGGGTCTCAGGTTTGGTATAAGCATTGAGATATCACATCTCATGCTATAGGAAGGGTCTCAGGTTTGGAATGGGAAGGACTTAGATATCACATATCATGCTATAGGGCGGGTCTCAGTTTTGATATTAGAAGCATTGAGATATCACATCTCATGCTATCGGAAGTGTCTCAGGATTGGAATGGGAAGGAGCTGGATATCACATCTCATGCTAAAGGAAGGGTCTCAGGTTTGGAACGGGAAGGAGTTGGATATCACATCTCATGTTATAGGAAGGGTCTCAGGTTTGGTATAAGCATTGAGATATCACATCTCTGCTATCGGAAGTGTCTCAGGATTGGAATGGGAAGGACTTGGATATCACATCTCATGCTATAGATAGGCTCTCAGGTTTGGAAAGGGAAGGAGTTGGATATCACATTTCATGTTAGAGGAAGGATCTCAGGTTTGGTATTAGAGGCATTGAGATATCACATCTCAGGCTATAGGAAGGGTCTCAGGATTGGAATGGGAAGGAGTTGGATATCACATCTCATGCTAAAGGAAGGGTCTCAGGATTGGAATGGGAAGGAGTTGGATATCACATCTCATGCTATAGGAAGGGTCTCAGGTTTGGTATAAGCATTGAGATATCACATCTCGTGCTATAGGAAGGGTCTCAGGATTGGAATGGGAAGGAGTTGTATATGACATCTCATGCTATAGACAGGGTCTCAGGTTTGGAAAGGGAAGGAGTTGGATATCACATCTCATGCTAAAGGGAGGGTCTCAGGTTTGGAAGGGGAAGGATTTGGAAATCACATCTCATGTTATAGGAAGGATCTCAGGTTTGGTATTAGAATCATTGAGATATCACATCTCATGCTATCATAAGGGTCTCAGGATTGGAATCGGAAGGAGTTGGATATCACATCTCATGTTATAGGAAGGATCTCAGGTTTGGTATTAGAAGCATTGAGACATCACATCTCATGCTATAGGAAGGGTCTCAGGATTGGAATGGGAAGGAGTTGGATATCACATCTCATGCTAAAGGGAGGGTCTCAGGTTTGGAAGGGGAAGGATTTGGAAATCACATCTCATGTTATAGGAAGAATCTCAGGTTTGGTATTAGAATCATTGAGATATCACATCTCATGCTATCATAAGGGTCTCAGGATTGGAATCGGAAGGAGTTGGATATCACATCTCATGTTATAGGAAGGATCTCAGGTTTGGTATTAGAAGCATTGAGACATCACATCTCATGCTATAGGAAGGGTCTCAGGATTGGAATGGGAAGGAGTTGGATATCACATCTCATGCTATAGGAAGGGTCTCAGATTTGGTATAAGCATTGAGATATCACATCTCATGCTATAGGAAGGGTCTCAGGATTGGAATGGGAAGCAGTTGGATATCACATCTCAGGCCATAGGAAGGGTCTCAGGTTTGGTATAAGCATTGAGATATCACATCTCTGCTATCGGAAGGGTCTCAGGATTGGAATGGGAAGGAGTTGGATATCCCATCTCATGTTATAGGAAGAGTCTCAGGTTTGGTATTAGAAGCATTGAGATATCCCATCTCATGCTATAGGAAGGGTCTCAGGTTGGAATGGGAAGGAGTTGGATATCACATTTCATGTTATAGGAAGGGTCTCAGGATTGGAATTGGAAGGACTTGGCTATCATAGCTCATGCTATAGGAAGGCTCTCAGGTTTGGAAGGGGAAGGAGTTGGATATCACATTTCATGTTAGAGGAACGATCTCAGGTTTGGTATTAGAGGCCTTGAGATATCACATCTCATGCTATAGGAAGGGTCTCAGGATTGGAATGGGAAGGAGTTGGATATCACATCTCATGTTATAGGAAAGATCTCAGGTTTGGTATTAGAAGCATTGAGACATCACATCTCATGTTATAGGAATGGTCTCAGGATTGGAATGGGAAGAAGTTGGATATCACATCTCATGCTATAGGAAGGGTCTCAGGTTTGGTATAAGCATTGAGATATCACATCTCATGCTATAGGAAGGGTCTCAGGATTGGAATGGGAAGGAGTTGTATATGACATCTCATGCCATAGGAAGGGTCTCAGGTTTGGTATAAGCATTGAGATATCACATCACATGCTATAGGAAGGGTCTCAGGATTGTAATGGGAAGGACTTGGATATCACATCTCATGCTATAGGCAGGGTCTCAGGTTTGGAAAGGGAAGGAGATGGATATCACATTTCATGTTAGAGGTAGGATCTCAGGTTTGGTATTAGAGGCATTGAAATATCACATCTCATGCTATCAGAAGGGTCTCAGGATTGGAATGGGAAGGAGTTGGATATCACATCTCATGCTAAAGGGAGGGTCTCAGGTTTGGAAGGGGAAGGATTTGGAAATCACATCTCATGTTATAGGAAGGATCTCAGGTTTGGTATTAGAAGCATTGAGATATCACATCTCATGCTATCGGAAGTATCTCAGGTTTGTTATTAGAGGCATTGAGATATCACATCTCATGTTATCATAAGGGTCTCAGGATTGGAATGGGAAGGAGTTGGATATCACATCTCATGTTATAGGAAGGATCTCAGGTTTGGTATTAGAAGCATTGAGACATCACATCTCATGCTATAGGAAGGGTCTCAGGATTGGAATGGGAAGGAGTTGGATATCACATCTCATGCTATAGGAAGGGTCTCAGATTTGGTATAAGCATTGAGATATCACATCTCATGCTATAGGAACGGTCTCAGGATTGGAATGGGAAGGAGTTGTATATGACATCTCAGGCCATAGGAAGGGTCTCAGGTTTGGTATAAGCATTGAGATATCACATCTCTGCTATCGGAAGGGTCACAGGATTGGAATGGGAAGGAGTTGGATATCCCATCTCATGTTATAGGAAGGGTCTCAGGTTTGGTATTAGAAGCATTGAGACATCACATCTCATGTTATAGGAAGGGTCTCAGGATTGGAATGGGAAGAAGTTGGATATCACATCTCATGCTATAGGAAGGGTCTCAGGTTTGGTATAAGCATTGAGATATCACATCTCATGCTATAGGAAGGGTCTCAGGATTGGAATGGGAAGGAGTTGTATATGACATCTCATGCCATAGCAAGGGTCTCAGGTTTGGTATAAGCATTGAGATATCACATCACATGCTATAGGAAGGGTCTCAGGATTGGAATGGGAAGGTCTTTTGATATCACATCTCATGCTATAGGCAGGGTCTCAGGTTTGGAAAGGGAAGGAGATGGATATCACATTTCATGTTAGAGGTAGGATCTCAGGTTTGGTATTAGAGGCATTGAAATATCACATCTCATGCTATCAGAAGGGTCTCAGGATTGGAATGGGAAGGAGTTGGATATCACATCTCATGCTAAAGGGAGTGTCTCAGGTTTGGAAGTGGAAGGATTTGGAAATCACATCTCATGTTATAGGAAGGATCTCAGGTTTGGTACTAGAAGCATTGAGATATCACATCTCATGCTATCAGAAGGATCTCAGGTTTGGTATTAGAAGCATTGAGACATCACATCTCATGCTATAGGAAGGGTCTCAGGATTGGAATGGGAAGGAGTTGGATATCACATCTCATGCTATAGGAAGGGTCTCGGATTTGGTACAAGCATTGAGATATCACATCTCATGCTATAGGAAGGGTCTCAGGATTGGAATGGGAAGGAGTTGTATATGACAAATCAGGCCATAGGAAGGGTCTCAGGTTTGGCATAAGCATTGAGATATCACATCTCTGCTATCGGAAGGGTCTCAGGATTGGAATGGGAAGGAGTTGGATATCCCATCTCATGTTATAGGAAGGGTCTCAGGTTTGGTATTAGAAGCATTGAGATATCACATCTCATGCTATAGGAAGAGTCTCAGGATTGGAATGGGGAGGACTTGGATGTCACATCTCATGCTATAGGGAGGGTCTCAAGTTTGATATTAGAAGCATTGAGATAACAAATCTCATGATATCGGAAGGGTCTCAGGATTGGAATGGGAAGGAGTTGGATATCACATCTCATGCTAAAGGGAGGGTCTCAGGTTTGGAAGGGGAAGGATTTGGATATCACATCTCATGTTATAGGAAGGATCTCAGGTTTGGTATTAGAAGCATTCAGATATCACATCTCATGCTATCGGAAGGATCTCAGGTTTGGTATAGAAGCATTGAGATAGCACATCTCATGCTATCAGAAGGGTCTCAGGATTGGAATGGGAAGGAGTTGGATATCACATCTCATGCTAAAGGGAGGGTCTCAGGTTTGGAAGGGGAAGGATTTGGATATCACATCTCATGTTATCGGAAGGATCTCAGGTTTGGTATTAGAAGTATCGAGATATCACATCTCATGCTATAGGAAGGGTCTCAGGATTGGAATGGGAAGGAGTTGGTTATCACATCTCATGCTAAAGGAAGGGTCTCAGGTTTGGTAGAAGCATTGAGATATCACATCTCATGCTATAGGAAGGGTCTCAGGATTGGAATGGGAAGGACTTAGATATCACATATCATGCTATAGGGAGTGTCTCAGTTTTGATATTAGAAGCATTGAGATATCACATCTCATGCTATCGGAAGTGTCTCAGGATTGGAATGGGAAGGAGCTGGATATCACATCTCATGCTAAAGGAAGGGTCTCAGGTTTGGAACGGGAAGGAGTTGGATATCACATCTCATGTTATAGGAAGGGTCTCAGGTTTGGTATAAGCATTGAGATATCACATCTCTGCTATCGGAAGTGTCTCAGGATTGGAATGGGAAGGACTTGGATATCACATCTCATGCTATAGATAGGCTCTCAGGTTTGGAAAGGGAAGGAGTTGGATATCACATTTCATGTTAGAGGAAGGATCTCAGGTTTGGTATTAGAGGCATTGAGACATCACATCTCAGGCTATAGGAAGGGTCTCAGGATTGGAATGGGAAGGAGTTGGATATCACATCTCATGCTAAAGGAAGGGTCTCAGGATTGGAATGGGAAGGAGTTGGATATCACATCTCATGTTATAGGAAGGGTCTCAGGTTTGGTATAAGCATTGAGATATCACATCTCGTGCTATAGGAAGGGTCTCAGGATTGGAATGGGAAGGAGTTGTATATGACATCTCATGCTATAGACAGGGTCTCAGGTTTGGAAAGGGAAGGAGATGGATATCACATTTCATGTTAGAGGTAGGATCTCAGGTTTGGAATTAGAGGCATTGAGATATCACATCTCATGCTATCAGAAGGGTCTCAGGATTGGAATGGGAAGGAGTTGGATATCACATCTCATGCTAAAGGGAGGGTCTCAGGTTTGGAAGGGGAAGGATTTGGAAATCACATCTCATGTTATAGGAAGGATCTCAGGTTTGGTATTAGAAGCATTGAGATATCACATCTCATGCTATCATAAGGGTCTCAGGATTGGAATCGGAAGGAGTTGGATATCACATCTCATGTTATAGGAAGGATCTCAGGTTTGGTATTAGAAGCATTGAGACATCACATCTCATGCTATAGGAAGGGTCTCAGGATTGGAATGGGAAGGAGTTGGATATCACATCTCATGCTATAGGAAGGGTCTCAGATTTGGTATAAGCATTGAGATATCACATCTCATGCTATAGGAAGGGTCTCAGGATTGGAATGGGAAGCAGTTGGATATCACATCTCAGGCCATAGGAAGGGTCTCAGGTTTGGTATAAGCATTGAGATATCACATCTCTGCTATCGGAAGGGTCTCAGGATTGGAATGGGAAGGAGTTGGATATCCCATCTCATGTTATAGGAAGTGTCTCAGGTTTGGTATTAGAAGCATTGAGATATCCCATCTCATGCTATAGGAAGGGTCTCAGGTTGGAATGGGAAGGAGTTGGATATCACATTTCATGTTATAGGAAGGGTCTCAGGATTGGAATTGGAAGGACTTGGCTATCATATCTCATGCTATAGGAAGGCTCTCAGGTTTGGAAGGGGAAGGAGTTGGATATCACATTTCATGTTAGAGGAACGATCTCAGGTTTGGTATTAGAGGCCTTGAGATATCACATCTCATGCTATAGGAAGGGTCTCAGGATTGGAATGGGAAGGAGTTGGATATCACATCTCATGTTATAGGAAAGATCTCAGGTTTGGTATTAGAAGCATTGAGACATCACATCTCATGTTATAGGAAGGGTCTCAGGATTGGAATGGGAAGAAGTTGGATATCACATCTCATGCTATAGGAAGGGTCTCAGGTTTGGTATAAGCATTGAGATATCACATCTCATGCTATAGGAAGGGTCTCAGGATTGGAATGGGAAGGAGTTGTATATGACATCTCATGCCATAGGAAGGGTCTCAGGTTTGGTATAAGCATTGAGATATCACATCACATGCTATAGGAAGGGTCTCAGGATTGTAATGGGAAGGACTTGGATATCACATCTCATGCTATAGGCAGGGTCTCAGGTTTGGAAAGGGAAGGAGATGGATATCACATTTCATGTTAGAGGTAGGATCTCAGGTTTGGTATTAGAGGCATTGAAATATCACATCTCATGCTATCAGAAGGGTCTCAGGATTGGAATGGGAAGGAGTTGGATATCACATCTCATGCTATAGGCAGGGTCTCAGGTTTGGAAGGGGAAGGATTTGGAAATCACATCTCATGTTATAGGAAGGATCTCAGGTTTGGTATTAGAAGCATTGAGATATCACATCTCATGCTATCAGAAGTATCTCAGGTTTGGTATTAGAGGCATTGAGATATCACATCTCATGCTATCTTAAGGGTCTCAGGATTGGAATGGGAAGGAGTTGGATATCACATCTCATGTTATAGGAAGGATCTCAGGTTTGGTATTAGAAGCATTGAGACATCACATCTCATGCTATAGGAAGGGTCTCAGGATTGGAATGGGAAGGAGTTGGAGATCACATCTCATGCTATAGGAAGGGTCTCAGATTTGGTATAAGCATTGAGATATCACATCTCATGCTATAGGAACGGTCTCAGGATTGGAATGGGAAGGAGTTGTATATGACATCTCAGGCCATAGGAAGGGTCTCAGGTTTGGTATAAGCATTGAGATATCACATCTCTGCTATAGGAAGGGTCTCAGGATTGGAATGGGAAGGAGTTGGATATCCCATCTCATGTTATAGGAAGGGTCTCAGGTTTGGTATTAGAAGCATTGAGACATCACATCTCATGTTATAGGAAGGGTCTCAGGATTGGAATGGGAAGAAGTTGGATATCACATCTCATGCTATAGGAAGGGTCTCAGGTTTGGTATAAGCATTGAGATATCACATCTCATGCTATAGGAAGGGTCTCAGGATTGGAATGGGAAGGAGTTGTATATGACATCTCATGCCTTAGGAAGGGTCTCAGGTTTGGTATAAGCATTGAGATATCACATCACATGCTATAGGAAGGGTCTCAGGATTGGAATGGGAAGGACTTTTGATATCACATCTCATGCTATAGGCAGGGTCTCAGGTTTGGAAAGGGAAGGAGATGGATATCACATTTCATGTTAGAGGTAGGATCTCAGGTTTGGTATTAGAGGCATTGAAATATCACATCTCATGCTATCAGAAGGGTCTCAGGATTGTAATGGGAAGGAGTTGGATATCACATTTCATGCTAAAGGGAGTGTCTCAGGTTTGGAAGTGGAAGGATTTGGAAATCACATCTCATGTTATAGGAAGGATCTCAGGTTTGGTACTAGAAGCATTGAGATATCACATCTCATGCTATCAGAAGGATCTCAGGTTTGGTATTAGAAGCATTGAGACATCACATCTCATGCTATAGGAAGGGTCTCAGGATTGGAATGGGAAGGAGTTGGATATCACATCTCATGCTATAGGAAGGGTCTCGGATTTGGTATAAGCATTGAGATATCACATCTCATGCTATAGGAAGGGTCTCAGGATTGGAATGGGAAGGAGTTGTATATGACAAATCAGGCCATAGGAAGGGTCTCAGGTTTGGTATAAGCATTGAGATATCACATCTCTGCTATCGGAAGGGTCTCAGGATTGGAATGGGAAGGAGTTGGATATCCCATCTCATGTTATAGGAAGGGTCTCAGGTTTGGTATTAGAAGCATTGAGATATCACATCTCATGCTATAGGAAGAGTCTCAGGATTGGAATGGGGAGGACTTGGATGTCACATCTCATGCTATAGGGAGGGTCTCAAGTTTGATATTAGAAGCATTGAGATAACAAATCTCATGATATCGGAAGCGTCTCACGATTGGAATGGGAAGGAATTGGATATCACATCTCATGATAAAGGAAGGGTCTAAGGTTTGGAAGGGGAAGGAGTTGGATATCACATCTCATGTTATAGGACGGGTCTCAGGTTTTGTATTAGAAGCATTGAGATATCAAGACTCATGGTATAGGAAGGGTCTCAGAATTGGAATGGGAAGGAGTTGGATATCACATCTCAAGCTATAGGTAGGGTCTCAGGATTGGAATGGGAAGGAGTTTGATATCACATCTCATGCCATAGTATGGGTCTCAGGTTTGGTAGAAGCATTGGGATATCACATCTCATGCTATCGGAAGGGTATCAGTATTGGATTTGGAAGGAATTGGATATCCCATCTCATGCTATAGGAAGGGTCTCAGGTTGGAATGGGAAGGAGTTGGATATCACATTTCATGTTATAGGAAGGGTCTCAGGATTGGATGGGAAGGACTTGGATATCATATCTCATGCTATAGGAAGGCTCTCAGGTTTGGAAGGGGAAGGAGTTGGATATCACATTTCATGTTAGAGGAAGAATCTCAGGTTTGGTATTAGAGGCCTTGAGATATCACATCTCATGCTATAGGAAGGGTCTCAGGATTGGAATGGGAAGGAGTTGGATATCACATCTCAAGCTATAGGAAGGGTCTCAGGTTTGGTATAAGCATTGAGATATCACATCTCATGCTATAGGAAGGGTCTCAGGATTGGAATGGGAAGGAATTGGATATCACATCTCATGTTATAGGAAAGATCTCAGGTTTGGTATTAGAAGCATTGAGACATCACATCTCATGTTATAGGAAGGGTCTCAGGAGTGGAATGGGAAGAAGTTGGATATCACATCTCATGCTATAGGAAGGGTCTCAGGTTTGGAAGGGGAAGGAGTTGGATATCCAATCTCATGTTATAGGACTGGACTCGGGTTTGGTATTAGAAGCATTGAGATATCACATCGCATGCTATAGGAATGGTCTCAGGATTGGAATGGGAAGGAGTTGGATATTACATTCTTGCTATAGGAAGGGTCTCATGTTTGGAATGGGAAGGAGTTGGATATCACATATGCTATAGGAAGGGTCTCAGGTTTGGACCGGGAAGGAGTTGGATATCACACCTCATGTTATAGGAAGGGTCTCAGGTTTGGTATAAGCATTGAGATATCACATCTCATGCTATAGGAAGGGTCTCAGGATTGGAATGGGAAGGAGTTGGATATCACATCTCATGCTATAGGAAGGGTCTCAGGTTTGGTATAAGCATCGAGATATCACATCTCATGCTATAGGAAGGGTCTCGGGATTAGAATGGGAAGGAGTTGGATATCACATCTCATGTTATAGGAAGGATCTCAGGTTTGGTATTAGAAGCATTGAGACATCACATCTCATGCTATAGGAAGGGTCTCAGGATTGGAATGGGAAGGAGTTGGATATCACATCTCATGCTATAGGAAGGGTCTCAAGTTTGATATTAGAAGCATTGAGATATCACATCTCATGCTATAGGAAGGGTCTCAGGATTGGAATGGGAAGGAGTTGGATATCACATCTCAAGCTTTAGGAAGGGTCTCAGGTTTGGTATAAGCATTGAGATAGCACATCTCATGCTATAGGAAGGGTCTCAGGATTGGAATGGGAAGGAGTTGGATATTACATCTCATGTTATAGGAAAGATCTCAGGTTTGGTATTAGAAGCATTGAGACATCACATCTCATGTTATAGGAAGGGTCTCAGGATTGGAATGGGAAGAAGTTGGATATCACATCTCATGCTATAGGAAGGGTCTCAGGTTTGGAAGGGGAAGGAGTTGGATATCCAATCTCATGTTATAGGACTGGTCTCAGGTTTGGTATTAGAAGCATTGAGATAACACATCGCATGCTGTAGGAAGGTTCTCAGGTTTGGTATTAGAAGCATTGAGACATCACATCTCATGCTATAGGAAGGGTCTCAGGATTGGAATGGGAAGGAGTTGGATATCACATCTCATGTTATAGGAAGGATCTCAGGTTTGGTATTAGAAGCATTGAGACATCACATCTCATGCTATAGGAAGGGTCTCAGGATTGGAATGGGAAGGAGTTGGATATCACATCTCATGCTATAGGAAGGGTCTCAGATTTGGTATAAGCATTGAGATATCACATCTCATGCTATAGGAAGGGTCTCAGGATTGGATTGGGAAGGAGTTGTATATGACATCTCAGGCCATAGGAAGGGTCTCAGGATTGGTATAAGCATTGAGATATCACATCTCTGCTATCGGAAGGGTCTCAGGATTGGAATGGGAAGGAGTTGGATATCCCATCTCATGATAAAGGAAGGGTCTAAGGTTTGGAAGGGGAAAGATTTGGATATCACATCTCATGTTATAGGCGGGTCTCAATTTTGATATTAGAAGCATTGAGATAACAAATCTCATGATATCGGAAGGGTCTCAGGATTGGAATGGGAAGGAGTTGGATATCACATCTCATGATAAAGGAAGGGTCTCGGGTTTGGTATTAGAAGCATTGAGATATCAAGTCTCATGGTATAGGAAGGGTCTCAGAATTGGAATGGGAAGGATTTCAGATATCACATCTCAAGCTATAGGAAGAGTCTCAGGATTGGAATGGGAAGGAGTTTGATATCACATCTCATGTTATAGGACGGGTCTCAGGTTTGGTATTAGAAGCATTGAGATATCAAGTCTCATGGTATAGGAAGGGTCTCAGAATTGGAATGGGAAGGATTTCGGATATCACATCTCAAGCTATAGGAAGAGTCTCAGGATTGGAATGGGAAGGAGTTTGATATCACATCTCATGCCATAGTATGGTTCTCAGGTTTGGTAGAAGCATTGGGATATCACATCTCATGCTATTGGAAGGGTATCAGTAATGGATTTGGAAGGAGTTGGATATCCCATCTCATGCTATGGGAAGGGTCTCAGGTTGGAATGGGAAGGAGTTGGATATCACATTTCATGTTATAGGAAGGGTCTCAGGATTGGAATGGGAAGGAGTTGGATATCACATCTCAAGCTTTAGGAAGGGTCTCAGGTTTGGTATAAGCATTGAGATAGCACATCTCATGCTATAGGAAGGGTCTCAGGATTGGAATGGGAAGGAGTTGGATATCACATCTCATGTTATAGGAAAGATCTCAGGTTTGGTATTAGAAGCATTGAGACATCACATCTCATGTTATAGGAAGGGTCTCAGGATTGGAATGGGAAGAAGTTGGATATCACATCTCATGCTATAGGAAGGGTCTCATGTTTGGAAGGGGAAGGAGTTGGATATCCAATCTCATGTTATAGGACTGGTCTCAGGTTTGGTATTAGAAGCATTGAGATATCACATCGCATGCTGTAGGAAGGTTCTCAGGTTTGGAATGGGGAGGAATTGGATATCACATCTCATGTCATAGGAAGGATCTCAGGTTTGGTATTAGAAGCATTGAGATATCACTTCTCATGCTATAGGAACGGTCTCAGGATTGGAATGGGAAGGAGTTGGATATTACATTCTTGCTATAGGAAGGGTCTCATGTTTGGAATGGGAAGGAGTTGGATATCACATATGCTATAGGAAGGGTCTCAGGTTTGAAACGGGAAGGAGTTGGATATCACATCTCATGTTATAGGAAGGGTCTCAGGTTTGAAACGGGAAGGAGTTGGATATCACATCTCATGTTATAGGACGGGTCTCAGGTTTGTTATTAGAATCATTGAGATATCATATTGCATGCTGTAGGAAGGGTCTAAGGATTGGAATGGGAAGGACTTGGATATCACATCTCATGCTATAGGTAGGCTCTCAGGTTTGGAAAGGGAAGGAGTTCGATATCACATTTCATGTTAGAGGAAGGATCTCAGGTTTGGTATTAGAGGCATTGAGATATCACATATCATGCTATAGGAAGGGTCTCAGGATTGGAATGGGAAGGAGTTGGATATCACATCTCAAGCTTTAGGAAGGGTCTCAGGTTTGGTATACGCATTGAGATAGCACATCTCATGCTATAGGAAGGGTCTCAGGATTGGAATGGGAAGGAGTTGGATTTTACATCTCATGTTATAGGAAAGATCTCAGGTTTGGTATTAGAAGCATTGAGACATCACATATCATGCTATAGGAAGGGTCTCAGGATTGGAATGGGAAGGAGTTGGATATCACATCTCAAGCTTTAGGAAGGGTCTCAGGTTTGGTATAAGCATTGAGATAGCACATCTCATGCTATAGGAAGGGTCTCAGGATTGGAATGTGAAGGAGTTGGATATTACATCTCATGTTATAGGAAGGGTCTCAGGATTGGAATGGGAAGACGTTGGATATCACATCTCATGCTATAGGAAGGGTCTCAGGTTTGGTATTAGAGGCATTGAGATATCACATATCATGCTATAGGAAGGGTCTCAGGATTGGAATGGGAAGGAGTTGGATATCACATCTCAAGCTTTAGGAAGGGTCTCAGGTTTGGTATAAGCATTGAGATAGCACATCTCATGCTATAGGAAGGGTCTCAGGATTGGAATGGGAAGGAGTTGGATATTACATCTCATGTTATAGGAAGGGTCTCAGGATTGGAATGGGAAGAAGTTGGATATCACATCTCATGCTATAGGAAGGGTCTCAGGTTTGGAAGGGGAAGGAGTTGGATATCCAATCTCATGTTATAGGACTGGTCTCAGGTTTGGTATTAGAAGCATTGAGATATCACATCGCATGCTGTAGGAAGGTTCTCAGGTTTGGTATTAGAAGCATTGAGACATCACATCTCATGCTATAGGAAGGGTCTCAGGATTGGAATGGGAAGGAGTTGGATATCACATCTCATGTTATAGGAAGGATCTCAGGTTTGGTATTAGAAGCATTGAGACATCACATCTCATGCTATAGGAAGGGCCTTAGGATTGGAATGGGAAGGAGTTGGATATCACATCTCATGCTATAGGAAGGGTCTCAGATTTGGTATAAGCATCGAGATATCACATCTCTGCTATTGGAAGGGTCTCAGGATTGGAATGGGAAGGAGTTGGATATCCCATCTCATGTTATAGGAAGATTCTCAGGTTTGGTATTAGAAGCATTGAGATATCACATCTCATGCTATAGGAAGTGTCTCAGGATTGGAATGGGAAGGACTTGGGTATCACATCTCATGCTATAGGGAGGGTCTCAAGTTTGATATTAGAAGCATTGAGATATCACATCTCATGCTATAGGAATGGTCTCAGGATTGGAATGGGAAGGAGTTGGATATCACATCTCATTCTATAGGAAGGGTCTCAGGTTTGGTATAAGCAGTGAGATATCACATCTCATGCTATAGGAAGTGTCTCAGGATTGGAATGGGAAGGAGTTGGATATCACATCTCATGTTATAGGAAGGATCTCAGGTTTGGTATAAGCATTGAGATATCACATCTCTGCTATCAGAAGGGTCTCAGGATTGGAATGGGAAGGAGTTGGATATTCCCATCTCATGTTATAGGAAGGGTCTCAGGTTTGGTATTAGAAGCATTGAGATATCCCATCTCATGATATAGGAAGGGCCCCAGGATGGAATGGGAAGGAGTAGGATATCACATTTCATGTTATAGGAAGGGTCTCAGGATTGGAATGGGAAGGATTTGGATATCATATCTCATGCTATAGGAAGGCTCTCAGGTTTGGAAGGGGAAAGAGTTGGATATCACATTTCATGTTAGAGGAAGGATCTCAGGTTTGGTATTAGAGGCCTTGAGATATCACATCTCATGCTATAGGAAGGGTCTCAGGATTGGAATGGGAAGGAGTTGGATATCACATCTCATGTTATAGGAAAGATCTCAGGTTTGGTATTAGAAGCATTGAGACATCACATCTCATGTTATAGGAAGGGTCTCAGGATTGGAATGGGAAGAAGTTGGATATCACATCTCATGCTATAGGAAGAGTCTCAGGTTTGGTATAAGCATTGAGATATCACATCTCATGCTATAGGAAGGGTCTCAGGATTGGAATGGGAAGGAGTTGTATATGACATCTCATGCCATAGGAAGGGTCTCAGGTTTGGTATAAGCATTGAGATATCACATCACATGCTATAGGAAGGGTCTCAGGATTGGAATGGGAAGGACTTGGATATCACATCTCATGCTATAGGCAGGGTCTCAGGTTTGGAAAGGGAAGGAGATGGATATCACATTTCATGTTAGAGGTAGGATCTCAGGTTTGGAATTAGAGGCATTGAGATATCACATCTCATGCTATCAGAAGGGTCTCAGGATTGGAATGGGAAGGAGTTGGATATCACATCTCATGCTAAAGGGAGGGTCTCAGGTTTGGAAGGGGGAGGATTTGGAAATCACATCTCATGTTATAGGAAGGATCTCAGGTTTGGTATTAGAAGCATTGAGATATCACATCTCATGCTATCGGAAGTATCTCAGGTTTGGTATTAGAGGCATTGAGATATCACATCTCATGCTATCATAAGGGTCTCAGGATTGGAATGGGAAGGACTTGGATATCACATCTCATGCTATAGGTAGGCTCTCAGGTTTGGAAAGGGAAGGAGTTGGATATCACATTTCATGTTAGAGGAAGGATCTCAGGTTTGGTATTAGAGGCATTGAGATATCACATCTCATGCTATAGGAAGGGTCTCAGGATTGGAATGGGAAGGAGTTGGATATCACATCTCATGCTATAGGAAGGGTCTCAGGTTTGGTATAAGCATCGAGATATCACATCTCATGCTATAGGAAGGGTCTCGGGATTAGAATGGGAAGGAGTTGGATATCACATCTCATGTTATAGGAAGGATCTCAGGTTTGGTATTAGAAGCATTGAGACATCACATCTCATGCTATAGGAAGGGTCTCAGGATTGGAATGGGAAGGAGTTGGATATCACATCTCATGCTATAGGAAGGGTCTCAAGTTTGATATTAGAAGCATTGAGATATCACATCTCATGCTATAGGAAGGGTCTCAGGATTGGAATGGGAAGGAGTTGGATATCACATCTCAAGCTTTAGGAAGGGTCTCAGGTTTGGTATAAGCATTGAGATAGCACATCTCATGCTATAGGAAGGGTCTCAGGATTGGAATGGGAAGGAGTTGGATATTACATCTCATGTTATAGGAAAGATCTCAGGTTTGGTATTAGAAGCATTGAGACATCACATCTCATGTTATAGGAAGGGTCTCAGGATTGGAATGGGAAGAAGTTGGATATCACATCTCATGCTATAGGAAGGGTCTCAGGTTTGGAAGGGGAAGGAGTTGGATATCCAATCTCATGTTATAGGACTGGTCTCAGGTTTGGTATTAGAAGCATTGAGATAACACATCGCATGCTGTAGGAAGGTTCTCAGGTTTGGTATTAGAAGCATTGAGACATCACATCTCATGCTATAGGAAGGGTCTCAGGATTGGAATGGGAAGGAGTTGGATATCACATCTCATGTTATAGGAAGGATCTCAGGTTTGGTATTAGAAGCATTGAGACATCACATCTCATGCTATAGGAAGGGTCTCAGGATTGGAATGGGAAGGAGTTGGATATCACATCTCATGCTATAGGAAGGGTCTCAGATTTGGTATAAGCATTGAGATATCACATCTCATGCTATAGGAAGGGTCTCAGGATTGGATTGGGAAGGAGTTGTATATGACATCTCAGGCCATAGGAAGGGTCTCAGGATTGGTATAAGCATTGAGATATCACATCTCTGCTATCGGAAGGGTCTCAGGATTGGAATGGGAAGGAGTTGGATATCCCATCTCATGATAAAGGAAGGGTCTAAGGTTTGGAAGGGGAAAGATTTGGATATCACATCTCATGTTATAGGCGGGTCTCAATTTTGATATTAGAAGCATTGAGATAACAAATCTCATGATATCGGAAGGGTCTCAGGATTGGAATGGGAAGGAGTTGGATATCACATCTCATGATAAAGGAAGGGTCTCGGGTTTGGTATTAGAAGCATTGAGATATCAAGTCTCATGGTATAGGAAGGGTCTCAGAATTGGAATGGGAAGGATTTCAGATATCACATCTCAAGCTATAGGAAGAGTCTCAGGATTGGAATGGGAAGGAGTTTGATATCACATCTCATGTTATAGGACGGGTCTCAGGTTTGGTATTAGAAGCATTGAGATATCAAGTCTCATGGTATAGGAAGGGTCTCAGAATTGGAATGGGAAGGATTTCGGATATCACATCTCAAGCTATAGGAAGAGTCTCAGGATTGGAATGGGAAGGAGTTTGATATCACATCTCATGCCATAGTATGGTTCTCAGGTTTGGTAGAAGCATTGGGATATCACATCTCATGCTATTGGAAGGGTATCAGTAATGGATTTGGAAGGAGTTGGATATCCCATCTCATGCTATGGGAAGGGTCTCAGGTTGGAATGGGAAGGAGTTGGATATCACATTTCATGTTATAGGAAGGGTCTCAGGATTGGAATGGGAAGGAGTTGGATATCACATCTCAAGCTTTAGGAAGGGTCTCAGGTTTGGTATAAGCATTGAGATAGCACATCTCATGCTATAGGAAGGGTCTCAGGATTGGAATGGGAAGGAGTTGGATATCACATCTCATGTTATAGGAAAGATCTCAGGTTTGGTATTAGAAGCATTGAGACATCACATCTCATGTTATAGGAAGGGTCTCAGGATTGGAATGGGAAGAAGTTGGATATCACATCTCATGCTATAGGAAGGGTCTCATGTTTGGAAGGGGAAGGAGTTGGATATCCAATCTCATGTTATAGGACTGGTCTCAGGTTTGGTATTAGAAGCATTGAGATATCACATCGCATGCTGTAGGAAGGTTCTCAGGTTTGGAATGGGGAGGAATTGGATATCACATCTCATGTCATAGGAAGGATCTCAGGTTTGGTATTAGAAGCATTGAGATATCACTTCTCATGCTATAGGAACGGTCTCAGGATTGGAATGGGAAGGAGTTGGATATTACATTCTTGCTATAGGAAGGGTCTCATGTTTGGAATGGGAAGGAGTTGGATATCACATATGCTATAGGAAGGGTCTCAGGTTTGAAACGGGAAGGAGTTGGATATCACATCTCATGTTATAGGAAGGGTCTCAGGTTTGAAACGGGAAGGAGTTGGATATCACATCTCATGTTATAGGACGGGTCTCAGGTTTGTTATTAGAATCATTGAGATATCATATTGCATGCTGTAGGAAGGGTCTAAGGATTGGAATGGGAAGGACTTGGATATCACATCTCATGCTATAGGTAGGCTCTCAGGTTTGGAAAGGGAAGGAGTTCGATATCACATTTCATGTTAGAGGAAGGATCTCAGGTTTGGTATTAGAGGCATTGAGATATCACATATCATGCTATAGGAAGGGTCTCAGGATTGGAATGGGAAGGAGTTGGATATCACATCTCAAGCTTTAGGAAGGGTCTCAGGTTTGGTATACGCATTGAGATAGCACATCTCATGCTATAGGAAGGGTCTCAGGATTGGAATGGGAAGGAGTTGGATTTTACATCTCATGTTATAGGAAAGATCTCAGGTTTGGTATTAGAAGCATTGAGACATCACATATCATGCTATAGGAAGGGTCTCAGGATTGGAATGGGAAGGAGTTGGATATCACATCTCAAGCTTTAGGAAGGGTCTCAGGTTTGGTATAAGCATTGAGATAGCACATCTCATGCTATAGGAAGGGTCTCAGGATTGGAATGTGAAGGAGTTGGATATTACATCTCATGTTATAGGAAGGGTCTCAGGATTGGAATGGGAAGACGTTGGATATCACATCTCATGCTATAGGAAGGGTCTCAGGTTTGGTATTAGAGGCATTGAGATATCACATATCATGCTATAGGAAGGGTCTCAGGATTGGAATGGGAAGGAGTTGGATATCACATCTCAAGCTTTAGGAAGGGTCTCAGGTTTGGTATAAGCATTGAGATAGCACATCTCATGCTATAGGAAGGGTCTCAGGATTGGAATGGGAAGGAGTTGGATATTACATCTCATGTTATAGGAAGGGTCTCAGGATTGGAATGGGAAGAAGTTGGATATCACATCTCATGCTATAGGAAGGGTCTCAGGTTTGGAAGGGGAAGGAGTTGGATATCCAATCTCATGTTATAGGACTGGTCTCAGGTTTGGTATTAGAAGCATTGAGATATCACATCGCATGCTGTAGGAAGGTTCTCAGGTTTGGTATTAGAAGCATTGAGACATCACATCTCATGCTATAGGAAGGGTCTCAGGATTGGAATGGGAAGGAGTTGGATATCACATCTCATGTTATAGGAAGGATCTCAGGTTTGGTATTAGAAGCATTGAGACATCACATCTCATGCTATAGGAAGGGCCTTAGGATTGGAATGGGAAGGAGTTGGATATCACATCTCATGCTATAGGAAGGGTCTCAGATTTGGTATAAGCATCGAGATATCACATCTCTGCTATTGGAAGGGTCTCAGGATTGGAATGGGAAGGAGTTGGATATCCCATCTCATGTTATAGGAAGATTCTCAGGTTTGGTATTAGAAGCATTGAGATATCACATCTCATGCTATAGGAAGTGTCTCAGGATTGGAATGGGAAGGACTTGGGTATCACATCTCATGCTATAGGGAGGGTCTCAAGTTTGATATTAGAAGCATTGAGATATCACATCTCATGCTATAGGAATGGTCTCAGGATTGGAATGGGAAGGAGTTGGATATCACATCTCATTCTATAGGAAGGGTCTCAGGTTTGGTATAAGCAGTGAGATATCACATCTCATGCTATAGGAAGTGTCTCAGGATTGGAATGGGAAGGAGTTGGATATCACATCTCATGTTATAGGAAGGATCTCAGGTTTGGTATAAGCATTGAGATATCACATCTCTGCTATCAGAAGGGTCTCAGGATTGGAATGGGAAGGAGTTGGATATTCCCATCTCATGTTATAGGAAGGGTCTCAGGTTTGGTATTAGAAGCATTGAGATATCCCATCTCATGATATAGGAAGGGTCCCAGGATGGAATGGGAAGGAGTAGGATATCACATTTCATGTTATAGGAAGGGTCTCAGGATTGGAATGGGAAGGATTTGGATATCATATCTCATGCTATAGGAAGGCTCTCAGGTTTGGAAGGGGAAAGAGTTGGATATCACATTTCATGTTAGAGGAAGGATCTCAGGTTTGGTATTAGAGGCCTTGAGATATCACATCTCATGCTATAGGAAGGGTCTCAGGATTGGAATGGGAAGGAGTTGGATATCACATCTCATGTTATAGGAAAGATCTCAGGTTTGGTATTAGAAGCATTGAGACATCACATCTCATGTTATAGGAAGGGTCTCAGGATTGGAATGGGAAGAAGTTGGATATCACATCTCATGCTATAGGAAGAGTCTCAGGTTTGGTATAAGCATTGAGATATCACATCTCATGCTATAGGAAGGGTCTCAGGATTGGAATGGGAAGGAGTTGTATATGACATCTCATGCCATAGGAAGGGTCTCAGGTTTGGTATAAGCATTGAGATATCACATCACATGCTATAGGAAGGGTCTCAGGATTGGAATGGGAAGGACTTGGATATCACATCTCATGCTATAGGCAGGGTCTCAGGTTTGGAAAGGGAAGGAGATGGATATCACATTTCATGTTAGAGGTAGGATCTCAGGTTTGGAATTAGAGGCATTGAGATATCACATCTCATGCTATCAGAAGGGTCTCAGGATTGGAATGGGAAGGAGTTGGATATCACATCTCATGCTAAAGGGAGGGTCTCAGGTTTGGAAGGGGGAGGATTTGGAAATCACATCTCATGTTATAGGAAGGATCTCAGGTTTGGTATTAGAAGCATTGAGATATCACATCTCATGCTATCGGAAGTATCTCAGGTTTGGTATTAGAGGCATTGAGATATCACATCTCATGCTATCATAAGGGTCTCAGGATTGGAATGGGAAGGAGTTGGATATCACATCTCATGTTATAGGAAGGATCTCAGGTTTGGTATTAGAAGCATTGAGACATCACATCTCATGCTATAGGAAGGGTCTCAGGATTGGAATGGGAAGGAGTTGGATATCACATCTCATGCTATAGGAAGGGTCTCAGATTTGGTATAAGCATTGAGATATCACATCTCATGCTATAGGAAGGGTCTCAGGATTGGAATGGGAAGGAGTTGTATATGACATCTCAGGCCATAGGAAGGGTCTCAGGTTTGGTATAAGCATTGAGATATCACATCTCTGCTATCGGAAGGGTCTCAGGATTGGAATGGGAATGAGTTGGATATCCCATCTCATGTTATAGGAAGAGTCTCAGGTTTGGTATTAGAAGCATTGAGATATCCCATCTCATGCTATAGGAAGGGTCTCAGGTTGGAATGGGAAGGAGTTGGATATCACATTTCATGTTATAGGAAGGGTCTCAGGATTGGAATTGGAAGGACTTGGCTATCATATCTCATGCTATAGGAAGGCTCTCAGGTTTGGAAGGGGAAAGAGTTGGATATCACATTTCATGTTAGAGGAAGGATCTCAGGTTTGGTATTAGAGGCCTTGAGATATCAAATCTCATGCTATAGGAAGGGTCTCAGGATTGGAATGGGAAGGAGTTGGATATCACATCTCATGCTATAGGAAGGGTCTCAGATTTGGTATAAGCATTGAGATATCACATCTCATGCTATAGGAAGTGTCTCAGGATTGGAATGGGAAGGAGTTGGATATCACATCTCATGTTATAGGAAGGATCTCAGGTTTGGTATAAGCATTGAGATATCACATCTCTGCTATCGGAAGGGTCTCAGGATTGGAATGGGAAGGAGTTGGATATTCCCATCTCATGTTATAGGAAGGGTCTCAGGTTTGGTATTAGAAGCATTGAGATATCCCATCTCATGATATAGGAAGGGTCCCAGGATGGAATGGGAAGGAGTAGGATATCACATTTCATGTTATAGGAAGGGTCTCAGGATTGGAATGGGAAGGATTTGGATATCATATCTCATGCTATAGGAAGGCTCTCAGGTTTGGAAGGGGAAAGAGTTGGATATCACATTTCATGTTAGAGGAAGGATCTCAGGTTTGGTATTAGAGGCCTTGAGATATCACATCTCATGCTATAGGAAGGGTCTCAGGATTGGAATGGGAAGGAGTTGGATATCACATCTCATGTTATAGGAAAGATCTCAGGTTTGGTATTAGAAGCATTGAGACATCACATCTCATGTTATAGGAAGGGTCTCAGGATTGGAATGGGAAGAAGTTGGATATCACATCTCATGCTATAGGAAGGGTCTCAGGTTTGGTATAAGCATTGAGATATCACATCTCATGCTATAGGAAGGGTCTCAGGATTGGAATGGGAAGGAGTTGTATATGACATCTCATGCCATAGGAAGGGTCTCAGGTTTGGTATAAGCATTGAGATATCACATCACATGCTATAGGAAGGGTCTCAGGATTGGAATGGGAAGGACTTGGATATCACATCTCATGCTATAGGCAGGGTCTCAGGTTTGGAAAGGGAAGGAGATGGATATCACATTTCATGTTAGAGGTAGGATCTCAGGTTTGGAATTAGAGGCATTGAGATATCACATCTCATGCTATCAGAAGGGTCTCAGGATTGGAATGGGAAGGAGTTGGATATCACATCTCATGCTAAAGGAAGGGCCTTAGGATTGGAATGGGAAGGAGTTGGATATCACATCTCATGCTATAGGAAGGGTCTCAGATTTGGTATAAGCATCGAGATATCACATCTCTGCTATTGGAAGGGTCTCAGGATTGGAATGGGAAGGAGTTGGATATCCCATCTCATGTTATAGGAAGAGTCTCAGGTTTGGTATTAGAAGCATTGAGATATCACATCTCATGCTATAGGAAGTGTCTCAGGATTGGAATGGGAAGGACTTGGGTATCACATCTCATGCTATAGGGAGGGTCTCAAGTTTGATATTAGAAGCATTGAGATATCACATCTCATGCTATAGGAATGGTCTCAGGATTGGAATGGGAAGGAGTTGGATATCACATCTCATTCTATAGGAAGGGTCTCAGGTTTGGTATAAGCAGTGAGATATCACATCTCATGCTATAGGAAGTGTCTCAGGATTGGAATGGGAAGGAGTTGGATATCACATCTCATGTTATAGGAAGGATCTCAGGTTTGGTATAAGCATTGAGATATCACATCTCTGCTATCGGAAGGGTCTCAGGATTGGAATGCGAAGGAGTTGGATATTCCCATCTCATGTTATAGGAAGGGTCTCAGGTTTGGTATTAGAAGCATTGAGATATCCCATCTCATGATATAGGAAGGGTCCCAGGATGGAATGGGAAGGAGTAGGATATCACATTTCATGTTATAGGAAGGGTCTCAGGATTGGAATGGGAAGGATTTGGATATCATATCTCATGCTATAGGAAGGCTCTCAGGTTTGGAAGGGGAAAGAGTTGGATATCACATTTCATGTTAGAGGAAGGATCTCAGGTTTGGTATTAGAGGCCTTGAGATATCACATCTCATGCTATAGGAAGGGTCTCAGGATTGGAATGGGAAGGAGTTGGATATCACATCTCATGTTATAGGAAAGATCTCAGGTTTGGTATTAGAAGCATTGAGACATCACATCTCATGTTATAGGAAGGGTCTCAGGATTGGAATGGGAAGAAGTTGGATATCACATCTCATGCTATAGGAAGGGTCTCAGGTTTGGTATAAGCATTGAGATATCACATCTCATGCTATAGGAAGGGTCTCAGGATTGGAATGGGAAGGAGTTGTATATGACATCTCATGCCATAGGAAGGGTCTCAGGTTTGGTCTAAGCATTGAGATATCACATCACATGCTATAGGAAGGGTCTCAGGATTGGAATGGGAAGGACTTGGATATCACATCTCATGCTATAGGCAGGGTCTCAGGTTTGGAAAGGGAAGGAGATGGATATCACATTTCATGTTAGAGGTAGGATCTCAGGTTTGGAATTAGAGGCATTGAGATATCACATCTCATGCTATCAGAAGGGTCTCAGGATTGGAATGGGAAGGAGTTGGATATCACATCTCATGCTAAAGGGAGGGTCTCAGGTTTGGAAGGGGGAGGATTTGGAAATCACATCTCATGTTATAGGAAGGATCTCAGGTTTGGTATTAGAAGCATTGAGACATCACATCTCATGCTATAGGAAGGGTCTCGGGATTGGAATGGGAAGGAGTTGGATATCACATCTCATGCTATAGGAAGGGTCTCAGATTTGGTATAAGCATTGAGATATCACATCTCATGCTATAGGAAGGGTCTCAGGATTGGAATGGGAAGGAGTTGTATATGACATCTCAGGCCATAGGAAGGGTCTCAGGTTTGGTATAAGCATTGAGATATCACATCTCTGCTATCGGAAGGGTCTCAGGATTGGAATGGGAATGAGTTGGATATCCCATCTCATGTTATAGGAAGAGTCTCAGGTTTGGTATTAGAAGCATTGAGATATCCCATCTCATGCTATAGGAAGGGTCTCAGGTTGGAATGGGAAGGAGTTGGATATCACATTTCATGTTATAGGAAGGGTCTCAGGATTGGAATTGGAAGGACTTGGCTATCATATCTCATGCTATAGGAAGGCTCTCAGGTTTGGAAGGGGAAAGAGTTGGATATCACATTTCATGTTAGAGGAAGGATCTCAGGTTTGGTATTAGAGGCCTTGAGATATCAAATCTCATGCTATAGGAAGGGTCTCAGGATTGGAATGGGAAGGAGTTGGATATCACATCTCATGCTATAGGAAGGGTCTCAGATTTGGTATAAGCATTGAGATATCACATCTCATGCTATAGGAAGTGTCTCAGGATTGGAATGGGAAGGAGTTGGATATCACATCTCATGTTTTAGGAAGGATCTCAGGTTTGGTATAAGCATTGAGATATCACATCTCTGCTATCGGAAGGGTCTCAGGATTGGAATGGGAAGGAGTTGGATATTCCCATCTCATGTTATAGGAAGGGTCTCAGGTTTGGTATTAGAAGCATTGAGATATCCCATCTCATGATATAGGAAGGGTCCCAGGATGGAATGGGAAGGAGTAGGATATCACATTTCATGTTATAGGAAGGGTCTCAGGATTGGAATGGGAAGGATTTGGATATCATATCTCATGCTATAGGAAGGCTATCAGGTTTGGAAGGGGAAAGAGTTGGATATCACATTTCATGTTAGAGGAAGGATCTCAGGTTTGGTATTAGAGGCCTTGAGATATCACATCTCATGCTATAGGAAGGGTCTCAGGATTGGAATGGGAAGGAGTTGGATATCACATCTCATGTTATAGGAAAGATCTCAGGTTTGGTATTAGAAGCAATGAGACATCACATCTCATGTTATAGGAAGGGTCTCAGGATTGGAATGGGAAGAAGTTGGATATCACATCTCATGCTATAGGAAGGGTCTCAGGTTTGGTATAAGCATTGAGATATCACATCTCATGCTATAGGAAGGGTCTCAGGATTGGAATGGGAAGGAGTTGTATATGACATCTCATGCCATAGGAAGGGTCTCAGGTTTGGTATAAGCATTGAGATATCACATCACATGCTATAGGAAGGGTCTCAGGATTGGAATGGGAAGGACTTGGATATCACATCTCATGCTATAGGCAGGGTCTCAGGTTTGGAAAGGGAAGGAGATGGATATCACATTTCATGTTAGAGGTAGGATCTCAGGTTTGGAATTAGAGGCATTGAGATATCACATCTCATGCTATCAGAAGGGTCTCAGGATTGGAATGGGAAGGAGTTGGATATCACATCTCATGCTAAAGGGAGGGTCTCAGGTTTGGAAGGGGGAGGATTTGGAAATCACATCTCATGTTATAGGAAGGATCTCAGGTTTGGTATTAGAAGCATTGAGATATCACATCTCATGCTATCGGAAGTATCTCAGGTTTGGTATTAGAGGCATTGAGATATCACATCTCATGCTATCATAAGGGTCTCAGGATTGGAATGGGAAGGAGTTGGATATCACATCTCATGTTATAGGAAGGATCTCAGGTTTGGTATTAGAAGCATTGAGGCATCACATCTCATGCTATAGGAAGGGTCTCAGGATTGGAATGGGAAGGAGTTGGATATCACATCTCATGCTATAGGAAGGGTCTCAGATTTGGTATAAGCATTGAGATATCACATCTCATGCTATAGGAAGGGTCTCAGGATTGGAATGGGAAGGAGTTGTATATGACATCTCAGGCCATAGGAAGGGTCTCAGGTTTGGTATAAGCATTGAGATATCACATCTCTGCTATCGGAAGGGTCTCAGGATTGGAATGGGAATGAGTTGGATATCCCATCTCATGTTATAGGAAGAGTCTCAGGTTGGAATGGGAAGGAGTTGGATATCACATTTCATGTTATAGGAAGGGTCTCAGGATTGGAATTGGAAGGACTTGGCTATCATATCTCATGCTATAGGAAGGCTCTCAGGTTTGGAAGGGGAAGGAGTTGGATATCACATTTCATGTTAGAGGAACGATCTCAGGTTTGGTATTAGAGGCCTTGAGATATCACATCTCATGCTATAGGAAGGGTCTCAGGATTGGAATGGGAAGGAGTTGGATATCACATCTCAAGCTAAAGGGACGGTCTCAGGTTTGGTATAAGCATTGTGATATCACATCTCATGCTATAGGAAGGGTCTCAGGATTGGAATGGGAAGGAGTTGGATATCACATCTCATGTTATAGGAAAGATCTCAGGTTTGGTATTAGAAGCATTGCGACATCATATCTCATGTTATAGGAAGGGTCCCAGGATTGGAATGGGAAGAAGTTGGATATCACATCTCATGCTATAAGAAGGGTCTCAGGTTTGGTATAAGCATTGAGATATCACATCTCATGCTATAGGAAGGGTCTCAGGTTTGGAATGGGAAGGAGTTGTATATGACATCTCATGCCATAGGAAGGGTCTCAGGTTTGGTATAAGCATTGAGATATCACATCACATGCTATAGGAAGGGTCTCAGGATTGGAATGGAAAGGACTTGGATATCACATCTCATGCTATAGGCAGGGTCTCAGGTTTGGAAAGGGAAGGAGATGGATATCACATTTCATGTTCGAGGTAGGATCTCAGGTTTGGTATTAGAGGCATTGAAATATCACATCTCATGCTATCAGAAGGGTCTCAGGATTGGAATGGGAAGGAGTTGGATATCACATCTCATGCTAAAGGGAGGGTCTCAGGTTTGGAAGGGGAAGGATTTGGAAATCACATCTCATGTTATAGGAAGGATCTCAGGTTTGGTATTAGAAGCATTGAGATATCACATCTCATGCTATCGTAAGTATCTCAGGTTTGGTATTAGAGGTATTGAGATATCACATCTCATGCTATCATAAGGGTCTCAGGATTGGAATGGGAAGGAGTTGGATATCACATCTCATGTTATAGGAAGGCTCTCTGGTTTGCAAGGGGAAGGAGTTGGATATCACATTTCATGTTAGAGGAACGATCTCAGGTTTGGTATTAGAGGCCTTGAGATATCACATCTCATGCTATAGGAAGGGTCTCAGGATTGGAATGGGAAGGAGTTGGATATCACATCTCAAGCTATAGGAACGGTCTCAGGTTTGGTATAAGCATTGTGATATCACATCTCATGCTATAGGAAGGGTCTCAGGATTGGAATGGGAAGGAGTTGGATATCACATCTCATGTTATAGGAAAGATCTCAGGTTTGGTATTAGAAGCATTGCGACATCACATCTCATGTTATAGGAAGGGTCTCAGGATTGGAATGGGAAGAAGTTGGATATCACATCTCATGCTATAGGAAGGGTCTCAGGTTTGGTATAAGCATTGAGATATCACATCTCATGCTATAGGAAGGGTCTCAGGATTGGAATGGGAAGGAGTTGTATATGACATCTCATGCCATAGGAAGGGTCTCAGGTTTGGTATAAGCATTGAGATATCACATCACATGCTATAGGAAGGGTCTCAGGATTGGAATGGAAAGGACTTGGATATCAAATCTCATGCTATAGGCAGGGTCCCAGGTTTGGAAAGGGAAGGAGATGGATATCACATTTCATGTTAGAGGTAGGATCTCAGGTTTGGTATTAGAGGCATTGAAATATCACATCTCATGCTATCAGATGGGTCTCAGGATTGGAATGGGAAGGAGTTGGATATCACATCTCATGCTAAAGGGAGGGTCTCAGGTTTGGAAGGGGAAGGATTTGGAAATCACATCTCATCTTATAGGAAGGATCTCAGGTTTGGTATTAGAAGCATTGAGATATCACATCTCATGCTATCGGAAGTATCTCAGGTTTGGTATTAGAGGCATTGAGATATCACATCTCATGCTATCATAAGGGTCTCAGGATTGGAATGGGAAGGAGTTGGATATCACATCTCATGTTATAGGAAGGATCTCAGGTTTGGTATTAGAAGCATTGAGACATCACATCTCATGCTATAGGAAGGGTCTCAGGATTGGAATGGGAAGGAGTTGGATATCACATCTCATGCTATAGGAAGGGTCTCAGATTTGGTATAAGCATTGAGATATCACATCTCATGCTATAGGAAGGGTCTCAGGATTGGAATGGGAAGGAGTTGTATATGACATCTCAGGCCATAGGAAGGGTCTCAGGTTTGGTAAAAGCATTGAGATATCACATCTCTGCTATCGGAAGGGTCTCAGGATTGGAATGGGAAGGAGTTGGATATCCCATCTCATGTTATAGGAAGGGTCTCAGGTTTGGTATTAGAAGCATTGAGACATCACATCTCATGTTATAGGAAGGGTCTCAGGATTGGAATGGGAAGAAGTTGGATATCACATCTCATGCTATAGGAAGGGCCTCAGGTTTGGTATAAGCATTGAGATATCACATCTCATGCTATAGGAAGGGTCTCAGGATTGGAATGGGAAGGAGTTGTATATGACATCTCATGCCATAGGAAGGGTCTCAGGTTTGGACTAAGCATTGAGATATCACATCACATGCTATAGGAAGGGTCTCAGGATTGGAATGGGAAGGACTTGGATATCACAACTCATGCTATAGGCAGGGTCTCAGGTTTGGAAAGGGAAGGAGAAGGATATCACATTTCATGTTAGAGGTAGGATCTCAGGTTTGGTATTAGAGGCATTGAAATATCAAATCTCATGCTATCAGAAGGGTCTCAGGATTGGAATGGGAAGGAGTTGGATATCACATCTCATGCTAAAGGTAGGGTCTCAGGTTTGGAAGTGGAAGGATTTGGAAATCACATCTCATGTTATAGGAAGGATCTCAGGTTTGGTATTAGAAGCATTGAGATATCACATCTCATGCTATCAGAAGTATCTCAGGTTTGGTATTAGAGGCATTGAGATATCACATCTCATGCTATCATAAGGGTCTCAGGATTGGAATGGGAAGGAGTTGGATATCACATCTCATGTTATAGGAAGGATCTCAGGTTTGGTATTAGAAGAATTGAGACATCACATCTCATGCTATAGGAAGGGTCTCAGGATTGGAATGGGAAGAAGTTGGATATCACATCTCATGCTATAGGAAGGGTCTCAGATTTGGTATAAGCATTGAGATATCACATCTAATGCTATAGGAAGGGTCTCAGGATTGGAATGGGAAGGAGTTGCATATGACATCTCAGGCCATAGGAAGGCTCTCAGGTTTGGTATAAGCATTGAGATATCACATCTCTGCTATCGGAAGGGTCTCAGGATTGGAATGGGAAGGAGTTGGATATCCCAAATCATGTTATAGGAAGGGTCTCAGGTTTGGTATTAGAAGCATTGAGATATCACATCTCATGCTATAGGAAGGGTCTCAGGATTGGAATGGGGAGGACTTGGATGTCACATCTCATGTTATAGGAAGGCTCTCAGGTTTGGAAGGGGAAGGAGTTGGATATCACATTTCATGTTAGAGGAACGATCTCAGGTTTGGTATTAGAGGCCTTGAGATATCACATCTCATGCTATAGGAAGGGTCTCAGGATTGGAATGGGAAGGAGTTGGATATCACATCTCAAGCTATAGGAACGGTCTCAGGTTTGGTATAAGCATTGTGATATCACATCTCATGCTATAGGAAGGGTCTCAGGATTGGAATGGGAAGGAGTTGGATATCACATCTCATGTTATAGGAAAGATCTCAGGTTTGGTATTAGAAGCATTGCGACATCACATCTCATGTTATAGGAAGGGTCTCAGGATTGGAATGGGAAGAAGTTGGATATCACATCTCATGCTATAGGAAGGGTCTCAGGTTTGGTATAAGCATTGAGATATCACATCTCATGCTATAGGAAGGGTCTCAGGATTGGAATGGGAAGGAGTTGTATATGACATCTCATGCCATAAGAAGGGTCTCAGGTTTGGTATAAGCATTGAGATATCACATCACATGCTATAGGAAGGGTCTCAGGATTGGAATGGAAAGGACTTGGATATCACATCTCATGCTATAGGCAGGGTCTCGGGTTTGGAAAGGGAAGGAGATGGATATCACATTTCATGTTAGAGGTAGGATCTCAGGTTTGGTATTAGAGGCATTGAAATATCACATGTCATGCTATCAGATGGGTCTCAGGATTGGAATGGGAAGGAGTTGGATATCACATCTCATGCTAAAGGGAGGGTCTCAGGTTTGGAAGGGGAAGGATTTGGAAATCACATCTCATGTTATAGGAAGGATCTCAGGTTTGGTATTAGAAGCATTGAGATATCACATCTCATGCTATCGGAAGTATCTCAGGTTTGGTATTAGAGGCATTGAGATATCACATCTCATGCTATCATAAGGGTCTCAGGATTGGAATGGGAAGGAGTTGGATATCACATCTCATGTTATAGGAAGGATCTCAGGTTTGGTATTAGAAGCATTGAGACATCACATCTCATGCTATAGGAAGGGTCTCAGGATTGGAATGGGAAGGAGTTGGATATCACATCTCATGCTATAGGAAGGGTCTCAGATTTGGTATAAGCATTGAGATATCACATCACATGCTATAGGAAGGGTCTCAGGATTGGAATGGGAAGGACTTGGATATCACATCTCATGCTATAGGCAGGGTCTCAGGTTTGGAAAGGGAAGGAGATGGATATCACATTTCATGTTAGAGGTAGGATCTCAGGTTTGGTATTAGAGGCATTGAAATATCACATCTCATGCTATCAGAAGGGTCTCAGGATTGGAATGGGAAGGAGTTGGATATCACATCTCATGCTAAAGGGAGGGTCTCAGGTTTGGAAGTGGAAGGATTTGGAAATCACATCTCATGTTATAGGAAGGATCTCAGGTTTGGTAATAGAAGCATTGAGATATCACATCTCATGCTATCATAAGGGTCTCAGGATTGGAATGGGAAGGAGTTGGATATCACATCTCATGTTATAGGAAGGATCTCAGGTTTGGTATTAGAAGAATTGAGACATCACATCTCATGCTATAGGAAGGGTCTCAGGATTGGAATGGGAAGAAGTTGGATATCACATCTCATGCTATAGGAAGGGTCTCAGATTTGGTATAAGCATTGAGATATCACATCTAATGCTATAGGAAGGGTCTCGGGATTGGAATGGGAAGGAGTTGCATATGACATCTCAGGCCATAGGAAGGGTCTCAGGTTTGGTATAAGCATTGAGATATCACATCTCTGCTATCGGAAGGGTCTCAGGATTGGAATGGGAAGGAGTTGGATATCCCAAATCATGTTATAGGAAGGGTCTCAGGTTTGGTATTAGAAGCATTGAGATATCACATCTCATGCTATAGGAAGGGTCTCAGGATTGGAATGGGGAGGACTTGGATGTCACATCTCATGTTATAGGAAGGCTCTCAGGTTTGGAAGGGGAAGGAGTTGGATATCACATTTCATGTTAGAGGAACGATCTCAGGTTTGGTATTAGAGGCCTTGAGATATCACATCTCATGCTATAGGAAGGGTCTCAGGATTGGAATGGGAAGGAGTTGGATATCACATCTCAAGCTATAGGAACGGTCTCAGGTTTGGTATAAGCATTGTGATATCACATCTCATGCTATAGGAAGGGTCTCAGGATTGGAATGGGAAGGAGTTGGATATCACATCTCATGTTATAGGAAAGATCTCAGGTTTGGTATTAGAAGCATTGCGACATCACATCTCATGTTATAGGAAGGGTCTCAGGATTGGAATGGGAAGAAGTTGGATATCACATCTCATGCTATAGGAAGGGTCTCAGGTTTGGTATAAGCATTGAGATATCACATCTCATGCTATAGGAAGGGTCTCAGGATTGGAATGGGAAGGAGTTGTATATGACATCTCATGCCATAGGAAGGGTCTCAGGTTTGGTATAAGCATTGAGATATCACATCACGTCCTATAGGAAGGGTCTCAGGATTGGAATGGAAAGGACTTGGATATCACATCTCATGCTATAGGCAGGGTCTCAGGTTTGGAAAGGGAAGGAGATGGATATCACATTTCATGTTAGAGGTAGGATCTCAGGTTTGGTATTAGAGGCATTGAAATATCACATCTCATGCTATCAGATGGGTCTCAGGATTGGAATGGGAAGGAGTTGGATATCACATCTCATGCTAAAGGGAGGGTCTCAGGTTTGGAAGGGGAAGGATTTGGAAATCACATCTCATGTTATAGGAAGGATCTCAGGTTTGGTATTAGAAGCATTGAGATATCACATCTCATGCTATCGGAAGTATCTCAGGTTTGGTATTAGAGGCATTGAGATATCACATCTCATGCTATCATAAGGGTCTCAGGATTGGAATGGGAAGGAGTTGGATATCACATCTCATGTTATAGGAAAGATCTCAGGTTTGGTATTAGAAGCATTGAGACATCACATCTCATGCTATAGGAAGGGTCTCAGGATTGGAATGGGAAGGAGTTGGATATCACATCTCATGCTATAGGAAGGGTCTCAGATTTGGTATAAGCATTGAGATATCACATCACATGCTATAGGAAGGGTCTCAGGATTGGAATGGGAAGGACTTGGATATCACATCTCATGCTATAGGCAGGGTCTCAGGTTTGGAAAGGGAAGGAGATGGATATCACATTTCATGTTAGAGGTAGGATCTCAGGTTCGGTATTAGAGGCATTGAAATATCACATCTCATGCTATCAGAAGGGTCTCATGATTGGAATGGGAAGGAGTTGGATATCACATCTCATGCTAAAGGGAGGGTCTCAGGTTTGGAAGTGGAAGGATTTGGAAATCACATCTCATGTTATAGGAAGGATCTCAGGTTTGGTAATAGAAGCATTGAGATATCACATCTCATGCTATCATAAGGGTCTCAGGATTGGAATGGGAAGGAGTTGGATATCACATCTCATGTTATAGGAAGGATCTCAGGTTTGGTATTAGAAGAATTGAGACATCACATCTCATGCTATAGGAAGGGTCTCAGGATTGGAATGGGAAGAAGTTGGATATCACATCTCATGCTATAGGAAGGGTCTCAGATTTGGTATAAGCATTGAGATATCACATCTAATGCTATAGGAAGGGTCTCAGGATTGGAATGGGAAGGAGTTGCATATGACATCTCAGGCCATAGGAAGGGTCTCAGGTTTGGTATAAGCATTGAGATATCACATCTCTGCTATCGGAAGGGTCTCAGGATTGGAATGGGAAGGAGTTGGATATCCCAAATCATGTTATAGGAAGGGTCTCAGGTTTGGTATTAGAAGCATTGAGATATCACATCTCATGCTATAGGAAGGGTCTCAGGATTGGAATGGGGAGGACTTGGATGTCACATCTCATGTTATAGGGAGGGTCTCAAGTTTGATATTAGAAGCATTGAGATAACAAATCTCATGATATCGGTAGGGTCTCAGGATTGGAATGGGAAGGAATTGGATATCACATCTCATGATAAAGGAAGGGTCTAAGGTTTGGAAGGGGAAGGATTTGGATATCACATCTCATGTTATAGGACGGGTCTCAGGTTTGGTATTAGAAGCATTGAGATATCAAGTCTCATGGTATAGGAAGGGTCTCAGAATTGGAATGGGAAGGAGTTGGATATCACATCTCAAGCTATAGGTAGGGTCTCAGGATTGGAATAGTAAGGAGTTTGATATCACATCTCATGCCATAGTATGGGTCTCAGGTTTGGTAGAAGCAT
Organism: Ambystoma mexicanum; assembly: GCF_040938575.1. Taxonomy (NCBI): domain Eukaryota; kingdom Metazoa; phylum Chordata; class Amphibia; order Caudata; family Ambystomatidae; genus Ambystoma; species Ambystoma mexicanum. The sequence continues at coordinate 11,543,095 of NW_027182466.1, read as the reverse complement.
TGGGATATCACATCTCATGTTATCGGAAGGGTATCAGTATTGGATTTGGAAGGAGTTGGATATCCCATCTCATGCTATAGGAAGGGTCTCAGGTTGGAATGGGAAGGAATTGGATATCACATTTCATGTTATAGGAAGGCTCTCAGGTTTGGAAGGGGAAGGAGTTGGATATCACATTTCATGTTAGAGGAAGGATCTCAGGTTTGGTATTAGAGGCCTTGAGATATCACATCTCATGCTATAGGAAGGGTCTCAGGATTGGAATGGGAAGGAGTTGGATATCACATCTCAAGCTATAGGAAGGGTCTCAGGTTTGGTATAAGCATTGAGATATCACATCTCATGCTATAGGAAGGGTCTCAGGATTGGAATGGGAAGGAGTTGGATATCACATCTCATGTTATAGGAAAGATCTCAGGTTTGGTATTAGAAGCATTGAGACATCACAAATCATGTTATAGGAAGGGTCTCAGGATTGGAATGGGAAGAAGTTGGATATCACATCTCATGCTATAGGAAGAGTCTCAGGTTTGGTATTAGAAGCATTGAGATATCCCCTCTCATGCTATAGGAAGGGTCTCACGTTGGAATGGGAAGGAGTTGGATATCACATTTCATGTTATAGGAAGGGTCTCAGGATTGGAATTGGAAGGACTTGGCTATCATATCTCATGCTATAGGAAGGCTCTCAGGTTTGGAAGGGGAAGGAGTTGGATATCACATTTCATGTTAGAGGAACGATCTCAGGTTTGGTATTAGAGGCCTTGAGATATCACATCTCATGCTATAGGAAGGGTCTCAGGATTGGAATGGGAAGGAGTTGGATATCACATCTCAAGCTAAAGGGACGGTCTCAGGTTTGGTATAAGCATTGTGATATCACATCTCAGGCTATAGGAAGGGTCTCAGGATTGGAATGGGAAGGAGTTGGATATCACATCTCATGTTATAGGAAAGATCTCAGGTTTGGTATTAGAAGCATTGCGACATCACATCTCATGTTATAGGAAGGGTCTCAGGATTGGAATGGGAAGAAGTTGGATATCACATCTCATGCTATAAGAAGGGTCTCAGGTTTGGTATAAGCATTGAGATATCACATCTCATGCTATAGGAAGGGTCTCAGGTTTGGAATGGGAAGGAGTTGTATATGACATCTCATGCCATAGGAAGGGTCTCAGGTTTGGTATAAGCATTGAGATATCACATCACATGCTATAGGAAGGGTCTCAGGAATGGAATGGAAAGGACTTGGATATCACATCTCATGCTATAGGCAGGGTCTCAGGTTTGGAAAGGGAAGGAGATGGATATCACATTTCATGTTCGAGGTAGGATCTCAGGTTTGGTATTAGAGGCATTGAAATATCACATCTCATGCTATCAGAAGGGTCTCAGGATTGGAATGGGAAGGAGTTGGATATCACATCTCATGCTAAAGGGAGGGTCTCAGGTTTGGAAGGGGAAGGATTTGGAAATCACATCTCATGTTATAGGAAGGATCTCAGGTTTGGTATTAGAAGCATTGAGATATCACATCTCATGCTATCGTAAGTATCTCAGGTTTGGTATTAGAGGTATTGAGATATCACATCTCATGCTATCATAAGGGTCTCAGGATTGGAATGGGAAGGAGTTGGATATCACATCTCATGTTATAGGAAGGCTCTCTGGTTTGCAAGGGGAAGGAGTTGGATATCACATTTCATGTTAGAGGAACGATCTCAGGTTTGGTATTAGAGGCCTTGAGATATCACATCTCATGCTATAGGAAGGGTCTCAGGTTTGGTATAAGCATTGAGATATCACATCTCATGCTATAGGAAGGGTCTCAGGATTGGAATGGGAAGGAGTTGGATATCACATCTCATGTTATAGGAAAGATCTCAGGTTTGGTATTAGAAGCATTGCGACATCACATCTCATGTTATAGGAAGGGTCTCAGGATTGGAATGGGAAGAAGTTGGATATCACATCTCATGCTATAGGAAGGGTCTCCGGTTTGGTATAAGCATTGAGATATCACATCTCATGCTATAGGAAGGGTCTCAGGATTGGAATGGGAAGGAGTTGTATATGACATCTCATGCCATAGGAAGGGTCTCAGGTTTGGTATAAGCATTGAGATATCACATCACATGCTATAGGAAGGGTCTCAGGATTGGAATGGAAGGGACTTGGATTTCAAATCTCATGCTATAGGCAGGGTCCCAGGTTTGGAAAGGGAAGGAGATGGATATCACATTTCATGTTAGAGGTAGGATCTCAGGTTTGGTATTAGAGGCATTGAAATATCACATCTCATGCTATCAGATGGGTCTCAGGATTGGAATGGGAAGGAGTTGGATATCACATCTCATGCTAAAGGGAGGGTCTCAGGTTTGGAAGGGGAAGGATTTGGAAATCACATCTCATGTTATAGGAAGGATCTCAGGTTTGGTATTAGAAGCATTGAGATATCACATCTCATGCTATCGGAAGTATCTCAGGTTTGGTATTAGAGGCATTGAGATATCACATCTCATGCTATCATAAGGGTCTCAGGATTGGAATGGGAAGGAGTTGGATATCACATCTCATGTTATAGGAAGGATCTCAGGTTTGGTATTAGAAGCATTGAGACATCACATCTCATGCTATAGGAAGGGTCTCAGGATTGGAATGGGAAGGAGTTGGATATCACATCTCATGCTATAGGAAGGGTCTCAGATTTGGTATAAGCATTCAGATATCACATCTCATGCTATAGGAAGGGTCTCAGGATTGGAATGGGAAGGAGTTGTATATGACATCTCAGGCCATAGGAAGGGTCTCAGGTTTGGTAAAAGCATTGAGATATCACATCTCTGCTATCGGAAGGGTCTCAGGATTGGAATGGGAAGGAGTTGGATATCCCATCTCATGTTATAGGAAGGGTCTCAGGTTTGGTATTAGAAGCATTGAGACATCACATCTCATGTTATAGGAAGGGTCTCAGGATTGGAATGGGAAGAAGTTGGATATCACATCTCATGCTATAGGAAGGGTCTCAGGTTTGGTATAAGCATTGAGATATCACATCTCATGCTATAGGAAGGGTCTCAGGATTGGAATGGGAAGGAGTTGTATATGACATCTCATGCCATAGGAAGGGTCTCAGGTTTGGACTAAGCATTGAGATATCACATCACATGCTATAGGAAGGGTCTCAGGATTGGAATGGGAAGGACTTGGATATCACATCTCATGCTATAGGCAGGGTCTCAGGTTTGGAAAGGGAAGGAGATGGATATCACATTTCATGTTAGAGGTAGGATCTCAGGTTTGGTATTAGAGGCATTGAAATATCACATCTCATGCTATCAGAAGGGTCTCAGGATTGGAATGGGAAGGAGTTGGATATCACATCTCATGCTAAAGGTAGGGTCTCAGGTTTGGAAGTGGAAGGATTTGGAAATCACATCTCATGTTATAGGAAGGATCTCAGGTTTGGTATTAGAAGCATTGAGATATCACATCTCATGCTATCAGAAGTATCTCAGGTTTGGTATTAGAGGCATTGAGATATCACATCTCATGCTATCATAAGGGTCTCAGGATTGGAATGGGAAGGAGTTGGATATCACATCTCATGTTATAGGAAGGATCTCAGGTTTGGTATTAGAAGAATTGAGACATCACATCTCATGCTATAGGAAGGGTCTCAGGATTGGAATGGGAAGAAGTTGGATATCACATCTCATGCTATAGGAAGGGTCTCAGGTTTGGAAAGGGAAGGAGATGGATATCACATTTCATGTTAGAGGTAGGATCTCAGGTTTGGTATTAGAGGCATTGAAATATCACATCTCATGCTATCAGAAGGGTCTCAGGATTGGAATGGGAAGGAGTTGGATATCACATCTCATGCTAAAGGTAGGGTCTCAGGTTTGGAAGTGGAAGGATTTGGAAATCACATCTCATGTTATAGGAAGGATCTCAGGTTTGGTATTAGAAGCATTGAGATATCACATCTCATGCTATCAGAAGTATCTCAGGTTTGGTATTAGAGGCATTGAGATATCACATCTCATGCTATCATAAGGGTCTCAGGATTGGAATGGGAAGGAGTTGGATATCACATCTCATGTTATAGGAAGGATCTCAGGTTTGGTATTAGAAGAATTGAGACATCACATCTCATGCTATAGGAAGGGTCTCAGGATTGGAATGGGAAGAAGTTGGATATCACATCTCATGCTATAGGAAGGGTCTCAGATTTGGTATAAGCATTGAGATATCACATCTAATGCTATAGGAAGGGTCTCAGGATTGGAATGGGAAGGAGTTGCATATGACATCTCAGGCCATAGGAAGGCTCTCAGGTTTGGTATAAGCATTGAGATATCACATCTCTGCTATCGGAAGGGTCTCAGGATTGGAATGGGAAGGAGTTGGATATCCCAAATCATGTTATAGGAAGGGTCTCAGGTTTGGTATTAGAAGCATTGAGATATCACATCTCATGCTATAGGAAGGGTCTCAGGATTGGAATGGGGAGGACTTGGATGTCACATCTCATGTTATAGGAAGGCTCTCAGGTTTGGAAGGGGAAGGAGTTGGATATCACATTTCATGTTAGAGGAACGATCTCAGGTTTGGTATTAGAGGCCTTGAGATATCACATCTCATGCTATAGGAAGGGTCTCAGGATTGGAATGGGAAGGAGTTGGATATCACATCTCAAGCTATAGGAACGGTCTCAGGTTTGGTATAAGCATTGTGATATCACATCTCATGCTATAGGAAGGGTCTCAGGATTGGAATGGGAAGGAGTTGGATATCACATCTCATGTTATAGGAAAGATCTCAGGTTTGGTATTAGAAGCATTGCGACATCACATCTCATGTTATAGGAAGGGTCTCAGGATTGGAATGGGAAGAAGTTGGATATCACATCTCATGCTATAGGAAGGGTCTCAGGTTTGGTATAAGCATTGAGATATCACATCTCATGCTTAGGAAGGGTCTCAGGATTGGAATGGGAAGGAGTTGTATATGACATCTCATGCCATAGGAAGGGTCTCAGGTTTGGTATAAGCATTGAGATATCACATCACATGCTATAGGAAGGGTCTCAGGATTGGAATGGAAAGGACTTGGATATCACATCTCATGCTATAGGCAGGGTCTCAGGTTTGGAAAGGGAAGGAGATGGATATCACATTTCATGTTAGAGGTAGGATCTCAGGTTTGGTAATAGAGGCATTGAAATATCACATCTCATGCTATCAGATGGGTCTCAGGATTGGAATGGGAAGGAGTTGGATATCACATCTCATGCTAAAGGGAGGGTCTCAGGTTTGGAAGGGGAAGGATTTGGAAATCACATCTCATGTTATAGGAAGGATCTCAGGTTTGGTATTAGAAGCATTGAGATATCACATCTCATGCTATCGGAAGTATCTCAGGTTTGGTATTAGAGGCATTGAGATATCACATCTCATGCTATCATAAGGGTCTCAGGATTGGAATGGGAAGGAGTTGGATATCACATCTCATGTTATAGGAAGGATCTCAGGTTTGGTATTAAAAGCATTGAGACATCACATCTCATGCTATAGGAAGGGTCTCAGGATTGCAATGGGAAGGAGTTGGATATCACATCTCATGCTATAGGAAGGGTCTCAGATTTGGTATAAGCATTGAGATATCACATCACATGCTATAGGAAGGGTCTCAGGATTGGAATGGGAAGGACTTGGATATCACATCTCATGCTATAGGCAGGGTCTCAGGTTTGGAAAGGGAACGAGATGGATATCACATTTCATGTTAGAGGTAGGATCTCAGGTTTGGTATTAGAGGCATTGAAATATCACATCTCATGCTATCAGACGGGTCTCAGGATTGGAATGGGAAGGAGTTGGATATCACATCTCATGCTAAAGGGAGGGTCTCAGGTTTGGAAGTGGAAGGATTTGGAAATCACATCTCATGTTATAGGAAGGATCTCAGGTTTGGTAATAGAAGCATTGAGATATCACATCTCATGCTATCATAAGGGTCTCAGGATTGGAATGGGAAGGAGTTGGATATCACATCTCATGTTATAGGAAGGATCTCAGGTTTGGTATTAGAAGAATTGAGACATCACATCTCATGCTATAGGAAGGGTCTCAGGTTTGGAATGGGAAGAAGTTGGATATCACATCTCATGCTATAGGAAGGGTCTCAGATTTGGTATAAGCATTGAGATATCACATCTAATGCTATAGGAAGGGTCTCAGGATTGGAATGGGAAGGAGTTGCATATGACATCTCAGGCCATAGGAAGGGTCTCAGGTTTGGTATAAGCATTGAGATATCACATCTCTGCTATCGGAAGGGTCTCAGGATTGGAATGGGAAGGAGTTGCATATGACATCTCAGGCCATAGGAAGGGTCTCAGGTTTGGTATAAGCATTGAGATATCACATCTCTGCTATCGGAAGGGTCTCAGGATTGGAATGGGAAGGAGTTGGATATCCCAAATCATGTTATAGGAAGGGTCTCAGGTTTGGTATTAAAAGCATTGAGATATCACATCTCATGCTATAGGAAGGGTCTCAGGATTGGAATGGGGAGGACTTGGATGTCACATCTCATGTTATAGGGAGGGTCTCAAGTTTGATATTAGAAGCATTGAGATAACAAATCTCATGATATCGGTAGGGTCTCAGGATTGGAATGGGAAGGAATTGGATATCACATCTCATGATAAAGGAAGGGTCTAAGGTTTGGAAGGGGAAGGATTTGGATATCACATCTCATGTTATAGGACGGGTCTCAGGTTTGGTATTAGAAGCATTGAGATATCAAGTCTCATGGTATAGGAAGGGTCTCAGAATTGGAATGGGAAGGAGTTGGATATCACATCTCAAGCTATAGGTAGGGTCTCAGGATTGGAATAGTAAGGAGTTTGATATCACATCTCATGCCATAGTATGGGTCTCAGGTTTGGTAGAAGCATTGGGATATCACATCTCATGCTATCGGAAGGGTATCAGTATTGGATTTGGAAGGAGTTGGATATCCCATCTCATGCTATAGGAAGGGTCTCAGGTTGGAATGGGAAGGAATTGGATATCACATTTCATGTTATAGGAAGGCTCTCAGGTTTGGAAGGGGAAGGAGTTGGATATCCCATTTCATGTTAGAGGAAGGATCTCAGGTTTGGTATTAGAGGCCTTGAGATATCACATCTCATGCTATAGGAAGGGTCTCAGGATTGGAATGGGAAGGAGTTGGATATCACATCTCAAGCTATAGGAAGGGTCTCAGGTTTGGTATAAGCATTGAGATATCACATCTCATGCTATAGGAAGGGTCTCAGGATTGGAATGGGAAGGAGTTGGATATCACATCTCATGTTATAGGAAAGATCTCAGGTTTGGTATTAGAAGCATTGAGACATCACATCTCATGTTATAGGAAGGGTCTCAGGATTGGAATGGGAAGAAGTTGGATATCACATCTCATGCTATAGGAAGAGTCTCAGGTTTGGAAGGGGAAGGAGTTGGATATCCAATCTCATGTTATAGGACTGGTCTCGGGTTTGGTATTAGAAGCATTGAGATATCACATCGCATGCTGTAGGAAGGTTCTCAGGTTTGGAATGGGGAGGAATTGGATATCACATCTCATGTCATAGGAAGGATCTCAGGTTTGGTATTAGAAGCATTGAGATATCACATCTCATGCTATAGGAATGGTCTCAGGATTGGAATGGGAAGGAGTTGGATATTACACTCTTGCTATAGGAAGGGTCTCATGTTTGGAATGGGAAGGAGTTGGATATCACATATGCTATAGGAAGGGTCTCAGGTTTGGACCGGGAAGGAGTTGGATATCACATCTCATGTTATAGGAAGGGTCTCAGGTTTGGTATAAGCATTGAGATATCACATCTCTGCTGTCGGAAGTGTCTCAGGATTGGAATGGTAAGGAGTTGGATATCCCATCTCATGTTATAGGACGGGTCTCAGGTTTGTTATTAGAATCATTGAGATATCATATTGCATGCTGTAGGAAGGGTCTAAGGATTGGAATGGGAAGGACTTGGATATCACATCTCATGCTATAGGTAGGCTCTCAGGTTTGGAAAGGGAAGGAGTTGGATATCACATTTCATGTTAGAGGAAGGATCTCAGGTTTGGTATTAGAGGCATTGAGATATCACATCTCATGCTATAGGAAGAATCTCAGGATTGGAATGGGAAGGAGTTGGATATCCCATCTCATGTTATAGGACGGGTCTCAGGTTTGTTATTAGAATCATTGAGATATCATATTGCATGCTGTAGGAAGGGTCTAAGGATTGGAATGGGAAGGACTTGGATATCACATCTCATGCTATAGGTAGGCTCTCAGGTTTGGAAAGGGAAGGAGTTGGATATCACATTTCATGTTAGAGGAAGGATCTCAGGTTTGGTATTAGAGGCATTGAGATATCACATCTCATGCTATAGGAAGAGTCTCAGGATTGGAATGGGAAGGAGTTGGATATCACATTTCATGCTATAGGAAGGGTCTCAGGTTTGGTATAAGCATTGAGATATCACATCTCATGCTATAGGAAGGGTCTCGGAATTGGAATGGGAAGGAGTTGGATATCACATCTCATGTTATAGGAAGGATCTCAGGTTTGGTATTAGAAGCATTGAGACATCACATCTCATGCTATAGGAAGGGTCTCAGGATTGGAATGGGAAGGAGTTGGATATCACATCTCATGCTATAGGAAGGGTCTCGGGTTTGGTATAAGCATTGAGATATCACATCTCATGCTATAGGAAGGGTCTCAGGATTGGAATGGGAAGGAGTTGTATATGACATCTCATGCCATAGGAAGGGTCTTAGGTTTGGTATAAGCATTGAGATATCACATCTCTGCTATCGGAAGGGTCTCAGGATTGGAATGGGAAGGAGTTGGATATCCCATCTCATGTTATAGGAAGAGTCTCAGGTTTGGTATTAGAAGCAATGAGACATCACATCGCATGTTGTAGGAAGGGTCTCAGGATTGGAATGGGAAGGACTTGGGTATCACATCTCATGCTATAGGGAGGGTCACAAGTTTGATATTAGAAGCATTGAGATATCACATCTCATGCTATAGAAAGGGTCTCAGGATTGGAATGGGAAGGAGTTGGATATCACATCTCATGCTATAGGAAGGGTCTCAGGTTTGGTATAAGCAGTGAGATATCACATCTCATGCTATAGGAAGTGTCTCAGGATTGGAATGGGAAGGAGTTGGATATCACATCTCATGTTATAGGAAGGATCTCAGGTTTGGTATAAGCATTGAGATATCACATCTCTGCTATCGGAAGGGTCTCAGGATTGGAATGGGAAGGAGTTGGATATTCCCATCTCATGTTATAGGAAGGGTCTCAGGTTTGGTATTAGAAGCATTGAGATATCACATCTCATGCTATAAGAAGGGTCTCAGGATTGGAATGGGAAGGACTTGGATATCACATCTCATGCTATAGGGAGGGTCTCAAGTTTGATATTAGAAGCATTGAGATATCACATCTCATGATATCGGAAGAGTCTCAGGATTGGAATGTGAAGGAGTTGGATATCACATCTCATGATAAAGGAAGGGTCTAAGGTTTGGAAGGGGAAGGACTTGGATATCACATCTCATGTTATAGGACGGGTCTCAGGTTTGGTATTAGAAGCATTGAGATATCAAGTCTCGTTGTATAGGAAGGGTCTCAGAATTGGAATGGGAAGGAGTTGGATATCACATCTCAAGCTATAGGAAGGGTCACAGGATTGGAATGGGAAGGAGTTTGATATCACATCTCATGCCATAGTATGGGTCTCAGGTTTGGTAGAAGCATTGGGATATCACATCTCATGCTATCGGAAGGGTATCAGGATTGGATTTGGAAGGAGTTGGATATCCCATCTCATGCTATAGGAAGGGTCTCAGGTTGGAATGGGAAGGAGTTGGATATCACATCTCATGTTATAGGAAGGGTCTCAGGATTGGAATGGGAAGGACTTGGATATCACATCTCATGCTATAGGAAGGCTCTCAGGTTTGCAACGGGAAAGAGTTGGATATCACATTTCATGTTAGAGGTAGGATCTCAGGTTTGGTATTAGAGGCATTGATATATCACATCTCATGCTATCAGAAGAGTCTCAGAATTGGAATGGGAAGGAGTTGGATATCACATCTCATGCCATAGTATGGGTCTCAGGTTTGGTAGAAGCATTGGGATATCACATCTCATGCTATCGGAAGGATTTCAGGATTGGATTTGGAAGGAGTTGGATATCCCATCTCATGCTATAGGAAGGGTCTCAGGTTGGAATGGGGAGGAGTTTGATATCACATCTCATGCCATAGTATGGGTCTCAGGTTTGGTAGAAGCATTGGGATATCACATCTCATGCTATCGGAAGGGTATCAGGATTGGATTTGGAAGGAGTTGGATATCCCATCTCATGCTATAGGAAGGGTCTCAGGTTGGAATGGGAAGGAGTTGGATATCACATCTCATGTTATAGGAAGGGTCTCAGGATTGGAATGGAAAGGACTTGGATATCATATCTCATGCTATAGGAAGGCTCTCAGGTTTGGAAGGGGAAGGAGTTGGATATCACATTTCATGTTAGAGGAAGGATCTCAGGTTTGGTATTAGAGGCATTGAGATATCACATCTCATGCTATAGGAAGGGTCTCAGGATTGGAATGGGAAGGAGTTGGATATCACATCTCAAGCTATAGGAAGGGTCTCAGGTTGGGTATAAGCATTGAGATATCACATCTCATGCTATAGGAATGGTCTCAGGATTGGAATGGGAAGGAGATGGATATCACATCTCATGTTATAGGAAAGATCTCAGGTTTGGTATTAGAAGCATTGAGATATCACATCTCATGCTATAAGCAGGGTCTCAGGATTGGAATGGGAAGGAGTTGTATATGGCATCTCATGCCATAGGAAGGGTCTCAGGTTTGGTATAAGCATTGAGACATCACATCTCATGCTATAGGAAGGGTCTCAGGATTGGAATGGGAAGGACTTGGATATCACATCTCATGCTATAGGCAGGATCTCAGGTTTGGAAAGGGAAGGAGTTGGATATCATATTTCATGTTAGAGGTAGGATCTCAGGTTTGGTATTAGAGGCATTGAGATATCACATCTCATGCTATCAGAAGGGTCTCAGGATTGGAATGGGAAGGAGTTGGATATCACATCTCATGCTAAAGGGAGGGTCTCAGGTTTGGAAGGGTAAGGATTTGGATATCACATCTCATGTTATAGGAAGGATCTCAGGTTTGGTATTAGAAGCAATGAGATATCACATCTCATGCTATCGGAAGTATCTCAGGTTTGGTATTAGAGGCATTGAGATATCACATCTCATGCTATCATAAGGGTCTCAGGATTGGAATGGGAAGGAATTGGATATCACATTTCATGCTAAAGGGAGGGTCTCAAGTTTGGAAGGGGAAGGATTTGGATATCACATCACATGTTATAAGAAGGATCTCAGGTTTGGTATTAGAAGCATTGAGATATCACATCTCATGCTATCGGAAGGGTCTCAGGATTGGAATGGGAAGGAGTTGGATATCACATCTTATGCTATAGGAAGGGTCTCAGGTTTGGAACGGGAAGGAGTTGGATATCACATCTCATGTTATAGGAAGAGTCTCAGGTTTGGTATAAGCATTGAGATATCACATCTCTGCAATCGGAAGTGTCTCAGGATTGGGATGGGAAGGAGTTGGATATCACATCTCATGCTATAGGAAGGGTCTCAGGTTTGGAACGGGAAGGAGTTGGATATCCCATCTCATGTTATAGGACGGGTCTCAGGTTTGGTATTAGAAGCATTGAGATATCACATCGCATGCTGTAGGAAGGGTCTGAGGATTGGAATGGGAAGGAGTTGGATATTACATTCTTGCGGGTCTCATGTTTGGAATGGGAAGGAGTTGGATATCACATATGCTATAGGAAGGGTCTCAGGTTTGGAACGGGAAGGAGTTGGATATCACATCTCATGCTATAGGAAGGGTCTCAGGTTTGGAATAAGCATTGAGATATCACATCTCTGCTATCGGAGTGTCTCAGGATTGGAATGGGAAGGAGTTGGATATCACATCTCATGTTATAGGACGGGTCTCAGGTTTGTTATTAGAATCATTGAGATATCATATTGTATGCTGTAGGAAGGGTCTAAGGATTGGAATGGGAAGGTCTTGGATATCACATCTCATGCTATAGGTAGGCTCTCAGGTTTGGAAAGGGAAGGAGTTGGATATCACATTTCATGTTAGAGGAAGGATTTCAGGTTTGGTATTAGAGGCATTGAGATATCACATCTCATGCTATAGGAAGGGTCTCAGGATTGGAATGGGAAGGAGTTGCATATGACATCTCAGGCCATAGGAAGGGTCTCAGGTTTGGTATAAGCATTGAGATATCACATCTCTGCTATCGGAAGGGTCTCAGGATTGGAATGGGAAGGAGTTGGATATCCCAAATCATGTTATAGGAAGGGTCTCAGGTTTGGTATTAGAAGCATTGAGATATCACATCTCATGCTATAGGAAGGGTCTCAGGATTGGAATGGGGAGGACTTGGATGTCACATCTCATGTTATAGGGAGGGTCTCAAGTTTGATATTAGAAGCATTGAGATAACAAATCTCATGATATCGGAAGGGTCTCAGGATTGGAATGGGAAGGAATTGGATATCACATCTCATGATAAAGGAAGGGTCTAAGGTTTGGAAGGGGATGGATTTGGATATCACATCTCATGTTATAGGACGGGTCTCAGGTTTGGTATTAGAAGCATTGAGATATCAAGTCTCATGGTATAGGAAGGGTCTCAGAATTGGAATGGGAAGGAGTTGGATATCACATCTCAAGCTATAGGTAGGGTCTCAGGATTGGAATGGGAAGGAGTTTGATATCACATCTCATGCCATAGTATGGGTCTCAGGTTTGGTAGAAGCATTGGGATATCACATCTCATGCTATCGGAAGGGTATCAGTATTGGATTTGGAAGGAGTTGGATATCCCATCTCATGCTATAGGAAGGGTCTCAGGTTGGAATGGGAAGGAATTGGATATCACATTTCATGTTATAGGAAGGCTCTCAGGTTTGGAAGGGGAAGGAGTTGGATATCACATTTCATGTTAGAGGAAGGATCTCAGGTTTGGTATTAGAGGCCTTGAGATATCACATCTCATGCTATAGGAAGGGTCTCAGGATTGGAATGGGAAGGAGTTGGATATCACATCTCAAGCTATAGGAAGGGTCTCAGGTTTGGTATAAGCATTGAGATATCACATCTCATGGGGTCTCAGGGTCTCAGGATTGGAATGGGAAGGAGTTGGATATCACATCTCATGTTATAGGAAAGATCTCAGGTTTGGTATTAGAAGCATTGAGACATCACATCTCATGTTATAGGAAGGGTCTCAGGATTGGAATGGGAAGAAGTTGGATATCACATCTCATGCTATAGGAAGAGTCTCAGGTTTGGAAGGGGAAGGAGTTGGATATCCAATCTCATGTTATAGGACTGGTCTCGGGTTTGGTATTAGAAGCATTGAGATATCACATTGCATGCTGTAGGAAGGTTCTCAGGTTTGGAATGGGGAGGAATTGGATATCACATCTCATGTCATAGGAAGGATCTCAGGTTTGGTATTAGAAGCATTGAGATATCACATCTCATGCTATAGGAATGGTCTCAGGATTGGAATGGGAAGGAGTTGGATATTACACTCTTGCTATAGGAAGGGTCTCATGTTTGGAATGGGAAGGAGTTGGATATCACATATGCTATAGGAAGGGTCTCAGGTTTGGACCGGGAAGGAGTTGGATATCACATCTCATGTTATAGGAAGGGTCTCAGGTTTGGTATAAGCATTGAGATATCACATCTCTGCTATCGGAAGTGTCTCAGGATTGGAATGGGAAGGAGTTGGATATCCCATCTCATGTTATAGGACGGGTCTCAGGTTTGTTATTAGAATCATTGAGATATCATATTGCATGCTGTAGGAAGGGTCTAAGGATTGGAATGGGAAGGAGTTGGATATCACATCTTATGCTATAGGAAGGGTCTCAGGTTTGGAACGGGAAGGAGTTGGATATCACATCTCATGTTATAGGAAGAGTCTCAGGTTTGGTATAAGCATTGAGATATCACATCTCTGCAATCGGAAGTGTCTCAGGATTGGGATGGGAAGGAGTTGGATATCACATCTCATGCTATAGGAAGGGTCTCAGGTTTGGAACGGGAAGGAGTTGGATATCCCATCTCATGTTATAGGACGGGTCTCAGGTTTGGTATTAGAAGCATTGAGATATCACATCGCATGCTGTAGGAAGGGTCTGAGGATTGGAATGGGAAGGAGTTGGATATTACATTCTTGCTATAGGAAGGGTCTCATGTTTGGAATGGGAAGGAGTTGGATATCACATATGCTATAGGAAGGGTCTCAGGTTTGGAAAGGGAAGGAGTTGGATATCACATCTCATGCTATAGGAAGGGTCTCAGGTTTGGAATAAGCATTGAGATATCACATCTCTGCTATCGGAAGTGTCTCAGGATTGGAATGGGAAGGAGTTGGATATCACATCTCATGTTATAGGACGGGTCTCAGGTTTGTTATTAGAATCATTGAGATATCATATTGTATGATGTAGGAAGGGTTTAAGGATTGGAATGGGAAGGTCTTGGATATCACATCTCATGCTATAGGTAGGCTCTCAGGTTTGGAAAGGGAAGGAGTTGGATATCACATTTCATGTTAGGGGAAGGATTTCAGGTTTGTATTAGAGGCATTGAGATATCACATCTCATGCTATAGGAAGGGTCTCAGGATTGGAATGGGAAGGAGTTGCATATGACATCTCAGGCCATAGGAAGGGTCTCAGGTTTGGTATAAGCATTGAGATATCACATCTCTGCTATCGGAAGGGTCTCAGGATTGGAATGGGAAGGAGTTGGATATCCCAAATCATGTTATAGGAAGGGTCTCAGGTTTGGTATTAGAAGCATTGAGATATCACATCTCATGCTATAGGAAGGGTCTCAGGATTGGAATGGGGAGGACTTGGATGTCACATCTCATGTTATAGGGAGGGTCTCAAGTTTGATATTAGAAGCATTGAGATAACAAATCTCATGATATCGGAAGGGTCTCAGGATTGGAATGGGAAGGAATTGGATATCACATCTCATGATAAAGGAAGGGTCTAAGGTTTGGAAGGGGAAGGATTTGGATATCACATCTCATGTTATAGGACGGGTCTCAGGTTTGGTATTAGAAGCATTGAGATATCAAGTCTCATGGTATAGGAAGGGTCTCAGAATTGGAATGGGAAGGAGTTGGATATCACATCTCAAGCTATAGGTAGGGTCTCAGGATTGGAATGGGAAGGAGTTTGATATCACATCTCATGCCATAGTATGGGTCTCAGGTTTCGTAGAAGCATTGGGATATCACATCTCATGCTATCGGAAGGGTATCAGTATTGGATTTGGAAGGAGTTGGATATCCCATCTCATGCTATAGGAAGGGTCTCAGGTTGGAATGGGAAGGAATTGGATATCACATTTCATGTTATAGGAAGGCTCTCAGGTTTGGAAGGGGAAGGAGTTGGATATCACATTTCATGTTAGAGGAAGGATCTCAGGTTTGGTATTAGAGGCCTTGAGATATCACATCTCATGCTATAGGAAGGGTCTCAGGATTGGAATGGGAAGGAGTTGGATATCACATCTCAAGCTATAGGAAGGGTCTCAGGTTTGGTATAAGCATTGAGATATCACATCTCATGCTATAGGAAGGGTCTCAGGATTGGAATGGGAAGGAGTTGGATATCACATCTCATGTTATAGGAAAGATCTCAGGTTTGGTATTAGAAGCATTGAGACATCACATCTCTCATGTTATAGGAAGGGTCTCAGGATTGGAATGGGAAGAAGTTGGATATCACATCTCATGCTATAGGAAGAGTCTCAGGTTTGGAAGGGGAAGGAGTTGGATATCCAATCTCATGTTATAGGACTGGTCTCGGGTTTGGTATTAGAAGCATTGAGATATCACATCGCATGCTGTAGGAAGGTTCTCAGGTTTGGAATGGGGAGGAATTGGATATCACATCTCATGTCATAGGAAGGATCTCAGGTTTGGTATTAGAAGCATTGAGATATCACATCTCATGCTATAGGAATGGTCTCAGGATTGGAATGGGAAGGAGTTGGATATTACACTCTTGCTATAGGAAGGGTCTCATGTTTGGACCGGGAAGGAGTTGGATATCACATCTCATGTTATAGGAAGGGTCTCAGGTTTGGTATAAGCATTGAGATATCACATCTCTGCTATCGGAAGTGTCTCAGGATTGGAATGGGAAGGAGTTGGATATCCCATCTAATGTTATAGGACGGGTCTCAGGTTTGTTATTAGAATCATTGAGATATCATATTGCATGCTGTAGGAAGGGTCTAAGGATTGGAATGGGAAGAACTTGGATATCACATCTCATGCTATAGGTAGGCTCTCAGGTTTGTAAAGGGAAGGAGTTGGATATCACATTTCATGTTAGAGGAAGGATCTCAGGTTTGGTATTAGAGGCATTGAGATATCACATCTCATGCTATAGGAAGAGTCTCAGGATTGGAATGGGAAGGAGTTGGATATCACATCTCATGCTATAGGAAGGGTCTCAGGTTTGGTATAAGCATTGAGATATCACATCTCATGCTATAGGAAGGGTCTCGGGATTGGAATGGGAAGGAGTTGGATATCACATCTCATGTTATAGGAAGGATCTCAGGTTTGGTATTAGAAGCATTGAGACATCACATCTCATGCTATAGGAAGGGTCTCAGGATTGGAATGGGAAGGAGTTGGATATCACATCTCATGCTATAGGAAGGGTCTCAGGTTTGGTATAAGCATTGAGATATCACATCTCATGCTATAGGAAGGGTCTCAGGATTGGAATGGGAAGGAGTTGTATATGACATCTCATGCCATAGGAAGGGTCTTAGGTTTGGTATAAGCATTGAGATATCACATCTCTGCTATCGGAAGGGTCTCACGATTGGAATGGGAAGGAGTTGGATATCCCATCTCATGTTATAGGAAGAGTCTCAGGTTTGGTATTAGAAGCATTGAGACATCACATTGCATGCTGTAGGAAGGGTCTCAGGATTGGAATGGGAAGGACTTGGGTATCACATCTCATGCTATAGGGAGGGTCTCAAGTTTGATATTAGAAGCATTGAGATATCACATCTCATGCTATAGGAAGGGTCTCAGGATTGGAATGGGAAGGAGTTGGATATCACATCTCATGCTATAGGAAGGGTCTCAGGTTTGGTATAAGCAGTGAGATATCACATCTCATGCTATAGGAAGTGTCTCAGGATTGGAATGGGAAGGAGTTGGATATCACATCTCATGCTATAGGAAGGGTCTCAGGTTTGGTATAAGCAGTGAGATATCACATCTCTGCTATCGGAAGGGTCTCAGGATTGGAATGGGAAGGAGTTGGATATTCCCATCTCATGTTATAGGAAGGGTCTCAGGTTTGGTATTAGAAGCATTGAGATATCACATCTCATGCTATAGGAAGGGTCTCAGGATTGGAATGGGAAGGACTTGGATATCACATCTCATGCTATAGGGAGGGTCTCAAGTTTGATATTAGAAGCATTGAGATATCACATCTCATGATATCGGAAGAGTCTCAGGATTGGAATGGGAAGGAGTTGGATATCACATCTCATGATAAAGGAAGGGTCTGAGGTTTGGAAGGGGAAGGATTTGGATATCACATCTCATGTTATAGGACGGCTCTCAGGTTTGGTATTAGAAGCATTGAGATATCAAGTCTCATTGTATAGGAAGGGTCTCAGAATTGGAATGGGAAGGAGTTGGATATCACATCTCAAGCTATAGGAAGGGTCACAGGATTGGAATGGGAAGGAGTTTGATATCACATCTCATGCCATAGTATGGGTCTCAGGTTTGGTAGAAGCATTGGGATATCACATCTCATGCTATCGGAAGGGTATCAGGATTGGATTTGGAAGGAGTTGGATATCCCATCTCATGCTATAGGAAGGGTCTCAGGTTGGAATGGGAAGGAGTTGGATATCACATCTCATGTTATAGGAAGGGTCTCAGGATTGGAATGGGAAGGACTTGGATATCACATCTCATGCTATAGGAAGGCTCTCAGGTTTGCAACGGGAAAGAGTTGGATATCACATTTCATGTTAGAGGTAGGATCTCAGGTTTGGTATTAGAGGCATTGAGATATCACATCTCATGCTATCAGAAGAGTCTCAGGATTGGAATGGGAAGGAGTTGGATATCACATCTCATGCTATAGGAAGGGTCTCGGGTTTGGTATAAGCATTGAGATATCACATCTCATGCTATAGGAAGGGTCTCAGGATTGGAATGGGAAGGAGTTGTATATGACATCTCATGCCATAGGAAGGGTCTTAGGTTTGGTATAAGCATTGAGATATCACATCTCTGCTATCGGAAGGGTCTCAGGATTGGAATGGGAAGGAGTTGGATATCCCATCTCATGTTATAGGAAGAGTCTCAGGTTTGGTATTAGAAGCAATGAGACATCACATCGCATGTTGTAGGAAGGGTCTCAGGATTGGAATGGGAAGGACTTGGGTATCACATCTCATGCTATAGGGAGGGTCACAAGTTTGATATTAGAAGCATTGAGATATCACATCTCATGCTATAGAAAGGGTCTCAGGATTGGAATGGGAAGGAGTTGGATATCACATCTCATGCTATAGGAAGGGTCTCAGGTTTGGTATAAGCAGTGAGATATCACATCTCATGCTATAGGAAGTGTCTCAGGATTGGAATGGGAAGGAGTTGGATATCACATCTCATGTTATAGGAAGGATCTCAGGTTTGGTATAAGCATTGAGATATCACATCTCTGCTATCGGAAGGGTCTCAGGATTGGAATGGGAAGGAGTTGGATATTCCCATCTCATGTTATAGGAAGGGTCTCAGGTTTGGTATTAGAAGCATTGAGATATCACATCTCATGCTATAAGAAGGGTCTCAGGATTGGAATGGGAAGGACTTGGATATCACATCTCATGCTATAGGGAGGGTCTCAAGTTTGATATTAGAAGCATTGAGATATCACATCTCATGATATCGGAAGAGTCTCAGGATTGGAATGTGAAGGAGTTGGATATCACATCTCATGATAAAGGAAGGGTCTAAGGTTTGGAAGGGGAAGGATTTGGATATCACATCTCATGTTATAGGACGGGTCTCAGGTTTGGTATTAGAAGCATTGAGATATCAAGTCTCGTTGTATAGGAAGGGTCTCAGAATTGGAATGGGAAGGAGTTGGATATCACATCTCAAGCTATAGGAAGGGTCACAGGATTGGAATGGGAAGGAGTTTGATATCACATCTCATGCCATAGTATGGGTCTCAGGTTTGGTAGAAGCATTGGGATATCACATCTCATGCTATCGGAAGGGTATCAGGATTGGATTTGGAAGGAGTTGGATATCCCATCTCATGCTATAGGAAGGGTCTCAGGTTGGAATGGGAAGGAGTTGGATATCACATCTCATGTTATAGGAAGGGTCTCAGGATTGGAATGGGAAGGACTTGGATATCACATCTCATGCTATAGGAAGGCTCTCAGGTTTGCAACGGGAAAGAGTTGGATATCACATTTCATGTTAGAGGTAGGATCTCAGGTTTGGTATTAGAGGCATTGATATATCACATCTCATGCTATCAGAAGAGTCTCAGAATTGGAATGGGAAGGAGTTGGATATCACATCTCATGCCATAGTATGGGTCTCAGGTTTGGTAGAAGCATTGGGATATCACATCTCATGCTATCGGAAGGATTTCAGGATTGGATTTGGAAGGAGTTGGATATCCCATCTCATGCTATAGGAAGGGTCTCAGGTTGGAATGGGAAGGAGTTTGATATCACATCTCATGCCATAGTATGGGTCTCAGGTTTGGTAGAAGCATTGGGATATCACATCTCATGCTATCGGAAGGGTATCAGGATTGGATTTGGAAGGAGTTGGATATCCCATCTCATGCTATAGGAAGGGTCTCAGGTTGGAATGGGAAGGAGTTGGATATCACATCTCATGTTATAGGAAGGGTCTCAGGATTGGAATGGAAAGGACTTGGATATCATATCTCATGCTATAGGAAGGCTCTCAGGTTTGGAAGGGGAAGGAGTTGGATATCACATTTCATGTTAGAGGAAGGATCTCAGGTTTGGTATTAGAGGCATTGAGATATCACATCTCATGCTATAGGAAGGGTCTCAGGATTGGAATGGGAAGGAGTTGGATATCACATCTCAAGCTATAGGAAGGGTCTCAGGTTGGGTATAAGCATTGAGATATCACATCTCATGCTATAGGAATGGTCTCAGGATTGGAATGGGAAGGAGATGGATATCACATCTCATGTTATAGGAAAGATCTCAGGTTTGGTATTAGAAGCATTGAGATATCACATCTCATGCTATAAGCAGGGTCTCAGGATTGGAATGGGAAGGAGTTGTATATGGCATCTCATGCCATAGGAAGGGTCTCAGGTTTGGTATAAGCATTGAGACATCACATCTCATGCTATAGGAAGGGTCTCAGGATTGGAATGGGAAGGACTTGGATATCACATCTCATGCTATAGGCAGGATCTCAGGTTTGGAAAGGGAAGGAGTTGGATATCATATTTCATGTTAGAGGTAGGATCTCAGGTTTGGTATTAGAGGCATTGAGATATCACATCTCATGCTATCAGAAGGGTCTCAGGATTGGAATGGGAAGGAGTTGGATATCACATCTCATGCTAAAGGGAGGGTCTCAGGTTTGGAAGGGTAAGGATTTGGATATCACATCTCATGTTATAGGAAGGATCTCAGGTTTGGTATTAGAAGCAATGAGATATCACATCTCATGCTATCGGAAGTATCTCAGGTTTGGTATTAGAGGCATTGAGATATCACATCTCATGCTATCATAAGGGTCTCAGGATTGGAATGGGAAGGAATTGGATATCACATTTCATGCTAAAGGGAGGGTCTCAAGTTTGGAAGGGGAAGGATTTGGATATCACATCACATGTTATAAGAAGGATCTCAGGTTTGGTATTAGAAGCATTGAGATATCACATCTCATGCTATCGGAAGGGTCTCAGGATTGGAATGGGAAGGAGTTGGATATCACATCTTATGCTATAGGAAGGGTCTCAGGTTTGGAACGGGAAGGAGTTGGATATCACATCTCATGTTATAGGAAGAGTCTCAGGTTTGGTATAAGCATTGAGATATCACATCTCTGCAATCGGAAGTGTCTCAGGATTGGGATGGGAAGGAGTTGGATATCACATCTCATGCTATAGGAAGGGTCTCAGGTTTGGAACGGGAAGGAGTTGGATATCCCATCTCATGTTATAGGACGGGTCTCAGGTTTGGTATTAGAAGCATTGAGATATCACATCGCATGCTGTAGGAAGGGTCTGAGGATTGGAATGGGAAGGAGTTGGATATTACATTCTTGCGGGTCTCATGTTTGGAATGGGAAGGAGTTGGATATCACATATGCTATAGGAAGGGTCTCAGGTTTGGAACGGGAAGGAGTTGGATATCACATCTCATGCTATAGGAAGGGTCTCAGGTTTGGAATAAGCATTGAGATATCACATCTCTGCTATCGGAGTGTCTCAGGATTGGAATGGGAAGGAGTTGGATATCACATCTCATGTTATAGGACGGGTCTCAGGTTTGTTATTAGAATCATTGAGATATCATATTGTATGCTGTAGGAAGGGTCTAAGGATTGGAATGGGAAGGTCTTGGATATCACATCTCATGCTATAGGTAGGCTCTCAGGTTTGGAAAGGGAAGGAGTTGGATATCACATTTCATGTTAGAGGAAGGATTTCAGGTTTGGTATTAGAGGCATTGAGATATCACATCTCATGCTATAGGAAGGGTCTCAGGATTGGAATGGGAAGGAGTTGCATATGACATCTCAGGCCATAGGAAGGGTCTCAGGTTTGGTATAAGCATTGAGATATCACATCTCTGCTATCGGAAGGGTCTCAGGATTGGAATGGGAAGGAGTTGGATATCCCAAATCATGTTATAGGAAGGGTCTCAGGTTTGGTATTAGAAGCATTGAGATATCACATCTCATGCTATAGGAAGGGTCTCAGGATTGGAATGGGGAGGACTTGGATGTCACATCTCATGTTATAGGGAGGGTCTCAAGTTTGATATTAGAAGCATTGAGATAACAAATCTCATGATATCGGAAGGGTCTCAGGATTGGAATGGGAAGGAATTGGATATCACATCTCATGATAAAGGAAGGGTCTAAGGTTTGGAAGGGGATGGATTTGGATATCACATCTCATGTTATAGGACGGGTCTCAGGTTTGGTATTAGAAGCATTGAGATATCAAGTCTCATGGTATAGGAAGGGTCTCAGAATTGGAATGGGAAGGAGTTGGATATCACATCTCAAGCTATAGGTAGGGTCTCAGGATTGGAATGGGAAGGAGTTTGATATCACATCTCATGCCATAGTATGGGTCTCAGGTTTGGTAGAAGCATTGGGATATCACATCTCATGCTATCGGAAGGGTATCAGTATTGGATTTGGAAGGAGTTGGATATCCCATCTCATGCTATAGGAAGGGTCTCAGGTTGGAATGGGAAGGAATTGGATATCACATTTCATGTTATAGGAAGGCTCTCAGGTTTGGAAGGGGAAGGAGTTGGATATCACATTTCATGTTAGAGGAAGGATCTCAGGTTTGGTATTAGAGGCCTTGAGATATCACATCTCATGCTATAGGAAGGGTCTCAGGATTGGAATGGGAAGGAGTTGGATATCACATCTCAAGCTATAGGAAGGGTCTCAGGTTTGGTATAAGCATTGAGATATCACATCTCATGGGGTCTCAGGGTCTCAGGATTGGAATGGGAAGGAGTTGGATATCACATCTCATGTTATAGGAAAGATCTCAGGTTTGGTATTAGAAGCATTGAGACATCACATCTCATGTTATAGGAAGGGTCTCAGGATTGGAATGGGAAGAAGTTGGATATCACATCTCATGCTATAGGAAGAGTCTCAGGTTTGGAAGGGGAAGGAGTTGGATATCCAATCTCATGTTATAGGACTGGTCTCGGGTTTGGTATTAGAAGCATTGAGATATCACATTGCATGCTGTAGGAAGGTTCTCAGGTTTGGAATGGGGAGGAATTGGATATCACATCTCATGTCATAGGAAGGATCTCAGGTTTGGTATTAGAAGCATTGAGATATCACATCTCATGCTATAGGAATGGTCTCAGGATTGGAATGGGAAGGAGTTGGATATTACACTCTTGCTATAGGAAGGGTCTCATGTTTGGAATGGGAAGGAGTTGGATATCACATATGCTATAGGAAGGGTCTCAGGTTTGGACCGGGAAGGAGTTGGATATCACATCTCATGTTATAGGAAGGGTCTCAGGTTTGGTATAAGCATTGAGATATCACATCTCTGCTATCGGAAGTGTCTCAGGATTGGAATGGGAAGGAGTTGGATATCCCATCTCATGTTATAGGACGGGTCTCAGGTTTGTTATTAGAATCATTGAGATATCATATTGCATGCTGTAGGAAGGGTCTAAGGATTGGAATGGGAAGGAGTTGGATATCACATCTTATGCTATAGGAAGGGTCTCAGGTTTGGAACGGGAAGGAGTTGGATATCACATCTCATGTTATAGGAAGAGTCTCAGGTTTGGTATAAGCATTGAGATATCACATCTCTGCAATCGGAAGTGTCTCAGGATTGGGATGGGAAGGAGTTGGATATCACATCTCATGCTATAGGAAGGGTCTCAGGTTTGGAACGGGAAGGAGTTGGATATCCCATCTCATGTTATAGGACGGGTCTCAGGTTTGGTATTAGAAGCATTGAGATATCACATCGCATGCTGTAGGAAGGGTCTGAGGATTGGAATGGGAAGGAGTTGGATATTACATTCTTGCTATAGGAAGGGTCTCATGTTTGGAATGGGAAGGAGTTGGATATCACATATGCTATAGGAAGGGTCTCAGGTTTGGAAAGGGAAGGAGTTGGATATCACATCTCATGCTATAGGAAGGGTCTCAGGTTTGGAATAAGCATTGAGATATCACATCTCTGCTATCGGAAGTGTCTCAGGATTGGAATGGGAAGGAGTTGGATATCACATCTCATGTTATAGGACGGGTCTCAGGTTTGTTATTAGAATCATTGAGATATCATATTGTATGATGTAGGAAGGGTTTAAGGATTGGAATGGGAAGGTCTTGGATATCACATCTCATGCTATAGGTAGGCTCTCAGGTTTGGAAAGGGAAGGAGTTGGATATCACATTTCATGTTAGGGGAAGGATTTCAGGTTTGTATTAGAGGCATTGAGATATCACATCTCATGCTATAGGAAGGGTCTCAGGATTGGAATGGGAAGGAGTTGCATATGACATCTCAGGCCATAGGAAGGGTCTCAGGTTTGGTATAAGCATTGAGATATCACATCTCTGCTATCGGAAGGGTCTCAGGATTGGAATGGGAAGGAGTTGGATATCCCAAATCATGTTATAGGAAGGGTCTCAGGTTTGGTATTAGAAGCATTGAGATATCACATCTCATGCTATAGGAAGGGTCTCAGGATTGGAATGGGGAGGACTTGGATGTCACATCTCATGTTATAGGGAGGGTCTCAAGTTTGATATTAGAAGCATTGAGATAACAAATCTCATGATATCGGAAGGGTCTCAGGATTGGAATGGGAAGGAATTGGATATCACATCTCATGATAAAGGAAGGGTCTAAGGTTTGGAAGGGGAAGGATTTGGATATCACATCTCATGTTATAGGACGGGTCTCAGGTTTGGTATTAGAAGCATTGAGATATCAAGTCTCATGGTATAGGAAGGGTCTCAGAATTGGAATGGGAAGGAGTTGGATATCACATCTCAAGCTATAGGTAGGGTCTCAGGATTGGAATGGGAAGGAGTTTGATATCACATCTCATGCCATAGTATGGGTCTCAGGTTTCGTAGAAGCATTGGGATATCACATCTCATGCTATCGGAAGGGTATCAGTATTGGATTTGGAAGGAGTTGGATATCCCATCTCATGCTATAGGAAGGGTCTCAGGTTGGAATGGGAAGGAATTGGATATCACATTTCATGTTATAGGAAGGCTCTCAGGTTTGGAAGGGGAAGGAGTTGGATATCACATTTCATGTTAGAGGAAGGATCTCAGGTTTGGTATTAGAGGCCTTGAGATATCACATCTCATGCTATAGGAAGGGTCTCAGGATTGGAATGGGAAGGAGTTGGATATCACATCTCAAGCTATAGGAAGGGTCTCAGGTTTGGTATAAGCATTGAGATATCACATCTCATGCTATAGGAAGGGTCTCAGGATTGGAATGGGAAGGAGTTGGATATCACATCTCATGTTATAGGAAAGATCTCAGGTTTGGTATTAGAAGCATTGAGACATCACATCTCTCATGTTATAGGAAGGGTCTCAGGATTGGAATGGGAAGAAGTTGGATATCACATCTCATGCTATAGGAAGAGTCTCAGGTTTGGAAGGGGAAGGAGTTGGATATCCAATCTCATGTTATAGGACTGGTCTCGGGTTTGGTATTAGAAGCATTGAGATATCACATCGCATGCTGTAGGAAGGTTCTCAGGTTTGGAATGGGGAGGAATTGGATATCACATCTCATGTCATAGGAAGGATCTCAGGTTTGGTATTAGAAGCATTGAGATATCACATCTCATGCTATAGGAATGGTCTCAGGATTGGAATGGGAAGGAGTTGGATATTACACTCTTGCTATAGGAAGGGTCTCATGTTTGGACCGGGAAGGAGTTGGATATCACATCTCATGTTATAGGAAGGGTCTCAGGTTTGGTATAAGCATTGAGATATCACATCTCTGCTATCGGAAGTGTCTCAGGATTGGAATGGGAAGGAGTTGGATATCCCATCTCATGTTATAGGACGGGTCTCAGGTTTGTTATTAGAATCATTGAGATATCATATTGCATGCTGTAGGAAGGGTCTAAGGATTGGAATGGGAAGAACTTGGATATCACATCTCATGCTATAGGTAGGCTCTCAGGTTTGTAAAGGGAAGGAGTTGGATATCACATTTCATGTTAGAGGAAGGATCTCAGGTTTGGTATTAGAGGCATTGAGATATCACATCTCATGCTATAGGAAGAGTCTCAGGATTGGAATGGGAAGGAGTTGGATATCACATCTCATGCTATAGGAAGGGTCTCAGGTTTGGTATAAGCATTGAGATATCACATCTCATGCTATAGGAAGGGTCTCGGGATTGGAATGGGAAGGAGTTGGATATCACATCTCATGTTATAGGAAGGATCTCAGGTTTGGTATTAGAAGCATTGAGACATCACATCTCATGCTATAGGAAGGGTCTCAGGATTGGAATGGGAAGGAGTTGGATATCACATCTCATGCTATAGGAAGGGTCTCAGGTTTGGTATAAGCATTGAGATATCACATCTCATGCTATAGGAAGGGTCTCAGGATTGGAATGGGAAGGAGTTGTATATGACATCTCATGCCATAGGAAGGGTCTTAGGTTTGGTATAAGCATTGAGATATCACATCTCTGCTATCGGAAGGGTCTCACGATTGGAATGGGAAGGAGTTGGATATCCCATCTCATGTTATAGGAAGAGTCTCAGGTTTGGTATTAGAAGCATTGAGACATCACATCGCATGCTGTAGGAAGGGTCTCAGGATTGGAATGGGAAGGACTTGGGTATCACATCTCATGCTATAGGGAGGGTCTCAAGTTTGATATTAGAAGCATTGAGATATCACATCTCATGCTATAGGAAGGGTCTCAGGATTGGAATGGGAAGGAGTTGGATATCACATCTCATGCTATAGGAAGGGTCTCAGGTTTGGTATAAGCAGTGAGATATCACATCTCATGCTATAGGAAGTGTCTCAGGATTGGAATGGGAAGGAGTTGGATATCACATCTCATGCTATAGGAAGGGTCTCAGGTTTGGTATAAGCAGTGAGATATCACATCTCTGCTATCGGAAGGGTCTCAGGATTGGAATGGGAAGGAGTTGGATATTCCCATCTCATGTTATAGGAAGGGTCTCAGGTTTGGTATTAGAAGCATTGAGATATCACATCTCATGCTATAGGAAGGGTCTCAGGATTGGAATGGGAAGGACTTGGATATCACATCTCATGCTATAGGGAGGGTCTCAAGTTTGATATTAGAAGCATTGAGATATCACATCTCATGATATCGGAAGAGTCTCAGGATTGGAATGGGAAGGAGTTGGATATCACATCTCATGATAAAGGAAGGGTCTGAGGTTTGGAAGGGGAAGGATTTGGATATCACATCTCATGTTATAGGACGGCTCTCAGGTTTGGTATTAGAAGCATTGAGATATCAAGTCTCATTGTATAGGAAGGGTCTCAGAATTGGAATGGGAAGGAGTTGGATATCACATCTCAAGCTATAGGAAGGGTCACAGGATTGGAATGGGAAGGAGTTTGATATCACATCTCATGCCATAGTATGGGTCTCAGGTTTGGTAGAAGCATTGGGATATCACATCTCATGCTATCGGAAGGGTATCAGGATTGGATTTGGAAGGAGTTGGATATCCCATCTCATGCTATAGGAAGGGTCTCAGGTTGGAATGGGAAGGAGTTGGATATCACATCTCATGTTATAGGAAGGGTCTCAGGATTGGAATGGGAAGGACTTGGATATCACATCTCATGCTATAGGAAGGCTCTCAGGTTTGCAACGGGAAAGAGTTGGATATCACATTTCATGTTAGAGGTAGGATCTCAGGTTTGGTATTAGAGGCATTGAGATATCACATCTCATGCTATCAGAAGAGTCTCAGAATTGGAATGGGAAGGAGTTGGATATCACATCTCATGCCATAGTATGGGTCTCAGGTTTGGTAGAAGCATTGGGATATCACATCTCATGCTATCGGAAGGATTTCAGGATTGGATTTGGAAGGAGTTGGATATCCCATCTCATGCTATAGGAAGGGTCTCAGGTTAGAATTGGAAGCAGTTTGATATCACATCTCATGCCATAGTATGGGTCTCAGGTTTGGTAGAAGCATTGGGATATCACATCTCATGCTATCGGAAGTGTATCAGGATTGGATTTGGAAGGAGTTGGATATCCCATCTCATGCTATAGGAAGGGTCTCAGGTTGGAATGGGAAGGAGTTGGATATCACATCTCATGTTATAGGAAGGGTCTCAGGATTGGAATGGAAAGGACTTGGATATCATATCTCATGCTATAGGAAGGCTCTCAGGTTTGGAAGGGGAAGGAGTTGGATATCACATTTCATGTTAGAGGAAGGATCTCAGGTTTGGTATTAGAGGCATTGAGATATCACATCTCATGCTATAGGAAGGGTCTCAGTATTGGAATGGGATGGAGTTGGATATCACATCTCAAGCTATAGGAAGGGTCTCAGGTTTGGTATAAGCATTGAGATATCACATCTCATGCTATAGGAATGGTCTCAGGATTGGAATGGGAAGGAGTTGGATATCACATCTCATGTTATAGGAAAGATCTCAGGTTTGGCATTAGAAGCATTGAGATATCACATCTCATGCTATAAGCAGGGTCTCAGGATTGGAATGGGAAGGAGTTGTATATGGCATCTCATGCCATAGGAAGGGTCTCAGGTTTGGTATAAGCATTGAGATATCACATCTCATGCTATAGGAAGGGTCTCAGGATTGGAATGGGAAGGACTTGGATATCACATCTCATGCTATAGGCAGGATCTCAGGTTTGGAAAGGGAAGGAGTTGGATATCATATTTCATGTTAGAGGTAGGATCTCAGGTTTGGTATTAGAGGCATTGAGATATCACATCTCATGCTATCAGAAGGGTCTCAGGATTGGAATGGGAAGGAGTTGGATATCACATCTCATGCTAAAGGGAGGGTCTCAGGTTTGGAAGGGGAAGGATTTGGATATCACATCTCATGTTATAGGAAGGATCTCAGGTTTGGTATTAGAAGCATTGAGATATCACATCTCATGCTATCGGAAGTATCTCAGGTTTGGTATTAGAGGCATTGAGATATCACATCTCATGCTATCATAAGGGTCTCAGGATTGGAATGGGAAGGAGTTGGATATCACATTTCATGCTAAAGGGAGGGTCTCAGGTTTGGAAGGGGAAGGATTTGGATATCACATCATATGTTATAAGAAGGATCTCAGGTTTGGTATTAGAAGCATTGAGATATCACATCTCATGCTATCGGAAGGGTCTCAGGATTGGAATGGGAAGGAGTTGGATATCACATCTTATGCTATAGGAAGGGTCTCAGGTTTGGAACGGGAAGGATTTGGATATCACATCTCATGTTATAGGAAGAGTCTCAGGTTTGGTATAAGCATTGAGATATCACATCTCTGCAATCGGAAGTGTCTCAGGATTGGGATGGGAAGGAGTTGGATATCACATCTCATGCTATAGGAAGGGTCTCAGGTTTGGAACGGGAAGGAGTTGGATATCCCATCTCATGTTATAGGACGGGTCTCAGGTTTGGTATTAGAAGCATTGAGATATCACATCGCATGCTGTAGGAAGGGTCTCAGGATTGGAATGGGAAGGAGTTGGATATTACATTCTTGCTATAGGAAGGGTCTCATGTTTGGAATGGGAAGGAGTTGGATATCACATATGCTATAGGAAGGGTCTCAGGTTTGGAACGGGAAGGAGTTGGATATCACATCTCATGCTATAGGAAGGGTCTCAGGTTTGGAATAAGCATTGAGATATCACATCTCTGCTATCGGAAGTGTCTCAGGATTGGAATGGGAAGGAGTTGGATATCACATCTCATGTTATAGGACGGGTCTCAGGTTTGTTATTAGAATCATTGAGATATCATATTGTATGCTGTAGGAAGGGTCTAAGGATTGGAATGGGAAGGTCTTGGATATCACATCTCATGCTATAGGTAGGCTCTCAGGTTTGGAAAGGGAAGGAGTTGGATATCACATTTCATGTTAGAGGAAGGATCTCAGATTTGGTATTAGAGGCATTGAGATATCACATCTCATGCTATAGGAAGGGTCTCAGGATTGGAATGGGAAGGAGTTGGATATCACATCTCATGCTATAGGAAGGGTCTCAGGTTTGGTATGAACATTGAGATATCACATCTCATGCTATAGGAAGGGTCTCAGGATTGGAATGGGAAGGAGTTGGATATCACATCTGATGTTATAGGAAGGATCTCAGGTTTGGTATTAGAAGCATTGAGACATCACATCTCATGCTATAGGAAGGGTCTCAGGATTGAAATGGGAAGGAGTTGGATATCACATCTCATGCTATAGGAAGGGTCTCAGGTTTGGTATAAGCATTGAGATATCACATCTCATGCTATAGGAAGGGTCTCAGGATTGGAATGGGAAGGAGTTGTATATGACATCTCATGCTATAGGAAGGGTCTCAGGTTTGGTATAAGCATTGAGATATCACATCTCTGCTATCGGAAGGGTCTCAGGATTGGAATGGGAAAGAGTTGGATATCCCATCTCATGTTATAGGAAGAGTCTCGGGTTTGGTATTAGAAGCATTGAGATATCACATCTCATGCTATAGGAAGTGTCTCAGGATTGGAATGGGAAGGAGTTTGATATCACATCTCATGCCATGTATGGGTCTCAGGTTTTGTAGAAGCATTGGGATATCACATCTCATGCTATCGGAAGGGTATCAGGATTGGATTTGGAAGGAGTTGGATATCCCATCTCATGCTATAGGAAGGGTCTCAGGTTGGAATGGGAAGGAATTGGATATCACATCTCATGTTATAGGAAGGGTATCAGGATTGGAATGGGAAGGACTTGGATATCACATCTCATGCTATAGGAAGGCTATCAGGTTTGGAAGGGGAAGGAGTTGCATATCAAATTTCATTTTAGAGGTAGGATCTCAGGTTTGGTATTAGAGGCATTGAGATATCACATCTCATGCTATAGGAAGGGTCTCACGATTGGAATGGGAAGGATTTGGATATCACATCTCATGCTATAGGAAGGGTCTCAGGTTTGGTATAAGCATTGAGATATCACATCTCATGCTATAGAAACGGTCTCAAGATTGTAATGGGAAGGAGTTGGATATCACATCTCATGTTATAGGAAGGATCTCAGATTTGGTATTAGAAGCATTGAGACATCCCATCTCATGCTATAGGAAGGGTCTCAGGATTGGAATGGGAAGGAGTTGTATATCACATCTCATGTTATAGGAAGGGTCTCAGGATTGGAATGGGAAGCACTTCGATATCACATCTCATGTTATAGGAAGGCTCCCAGGTTTAGAAGGGGAAGGAGTTGGATATCACATTTCATGTTAGAGGTAGGATCTCAGGTTTGGTATTAGAGGCATTGAGATATAACATCTCATGCTATCAGAAGGGTCTCAGGATTGGAATGGGAAGGAGTTGGATATCACATCTCATGCTAAAGGGAGGGTCTCAGGTTTGGAAGGGGAAGGATTTGGATATCACATCTCATGCTATAGGAAGGGTCTCAGGATTGGAATGGGAAGGATTTGGATATCACTTCTCATGCTATAGGAAGGGTCTCAGGTTTGGTATAAGCATTGAGATATCACATCTCATGCTATAGGAAGGGTCTCAGGATTGGAATGGGAAGGAGTTGGATATCACATCTCATGCTATAGGTAGGCCCTCAGTTTTGGAAAGGGAAGGTTTTGGATATCACATCTCATGCTATAGGAAGGGTCTCACGATTGGAATGGGAAGGATTTGGATATCACATCTCATGCTATAGGAAGGGTCTCAGGATTGGAATGGGAAGGAGTTGGATATCACATCTCATGCTATAGGAAGGGTCTCAGGAATGGAATGGGAAGGAGTTTTATATGACATCTCATGCCATAGGAAGGATCTCAGGTTTGGTATTAGAAGCATTGAGACATCACATCTCATGTTATAGGAAGGGTCTCAGGATTGGAATGGGAAGGAGTTGGATATCACATCTCATGCTATAGGAAGGGTCTCAGGTTTGGTATAAGCATTGAGATATCACATCCCATGCTATAGGAAGGGTCTCAGGATTGGAATGGGAAGGAGTTGTATATGACATCTCATGCCATAGGAAGGGTCTCAGGTTTGGTATCAGCATTGAGATATCACATCTCTGCTATCGGAAGGGTCTCAGGATTGGAATGGGAAGGAGTTGGATATCCCATCTTATGTTATAGGAAGGGTCTCAGGTTTGGTATTAGAAGCATTGAGATATCACATCTCATGCTATAGGAAGGGTCTCAGGATTGGAATGGGAAGGACTTGAATATCCCATCTCATGCTATAGGGAGGCTCTCACGTTTGGAAAGGGAAGGAGTTGGATATCACATTTCATGTTAGAGGTAGGATCTCAGGTTTGGTATTAGAGGCATTGAATATCACATCTCATGCTATCAGAAGGGTCTCAGGATTGGAATGGGAAGGAGTTGGATATCACATCTCATGCTAAAGGGAGGGTCTCAGGTTTGGAAGGGGAAGGATTTTGATATCACATCTCATGTTATAGGAAGGATCTCAGGTTTGGTATTAGAGGGATTGAGATATCACATCTCATGCTATCGGAAGGGTATCAGGATTGGATTTGGAAGTAGTTGGATATCCCATCTCATGCTATAGGAAGGGTCTCAGGTTGGAATGGGAAGGAGTTGGATATCACATATCATGTTATAGGAAGGGTCTCAGGATTGGAATGGGAAATACTTCGATATCACATCTCATGCTATAGGAAGGCTCTCAGGTTTGCAAGGGGAAGGAGTTGGATATCACATTTCATGTTAGAGGTAGGATCTCAGGTTTGGTATTAGAGGCATTGAGATATCACATCTCATGCTATCAGAAATGTCTCAGGATTGGAATGGGAAGGAGTTGCATATCACATCTCATGCTAAAGGGAGGGTCTCTGGTTTGGAAGGGGAAGGATTTGGATATCACATCTCATGTTATAGGAAGGATCTCAGGTTTGGTATTAGAAGCATTGAGATATCACATCTCATGCTATAGGAAGGGTCTCAGGTTTGGAATGGGAAGGAATTGGATATCACATCTCATGTCATAGGAAGGATCTCAGGTTTGGTATTAGAAGCATTGAGATATCACATCTCATGCTATAGGAATGGTCTCAGGATTGGAATGGGAAGGAGTTGTATATGACATCTCATGCCATAGGAAGGGTCTCAGGTTTGGTATCAGCATTGAGATATCACATCTCTGCTATCGGAAGGGTCTCAGGATTGGAATGGGAAGGAGTTGGATATCCCATCTTATGTTATAGGAACGGTCTCAGGTTTGGTATTAGAAGCATTGAGATATCACATCTCATGCTATAGGAAGGGTCTCAGGATTGGAATGGGAAGGACTTGAATATCCCATCTCATGCTATAGGGAGGCTCTCACGTTTGGAAAGGGAAGGAGTTGGATATCACATTTCATGTTAGAGGTAGGATCTCAGGTTTGGTATTAGAGGCATTGAATATCACATCTCATGCTATCAGAAGGGTCTCAGGATTGGAATGGGAAGGAGTTGGATATCACATCTCATGCTAAAGGGAGGGTCTCAGGTTTGGAAGGGGAAGGATTTTGATATCACATCTCATGTTATGGGAAGGATCTCAGGTTTGGTATTAGAGGGATTGAGATATCACATCTCATGCTATCGGAAGGGTATCAGGATTGGATTTGGAAGTAGTTGGATATCCCATCTCATGCTATAGGAAGGGTCTCAGGTTAGAATGGGAAGGAGTTGGATATCACATCTCATGTTATAGGAAGGGTCTCAGGATTGGAATGGGAAATACTTCGATATCACATCTCATGCTATAGGAAGGCTCTCAGGTTTGGAAAGGGAAGGAGTTGGATATCACATTTCATGTTAGAGGTAGGATCTCAGGTTTGGTATTAGAGGCATTGAGATATCACATCTCATGCTATCAGAAATGTCTCAGGATTGGAATGGGAAGGAGTTGGATATCACATCTCATGCTAAAGGGAGGGTCTCTGGTTTGGAAGGGGAAGGATTTGGATATCACATCTCATGTTATAGGAAGGATCTCAGGTTTGGTATTAGAAGCATTGAGATATCACATCTCATGCTATAGGAAGGGTCTCAGGTTTGGAATGGGAAGGAATTGGATATCACATCTCATGTCATAGGAAGGATCTCAGGTTTGGTATTAGAAGCATTGAGATATCACATCTCATGCTATCAGAAATGTCTCAGGATTGGAATGGGAAGGAGTTGGATATCACATCTCATGCTAAAGGGAGGGTCTCTGGTTTGGAAGGGGAAGGATTTGGATATCACATCTCATGTTATAGGAAGGATCTCAGGTTTGGTATTAGAAGCATTGAGATATCACATCTCATGCTATAGGAAGGGTCTCAGGTTTGGAATGGGAAGGAATTGGATATCACATCTCATGTCATAGGAAGGATCTCAGGTTTGGTATTAGAAGCATTGAGATATCACATCTCATGTTATAGGAAGGGTCTCAGGTTTGGTCTAAGCATTGAGATATCACATCTCTGCTATCGGAAGTTTCTCAGGATTGAAATGGGAAGGAGTTGGATATCCCATCTCATGTTATAGGACGGGTCTCAGGTTTGGTAATAGAATCATTGAGATATCACATCTCATGCTGTAGGAAGTGTCTAAGGATTGGAATGGGAAGGACTTGGATATCACATCTCATGCTATAGGTAGACTCTCTGGTTTGGAAAGGGAAGGAGTGGGATATCACATTTCATGTTCAAGGAAGGATCTCAGGTTTGGTATTAGAGGCATTGAGATATCACATCTCATGCTATAGGAAGGGTCTCAGGATTGGAATGGGAAGGATTTGGATATCACATCTCATGCTATAGGAAGGGTCTCAGGTTTGGTATAAGCATTGAGATATCACATCTCATGCTATAGGAAGGGTCTCAGGATTGGAATGGGAAGGAGTTGGATATCACATCTCATGCTATAGGTAGGCTCTCAGGTTTGGAAAGGGAAGGATTTGGATATCACATTTCATGTTAGAGGAAGGATCTCAGGTTTGGTATTAGAGGCATTGAGATATCACATCTCATGCTATAGGAAGGGTCTCACGATTGGAATGGGAAGGATTTGGATATCACATCTCATGCTATAGGAAGGGTCTCAGGTTTGCTATAAGCATTGAAATATCACATCCCATGCTATAGGAAGGGTCTCAGGATTGGAATGGAAGGAGTTGGATATCACATCTCATGTTATAGGAAGGATCTCAGATTTGGTATTAGAAGCATTGAGACATCACATCTCATGCTATAGGAAGGGTCTCAGGATTGGAATGGGAAGGAGTTGGATATCACATCTCATGTTATAGGAAGGCTCCCAGGTTTGGAAGGGGAAGGAGTTGGATATCACATTTCATGTTAGAGGTAGAATCTCAGGTTTGGTATTAGAGGCATTGAGATATAACATCTCATGCTATCAGAAGGGTCTCAGGATTGGAATGGGAAGGAGTTGGATATCACATCTCATGCTAAAGGGAGGGTCTCAGGTTTGGTCTAAGCATTGAGATATCACATCTCTGCTATCGGAAGTTTCTCAGGATTGAAATGGGAAGGAGTTGGATATCCCATCTCATGTTATAGGACGGGTCTCAGGTTTGGTAATAGAATCATTGAGATATCACATCTCATGCTGTAGGAAGTGTCTAAGGATTGGAATGGGAAGGACTTGGATATCACATCTCATGCTATAGGTAGACTCTCAGGTTTGGAAAGGGAAGGAGTGGGATATCACATTTCATGTTCAAGGAAGGATCTCAGGTTTGGTATTAGAGGCATTGAGATATCACATCCCATGCTATAGGAAGGGTCTCAGGATTGGAATGGGAAGGATTTGGATATCACATCTCATGCTATAGGAAGGGTCTCAGGTTTGGTATAAGCATTGAGATATCACATCTCATGCTATAGGAAGGGTCTCAGGATTGGAATGGGAAGGAGTTGGATATCACATCTCATGCTATAGGTAGGCTCTCAGGTTTGGAAAGGGAAGGATTTGGATATCACATTTCATGTTAGAGGAAGGATCTCAGGTTTGGTATTAGAGGCATTGAGATATCACATCTCATGCTATAGGAAGGGTCTCACGATTGGAATGGGAAGGATTTGGATATCACATCTCATGCTATAGGAAGGGTCTCAGGTTTGCTATAAGCATTGAAATATCACATCCCATGCTATAGGAAGGGTCTCAGGATTGGAATGGGAAGGAGTTGGATATCACATCTCATGTTATAGGAAGGGTCTCAGGATTGGAATGGGAAGGACTTCGATATCACATCTCATGTTATAGGAAGGCTCCCAGGTTTGGAAGGGGAAGGAGTTGGATATCACATTTCATGTTAGAGGTAGAATCTCAGGTTTGGTATTAGAGGCATTGAGATATAACATCTCATGCTATCAGAAGTGTCTCAGGATTGGAATGGGAAGGAGTTGGATATCACATCTCATGCTAAAGGGAGGGTCTCAGGTTTGGAAGGGGAAGGATTTGAATATCACATCTCGTGTTATAGGAAGGATCTCAGGTTTGGTATTAGAAGAATTGAAATATCACATCTCATGCTATCGGAAGGATCTCAGGTTTGGTATTAGAAGCATTGAGATATCACATCTCATGCTATCAGAACGGTCTCAGGATTGGAATGGGAAGGAGTTGGATATCACATCTCATGCTAAAGGGAGGGTCTCAGGATTGGAATGGGAAGGACTTGGATATCACATCTCATCTTATAGGAAGGGTCTCAGGTTTCGTATTAGAAGCATTGAGATATCACATCTCATGCTATAGGAAGGGTCTCAGGAATGGAATGGGAAGGACTTGGATATCACATCTCATGATAAAGGAAGGGTCTAAGGTTTGGAAGGGGAAGGATTTGGATATCACATCTCATGTTATAGGACGGGTCTCAGGTTTGGTATTAGAAGCATTGTGATATCACATCTCATGCTATAGGAAGTGTCTCAGGATTGGAATGGGAAGGAGTTGGATATCACTTCTCATGCTATAGGAAGGGTTTCAGGTTTGGGAAGGGAAGGATTTGGATTTCACATCTCATGTTATAGGATGGTTCTCATGTTTGGTTTTTGAAGCATTGAGATATCACATCTCATGCTATCGGAAGGGTCTCAGGTTTGGAATGGGAAGGAGTTGGATATCACATCTCATGTTATAGGAAGGATCTCATGTTTGGTATTAGAAGCATTGAGATATCACATCTCATGCTATAGGAAGGGTCTCCGGATTGGAATGTGAAGGATTTGGATATTACATCTCATGCTAAAGGAAGGATCTCAGGTTTGGAATGGGAAGGAGTTGGATATGACATCTCTTGTTATAGGGAGGGTCTCAGGATTTGAATGGCAAGGAGTTGGATATCACATCTCATGCCATAGGAAGGGTCTCAGGTTTGGTATAAGCATTGAGATATCACATCTCTGCTATCGGAAGGGTCTCAGGATTGGATTGGGAAGGAGTTGGATATCCCTTCTCATGCTATAGGAAGGGTCTCAGGTTGGAATGGGAAGGAGTTGGATATCACATCTCATGTTATAGGAAGGGTCTCAGGATTGGAATGGGAAGGATTTGGATATCGCATCTCTTGCTATAGGAAGGGTCTCAGGTTTTTTATTAGAAACATTGAGATATCACATCTCATGCTATAGGAAGGGTTTTAGGATTGGAATGGGAAGTATTTGGATATCACATCTCATGCTAAAGGAAGGTTCTCAGGTTTGGAAGGGGAAGGATTTGGATATCATATCTCATGTTATAGGACGGGACCCAGGTTTGGTATTAGAAGCATTGAGATATCACATCTCATGGTATAGGAAGGGTCTCAGGGTTGGAATGGGAAGGAGTTGGATATCACATCTCATCCAATAGTAAGGGTCTCAGGTTTGGAATGGGAAGGAATTGGATATCACATCTCATGTTATAGGAAGGGTCTCAGGTTTGGTAGAAGCGTTGAGATATCACATCTCTGCTATCGGAAGGGTCTCAGGATTGGATTGGGAAGGAGTTGGATATCCCTTCTCATGCTATAGGAAGGGTCTCAGGATTTGAATGGCAAGGAGTTGGATATCACATATCATGCCATAGGAAGGGTCTCAGGTTTGGCATAAGAAGGAGTTGGATATCCCATCTCATGCTATAGGAAGGGTCTCAGGTTGGAATGGGAAGGAGTTGGATATGACATCTCATGTTATAGGAAGGGTCTCAGGATTGGAATGGGAAGGACTTGGATATCACATCTCATGCTGTAGGAAGGCTCTCAGGTTTGGAAAGGGAAGGAGTTGGATATCACATTTCATGTTAGAGGTAGGATCTCAGGTTTGGTATTAGAGGCATTGAGATATCACATCTCATGCTATCAGAAGGGTATCAGGATTGGAATGGGAAGGAGTGGGATATCACATCTCATGCTAAAGGGAGGGTCTCAGGTTCGGAAGGGGAAGGATTTGGATATCACATCTCATGTTATAGGAAGGATCTCATGTTTGGTATTAGAAGCATTGAGATATCACATCTCATGCTATCGGAAGGATCTCAGGTTTGGTATTAGAAGCATTGAGATATCACATCTCATGCTATAGGAAGGGTCTCAGGATTGGAATGGGAAGGAGTTGGATATCACATCTCATGTTATAGGAAGGATCTCAGGTTTGGTATTAGAAGCATTGAGATATCACATCTCATGCTATAGGACTGGTCTCAGGATTGGAATGGGAAGGAGTTGGATATCACATCTCATGCTAAAGGAAGGGTCTCAGTTTTGGTAGAAGCATTGAGATTTCACATATCATGCTATAGGAAGGGTCTCAGGATTGGAATGGGAAGGAGTTGGATATCACATCTCATGCTATAGGAAGGGTCTCAGGTTTGGTATAAGCATTGAGATATCACATCTCTGCTATCGGAAGGGTCTCAGGATTGGAATGGGAAGGACTTAGATATCACATCTCATGCTATAGGGAGGGTCTCAGTATTGATATTAGAAGCATTGAGATATCACATCTCAAGCTATCGGAAGGGTCTCAGGATTGGAATGGGAAGGAGTTGGATATCACATCTCATGCTATAGGAAGGGTCTCAGGTTAGGAAGGGGAAGGAGTTGGATATCACATTTCATGTTAGAGGAAGGATCTCAGGTTTGGTATTAGAGGCCTTGAGATATCACATCTCATGCTATAGGAAGGGTCTCAGGATTGGAATGGGAAGGAGTTGGATATCACATCTCAAGCTATAGGAAGGGTCTCAGGTTTGGTATAAGCATTGAGATATCACATCTCATGCTATAGGAAGGGTCTCAGGATTGGAATGGGAAGGAGTTGGATATCACATCTCATGTTATAGGAAAGATCTCAGGTTTGGTATTAGAAGCATTGAGACATCACATCTCATGTTATAGGAAGGGTCTTAGGATTGGAATGGGAAGAAGTTGGATATCACATCTCATGCTATAGGAAGGGTCTCAGGTTTGGTATAAGCATTGAGATATCACATCTCATGCTATAGGAAGGGTCTCAGGATTGGAATGGGAAGGAGTTGTATATGACATCTCATGCCATAGGAAGGGTCTCAGGTTTGGTATACGCATTGAGATATCACATCACATGCTATAGGAAGGGTCTCAGGATTGGAATGGGAAGGACTTGAATATCACATCTCATGCTATAGGCAGGGTCTCAGGTTTGGAAAGGGAAGGAGATGGATATCACATTTCATGTTAGAGGTAGGATCTCAGGTTTGGTATTAGAGGCATTGAGATATCACATCTCATGCTATCAGAAGGGTCTCAGGATTGGAATGGGAAGGAGTTGTATATCACATCTCATGCTAAAGGGAGTGTCTCAGGTTTGGAAGGGGAAGGATTTGGAAATCACATCTCATGTTATAGGAAGGATCTCAGGTTTGGTATTAAAAGCATTGAGATATCACATCTCATGCTATCGGAAGTATCTCAGGTTTGGTATTAGAGGCATTGAGATATCACATCTCATGCTATCATAAGGGTCTCAGGATTGGAATGGGAAGGAGTTGGATATCACATCTCATGTTATAGGAAGGATCTCAGGTTTCGTATTAGAAGCATTGAGATATCACATCTCATGCTATAGGAAGGGTCTCAGGATTGGAATGGGAAGGAGTTGGATATCACATCTTATGCTATAGGAAGGGTCTCAGATTTGGTATAAGCAGTGAAATATCACATCTCATGCTATAGGAAGGGTCTCAGGATTGGAATGGGAAGGAGTTGGATATCACATCTCATGCTATAGGAAGGGTCTCAGGTTTGGAACGGGAAGGAGTTAGATATCACATCTCATGTTATAGGAAGAGTCTCAGGTTTGGTATAAGCATTGAGATATCACATCTCTGCTATCGGAGGTGTCTCAGGATTGGGATGGGAAGGAATTGGATATCACATCTCATGCTATAGGAAGGGTATCAGGTTTGGAACGGGAAGGAGTTGGATATCCCATCTCATGTTATAGGGCAGGTCTCAGGTTTGATATTAGAAGCATTGAGATATCACATCTCTGCTATTGGAAGGGTCTCAGGATTGGAATGGGAAGGACTTGGATATCAGAATTCATGTTATAGGAAGGGTCTCAGGTTTGGTATTAGAAGCATTGAGATATCACATCTCATGCTATAGGAAGGGTCTCAGGATTGAAATGGGAAGGACTTGGATATCACATCTCATGTTATAGGAAGGGTCTCAGGTTTGGTATTAGAAGCATTGAGATATCACATCTCATGCTATAGGAAGGGTCTCAGGAATGGAATGGGAAGGACTTGGATATCACATCTCATGATAAAGGAAGGGTCTAAGGTTTGGAAGGGGAAGGATTTGGATATCACATCTCATGTTATTGGACCGGTCTCAGGTTTGGTATTAGAAGCATTGAGATATCAAGTCTCATGGTATAGGACGGGAGTTTGATATCACATCTCATGCCATGGTATGGGTCTCAGGTTTTGTAGAAGCATTGGGATATCACATCTCATGCTATCGGAAGGGTATCAGGATTGGATTTGGAAGGAGTTGGATATCCCATCTCATGCTATAGGAAGGGTCTCAGGTTGGAATGGGAAGGAGTTGGATATGACATCTCATGTTATAGGAAGGGTCTCAGGATTGGAATGGGAAGGACTTGGATATCACATCTCATGCTGTAGGAAGGCTCTCAGGTTTGGAAAGGGAAGGAGTTGGATATCACATTACATGTTAGAGTTAGGATCTCAGGTTTGGTATTAGAGGCATTGAGATATCACATCTCATGCTATCAGAAGGGTATCAGGATTGGAATGGGAAGGAGTTGGATATCACATCTCATGCTAAAGGGAGGGTATCAGGTTCAGAAGGGGAAGGATTTGGATATCACATCTCATGTTATAGGAAGGATCTCAGGTTTGGTATTAGAAGCATTGAGATATCACATCTCATGCTATCGGATGGATCTCAGGTTTGGTATTAGAAGCATTGAGATATCACATCTCATGCTATAGGAAGGGTCTCAGGATTGGAATGGGAAGGAGTTGGATATCACATCTCATGTTATAGGAAGGATCTCAGGTTTGGTATTAGAAGCATTGAGATATCACATCTCATGCTATAGGACTGGTCTCAGGATTGGAATGGGAAGGAGTTGGATATCACATCTCATGCTAAAGGAAGGGTCTCAGTTTTGGTAGAAGCATTGAGATTTCACATATCATGCTATAGGAAGGGTCTCAGGATTGGAATGGGAAGGAGTTGGATATCACATCTCATGCTATAGGAAGGGTCTCAGGTTTGGTATAAGCATTGAGATATCACATCTCTGCTATCAGAAGGGTCTCAGGATTGGAATGGGAAGGACTTAGATATCACATCTCATGCTATAGGGAGGGTCTCAGTATTGATATTAGAAGCATTGAGATATCACATCTCAAGCTATCGGAAGGGTCTCAGGATTGGAATGGGAAGGAGTTGGATATCACATCTCATGTTATAGGAAGAGTCTCATGCTAAGACCTGATAGACCCTTCCTATAACATGAGATGGGAATATCCAACTCCTTCCCATTCCAATCCTGAGACCCTTCCGATAGCAGAGATGTGATATCTCAATGCTTATACCAAACCTGAGACCCTTCCTATAGCATGAGATGTGATATCCAACTCCTTCCCATTCCAATACTGAGACCCTTCCTATAGCATGAGATGTGATATCTCAATGCTTCTAATATCAAACTTGAGACCCTCCCTATAGCATGAGATGTGATATCCAAGTCCTTCCCATTCCAATCCTGAGACACTTCCTATAGCATGAGATGTGATATCTCAATGCTTCTAATACCAAACCTGAGACTCTTCCTATAACATGAGATGGGATATCCAACTCCTTCCCATTCCAATCCTGAGACCCTTCCGAAAGCAGAGATGTGATATCTCAATGCTTATACCAAACCTGAGACCCTTCCTATGGCATGAGATGTCATATACAGATCCTTCCCATTCCAATCCTGAGACCCTTCCTATAGCATGAGATGTGATATTTCAATGCTTATGCCAAACCTAAAACCCTTCCTATAGCATGAGATGTGATATCCAACTCCTTCCCATTCCAATCCTGAGACCCTTCCTATAGCATGAGATGTGATATCCAATGGCTCTAATACCAAACCTGAGATCCTTCCTCTAACATGAAATGTGATATCCAACTCCTTCCCTTTCCAAACCTGAGAGCCTACCTATAGCATGAGATGTGATATCAAAGTCCTTCCCATTCCAATCCTTAGACCCTTCCTACAGCATGCAATATGATATCTCAATGATTCTAATAACAAACCTGAGACCCGTCCTATAACATGAGATGTGATATCCAACTCCTTCCCATTCCAATCCTGAGACACTTCCGATAGCAGAGATGTGATATCTCAATGCTTATACCAAACCTGAGACCCTTCCTATAACATGAGATGTGATATCCAATTCCTTCCCATTCCAAACCTGAGACCCTTCCTACAGCATGTGATGTGATATCTCAATGCTTCTAATACCAAACCTGAGACCAGTCCTATAACATGAGATGGGATATCCAACTCCTTCCCGTTCCAAACCTGAGACCCTTCCTATAGCATGAGATGTGATATCCAACTCCTTCCCGTTCCAAACCTGAGATCCTTCCTATAGCATGAGATGTGATATCCAACTCCTTCCCATTCCAATCCTGAGACCCTTATGATAGCATGAGATGTAATATCTCAATGCCTCTAATACCAAATCTGAGATTCTTCCGATAGCATGAGATGTGATATCTCAATGCTTCTTATACCAAACCTGAGATCCTTCCTATAACATGAGATGTGATATCCAAATCCTTCCCCTTCCAAACCTGAGACCCTCCCTTTAGCATGAGATGTGATATCCAAGTCCTTCCCATTCCAATCCTGAGACCCTTCCTATAGCATGTGATGTGATATCTCAATGCTTATACCAAACCTGAGACCCTTCCTATGGCATGAGATGTCATATACAACTCCTTCCCATTCCAATCCTGAGCCCTTCCTATATCATGAGATGTGATATCTCAATGCTTATACCAAACCTGAGACTCTTCCTATAGCATGAGATGTGATATCCAACTTCTTCCCATTCCAATCCTGAGACCCTTCCTATAACATGAGATGTGATGTCTCAATGCTTCTAATACCAAACCTGAGATCTTTCCTATAACATGAGATGTGATATCCAACTCCTTCCCATTCCAATCCTGAGACCCTTCCTATAGCATGTGATGTGATATCTCAATGCTTATACCAAACCTGAGACCCTTCCTATAGCTTGAGATGTGATATCCAACTCCTTCCCATTCCAATCCTGAGACCCTTCCTATAGCATGAGATGTGATATCTCAATACTTCTAATACCAAACCTG
This sequence comes from Ambystoma mexicanum, assembly GCF_040938575.1. Classification (NCBI taxonomy): domain Eukaryota; kingdom Metazoa; phylum Chordata; class Amphibia; order Caudata; family Ambystomatidae; genus Ambystoma; species Ambystoma mexicanum. Next base: position 11,498,883 of record NW_027182466.1, on the reverse strand, counting down.
AGATCCTTCTGATAACATGAGATGTGATATCCAAATCCTTCCCCTTCCAAACCTGAGACCCTCCCTTTAGCATGAGATGTGATATCCAACTCCTTCCGATTCCAATCCTGAGACCATTCTGATAGCATGAGATGTGATATCTCAATGCTTCTAATACCAAACCTGAGATCCTTCCGATAGCATGAGATGTGATATCTCAATGCTTCTAATACCAAACCTGAGATCCTTCCTATAACATGAGATGTGATATCCAAATCCTTCCCCTTCCAAACCTGAGACCCTCCCTTTAGCATGAGATGTGATATCCAACTCCTTCCCATTCCAATCCTGAGACCCTTCTGATAGCATGAGATGTGATATCTCAATGCCTCTAATACCAAACCTGAGATCCTACCTCTAACATGAAATGTGATATCCAACTCTTTCCCCTTCCAAACCTGAGAGCCTTCCTATAGCATGAGATGTGATATCCAAGTCCTTCCCATTCCAATCCTGAGACCCTTCCTATAACATGAGATGTGATATCCAACTCCTTCCCATTCCAACCTGAGACCCTTCGTATAGCATGAGATGGGATATCCAGCTCCTTCCAAATCCAATCCTGATACCCTTCCGATAGCATGAGATGTGATATCCCAATGCTTATACCAAACCTGAGACCCATACTATTGCATGAGATGTGATATCAAACTCCTTCCCATTCCAATCCTGAGACCCTTCCTATAGCTTGAGATGTGATATCCAACTCTTTCTGATTCCAATTCTGAGACCCTTCCTATACCATGAGACTTGATATCTCAGTGCTTCTAATACCAAACCTGAGACCCGTCCTATAACATGAGATGTGATATCCAAATCCTTCCCCTTCAAACCTTAGACCCTTCCTTTATCATGAGATGTGATATCCAACTCCTTCCCATTCCAATCCTGAGACCCTTCCGATATCGTGAGATGTGATATCTCAATGCTTCTAATATCAAACTTGAGACCCTCCCTATAGCATGAGATGTGATATCCAAGTCCTTCCCATTCCAATCCCGAGACCCTTCATATAGCATGAGATGTGATATCTCAATGCTTCTAATACCAAACCTGAGACCCTTCCTATAACATGAGATGGGAATATCCAACTCTTCCCATTCCAATCCTGAGACCCTTCCGATAGAAGAGATGTGATATCTCAATGCTCATACCAAACCTGAGATCCTTCCTATAGCATGAGATGTGATATCCTACTCCTTCCCATTCCAATCCTGAGACCCTTCCTATAGCATAAGATGTGATATCTCAATGCTTCTAATATCAAACATGAGACCCTCCCTATAGCATGAGATGTGATATCCAAGTCCTTCCCATTCCAATCCTGAGACACTTCCTATAGCATGAGATGTGATATCTCAATGCTTCTAATACCAAACCTGAGACTCTTCCTATAACATGAGATGGGATATCCAACTCCTTCCCATTCCAATCCTGAGACCCTTCCGATAGCAGAGATGTGATATCTCAAAGCTTATACCAAACCTGAGACCCTTCCTATGGCTTGAGATGTCATATACAACTCCTTCCCATTCCAATCCTGAGACCCTTCCGATAGCATGAGATGTGATATCTCAATGCTTATACCAAGCCTGAGACCCTTCCTATAGCATGAGATGTGATATCCAACTCCTTCCCATTCCAATCCTGAGACCCTTCCTATAGCATGAGATGTGATGTCTCAATGCTTCTAATACCAAACCTGAGATCCTTCGTTTAACATGAGATGTGATATCCAACTCCTTCCATTCCAATCCTGAGACCCTTCCTATAGCATGAGATGTGATATCTCAATGCTTATACCAAACCTGAGACCCTTCCTATAGCATGAGATGTGATATCCAACTCCTTCCCATTCCAATCCTGAGACCCTTCCTATAGCATGAGATGTGATATCTCAATGCCTCTAATACCAAACCTGAGATTCTTCCTCTAACATGAAATGTGATATCCAACTCCTTCCCTTTCCAAACCTGAGAGCCTATCCATAGCATGAGATGTGATATCCAAGTCCTTCCCATTCCAATCCTTAGACCCTTCCTACAGCATGCAATATATATGATATCTCAATGATTCTAATAACAATCCTGAGACCCGTCCTATAACATGAGATGGGATATCCAACTCCTTCCCATCCCAATCCTGAGACACTTCCGATTGCAGAGATGTGATATCTCAATGCTTATACCAAACCTGAGACTCTTCCTATAACATGAGATGTGATATCTGTTAGGAAAGATTTCGTAATTGTAGGTAATTTTCCTTCCATGTGGCAACCCCTAAACTTTTTGCTGTTGTTTTTCACCTTGTTCTCGACTTTGCCAGAGAAGTGCAGCCTTCTGCCGCACTCCTCTGGGCTTTCGCTCCTTTCTTACGGGGAAACTTGCATGGCCTTAAGACAGTCAGTACCGGGAAACGCTGTTTTCCGTAGTTTCTTTTATCATGTTGCGGCTTTCGTGCAACATGACACAAGAGGGCACTGTAAGCTAAGTTACTGCTCTCTTGGGATTCTAGCCTTCTACAGGCCCTAGATACTCTTTCAGGATTGTAACTGATCGGTGCAAGTGATTCACGGACGGTGAATGGTGGCAGCGATCGTTTCTTGTGTTTTGAGCTCCTTTTGGCGTTCTAAGCGCGTTTCTCGCACTTAACCCAAAATGATGGCCTGGCTCCCAAAATTGGCCAGACCACGAGGCTCCTTTATCCTGTCCGCTGACCGTCTTGCTCCCTTCACCTTCCCCAGGTCGAGCCGACCCGGGGCCTTCCTTATTTGGGCATGTACTTTCCCGCGAAACACGGATGCTTTCGCGGGCTTCTACATGTCTTGTGTGTGCCTCCAGGATGTGGGCTGGGATGTCTGGTCCCGTGTGAATGCCTGGGACCACCGTGGTCCGTGATAGGTCCACGAATGGTGTGAGTGTTGATGAGCGGATCTCCCATTGGGTCCCCACCGTTTTGGCACGAAGGGAACCGTGGATAAGAGGGGGCTGGAAACACCACTACCATGTCGATCTCCTGAGTTCTCACGAACGAAGGAATACAGGAGCCAAGTATCCTGCAACCAAGAGGCTGAACCGAGGAATCGCTGGTGACCCGCTGAAGGACTGCTCCTCTGCACTGCTGTCGCCTTGTGAAACCCTTTTCACCTTTGATCGAACCAGAAGGCCTGTACTAGTACTTCGACCCTTGGAATAGCGGGGACAGCTATTCTCGGCATCTTCACCAGCTCCTGCTAGTAAGCCTTCGGAAGCGTCTCTGGCCCATCCAGCAGACTGACCAGCCTACACAGGAGTCTTGCTCTGTAACTGCCACCAGGTTGTGTAGTATATCGAGTCCTTGTCACTCTCACACGATTCGTACACTTGGCGTTCCCAGGTCTGAAGTGAGTAGTGTACATTTGGCTCAGATACACACGGCCGCTCCGTTGCCCTGCTGTGGTAACAAACTGTGCGGGTTCCTTCGTTTGGGACGTCTTTTACTCAACTCTGCTGCTGCAGACTCAACACGACGACGAGACATCCCCTGCTCTTCTGAACCTGCCAGCGACTGAAACTGACGCGGAGAAGCCTGGGTCTGCTTGCATCGGGGACCGGTGAGTAGCATAGCTAGGAACTGGTCGCCCTCCTGCAGGAACCCATAGCTTTTCCCCGCTGTGTCAAAACAGCATGCCTTTCCGTACTCGCGCTCTGCTTCTGCCCTTGAGTCGCGGAACACTGTTCTTCTTCGTTTGTGCACTAAACTGAACTGCCTGATCTCCCTCGAAGAGACTCCCCTTTTGCCCGTTGGCACCAGCGTGTGCAGGTACTTTTGAGCACAAGGCTCCACTCTTCGTAGGGCTCGGACTTCCTTTTAGTTAGGTGCCTCTGAAGGCGGACTGGGTCTAAGCATTATTTCGCACTGCCTGTTTTCCTTCCCTTTTAGGTGGACTACACATTTCGTGCATCTAACGCTTGAGACTTGTTTGTATTTGTATATATATTGTATTGGTATGGTATGTGTTGGTTTACTAGAGTTGTATTGTGATTTCTCGCTACGGTCATTGTTTTAAAGGCCTTGGAATAAATGTGTATATATTTTTAATATAGCACCTGTTTGGAGTAGTTTGTAAGTGTCCTTGCTTTGTGTGCTCATTGCGGGCTTTCAGTCACCCTCACCTCTCTTGAGACCTAGTCTTGACCGCCGCGATCGCTACCTTGATTGGTCTGGCTTGTCCAGAGGTTACCCTGTTCCAAGAAATTAGGTTGGCCATCTGAACTTCTGCGCCACCAGGACAGAGTTCAGAAATCCGTCTTAACAATATCCAACTCCTTCCCATTCCAAACCTGAGACCCTTCCTATAGCATGAGATGTGATATCCAACTCCTTCCCATCCCAATCCTGAGACATTTCCGATTGCAGAGATGTGATATCTCAATGCTTATACCAAACCTGAGACTCTTCCTATAACATGAGATGTGATATCCAACTCCTTCCCGTTCCAAACCTGAGACCCTTGCTATAGCATGAGATGTGATATCCAACTCCTTCCCATTCCAATCCTGAGACCCTTCCGATAGCATGAGATGTGATATCTCAATGCTTCTAATACCAAACCTGAGATCCTTCCTATAACATGTGATGTGATATCCAAATTCTTCCCCTTCCAAACCTGAGACCCTCCCTTTAGCATGAGATGTGATATCCAACTCCTTCCCATTCCAATCCTGAGACCCTTATGATAGCATGAGATGTGATATCTCAATGCCTCTAATACCAAACCTGAGATCCTTCCTATAACATGAGATGTGATATCCAAATCCTTCCCCTTCCAAACCTGAGACCCTCCCTTTAGCATGAGATGTGATATCCAACTCCTTCCCATTCCAATCCTGAGACCCTTCTGATAGCATGAGATGTGATATCTCAATGCCTCTAATACCAAACCTGATATCCTACCTCTAACATGAAATGTGATATCCAACTCCTTCCCTTTCCAAACCTGAGACCCTGCCTATAGCATGAGATGTGATATCCAAGTCCTTCCCATTCCAATCCTGAGACCCTTCCTATAGCATGTGATGTGATATCTCAATGCTTATACCAAACCTGAGACCCTTCCTATGGCATGAGATGTCATATACAACTCCTTCCCATTCCAATCCTGAGACCCTTCCTATAGCATGTGATGTGATATCTCAATGCTTATACCAAACCTGAGACCCTTCCTATAGCTTGAGATGTGATATCCAACTCCTTCCCATTCCAATCCTGAGACCCTTCCTATAGTATGAGATGTGATATCTCAATACTTCTAATACCAAACCTGAGATCCTTCCGATAACATGAGATGTGATATCCAAATCCTTCCCCTTCCAAACCTGAGACCCTCCCTTTAGCATGAGATGTGATATCCAACTCCTTCCCATTCCAATCCTGAGACCCTTCTGATAGCATGAGATGTGATATCTCAATGCTTCTAATACCAAACCTGAGATCCTTCCGATAGCATGAGATGTGATATCTCAATGCTTCTAATACCAAACCTGAGCTCCTTCTTATAACATGAGATGTGATATGCAAATCCTTCCCCTTCCAAACCTGAGACCCTCCCTTTAGCATGAGATGTGATATCCAACTCCTTCCCATTCCAATCCTGAGACCCTTCTGATAGCATGAGATGTGATATCTCAATGCCTCTAATACCAAACCTGAGATCCTACCTCTAACATGAAATGTGATATCCAACTCTTTCCCCTTCCAAACCTGAGAGCCTTCCTATAGCATGAGATGTGATATCCAACTCCTTCCCGTTCCAAACCTGAGACCCTTCCTATAGCATGAGATGTGATATCCAACTCCTTCCCATCCCAATCCTGAGACATTTCCGATTGCAGAGATGTGATATCTCAATGCTTATACCAAACCTGAGACTCTTCCTATAACATGAGATGTGATATCCAACTCCTTCCCGTTCCAAACCTGAGACCCTTCCTATAGCATGAGATGTGATATCCAACTCCTTCCCATTCCAATCCTGAGACCCTTCCGATAGCATGAGATGTGATATCTCAATGCTTCTAATACCAAACCTGAGATCCTTCCTATAACATGTGATGTGATATCCAAATTCTTCCCCTTCCAAACCTGAGACCCTCCCTTTAGCATGAGATGTGATATCCAACTCCTTCCCATTCCAATCCTGAGACCCTTATGATAGCATGAGATGTGATATCTCAATGCCTCTAATACCAAACCTGAGATCCTTCCTATAACATGAGATGTGATATCCAAATCCTTCCCCTTCCAAACCTGAGACTCTCCCTTTAGCATGAGATGTGATATCCAACTCCTTCCCATTCCAATCCTGAGACCCTTCTGATAGCATGAGATGTGATATCTCAATGCCTCTAATACCAAACCTGATATCCTACCTCTAACATGAAATGTGATATCCAACTCCTTCCCTTTCCAAACCTGAGACCCTGCCTATAGCATGAGATGTGATATCCAAGTCCTTCCCATTCCAATCCTGAGACCCTTCCTATAGCATGTGATGTGATATCTCAATGCTTATACCAAACCTGAGACCCTTCCTATGGCATGAGATGTCATATACAACACCTTCCCATTCCAATCCTGAGACCCTTCCTATAGCATGTCATGTGATATCTCAATGCTTATACCAAACCTGAGACCCTTCCTATAGCTTGAGATGTGATATCCAACTCCTTCCCATTCCAATCCTGAGACCCTTCCTATAGCATGAGATGTGATATCTCAATACTTCTAATACCAAACCTGAGATCCTTCCGATAACATGAGATGTGATATCCAAATCCTTCCCCTTCCAAACCTGAGACCCTCCCTTTAGCATGAGATGTGATATCCAACTCCTTCCCATTCCAATCCTGAGACCCTTCTGATAGCATGAGATGTGATATCTCAATGCTTCTAATACCAAACCTGAGATCCTTCCGATAGCATGAGATGTGATATCTCAATGCTTCTAATACCAAACCTGAGCTCCTTCTTATAACATGAGATGTGATATCCAAATCCTTCCCCTTCCAAACCTGAGACCCTCCCTTTAGCATGAAATGTGATATCCAACTCATTCCCATTCCAATCCTGAGACCCTTCTGATAGCATGAGATGTGATATCTCAATGCCTCTAATACCAAACCTGAGATCCTAACTCTAACATGAAATGTGATATCCAACTCTTTCCCCTTCCAAACCTGAGAGCCTTCCTATAGCATGAGATGTGATATCCAAGTCCTTCCCATTCCAATCCTGAGACCCTTCCTATAACATGAGATGTGATATCCAACTCCTTCCCATTCCAACCTGAGACCCTTTCTATAGCATGAGATGGGATATCCAACTCCTTCCAAATCCAATCCTGATACCCTTCCGATAGCATGAGATGTGATATCCCAATGCTTATACCAAACCTGAGACCCATACTATGGCATGAGATGTGATATCAAACTCCTTCCCATTCCAATCCTGAGACCCTTCCTATAGCTTGAGATGTGATATCCAACTCCTTCCCATTCTAATTCTGAGACCCTTCCTATACCATGAGACTTGATATCTCAATGCTTCTAATACCAAACCTGAGACCCGCCCTATAACATGAGATGTGATATCCAAATCCTTCCCCTTCCAAACCTTAGACCCTTCCTTTATCATGAGATGTGATATCCAACTCCTTCCCATTCCAATCCTGAGACCCTTCCGATATCATGAGATGTGATATCTCAATGCTTCTAATATCAAACTTGAGACCCTCCCTATAGCATGAGATGTGATATCCAAGTCCTTCCCATTCCAATCCTGAGACCCTTCCTATAGCATGAGATGTGATGTCTCAATGCTTCTAATACCAAACCTGAGACCCTTCCTATAACATGAGATGGGAATATCCAACTCCTTCCCATTCCAATCCTGAGACCCTTCCGATAGCAGAGATGTGATATCTCAATGCTTATACCAAACCTGAGATCCTTCCTATAACATGAGATGTGATATCCAACTCCTTCCCATTCCAATCCTGAGACACTTCCTATAGCATGAGATGTGATATCTCACTGCTTATACCAAACCTGAGACCCATCCTATAGCATGAGATGTGATATCCAACTCCTTCCCATTCCAATCCTGAGACCCTTCCTATAGCATGAGATGTGATATCTCAATGCTTCTAATATCAAATGTGAGATCCTCCCTATAGCATGAGATGTGATATCCAAGTCCTTCCCATTCCAATCCTGAGACACTTCCTATAGCATGAGATGTGATATCTCAATGCTTCTAATACCAAACCTGAGACTCTTCCTATAACATGAGATGGGATATCCAACTCCTTCCCATTCCAATCCTGAGACCTTTCCGATAGCAGAGATGTGATATCTCAATGCTTATACCAAACCGGAGACCCTTCCTACGGCATGAGATGTCATATACAACTCCTTCCCATTCCAATCCTGAGACCCTTCCTATAGCATGAGATGTGATATCTCAATGCTTATAGCAAACCAGAGACCCTTCCTATAGCATGAGATGTGATATCCAACTCCTTCCCATTCCAATCCTGAGACCCTTCCTATAGCATGAGATGTGATGTCTCAATGCTTCTAATACCAAACCTGAGATCCTTCATATAACATGAGATGTGATATCCAACTCCTTCCCATTCCAATCCTGAGACCCTTATGATAGCATGAGATGTGATATCTCAATGCCTCTTATACCAAACCTGAGATCCTTCCGATAGCATGAGATGTGATATCTCAATGCTTCTAATACCAAACCTGAGATCCTTCCTATAATATGAGATGTGATTTCCAAATCCTTCCCCTTCCAAACCTGAGACCCTCCCTTTAGCATGAAATGTGATATCCAACTCCTTCCCATTCCAATCCTGAGACCCTTCTGATAGCATGAGATGTGATATCTCAATGCCTCTAATACCAAACCTGAGATCCTACCTCTAACATGAAATGTGATATCCATCTCCTTCCCTTTCCAAACCTGAGACCCTGCCTATAGCATGAGATGTGATATCCAACTCCTTCCCATTCCAATCCTGAGACCCTTCCTATAGCATGTGATGTGATATCTCAATGCTTATACCAAACCTGAGACCCTTCCTATGGCATGAGATGTCATATACAACTCCTTCCCATTCCAACCCTGAGACCCTTCCTATAGCATGAGATGTGATATCTCAATGCTTATACCAAACCTGAGACCCTTCCTATAGCATGAGATGTGATATCCAACTTCTTCCCATTCCAATCCTGAGACCCTTCCTATAGCATGAGATGTGATATCTCAATGCTTATACCAAACCTGAGACCCTTCCTATAGCTTGAGATGTGATATCCAACTCCTTCCCATTCCAATCCTGAGACCCTTCCTATAGCATGAGATGTGATATCTCAAGGCCTCTAATACCAAACCTGAGATCCTTCCTCTAACATGAAATGTGATATCCAACTCCTTCCCCTTCCAAACCTGAGAGCCTTCCTATAGCATGAGATATGATATCCAAGTCCTTCCCATTCCAATCCTGAGACCCTTCCTATAACATGAAATGTGATATCCAACTCCTTCCCATTCTAACCTGAGACCCTTCCTATAGCATGAGATGGGATATCCAACTCCTTCCAAATCCAATACTGATACCCTTCCGATAGCATGAGATGTGATATCCCAATGCTTCTACCAAACCTGAGACCCATACTATGGCATGAGATGTGATATCAAACTCCTTCCCATTCCAATCCTGAGACGCTTCCTATAGCTTGAGATGTGATATCCAACTCCTTCCCATTCCAATTCTGAGACCCTTCTTATACCATGACACTTGATATCTCAATGCTTCTAATACCAAACCTGAGACCCGTCCTATAACATGAGATGTGATATCCAAATCCTTCCCCTTCCAAACCTTAGACCCTTCCTTTATAATGAGATGTGATATCCAACTCCTTTCCATTCCAATCCTGAGACCCTTCCGATATCATGAGATTTGTTATCTCAATGCTTCTAATATCAAACTTGAGACCCTCCCTATAGCATGAGATGTGACATCCAAGTCCTTCCCATTCCAATCCTGAGACCCTTCCTATAGCATGAGATGTGATATCTCAATGCTTCTAATACCAAACCTGAGACCCTTCCTATAACATGAGATGGGATATCCAACTCCTTCCCATTCCAATCCTGAGACCCTTCCGATAGCAGAGATGTGATATCTCAATGCTTATACCAAACCTGAGACCCTTCTTAAGGCCTGAGATGTCATATACAACTCCTTCCCATTGCAATCCTGAGACCCTTCCTATAGCATGAGATGTGATATCTCAATGCTTATACCAAATCTGAGACCCTTCCTATAGCATGAGATGTGATATCCAACACCTTCCCATTCCAATTCTGAGACCCTTCCTATAGCATGAGAAGTGATATCTCCATGCTTATACCAAACCTGAGACCCTTCCTATAGCATGAGATGTGATATCCAAATCCTTCCCATTCCAATCATGAGACCCTTCCTATAGCATGAGATGTGATATCTCAATGCTTATACCAAACCTGAGCCTACCTATAGCATGAGATGTGATATCCAAGTCCATCCCATTCCAATCCTTAGACCCTTCCTACAGCATGCGATTGTTAAGACGGATTTCTGAACTCTGTCCTGGTGGCGCAGAAGTTCAGAAGGCCAACCTAATTACTTGGAACAGGGTAACCTCTGGACAAGCCAGACCAATCAAGGTAGCGATCGCGGCGGTCAAGACTAGGTCTCAAGAGGGGTGAGGGTGACTGAAAACCCGCAATGAGCACACAAAGCAAGAGCGCTTACAAACTACTCCAAACAGTTGTGATATCAAAAATAGATACACATTTATTTTAAGGCCTTTAAAATAATGACCGTAGCGAGAAAATCACAATATCACAATATTAAACCAACACATACCATATCAACACAATATATATACAAATACACAGTCGCAAGCGTTTAAAGCACGAAATATGTAGTCCACCTGCCAGGGAAGGAAAACAGGCAGTGCGATACCGCTTTAGACTCAGTTCGCCTTCAGAGGCACCTACTAGATGGAAGTCCGAGCCCTGCGAAGAGTGGAGCCTTGTGCTCAAAGTACCTGCCACGCCGGTGCCAACGGGCAAAAGGGGAAGCTCTTCGGAGGAAGTCAGGCAGTTCGGGTTAGTGCACAGCAGAAGGAGAACAGGTTCCGTAACTCAAGCGCAGCCTCCACAGCGGGCAGAAGCAGAGCGCGAGTACGGCCAAAAGGGTGCTGTTTTTACACAGCAGGGAAAAGCAATGGGATACTGCAGGAGGGCGACCAGATCCTAGCTAAACTACTCACCGGTCCCCGAAGCAAGCAGACCCAGGCTTCTCCACGTTCGTTTTAGCAGCTGGCAGGTTCAGAAGAGCAGGGAACGCCTCGTAGTCGTGTAGAGCAAAAAGACGTCCCAATCGACGAAACCAGCACAGTTTGTTGCCGCAGCAGGACAACGGAGCGGCCGTGTGTATTCGAGCCAAATGTACACTCCTCCCTTCAGACTTGGGAACGCCAAGTGTACGAAGCGTGGGAGAGTGACAAGGACTCGGAATACAACACAACCTGGCGGCGGTTACAGAGCAGGACTCCCTTGTAAGCTGGTCAGTCAACTGGATGGCCCAGAGACACTTCCGAAGGCTTACTTGGCAGGAGAGGATGAAGTCGCCGGGAATAGCTGTTCCTGCTATTCCAAAGGTCGAAGCACCAGTACAGGCCTTCTGGTTCGATCCAAGGAGGAAAGGGTTTCACAGGACGACAGCAGTGCAAAGGAGGATTCCTTCAGCGGGTCACCAGCGATTCCTCGGTCCAGCCTCTTGGTTGCAGGATACTTGGCTCCTGTATTCCTTCATTCGTGAGAACTCAGGAGATCGACCTGGTAGTGGTGTTTCCAGCTCCCTCTTATCCACGGTTCCCTTCGCGCCAAAACGGAGGGGAGCAAATGGGAGATCCGCTCATCAACACACATACCATACGTGGACCAATCACGGACCACGGTGGTCCCAGGCATTCACACCACCCTAGACTCTCTGGCACCCAGGATGTGTATTGGGACCAGACATCCCAGCCCCCACCCTGGAGGCACACAAACGACATGTAGAAGCCCGCGAAAGCAACCACGTTTCGCGGGAAAGTACATGCCCAAATAAGGAAGGCCCCGGGTCGCCCGACCTGGGGAAGGTGAAGGGAGCATGACGGTCAGTGGACAGGACAAAGGAGCCTCGTGGTCTGGCCATTTTGGGAGCCAGGCCACCATTTTGGGTTCAGTGCGAAAAACGTGCTCAGAACGCCAAAAGGAGCTCAAAATAAACAAAACGATCGCTGCCACCATTCCAGTCCCTGAATGACTTGCACCGATCAAATACCATCCTAAAAGAGTATCTAGGGCCTGTAGAAGGCTAGAGACCCAAGAGAGCTGTAACTTAGCTTACAGTGCCCTCTTGTGTCATGTTGCACTAAAGCCGCAACATGATAAAAGAAACTACGGGAAACAGCGTTCCCCGGTACTGACTGTCTTAAGGGCATGTCAGTTTCCCCGTAAGAAAGGAGCGAAAGCCCAGAGAAGTGCGGCAGAAGGCTGTACTTCTCTGGCAAAGTCAAGAACAAGGTTAAAAACAATAGCAAAAAGTTTAGGGGTTGCCACATGGAAGGAAAATTCCCTACAATTACGAAATCTTTCCTAACACTCGCCCCTCCCAGACTATGGACAGGGGGAACTAATCCACCCCTGGATGAGTCTCTTGTTCAGGTCGGTTAAACATTCTGGACAACCCATCAGCATTGCTATGTTGGACACCTGGCCTATGCTCAATAGTGAAGTCGAAGCCTTGTAGACTTATGGACCACCTAAGCAACTTTGGATTCTCCCCCTTCATGTTCATTAGCCACTTTAACGGCTTATGGTCAGTCTGCACAGTGAAGTGGGTCCCATAGAGGTAGGGCCTCAGCTTCCTTAGGGCCCACACAACAGAGAAACATTCTTTCTCTACCGTGGACCATCTGAGCTCTCTGTCCTTAAACTGGCGACTAATAAAACCGATAGGGTGTTCCTTACCCTTCTCATCTACTTGTGATAGTACAGCTCCTATCCCAGTGTCAGAGGCATCCGTCTGCACGATAAAAGGTCTTTGATAATCCGGGGCCCTAAGGACAGGGGCCTGGCACAAGGAGTCTTTTAAGCCATTGAAGGCCTTCTCACACTCGTCGGTCCAAGTTACCTTCTTGGGTTTCTTCGGAGTTGTGAGGGCAGTCAGAGGAGCAGCTATGGTGCCATAGTCTGCCACAAAAGTGCGGTAATACCCTGTGAGTCCTAAAAAGGCTCTCACTTGGGTTTGCGTAGTGGGGGTAGGCCAGTCTTGTACTGCTTGTACCTGACTGAGTAGAGGCTGTCTCCTCCCTCCACCTACTTCATGTCCAAGGTAAACCACTGAGCCTTGTCCATTTTGGTGAGGGGCCACGCGGACACCCTCAAAAGAGCTCTCTGAAGGACTGCTTTGGAACAGGTCGGGGAGAGGTTCAGACTCCTCTTCCTCAACGTCTGAAGCCAATAGCAGTGCTGCGATTTCGCCGCTTGGGACGAAAGCCTTCAGCCTATTCATGTGAAACACTTTGGGAGCCTTTCCAGGCCTTCCAAGGTCCACTGAATAGTTAACCTCACCCAGGGGCTCCACCACTGGGTAAGGGCCTGACCAATTGTCCTGTAAAGCTTGAGGCCTTATGGGATTCATGATCAGGACTTGCTGACCAAGTGTAAAGTTGATGAGGGAAGCTTTCTGGTCGTACCAAGGTTTCACCAGCGCTTGCCCTGCCTTCAATTTATCACTAGCCAAGCCCATCAGAAGTACCATCCGTTTTCTGAGCCCTAGCACATAGTCAACTACATTGGTAGTAACAGGGGGAGTGGGCATCTCCCATCCCTCCTTGACAATGGCTAAGGGTCCCCGTACGGGATGACCGAACAGAAGTTTGAAGGGGCTGAAGCCAACACCCTCCTGTGGTACCTCTCGGTAGGCAAACAGTAAGCATGAAACAAGAAGATCCCATTTTCTTCTCTGGGGCTCCTCCAGAGCCCCAATCATGCTCGTTAACGTCCTCTCGAAATGCCCCCCCAGACCATTGGTCTGGGGGTGGTATGCAGAAGAGAACCTGTAGGTGACCCCACATTCTTTCCACATAGCCTGCCTATACTTCGACATAAAGTTGCTGCCATGATCCGACACAACTTCTTTAGGGAAGCCAACCCTAGTAAACATGCCGAGTAAAGCTTCTGCAACTGGCTTGGCAGTTACAGTTGTAAATGGGACGGCCTCAGGATACCTGGTTGCATGGTCGACCAGCACCAGGATAAACCTATTGCCTGAGGATGTTTGCGGGTCAAGGGGACCAACCATGTCGATCCCTACCCTTTCAAATGGTACCCCCACAACTGGGAGCGGTACCAACGGAGCTTGGATTGTCGCGCCAACCTTACCAGACAACTGGCAGGAGGCACAACTCCTGCAGTGACTTTCTACTTGCTCCCCCATCTTGGGCCAGTAGAAGTGCATGGATAACCTTTGCTTGGTTTTCCTCATACCGAGGTGACCAGCAATGGGAACTTCATGCGCCAACTGCAGGAGGAAGGGCCTAACAGCAAGGGGAACCACCAACCTCCTATGGTCTCCTTCTGTAGACTCTGTGGGCTCACTATACAGGAGTCCACCTTCCTGGTAAATCCTACGCATCCCAGGAGGTTCACCCTCAAGCTGGGAGCAGGCCTGTCTCCTTAGGCCTTCCAGAGATGGGCACTCACGTTGGCCTTTACTGAATTTGTCCCTATCAGGACCTCCTTCAACTAACAAGTCTTTTAGTTCAGGATGATCGTTGGGGTCGAATACTTCAGGCATCGCCACCTCCTCGTCAGGCCCGGGCGATTGACCAACTTCCTCCACCGCAGTGGTAGGCGAGCTCGGGGGAATATTCTCTTTCCCTCGTTTTGACTTGTAGACTCCTTTCGCCTTGGGCTTCCCCTTCGGCTGGGGCGGCGTATTGGACTTGGCCAATGCTGCCCGTGCTTGAGACCGTGTGTAGGGTCTTTCGGCAGTGTCTCCTACGAGCCCTAAAGCTCTGAGATCATTACCTAACAAGACCTTTCCCGGGACGTTTCTCTGAATGCTCACTGGAATCCTGACTGCTGTACCATTTAAAGTAAGATTTACAGGGATCACGGGAAACATACGGAGGGGGCTGTCAGCCAACTTAGTGGGCATCAGAGTAGCTCTGGCAACTTCCTCTGAGTCTACCAAGGTAGAATCCACTACAGTGCGACTGCACCCACTATCCCTAAGAGCTGGAGTATCCACTCCATTGATCAGCACACTGTCTTTAAAGTAGTGCTTGGTATTATCCGGAATCCTAGCATAAGCCTCTGCGACTTTAGGCTCCCAGGAACCCAGGGACACTAAAACTACCTCAGCCTCTATCCCGCTGGGAAATGAGTCTGAGGAGAAGGATGCTCCTGTAATCTCTTCTTCCTCGTAGGAGGAGAAGGCCAGATTAGCGGAGTGGACCCCCAAAGGTCTAACCTTACACCGGGGATCCCCCTTCACATGGTCAGTTGCTCCACAAGACAAACAAGCCCCAGTGGGTCTGTTTACGTAGGGAGGCTTATTGTAACCAGAGTTCTGTTTCGGAGGCTGACCTCCACTACCCTGTGAGTTCTCTTGTGTCTTACCCTTGTTTTTCTTTTTGTGGCCCTTATGGGAAGAAGATTTAGCAGATTCCCCACCCTCCATATCTTTGGACTTTTTCCCTTCCTCCTGCTTACCAGGATGAGTTTTGTCCTTATGGGACACTAGATGTGACACCCATAAGTCTGCTGCAATGGCCAGCTTCTTAGGATCTATCTCCTTCGAATCGGCCAAATGCTGCTTAAGCTCCGGGGAAGAAGAAGCAAAAATATGTTCCAGCATGACAAGATTTATCATGCCTTCGAAGGTAGAAACCTTATAATCTTCGACCCAGCCAGTTAAGTTTTTCAAGGATTCAGCGACATAAGATACCCAAGTACCACCTTCCTTTTTCTTATACTCTCGAAAACGCTTTAAATATTGGGCCGGAGTCTTCCCAAACTTTAAAATGAGAGTTTGCTTTAACATTGCGAAATCAGCCCGCTCAGCCTTCGACATTTCCATAATGGCACTACAGCCAGAATGGGGCAGTCTACTGAGCAACCACGCAATCTTATCAGCACTGTCAACTTTTTGAACCTCGCATGCATACTCAAACGCATTCAGCCAGTCCATAATGTCATTCCTTTCTTCATATACACTGAGCAGATCTTTTGGAAACCGTGGATGAGAGGAAGCCCCAGACCCATGTCCAGGACCCTTGGACCCATTTGCAACCTGAAGCTTGGCCAGTTCCAACTGGTGATCCCTGTCTTTCTGTTTTTCTGCCTGTTCGATTTTTAGTTTGGCTATGCTGAATTCAAGCTCCTGCTGCCTAAACCGCAGCTCTTGCTTCTTGAATTCAAGCATAGCCTCCCCATCAACACTGGCAGAGGAAACATTAAACATTACATCCTCCCTGTCCTCGTGGTCGCGATGGATCAGTGCAGCGGCAGAACCGTCGGTTCTACCAGTGAGAGCAGCCCCACCACCTTCTGCACTGTCCTCGGAAGTTATAGCGTCAAGCTGCGCTTCTTGCCACGCCACGATTCTCTGGATCATTTCCAATTTTGTGCCTTGAGAGGAAACACCTCTCTCCGCACACATCTTTTTCAATGTTTCTGATTTGGAAGCATTTAAAGTTAACAAGGTATTTGCTTCCATACTGTTTGATAGGACTATGGCCTTTTTAAAGTTATTCTATAACAATTCACTACGTGTACTGTTTGGAATAACCTGAAATGCCTTAGTTCGAGCGCAACACTGGATACCTTCAGTCGTATCCCACCGCTGTACACCAATTTGTTAAGACGGATTTCTGAACTCTGTCCTGGTGGCGCAGAAGTTCAGAAGGCCAACCTAATTACTTGGAACAGGGTAACCTCTGGACAAGCCAGACCAATCAAGGTAGCGATCGCGGCGGTCAAGACTAGGTCTCAAGAGGGGTGAGGGTGACTGAAAGCCCGCAATGAGCACACAAAGCAAGAGCGCTTACAAACTACTCCAAACAGTTGTTATATCAAAAATAGATACACATTTATTTTAAGGCCTTTAAAATAATGACCGTAGCGAGAAAATCACAATATCACAATATTAAACCAACACATACCATATCAACACAATATATATACAAATACACAGTCGCAAGCGTTTAAAGCACGAAATATGTAGTCCACCTGCCAGGGAAGGAAAACAGGCAGTGCGATACCGCTTTAGACTCAGTTCGCCTTCAGAGGCACCTACTAGATGGAAGTCCGAGCCCTGCGAAGAGTGGAGCCTTGTGCTCAAAGTACCTGCCACGCCGGTGCCAACGGGCAAAAGGGGAAGCTCTTCGGAGGAAGTCAGGCAGTTCGGGTTAGTGCACAGCAGAAGGAGAACAGGTTCCGTAACTCAAGCGCAGCCTCCACAGCGGGCAGAAGCAGAGCGCGAGTACGGCCAAAAGGGTGCTGTTTTTACACAGCAGGGAAAAGCAATGGGATACTGCAGGAGGGCGACCAGATCCTAGCTAAACTACTCACCGGTCCCCGAAGCAAGCAGACCCAGGCTTCTCCACGTTCGTTTTAGCAGCTGGCAGGTTCAGAAGAGCAGGGAACGCCTCGTAGTCGTGTAGAGCAAAAAGACGTCCCAATCGACGAAACCAGCACAGTTTGTTGCCGCAGCAGGACAACGGAGCGGCCGTGTGTATTCGAGCCAAATGTACACTCCTCCCTTCAGACTTGGGAACGCCAAGTGTACGAAGCGTGGGAGAGTGACAAGGACTCGGAATACAACACAACCTGGCGGCGGTTACAGAGCAGGACTCCCTTGTAAGCTGGTCAGTCAACTGGATGGCCCAGAGACACTTCCGAAGGCTTACTTGGCAGGAGAGGATGAAGTCGCCGGGAATAGCTGTTCCTGCTATTCCAAAGGTCGAAGCACCAGTACAGGCCTTCTGGTTCGATCCAAGGAGGAAAGGGTTTCACAGGACGACAGCAGTGCAAAGGAGGATTCCTTCAGCGGGTCACCAGCGATTCCTCGGTCCAGCCTCTTGGTTGCAGGATACTTGGCTCCTGTATTCCTTCGTTCATGAGAACTCAGGAGATCGACCTGGTAGTGGTGTTTCCAGCTCCCTCTTATCCACGGTTCCCTTCGCGCCAAAACGGAGGGGAGCCAATGGGAGATCCGCTCATCAACACACATACCATACGTGGACCAATCACGGACCACGGTGGTCCCAGGCATTCACACCACCCTAGACTCTCTGGCACCCAGGATGTGTATTGGGACCAGACATCCCAGCCCCCACCCTGGAGGCACACAAACGACATGTAGAAGCCCGCGAAAGCAACCACGTTTCGCGGGAAAGTACATGCCCAAATAAGGAAGGCCCTGGGTCGCCCGACCTGGGGAAGGTGAAGGGAGCAAGACGGTCAGTGGACAGGACAAAGGAGCCTCGTGGTCTGGCCATTTTGGGAGCCAGGCCACCATTTTGGGTTCAGTGCGAAAAACGTGCTCAGAACGCCAAAAGGAGCTCAAAATAAACAAAACGATCGCTGCCACCATTCCAGTCCCTGAATGACTTGCACCGATCAAATACCATCCTAAAAGAGTATCTAGGGCCTGTAGAAGGCTAGAGACCCAAGAGAGCTGTAACTTAGCTTACAGTGCCCTCTTGTGTCATGTTGCACTAAAGCCGCAACATGATAAAAGAAACTACGGGAAACAGCGTTCCCCGGTACTGACTGTCTTAAGGGCATGTCAGTTTCCCCGTAAGAAAGGAGCGAAAGCCCAGAGAAGTGCGGCAGAAGGCTGTACTTCTCTGGCAAAGTCAAGAACAAGGTTAAAAACAATAGCAAAAAGTTTAGGGGTTGCCACATGGAAGGAAAATTCCCTACAATTACGAAATCTTTCCTAACAGCGATGTGATATCTCAATGATTCTAATACCAAACCAGAGACCCGTCCTTTAACATGAGATGGGATATCCAACTCCTTCCCATTCCAATCCTGAGCCACTCCTGATAGCAGAGATGTGATATCTCAATGCTTATACCAAACCTGAGACCCTTCCCATAACATGAGATGTGATATCCAACTCCTTCCCGTTCCAAACCTAAGACACTTCCTATAGCATATGTGATATCCAACTCCTTCCCATTCCAAACATGAGACCCTTCCTATAGCAAGAATGTAACATCCAACTCCTACCCATTCCAATCCTGAGACCATTCCTATAGCATGAGATGTGATGTCTCAATGCTTCCAATACCAAACC
The DNA here is from genome assembly GCF_040938575.1 of Ambystoma mexicanum. Taxonomy (NCBI): domain Eukaryota; kingdom Metazoa; phylum Chordata; class Amphibia; order Caudata; family Ambystomatidae; genus Ambystoma; species Ambystoma mexicanum. The sequence goes on along the minus strand of NW_027182466.1, from coordinate 11,479,373 downwards.
TGAGATCCTTCCTATAACATGAGATGTGATATCCAACTCCTTCCCATTCCAATCCTGAGACCCTTATGATAGCATGAGATGTGATATCTCAATGCTTCTAATACCAAACCTGAGATCCTTCCTATAATATGAGATGTGATTTCCAAATCCTTCCCCTTCCAAACCTGAGACCCTCCCTTTAGCATGAGATGTGATATCCAACTCCTTCCCATTCCAATCCTGAGACCCTTCTGATAGCATGAGATGTGATTTCTCAATGCCTCTAATACCAAACCTGAGATCCTACCTCTAACATGAAATGTGATATCCATCTCCTTCCCTTTCCAAACCTGAGACCCTGCCTATAGCATGATATGTGATATCCAAGTCCTTCCCATTCCAATCCTGAGACCCTTCCTATAGCATGTGATGTGATATCTCAATGCTTATACCAAACCTGAGACCCTTCCTATGGCATGAGATGGCATATACAACTCCTTCCCATTCCAATCCTGAGACCCTTCCTATAGCATGAGATGTGATATCTCAATGCTTATACCAAACCTGAGACCCTTCCTATAGCATGCGATGTGATATCCAACTTCTTCCCATTCCAATCCTGAGACCCTTCCTATAGCATGAGATGTGATATCTCAATGCTTATACCAAACCTGAGACCCTTCCTATAGCTTGAGATGTGATATCCAACTCCTTCCCATTCCAATCCTGAGACCCTTCCTATAGCATGAGATGTGATATCTCAAGGCCTCTAATACCAAACCTGAGATCCTTCCTCTAACATGAAATGTGATATCCAACTCCTTCCCCTTCCAAACCTGAGAGCCTTCCTATAGCATGAGATATGATATCCAAGTCCTTCCCATTCCAATCCTGAGACCCTTCCTATAACATGAAATGTGATATCCAACTCCTTCCCATTCCAACCTGAGACCCTTCCTATAGCATGAGATGGGATATCCAACTCCTTCCAAATCCAATACTGATACCCTTCCGATAGCATGAGATGTGATATCCCAATGCTTCTACCAAACCTGAGACCCATCCTATAACATGAGATGTGATATCCAAATCCTTCCCCTTCCAAACCTTAGACCCTTCCTTTATCATGAAATGTGATATCCAACTCCTTCCCATTCCAATCCTGAGACCCTTCCGATATCATGAGATGTGATATCTCAATGCTTATACCAAATCTGAGACCCTTCCTATGGCCTGAGATGTCATATACAACTCCTTCCCATTCCAATCCTGAGACCCTTCCTATAGCATGAGATGTGATATCTCAATGCTTATACCAAATCTGAGACCCTTCCTATAGCATGAGATGTGATATCCAACTCCTTCCCATTCCAATCCTGAGACCCTTCCTATAGCATGAGAAGTGATATCTCCATGCTTATACCAAACCTGAGACCCTTCCTATAGCATAATATGTGATATCCAAATCCTTCCCATTCCAATCCTGAGACCCTTCCTATAGCATGAGATGTGATATCTCAATGCTTATACCAAACCTGAGACCCTTCCTATAGCATGAGATGTGATATCCAACTCCTTCCCATTCCAATCCTGAGACCCTTCCTATAGCATGAGATGTGATGTCTCAATGCTTCTAATACCAAACCTGAGATCCTTCCTATAACATGAGATGTGATATCCAACTCCTTCCCATTCCAATCCTGAGACCCTTATGATAGCATGAGATGTGATATCTCAATGCCTCTTATACCAAACCTGAGATCCTTCCGATAGCATGAGATGTGATATCTCAATGCTTCTAATACCAAACCTGAGATCCTTCCTATAATATGAGATGTGATTTCCAAATCCTTCCCCTTCCAAACCTGAGACCCTCCCTTTAGCATGAAATGTGATATCCAACTCCTTCCCATTCCAATCCTGAGACCCTTCTGATAGCATGAGATGTGATATCTCAATGCCTCTAATACCAAACCTGAGATCCTACCTCTAACATGAAATGTGATATCCATCTCCTTCCCTTTCCAAACCTGAGACCCTGCCTATAGCATGAGAAGTGATATCCAAGTCCTTCCCATTCCAATCCTGAGACCCTTCCTATAGCATGTGATGTGATATCTCAATGCTTATACCAAACCTGAGACCCTTCCTATGGCATGAGATGTCATATACAACTCCTTCCCATTCCAACCCTAAGACCCTTCAAATAGCATGAGATGTGATATCCAACTTCTTCCCATTCCAATCCTGAGACCCTTCCTATAGCATGACATGTGATATCTCAATGCTTATACCAAACCTGAGACCCTTCCTATAGCATAAGATGTGATATCCAAATCCTTCCCATTCCAATCCTGAGACCCTTCCTATAGCATGAGATGTGATATCTCAATGCTTATACCAAACCTGAGACCCTTCCTATAGCATGAGATGTGATATCCAACCCCTTCCCATTCCAATCCTGAGACCCTTCCTATAGCATGAGATGTGATGTCTCAATGCTTCTAATACCAAACCTGAGATCCTTCCTATAACATGAGATGTGATATCCAACTCCTTCCCATTCCAATCCTGAGACCCTTATGATAGCATGAGATGTGATATCTCAATGCCTCTTATACCAAACCTGAGATCCTTCCGATAGCATGAGATGTGATATCTCAATGCTTCTAATACCAAACCTGAGATCCTTCCTATAATATGAGATGTGATTTCCAAATCCTTCCTCTTCCAAACCTGAGACCCTCCCTTTAGCATGAAATGTGATATCCAACTCCTTCCCATTCCAATCCTGAGACCCTTCTGATAGCATGAGATGTGATATCTCATTGCCTCTAATACCAAACCTGAGATCCTACCTCTAACATGAAATGTGATATCCATCTCCTTCCCTTTCCAAACCTGAGACCCTGCCTATAGCATGAGATGTGATATCCAAGTCCTTCCCATTCCAATCCTGAGACCCTTCCTATAGCATGTGATGTGATATCCAAGTACTTCCCATTCCAATCCTGAGACCCTTCCTATAGCATGTGATGTGAAATCTCAATGCTTATACCAAACCTGAGACCCTTCCTATGGCATGAGATGTCATAAACAACTCCTTCCCATTCCAACCCTGAGACCCTTCCTATAGCATGAGATGTGATATCTCAATGCTTATACCAAACCTGAGACCCTTCCTATAGCTTGAGATGTGATATCCAACTTCTTCCCATTCCAATCCTGAGACCCTTCCTATAGCATGAGATGTGATATCCCAATGCTTCTACCAAACCTGAGACCCATACTATGGCATGAGATGTGATATCAAACTGCTTCCCATTCCAATCCTGAGACGCTTCCTATAGCTTGAGATGTGATATCCAACTCCTTCCCATTCCAATTCTGAGACCCTTCTTATACCATGAGACTTGATATCTCAATGCTTCTAATACCAAACCTGAGACCCGTCCTATAACATGAGATGTGATATCCAAATCCTTCCCCTTCCAAACCTTAGACCCTTCCTTTATAATGAGATGTGATATCCAACTCCTTCCCATTCCAATCCTGAGACCCTTCCGATATCATGAGATTTGTTATCTCAATGCTTCTAATATCAAACTTGAGACCCTCCCTATAGCATGAGATGTGACATCCAAGTCCTTCCCATTCCAATCCTGAGACCCTTCCTATAGCATGAGATGTGATATCTCAATGCTTCTAATACCAAACCTGAGACCCTTCCTATAACATGAGATGGGATATCCAACTCCTTCCCATTCCAATCCTGAGACCCTTCCGATAGCAGAGATGTGATATCTCAATGCTTATACCAAACCTGAGACCCTTCCTAAGGCTTGAGATGTCATATACAACTCCTTCCCATTCCAATCCTGAGACCCTTCCTATAGCATGAGATGTGATATCTCAATGCTTATACCAAATCTGAGACCCTTCCTATAGCATGAGATGTGATATCCAAATCCTTCCCATTCCAATCCTGAGACCCTTCCTATAGCATGAGATGTGATATCTCAATGCTTATACCAAACCTGAGAGCCTACCTATAGCATGAGATGTGATTTCCAAGTCCATCCCATTCCAATCCTTAGACCCTTCCTACAGCATGCGATGTGATATCTCAATGATTCTAATACCAAACCAGAGACCCGTCCTTTAACATGAGATGGGATATCCAACTCCTTCCCATTCCAATCCTGAGCCACTCCTGATAGCAGAGATGTGATATCTCAATGCTTATACCAAACCTGAGACCCTTCCTATAACATGAGATGTGATATCCAACTCCTTCCCGTTCCAAACCTGAGACACTTCCTATAGCATATGTGATATCCAACTCCTTCCCATTCCAAACATGAGACCCTTACTATAGCATGAGATGTGATATATCAATGCTTCTAATACCAAACCTGAGATCCTTCCTATGACATGAGATGTGATATCCAAATCCTTCCCATTCCAATCCTGAGACCCTTCCTATAGCAAGAGATGTGATATCCAAATCCTTCCCATTCCAATCCTGAGACCCTTCCTATAACATGAGATGTGATATTCAACTCCTTCCCCTTCCAACCTGAGACACTTCCTATAGCATGGGAAGGGATATCCAACTCCTTCCCAATCCAATCCTGAGAACCTTCCGATAGCAGAGATGTGATATCTCAATGCTTATACCAAACCTGAGACCCTTACTATGGCATGAGATGTGATATCCAACTCCTTGCCATTCAAATCCTGAGACCCTTCCTATAGCATGAGATGTGATATCTCAATGCTTCTACCAAACCTGAGACCCTTCCTTTAGCATGAGATGTGATATCCAAATCCTTCACATTCCAATCCTGAGACCCTTCCTATAGCATGAGATGTGATATCTCAATGCTTCTAATACCAAACCTGAGATCCTTCCTATAACATGAGATGTGATATCCAATTCCTTCCCATTCCAAACCTGAGACCCTTCCTATTGGATGAGATGTGATATCCAACTCCTTCCCATTCCAACCCTGAGACCCTTCCTATACCATGAGATGTGATATCTCAATGCTTCTAATACCAAACCTGGGAACCGTCCTATAACATGAGATGTGATATCTCAATGTTTCTAATAAAAAACCTGAGACCCTTCCTATAACATGAGATGTGATATCCAATTCCTTCCCATTCCAAACCTGAGACCCTTCCTAAGGCTTGAGATGTCATATACAACTCCTTCCCATTCCAATCCTGAGACCCTTCCTATAGCATGAGATGTGATATCTCAATGCTTATACCAAATCTGAGACCCTTCCTATAGCATGAGATGTGATATCCAAATCCTTCCCATTCCAATCCTGAGACCCTTCCTATAGCATGAGATGTGATATCTCAATGCTTATACCAAACCTGAGAGCCTACCTATAGCATGAGATGTGATTTCCAAGTCCATCCCATTCCAATCCTTAGACCCTTCCTACAGCATGCGATGTGATATCTCAATGATTCTAATACCAAACCAGAGACCCGTCCTTTAACATGAGATGGGATATCCAACTCCTTCCCATTCCAATCCTGAGCCACTCCTGATAGCAGAGATGTGATATCTCAATGCTTATACCAAACCTGAGACCCTTCCTATAACATGAGATGTGATATCCAACTCCTTCCCGTTCCAAACCTGAGACACTTCCTATAGCATATGTGATATCCAACTCCTTCCCATTCCAAACATGAGACCCTTACTATAGCATGAGATGTGATATATCAATGCTTCTAATACCAAACCTGAGATCCTTCCTATGACATGAGATGTGATATCCAAATCCTTCCCATTCCAATCCTGAGACCCTTCCTATAGCAAGAGATGTGATATCCAAATCCTTCCCATTCCAATCCTGAGACCCTTCCTATAACATGAGATGTGATATTCAACTCCTTCCCCTTCCAACCTGAGACACTTCCTATAGCATGGGAAGGGATATCCAACTCCTTCCCAATCCAATCCTGAGAACCTTCCGATAGCAGAGATGTGATATCTCAATGCTTATACCAAACCTGAGACCCTTACTATGGCATGAGATGTGATATCCAACTCCTTGCCATTCAAATCCTGAGACCCTTCCTATAGCATGAGATGTGATATCTCAATGCTTCTACCAAACCTGAGACCCTTCCTTTAGCATGAGATGTGATATCCAAATCCTTCACATTCCAATCCTGAGACCCTTCCTATAGCATGAGATGTGATATCTCAATGCTTCTAATACCAAACCTGAGATCCTTCCTATAACATGAGATGTGATATCCAATTCCTTCCCATTCCAAACCTGAGACCCTTCCTATTGGATGAGATGTGATATCCAACTCCTTCCCATTCCAACCCTGAGACCCTTCCTATACCATGAGATGTGATATCTCAATGCTTCTAATACCAAACCTGGGAACCGTCCTATAACATGAGATGTGATATCTCAATGTTTCTAATAAAAAACCTGAGACCCTTCCTATAACATGAGATGTGATATCCAATTCCTTCCCATTCCAAACCTGAGACCCTTCCTATTGGATGAGATGTGATATCCAAATCCTTCCCCTTCCAAACCTGAGACCCTTCCTTTAGCATGAGATGTGATATCCAAATACTTCCCATTCCAATCCTAAAACCCTTCCTATAGCATGAGATGTGATATCTCAATGTTTCTAATAAAAAACCTGAGACCCTTCCTATAGCAAGAGATGTGATATCCAAATCCTTCCCATTCCAATCCTGAGACCCTTCCTGTATATAACATGAGATGTGATATCCAACTCCTTCCCATTCCAACCTGAGACCCTTCCTATAGCATGAGATGTGATATCCAACTCCTTACCATTCAAATCCTGAGACCCTCCCTATAACAAGAGATGTCATATCCAACTCCTTCCCATTCCAAACCTGAGACCCTTCCTATAACATGAGATGTGATATCCAACTCCTTCCCATTCCAAACCTGAGACCCTTCCGATAGCATGAGATGTGATATCTCAATGCTTCAAAAACCAAACATGAGAACCATCCTATAACATGAGATGTGAAATCCAAATCCTTCCCTTCCCAAACCTGAGACTCTTCCTATAGCATGAGATGTGATATCTCAATGCTTCTACCAAACCTGAAACCCTTCCTATAGCATGAGATGTGATATCCAACTCCTTCCCATTCCAATCCTGAGACACACCCTATAGCATGAGATGTGATATCACAATGCTTCTAATACCAAACCTGAGACCCGTCCTATAACATGAGATGTGATATCCAAATCCTTCCCCTTCCAAACCTGAGACCCTTCCTTTAGCATGAGATGTGATATATAGCTCCTCCCATTCCAATCCTGAGACCCTTCCGATAGCAGAGATGTGACATTTCAATGCTTATACCAAACCTGAGACCCTTCCCATAGCATGAGATGTGATATCCAACTCCTTCCCATTCCAATCCTGAGACCCTTCCTATAGCATGAGATGTGATATCTCAATGCTTCTAATACCAAACCTGAGATCCTTCCTATAACATGAGATGTGATATCCAACTCCTTCCCATTCCAATCCCGAGACCCTTCCTATAGCATGAGATGTGATATCTCAATGCTTCTAATACCAAACCTAAGGTCCTTCCTATAACATGAGATGTGATATCCAAATCCTTCCCATTCCAAACCTGAGACCCTCCCTTTAGCATGAGATGTGATATCCAACTCCTTCCCATTCCAATCCTGATACCCTTCTGATAGCATGAGATCTGATATCTCAATGCCTCTAATACCAAACCTGAGATCCTACCTCTAACATGAAATGTGATATCCAACTCCTTCCTTTTCCAAACCTGAGACCCTTCCTACAGCATGAGATGTGATATCCAAGTCCTTCCCATTCCAATCCTGAGACCCTTCCTATAAAATGAGATGTGATATCCAACTCCTTCTATTCCAACCTGAGACCCTTCCTATAGCATGAGATGGGATATCCAACTCCTTCCAAATCCAATCCTGATACCCTTCCGATAGCATGAGATGTGATATACCAATGCTTCTACAAAACCTGAGACCCATACCATGGCATGAGATGTGATATCAAACTCCCGTCCTATACCATGAGACTTGATATCTCAATGCTTCTAATACCAAACCTGAGACCGGTCCAATAACATGAGATGTGATATCCAAATCCTTCCCCTTCCAAACCTTAGACCCTTCCTTTATCATGAGATGTGATATCCAAGTCCTTCCCATTCCATTCCTGAGACCCTTCCTATAGCATGAGATGTGATATCTCAATGCTTCTAATACCAAACCTGAGACCCTTCCTATAATATGAGATGTGATATCCAAGTCCTTCCCATTCCAATCCTGAGACCCTTCCTATAGCATGAGATGTGATATCTCAATGCTTCTAATACCAAACCTGAGACCCTTCCTATAACATGAATTATGATATCCAAATCCTTCCCATTCCAATCCTGAGACCCTTCCGATAGCAGAGATGTGATATCTCAATGCTTATACCAAACCTAAGACCCTTCCGATAGCATGAGATGTGATATCTCAATGCTTCTAATACCAAACCTGAGATCCTTCCAATAACATGAGATGTGATATCCAACTCCTTCCCGTTCCAATCCCGAGACCCTTCCTATAGCATGAGATGTGATATCTCAATGCTTCTAATACCAAACCTAAGGTCCTTCCTATAACATGAGATGTGATATCCAAATCCTTCCCATTCCAAACCTGAGACCCTCCCTTTAGCATGAGATGTGATATCCAACTCCTTCCCCTTCCAAACCTGAGACCCTTCCTTTAGCATGAGATGTGATATCCAGCTCCTCCCATTCCAATCCTGAGACCCTTCCGATAGCAGAGATGTGATATTTCAATGCTTATACCAAACCTGAGACCCTTCCCATAGCATGAGATGTGATATCCAGCTCCTCCCATTCCAATCCTGAGACCCTTCCGATAGCAGAGATGTGATATTTCAATGCTTATACCAAACCTGAGACCCTTCCCATAGCATGAGATGTGATATCCAACTCCTTCCCATTCCAATCCTGAGACCCTTCCTATAGCATGAGATGTGATATCTCAATGCTTCTAATACCAAACCTGAGATCCTTCCTATAACATGAGATGTGATATCCAACTCCTTCCCATTCCAATCCCGAGACCCTTCCTATAGCATGAGATGTGATATCTCAATGCTTCTAATACCAAACCTAAGGTCCTTCCTATAACGTGAGATGTGATATCCAAATCCTTCCCATTCCAAACCTGAGACCCTCCCTTTAGCATGAGATGTGATATCCAACTCCTTCCCATTCCAATCCTGATACCCTTCTGATAGCATGAGATGTGATATCTCAATGCCTCTAATACCAAACCTGAGATCCTACCTCTAACATGAAATGTGATATCCAACTCCTTCCTTTTCCAAACCTGAGACCCTTCCTACAGCATGAGATGTGATATCCAAGTCCTTCCCATTCCAATCCTGAGACCCTTCCTATAACATGAGATGTGATATCCAACTCCTTCTATTCCAACCTGAGACCCTTCCTATAGCATGAGATGGGATATCCAACTCCTTCCAAATCCAATCCTGATACCCTTCCGATAGCATGAGATGTGATATCCCAATGCTTCTACAAAACCTGAGACCCATACCATGGCATGAGATGTGATATCAAACTCCCGTCCTATACCATGAGACTTGATATCTCAATGCTTCTAATACCAAACCTGAGACCGGTCCAATAACATGAGATGTGATATCCAAATCCTTCCCCTTCCAAACCTTAGACCCTTCCTTTATCATGAGATGTGATATCCAAGTCCTTCCCATTCCATTCCTGAGACCCTTCCTATAGCATGAGATGTGATATCTCAATGCTTCTAATACCAAACCTGAGACCCTTCCTATAACATGAGATGTGATATCCAAGTCCTTCCCATTCCAATCCTGAGACCCTTCCTATAGCATGAGATGTGATATCTCAATGCTTCTAATACCAAACCTGAGACCCTTCCTATAACATGAATTGTGATATCCAAATCCTTCCCGTTCCAATCCTGAGACCCTTCCGATAGCAGAGATGTGATATCTCAATGCTTATACCAAACCTAAGACCCTTCCGATAGCATGAGATGTGATATCTCAATGCTTCTAATACCAAACCTGAGACCGGTCCAATAACATGAGATGTGATATCCAAATCCTTCCCCTTCCAAACCTTAGACCATCCCTTTAGCATGAGATTTGATATCCAACTCCTTCCCATTCCAATCCTGAGACCCTTCTGATGGCATGAGATGTGATATCTCAATGCCTCTAAAACCAAACCTGAGATCCTACCTCTAACATGAAATGTGATATCCAACTCCTTCCCCTTCCAACCCTGAGAGCCTTCCTATATAATGAGATGTGATATCCAAGTCCTTCCCATTCCAATCCTGAGACCCTTCCTATAACATGAGATGTGATATCCAACTCCTTCCCATTCCAATCATGAGACCCTTCCTATAGCTTGAGATGTGATATCCAACTCCTTCTCATTCCAATTCTGAGACCCGTCCTATACCATGAGACTTGATATCTCAATGCTTCAAATACCAAACCTGAGACCGGTCCTATAACATGAGATGTGATACCCAACTCCTTCCCATTCCAATCCTGATACCCTTCTGATAGCATGAGATGTGATATCTCAATGCCTCTAATACCAAACCTGAGATCCTACCTCTAACATGAAATATGATATCCAACTCCTTCCTTTTCCAAACCTGAGACCCTTCCTACAGCATGAGATGTGATATCCAAGTCCTTCCCATTCCAATCCTGAGACCCTTCCTATAACATGAGATGTGATATCCAACTCCTTCTATTCCAACCTGAGACCCTTCCTATAGCATGAGATGGGATATCCAACTCCTTCCAAATCCAATCCTGATACCCTTCCGATAGCATGAGATGTGATATCCCAATGCTTCTACAAAACCTGAGACCCATACCATGGCATGAGATGTGATATCAAACTCCCGTCCTATACCATGAGACTTGATATCTCAATGCTTCTAATACCAAACCTGAGACCGGTCCAATAACATGAGATGTGATATCCAAATCCTTCCCCTTCCAAACCTTAGACCCTTCCTTTATCATGAGATGTGATATCCAAGTCCTTCCCATTCCATTCCTGAGACCCTTCCTATAGCATGAGATGTGATATCTCAATGCTTCTAATACCAAACCTGAGACCCTTCCTATAACATGAGATGTGATATCCAAGTCCTTCCCATTCCAATCCTGAGACCCTTCCTATAGCATGAGATGTGATATCTCAATGCTTCTAATACCAAACCTGAGACACTTCCTATAACATGAATTGTGATATCCAAATCCTTCCCATTCCAATCCTGAGACCCTTCCGATAGCAGAGATGTGATATCTCAATGCTTATACCAAACCTAAGACCCTTCCGATAGCATGAGATGTGATATCTCAATGCTTCTAATACCAAACCTGAGACCGGTCCAATAACATGAGATGGAATATCCAAATCCTTCCCCTTCCAAACCTTAGACCATCCCTTTAGCATGAGATTTGATATCCAACTCCTTCCCATTCCAATCCTGAGACCCTTCTGATGGCATGAGATGTGATATCTCAATGCCTCTAAAACCAAACCTGAGATCCTACCTCTAACATGAAATGTGATATCCAACTCCTTCCCCTTCCAACCCTGAGAGCCTTCCTATAGAATGAGATGTGATATCCAAGTCCTTCCCATTCCAATCCTGAGACCCTTCCTATAACATGAGATGTGATATCCAACTCCTTCCCATTCCAATCATGAGACCCTTCCTATAGCTTGAGATGTGATATCCAACTCCTTCTCATTCCAATTCTGAGACCCGTCCTATACCATGAGACTTGATATCTCAATGCTTCAAATACCAAACCTGAGACCGGTCCTATAACATGAGATGTGATACCCAAATCCGTCCCCTTCCAAACCTTAGACCCTTCCTATAGCATGAGATGTGATATCTCATTGCTTCTAATACCAAACCTGAGACCCTTCCTATAACGAGATGGGATATCCAACTCCTTCCCATTCCAATCCTGAGACCCTTCAGATAGCAGAGATGTGATATCCAACTCCTTCCCATTCCAAACCTGAGACCCTTCCTATAGCATGAGATGTTATAATTTAATGCTTCTAAAACCAAACCTGAGAACCATCCTATAACATGTGAAATCCAAATCCTTCCCTTTCCAAACCTGAGACCCTTCCGATAGCATGAGATGTGATATCTCAATGCTTCTAAAACCAAACATGAGAACCATCCTATAACATGAGATGTGAAATCCAAATCCTTCCCTTTCCAAACCTGAGACCCTTCCTATAGCTTGAGATGAAATATCAAACTCCTTCCCATTCCAATCCTGAGATAGCTTGAGATGTGATATCCAACTCCATCCCATTCCAATCCTGAGACCCTTCCGATAGCATGAGATGTGATAGCTCAATGCTTCTAATATCAAAACTGAGACCCTCCCTATAGTATGAGATGTGAATTCTAAGTCCTTACCATTCCTATCCTGAGACCCTTCCGATAGCAGAGATGTGATATCTCAATGCTTATACCAAACCTGATGACCCTTCCTATGGCATTAGATGTGATATCCAACTCCTTCCCATTCCAATCCTGAGTTCCTTCCTATAGCATGAGATGTGATATCTCAATGCTTCTATCAAACCTGATACCCTTCCTTTAGCATGAGAGGTGATATTCAACTCCTGCCCATTCCAATCCTGAGACCCTTCCTATATCATGAGACGTGATATCCAACTCCTTCCCATTCCAATCCTGAGACTCCTCCTATAGCATGAGATGTGATATCTCAATGCTTCTAATACCAGACCTGGGACCGGTCCTATAACATGAGATATGATATCCAAATCCTTCCCCTTCCAAACCTGAGACCCTTCCTATAGCAAGAGATGTGATATCCAATTCCTTCCCATTCCAATCCTGAGACCCTTCCTATAACGAGATGTGATATCCAACTCCTTCCCATTCCAACCTGAGACCCTTCCTGTAGCATGAGAAGGGAGATCCAACTCCTTCCCATTCCAATCCTGAGACCCTTCCTATACCATGAGATGTGATATCTCAATGCTTCTAATACCAAACCTGGGACCCGTCCTATAACATGAGATATGTCCTATAACATGAGATATGATATCCAAATCCTTCCCCTTCCAAACCTGAGACCCTTCCTTTAGCATGAGATGTGATATCCAAATCCTTCCCATTCCAATACTGAAACCCTTCCTATAGCATGAGATGTCATATCTCAATGTTTCTAATAGAAAACCTGAGACCCTTCCTATAGCAAGAGATGTGATATCCAAATCCTTCCCATTTCAATCTTGAGACCCTTCCTATAACATGAGATGTGATATCTAACTCCTACCCATTCCAACCTGAGACCCTTCCTATAGCATGAGAAGGGATATCCAATTCCTTCCCAATCCAATCCTTAGACCCTTCCGATAGCAGAGATGTGATATCTCAATGCTTATACCAAACCTGAGACCCTTCCTTTAGCATGAGATGTGATATCCAAATGCTTCACATTCCAATCCTGAGACCCTTCCTATAGCATGAGATGTGATATCTCAATGCTTCTAATACAAAACCTGAGATCCTTCCTATAACATGAGATGTGATATCCAAGTCCTTCCCATTCCAATCCTGAGACCCTTCCTATAACATGAGATGTGATATCCAACTCCTTCTACTCCAACCTGAGACCCTTCCTATAGCATGAGATGGGATATCCAACTCCTTCCAAATCCAATCCTGATACCCTTCCAATAGCATGAGATGTGATATCCCAATGCTTCTACAAAACCTGAGACCCATACCATGGCATGAGATGTGATATCAAACTCCCGTCCTATACCATGAGACTTGATATCTCAATGCTTCTAATACCAAACCTGAGACCGGTCCAATAACATGAGATGTGATATCCAAATCCTTCCCCTTCCAAACCTTAGACCCTTCCTTTATCATGAGATGTGATATCCAAGTCCTTCCCATTCCATTCCTGAGACCCTTAATATAGCATGAGATGTGATATCTCAATGCTTCTAATACCAAACCTGAGACCCTTCCTATAACATGAGATGTGATATCCAAATCCTTCCCATTCCAATCCTGAGACCCTTCCGATAGCAGAGATGTGATATCTCAATGCTTATACCAAACCTGAGACCCTTCCGATAGCATGAGATGTGATATCTCAATGCTTCTAATACCAAACCTCAGATCCTTCCAATAACATGAGATGTGATGTCCAAATCCTTCCCCTTCCAAACCTTAGACCCTCCCTTTAGCATGAGATGTGATATCCAACTCCTTCCCATTCCAATCCTGAGACCCTTCTGATGGCATGAGATGTCATATCTCAATGCCTCTAATACCAAACCTGAGATCCTACCTCTAACATGAGATGTGATATCAAACTCCTTCCCATTCCAAACCTGAGACCCTTCAGATAGCATGAGATGTGATATTTCAATGCTTCTAAAACCAAACATGAGAACCATCCTATAACATGAGATGTGAAATCCAAATCATTCCCATTCCAAACCTGAGACCCTTCCTATAGCATGAGATGTTATAATTTAATGCTTCTAAAACCAAACCTGAGAACCATCCTATAACATGTGAAATCCAAATCCTTCCCTTTCCAAACCTGAGACCCTTCCGATAGCATGAGATGTGATATCTCAATGCTTCTAAAACCAAACATGAGAACCATCCTATAACATGAGATGTGAAATCCAAATCCTTCCCTTTCCAAACCTGAGACCCTTCCTATAGCTTGAGATGAAATATCAAACTCCTTCCCATTCCAATCCTGAGATAGCTTGAGATGTGATATCCAACTCCATCCCATTCCAATCCTGAGACCCTTCCGATAGCATGAGATGTGATAGCTCAATGCTTCTAATATCAAAACTGAGACCCTCCCTATAGTATGAGATGTGAATTCTAAGTCCTTACCATTCCTATCCTGAGACCCTTCCGATAGCAGAGATGTGATATCTCAATGCTTATACCAAACCTGATGACCCTTCCTATGGCATTAGATGTGATATCCAACTCCTTCCCATTCCAATCCTGAGTTCCTTCCTATAGCATGAGATGTGATATCTCAATGCTTCTATCAAACCTGATACCCTTCCTTTAGCATGAGAGGTGATATTCAACTCCTGCCCATTCCAATCCTGAGACTCCTCCTATAGCATGAGATGTGATATCTCAATGCTTCTAATACCAGACCTGGGACCGGTCCTATAACATGAGATATGATATCCAAATCCTTCCCCTTCCAAACCTGAGACCCTTCCTATAGCAAGAGATGTGATATCCAATTCCTTCCCATTCCAATCCTGAGACCCTTCCTATAACGAGATGTGATATCCAACTCCTTCCCATTCCAACCTGAGACCCTTCCTGTAGCATGAGAAGGGAGATCCAACTCCTTCCCATTCCAATCCTGAGACCCTTCCTATACCATGAGATGTGATATCTCAATGCTTCTAATACCAAACCTGGGACCCGTCCTATAACATGAGATATGTCCTATAACATGAGATATGATATCCAAATCCTTCCCCTTCCAAACCTGAGACCCTTCCTTTAGCATGAGATGTGATATCCAAATCCTTCCCATTCCAATACTGAAACCCTTCCTATAGCATGAGATGTCATATCTCAATGTTTCTAATAGAAAACCTGAGACCCTTCCTATAGCAAGAGATGTGATATCCAAATCCTTCCCATTTCAATCTTGAGACCCTTCCTATAACATGAGATGTGATATCCAACTCCTACCCATTCCAACCTGAGACCCTTCCTATAGCATGAGAAGGGATATCCAATTCCTTCCCAATCCAATCCTTAGACCCTTCCGATAGCAGAGATGTGATATCTCAATGCTTATACCAAACCTGAGACCCTTCCTTTAGCATGAGATGTGATATCCAAATGCTTCACATTCCAATCCTGAGACCCTTCCTATAGCATGAGATGTGATATCTCAATGCTTCTAATACAAAACCTGAGATCCTTCCTATAACATGAGATGTGATATCCAACTCCTTCTACTCCAACCTGAGACCCTTCCTATAGCATGAGATGGGATATCCAACTCCTTCCAAATCCAATCCTGATACCCTTCCAATAGCATGAGATGTGATATCCCAATGCTTCTACAAAACCTGAGACCCATACCATGGCATGAGATGTGATATCAAACTCCCGTCCTATACGATGAGACTTGATATCTCAATGCTTCTAATACCAAACCTGAGACCGGTCCAATAACATGAGATGTGATATCCAAATCCTTCCCCTTCCAAACCTTAGACCCTTCCTTTATCATGAGATGTGATATCCAAGTCCTTCCCATTCCATTCCTGAGACCCTTAATATAGCATGAGATGTGATATCTCAATGCTTCTAATACCAAACCTGAGACCCTTCCTATAACATGAGATGTGATATCCAAATCCTTCCCATTCCAATCCTGAGACCCTTCCGATAGCAGAGATGTGATATCTCAATGCTTATACCAAACCTGAGACCCTTCCGATAGCATGAGATGTGATATCTCAATGCTTCTAATACCAAACCTCAGATCCTTCCAATAACATGAGATGTGATGTCCAAATCCTTCCCCTTCCAAACCTTAGACCCTCCCTTTAGCATGAGATGTGATATCCAACTCCTTCCCATTCCAATCCTGAGACCCTTCTGATGGCATGAGATGTCATATCTCAATGCCTCTAATACCAAACCTGAGATCCTACCTCTAACATGAGATGTGATATCAAACTCCTTCCCATTCCAAACCTGAGACCCTTCAGATAGCATGAGATGTGATATTTCAATGCTTCTAAAACCAAACATGAGAACCATCCTATAACATGAGATGTGAAATCCAAATCATTCCCATTCCAAACATGAGGCCCTTCCTATAGCTTGAGATGTGATATCAAACTCCTTCCCATTCAATGTGATATCCAACTCCTTCCCATTCCAATCCTGGGACCCTTCCTATACCATGAGATGTGATAGTTCAATGCTTCTAATACCAAACCTGAGACCCGTCCTAAAACATGAGATGTGAGATCCAAATCCTTCCCCTTCCAGACCTGAGACCTTTCCTTTAGCATGAGATGTGATAACCAACTCCTTCCCATTCCAAACCTGAGACCCTTCCCATAGCATGAGATGTGATATCTCAATGCTTCTAAAACCAAACATGAGAACCATCCTATAACATGAGATGTGAAATCCAAATCCTTCCCTTTCCAAACCTGAGACCCTTCCTATAGCTTGAGATGAAATATCAAACTCCTTCCCATTCCAATCCTGAGATAGCTTGAGATGTGAGATCCAAATCCTTCCCCTTCCAAACCTGAGACCCTTCCTATAGCTTGATATGTGATATCAAACTCCTTCCCATTACAATCCTGAGATAGCTTGAGATGTGATATCCAACTCCATCCCATTCCAATCCTGAGACCCTTCCGATAGCATGAGATGTGATAGCTCAATGCTTCTAATATCAAAACTGAGACCCTCCCTATAGTATGAGATGTGAAATCTACGTCCTTCCCATTCCTATCCTGAGACCCTTCCGATAGCAGAGATGTGATATCTCAATGCTTATACCGAACCTGATGACCCTTCCTTTAGCATGAGATGTGATATTCAACTCCTTCCCATTCCAAACCTGAGACCCTTCCTATAACATGAGACGTGATATCCAACTCCTTCCCATTCCAAACCTGAGACCTTTCCTTTAGCATATGTGATATCCAACTCCTTCCAATTCCAATACTGAGACCCTTCCAATAGCATATGTGATATCTCAATGCTTCTAATATCAAAACTGAGACCCTCCCTATAACATGAGATGTGATATCCAACTCCTTCCCATTCCAATACTGAGACCCTTCCAATAGCATATGTGATATCTCAATGCTTCTAATATGAAAACTGAGACCCTCCCTATAACATGAATTGTGATATCCAAATCCTTCCCATTCCAATCCTGAGACCCTTCCGATAGCAGAGATGTGATATCTCAATGCTTATACCAAACCTAAGACCCTTCCGATAGCATGAGATGTGATATCTCAATGCTTCTAATACCAAACCTGAGATCCTTCCAATAACATGAGATATGATGTCCAAATCCCTCCCCTTCCAAACCTTAGACCATCCCTTTAGCATGAGATTTGATATCCAACTCCTTCCCATTCCAATCCTGAGACCCTTCTGATAGCATGAGATGTGATATCTCAATGCCTCTAATACCAAACCTGAGATCCTACCTCTAACATGAAATGTGATATCCATCTCCTTCCCTTTCCAAACCTGAGACCCTGCCTATAGCATGAGATGTGATATCCAAGTCCTTCCCATTCCAATCCTGAGACCCTTCCTATAGCATGTGATGTGATATCTCAATGCTTATACCAAACCTGAGACCCTTCCTATGGCATGAGATGTCATATACAACTCCTTCCCATTCCAACCCTGAGACCCTTCCTATAGCATGAGATGTGATATCTCAATGCTTATACCAAACCTGAGACCCTTCCTATAGCATGAGATGTGATATCCAACTTCTTCCCATTCCAATCCTGAGACCCTTCCTATAGCATGAGATGTGATATCTCAATGCTTATACCAAACCTGAGACCCTTCCTATAGCTTGAGATGTGATATCCAACTCCTTCCCATTCCAATCCTGAGACCCTTCCTATAGCATGAGATGTGATATCTCAAGGCCTCTAATACCAAACCTGAGATCCTTCCTCTAACATGAAATGTGATATCCAACTCCTTCCCCTTCCAAACCTGAGAGCCTTCCTATAGCATGAGATATGATATCCAAGTCCTTCCCATTCCAATCCTGAGACCCTTCCTATAACATGAAATGTGATATCCAACTCCTTCCCATTCTAACCTGAGACCCTTCCTATAGCATGAGATGGGATATCCAACTCCTTCCAAATCCAATACTGATACCCTTCCGATAGCATGAGATGTGATATCCCAATGCTTCTACCAAACCTGAGACCCATACTATGGCATGAGATGTGATATCAAACTCCTTCCCATTCCAATCCTGAGACGCTTCCTATAGCTTGAGATGTGATATCCAACTCCTTCCCATTCCAATTCTGAGACCCTTCTTATACCATGACACTTGATATCTCAATGCTTCTAATACCAAACCTGAGACCCGTCCTATAACATGAGATGTGATATCCAAATCCATCCCCTTCCAAACCTTAGACCCTTCCTTTATAATGAGATGTGATATCCAACTCCTTCCCATTCCAATCCTGAGACCCTTCCGATATCATGAGATGTGATATCTCAATGCTTATACCAAATCTGAGACCCTTCCTATGGCCTGAGATGTCATATACAACTCCTTCCCATTCCAATCCTGAGACCCTTCCTATAGCATGAGATGTGATATCTCAATGCTCATACCAAATCTGAGACCCTTCCTATAGCATGAGATGGGATATCCAACTCCTTCCCATTCCAATCCTGAGACCCTTCCTATAGCATGAGAAGTGATATCTCCATGCTTATACCAAACCTGAGACCCTTCCTATAGCATAAGATGTGATATCCAAATCCTTCCCTTTCCAATCCTGAGACCCTTCCTATAGCATGAGATGTGATATCTCAATGCTTATACCAAACCTGAGACCCTTCCTATAGCATGAGATGTGATATCCAACTCCTTCCCATTCCAATCCTGAGACCCTTCCTATAGCATGAGATGTGATGTCTCAATGCTTCTAATACCAAACCTGAGATCCTTCCTATAACATGAGATGTGATATCCAACTCCTTCCCATTCCAATCCTGAGACCCTTATGATAGCATGAGATGTGATATCTCAATGCCTCTTATACCAAACCTGAGATCCTTCCGATAGCATGAGATGTGATATCTCAATGCTTCTAATACCAAACCTGAGATCCTTCCTATAATATGAGATGTGATTTCCAAATCCTTCCCCTTCCAAACCTGAGACCCTCCCTTTAGCATGAAATGTGATATCCAACTCCTTCCCATTCCAATCCTGAGACCCTTCTGATAGCATGAGATGTGATATCTCAATGCCTCTAATACCAAACCTGAGATCCTACCTCTAACATGAAATGTGATATCCATCTCATTCCCTTTCCAACCCTGAGACCCTGCCTATAGCATGAGATGTGATATCCAAGTCCTTCCCATTCCAATCGTGAGACCCTTCCTATAGCATGTGATGTGATATCTCAATGCTTATACCAAACCTGAGATCCTTCCTATGGCATGAGATCTCATATACAACTCCTTCCCATTCCAACCCTGAGACCCTTCCTATAGCATGAGATGTGATATCTCAATGCTTATACCAAACCTGAGACCCTTCCTATAGCATGAGATGTGATATCCAACTTCTTCCCATTCCAATCCTGAGACCCTTCCTATAGCATGAGATGTGATATCTCAGTGCTTATACCAAACCTGAGACCCTTCCTATAGCATAAGATGTGATATCCAAATCCTTCCCATTCCAATCCTGAGACCCTTCCTATAGCATGAGATGTGATATCTCAATGCTTATACCAAACCTGAGACCCTTCCTATAGCATGAGATGTGATATCCAACTCCTTCCCATTCCAATCCTGAGACCCTTCCTATAGCATGAGATGTGATGTCTCAATGCTTTTAATACCAAACCTGAGATCCTTCCTATAACATGAGATGTGATATCCAACTCCTTCCCATTCCAATCCTGAGACCCTTATGATAGCATGAGATGTGATATCTCAATGCCTCTTATACCAAACCTGAGATCCTTCCGATAGCATGAGATGTGATATCTCAATGCTTCTAATACCAAACCTGAGATCCTTCCTATAATATGAGATGTGATTTCCAAATCCTTCCCCTTCCAAACCTGAGACCCTCCCTTTAGCATGAAATGTGATATCCAACTCCTTCCCATTCCAATCCTGAGACCCTTCTGATAGCATGAGATGTGATATCTCATTGCCTCTAATACCAAACCTGAGATCCTACCTCTAACATGAAATGTGATATCCATCTCCTTCCCTTTCCAAACCTGAGACCCTGCCTATAGCATGAGATGTGATATCCAAGTCCTTCCCATTCCAATCCTGAGACCCTTCCTATAGCATGTGATGTGATATCCAAGTCCTTCCCATTCCAATCCTGAGACCCTTCCTATAGCATGTGATGTGATATCTCAATGCTTATACCAAACCTGAGACCCTTCCTATGGCATGAGATGTCATATACAACTCCTTCCCATTCCAACCCTGAGACCCTTCCTATAGCATGAGATGTGATATCTCAATGCTTATACCAAACCTGAGACCCTTCCTATAGCTTGAGATGTGATATCCAACTTCTTCCCATTCCAATCCTGAGACCCTTCCTATAGCATGAGATGTGATATCCCAATGCTTCTACCAAACCTGAGACCCATACTATGGCATGAGATGTGATATCAAACTCCTTCCCATTCCAATCCTGAGACGCTTCCTATAGCTTGAGATGTGATATCCAACTCCTTCCCATTCCAATTCTGAGACCCTTCTTATACCATGAGACTTGATATCTCAATGCTTCTAATACCAAACCTGAGACCCGTCCTATAACATGAGATGTGATATCCAAATCCTTCCCCTTCCAAACCTTAGACCCTTCCTTTATAATGAGATGTGATATCCAACTCCTTCCCATTCCAATCCTGAGACCCTTCCTATAGCATGAGATGTGATATCTCAATGCTTCTAATACCAAACCTGAGACCCTTCCTATAACATGAGATGGGATATCCAACTCCTTCCCATTCCAATCCTGAGACCCTTCCGATAGCAGAGATGTGATATCTCAATGCTTATACCAAACCTGAGACCCTTCCTAAGGCTTGAGATGTCATATACAACTCCTTCCCATTCCAATCCTGAGACCCTTCCTATAGCATGAGATGTGATATCTCAATGCTTATACCAAATCTGAGACCCTTCCTATAGCATGAGATGTGATATCCAAATCCTTCCCATTCCAATCCTGAGACCCTTCCTATAGCATGAGATGTGATATCTCAATGCTTATACCAAACCTGAGAGCCTACCTATAGCATGAGATGTGATATCCAAGTCCATCCCATTCCAATCCTTAGACCCTTCCTACAGCATGCGATGTGATATCTCAATGATTCTAATACCAAACCAGAGACCCGTCCTTTAACATGAGATGGGATATCCAACTCCTTCCCATTCCAATCCTGAGCCACTCCTGATAGCAGAGATGTGATATCTCAATGCTTATACCAAACCTGAGACCCTTCCTATAACATGAGATGTGATATCCAACTCCTTCCCGTTCCAAACCTGAGACACTTCCTATAGCATATGTGATATCCAACTCCTTCCCATTCCAAACATGAGACCCTTACTATAGCAAGAATGTAATATCCAACTCCTACCCATTCCAATCCTGAGACCATTCCTATAGCATGAGATGTGATATATCAATGCTTCTAATACCAAACCTGAGATCCTTCCTATGACATGAGATGTGATATCCAAATCCTTCCCATTCCAATCCTGAGACCCTTCCTATAGCAAGAGATGTGATATCCAAATCCTTCCCATTCCAATCCTGAGACCCTTCCTATAACATGAGATGTGATATTCAACTCCTTCCCATTCCAACCTGAGACACTTCCTATAGCATGGGAAGGGATATCCAACTCCTTCCCAATCCAATCCTGAGAACCTTCCGATAGCAGAGATGTGATATCTCAATGCTTATACCAAACCTGAGACGCATCCTATGGCATGAGATGTGATATCCAACTCCTTGCCATTCAAATCCTGAGACCCTTCCTATAGCATGAGATGTGATATCTCAATGCTTCTACCAAACCTGAGACCCTTCCTTTAGCATGAGATGTGATATCCAAATCCTTCACATTCCAATCCTGAGACCCTTCCTATAGCATGAGATGTGATATCTCAATGCTTCTAATACCAAACCTGAGATCCTTCCTATAACATGAGATGTGATATCCAATTCCTTCCCATTCCAAACCTGAGACCCTTCCTATTGGATGAGATGTGATATCCAACTCCTTCCCATTCCAACCCTGAGACCCTTCCTATACCATGAGATGTGATATCTCAATGCTTCTAATACCAAACCTGGGAACCGTCCTATAACATGAGATGTGATATCTCAATGTTTCTAATAAAAAACCTGAGACCCTTCCTATAACATGAGATGTGATATCCAATTCCTTCCCATTCCAAACCTGAGACCCTTCCTATTGGATGAGATGTGATATCCAAATCCTTCCCCTTCCAAACCTGAGACCCTTCCTTTAGCATGAGATGTGATATCCAAATACTTCCAATTCCAATCCTAAAACCCTTCCTATAGCATGAGATGTGATATCTCAATGTTTCTAATAAAAAACCTGAGACCCTTCCTATAGCAAGAGATGTGATATCCAAATCCTTCCCATTCAAATCCTGAGACCCTTCCTGTATATAACATGAGATGTGACATCCAACTCCTTCCCATTCCAACCTGAGACCCTTCCTATAGCATGAGATGTGATATCCAACTCCTTACCATTCAAATTCTGAGACCCTCCCTATAACAAGAGATGTCATATCCAACTCCTTCCCATTCCAAACCTGAGACCCTTCCTATAACAGGAGATCTGATATCCAACTCCTTCCCATTCCAAACCTGAGACCCTTCCGATAGCATGAGATGTGATATCTCAATGCTTCAAAAACCAAACATGAGAACCATCCTATAACATGAGATGTGATATCCAACTCCTTCCCATTCCAATCCTGAGACACATCCTATAGCATGAGATGTGATATCACAATGCTTCTAATACCAAACCTGAGACCCGTCCTATAACATGAGATGTGATATCCAAATCCTTCCCCTTCCAAACCTGAGACCCTTCCTTGAGCATGAGATGTGATATATAGCTCCTCCCATTCCAATCCTGAGACCCTTCCTATAGCATGAGATGTGATATCTCAATGCTTCTAATACCAAACCTGAGATCCTTCCTATAACATGAGATGTGATATCCAACTCCTTCCCATTCCAATCCCGAGACCCTTCCTATAGCATGAGATGTGATATCTCAATGCTTCTAATACCAAACCTAAGGTCCTTCCTATAACATGAGATGTGATATCCAAATCCTTCCCATTCCAAACCTGAGACCCTCCCTTTAGCATGAGATGTGATATCCAACTCCTTCCCATTCCAATCCTGATACCCTTCTGATAGCATGAGATCTGATATCTCAATGCCTCTAATACCAAACCTGAGATCCTACCTCTAACATGAAATGTGATATCCAACTCCTTCCTTTTCCAAACCTGAGACCCTTCCTACAGCATGAGATGTGATATCCAAGTCCTTCCCATTCCAATCCTGAGACCCTTCCTATAACATGAGATGTGATATCCAACTCCTTCTATTCCAACCTGAGACCCTTCCTATAGCATGAGATGGGATATCCAACTCCTTCCAAATCCAATCCTGATACCCTTCCGATAGCATGAGATGTGATATACCAATGCTTCTACAAAACCTGAGACCCATACCATGGCATGAGATGTGATGTCAAACTCCCGTCCTATACCATGAGACTTGATATCTCAATGCTTCTAATACCAAACCTGAGACCGGTCCAATAACATGAGATGTGATATCCAAATCCTTCCCCTTCCAAACCTTAGACCCTTCCTTTATCATGAGATGTGATATCCAAGTCCTTCCCATTCCATTCCTGAGACCCTTCCTATAGCATGAGATGTGATATCTCAATGCTTCAAAAACCAAACATGAAAACCATCCTATAACATGAGATGTGAAATCCAAATCCTTCCCTTCCCAAACCTGAGACTCTTCCTATAGCATGAGATGTGATATCTCAATGCTTCTACCAAACCTGAA
This sequence comes from Ambystoma mexicanum, assembly GCF_040938575.1. Classification (NCBI taxonomy): domain Eukaryota; kingdom Metazoa; phylum Chordata; class Amphibia; order Caudata; family Ambystomatidae; genus Ambystoma; species Ambystoma mexicanum. The sequence continues at coordinate 11,454,236 of NW_027182466.1, read as the reverse complement.
ACCCTTCCTATAGCATGAGATGTGATATCCAACTCCTTCCCATTCCAATCCTGAGACACATCCTATAGCATGAGATGTGATATCACAATGCTTCTAATACCAAACCTGAGACCCGTCCTATAACATGAGATGTGATATCCAAATCCTTCCCCTTCCAAACCTGAGACCCTTCCTTGAGCATGAGATGTGATATATAGCTCCTCCCATTCCAATCCTGAGACCCTTCCTATAGCATGAGATGTGATATCTCAATGCTTCTAATACCAAACCTGAGATCCTTCCTATAACATGAGATGTGATATCCAACTCCTTCCCATTCCAATCCCGAGACCCTTCCTATAGCATGAGATGTGATATCTCAATGCTTCTAATACCAAACCTAAGGTCCTTCCTATAACATGAGATGTGATATCCAAATCCTTCCCATTCCAAACCTGAGACCCTCCCTTTAGCATGAGATGTGATATCCAACTCCTTCCCATTCCAATCCTGATACCCTTCTGATAGCATGAGATCTGATATCTCAATGCCTCTAATACCAAACCTGAGATCCTACCTCTAACATGAAATGTGATATCCAACTCCTTCCTTTTCCAAACCTGAGACCCTTCCTACAGCATGAGATGTGATATCCAAGTCCTTCCCATTCCAATCCTGAGACCCTTCCTATAACATGAGATGTGATATCCAACTCCTTCTATTCCAACCTGAGACCCTTCCTATAGCATGAGATGGGATATCCAACTCCTTCCAAATCCAATCCTGATACCCTTCCGATAGCATGAGATGTGATATACCAATGCTTCTACAAAACCTGAGACCCATACCATGGCATGAGATGTGATATCAAACTCCCGTCCTATACCATGAGACTTGATATCTCAATGCTTCTAATACCAAACCTGAGACCGGTCCAATAACATGAGATGTGATATCCAAATCCTTCCCCTTCCAAACCTTAGACCCTTCCTTTATCATGAGATGTGATATCCAAGTCCTTCCCATTCCATTCCTGAGACCCTTCCTATAGCATGAGATGTGATATCTCAATGCTTCTAATACCAAACCTGAGACCCTTCCTATAACATGAGATGTGATATCCAAGTCCTTCCCATTCCAATCCTGAGACCCTTCCTATAGCATGAGATGTGATATCTCAATGCTTCTAATACCAAACCTGAGACCCTTCCTATAACATGAATTATGATATCCAAATCCTTCCCATTCCAATCCTGAGACCCTTCCGATAGCAGAGATGTGATATCTCAATGCTTATACCAAACCTAAGACCCTTCCGATAGCATGAGATGTGATATCTCAATGCTTCTAATACCAAACCTGAGATCCTTCCAATAACATGAGATGTGATATCCAACTCCTTCCCATTCCAATCCCGAGACCCTTCCTCTAGCATGAGATGTGATATCTCAATGCTTCTAATACCAAACCTAAGGTCCTTCCTATAACATGAGATGTGATATCCAACTCCTTCCCATTCCAATCCTGAGACCCTTCTGATGGCATGAGATGTGATATCTCAATGCCTCTAAAACCAAACCTGAGATCCTACCTCTAACATGAAATGTGATATCCAACTCCTTCCCCTTCCAACCCTGAGAGCCTTCCTATAGAATGAGATGTGATATCCAAGTCCTTCCCATTCCAATCCTGAGACCCTTCCTATAACATGAGATGTGATATCCAACTCCTTCCCATTCCAATCATGAGACCCTTCCTATAGCTTGAGATGTGATATCCAACTCCTTCTCATTCCAATTCTGAGACCCGTCCTATACCATGAGACTTGATATCTCAATGCTTCAAATACCAAACCTGAGACCGGTCCTATAACATGAGATGTGATACCCAAATCCGTCCCCTTCCAAACCTTAGACCCTTCCTATAGCATGAGATGTGATATCTCATTGCTTCTAATACCAAACCTGAGACCCTTCCTATAACGAGATGGGATATCCAACTCCTTCCCATTCCAATCCTGAGACCCTTCAGATAGCAGAGATGTGATATCCAACTCCTTCCCATTCCAAACCTGAGACCCTTCCTATAGCATGAGATGTTATAATTTAATGCTTCTAAAACCAAACCTGAGAACCATCCTATAACATGTGAAATCCAAATCCTTCCCTTTCCAAACCTGAGACCCTTCCGATAGCATGAGATGTGATATCTCAATGCTTCTAAAACCAAACATGAGAACCATCCTATAACATGAGATGTGAAATCCAAATCCTTCCCTTTCCAAACCTGAGACCCTTCCTATAGCTTGAGATGAAATATCAAACTCCTTCCCATTCCAATCCTGAGATAGCTTGAGATGTGATATCCAACTCCATCCCATTCCAATCCTGAGACCCTTCCGATAGCATGAGATGTGATAGCTCAATGCTTCTAATATCAAAACTGAGACCCTCCCTATAGTATGAGATGTGAATTCTAAGTCCTTACCATTCCTATCCTGAGACCCTTCCGATAGCAGAGATGTGATATCTCAATGCTTATACCAAACCTGATGACCCTTCCTATGGCATTAGATGTGATATCCAACTCCTTCCCATTCCAATCCTGAGTTCCTTCCTATAGCATGAGATGTGATATCTCAATGCTTCTATCAAACCTGATACCCTTCCTTTAGCATGAGAGGTGATATTCAACTCCTGCCCATTCCAATCCTGAGACCCTTCCTATATCATGAGACGTGATATCCAACTCCTTCCCATTCCAATCCTGAGACTCCTCCTATAGCATGAGATGTGATATCTCAATGCTTCTAATACCAGACCTGGGACCGGTCCTATAACATGAGATATGATATCCAAATCCTTCCCCTTCCAAACCTGAGACCCTTCCTATAGCAAGAGATGTGATATCCAATTCCTTCCCATTCCAATCCTGAGACCCTTCCTATAACGAGATGTGATATCCAACTCCTTCCCATTCCAACCTGAGACCCTTCCTGTAGCATGAGAAGGGAGATCCAACTCCTTCCCATTCCAATCCTGAGACCCTTCCTATACCATGAGATGTGATATCTCAATGCTTCTAATACCAAACCTGGGACCCGTCCTATAACATGAGATATGTCCTATAACATGAGATATGATATCCAAATCCTTCCCCTTCCAAACCTGAGACCCTTCCTTTAGCATGAGATGTGATATCCAAATGCTTCCCATTCCAATACTGAAACCCTTCCTATAGCATGAGATGTCATATCTCAATGTTTCTAATAGAAAACCTGAGACCCTTCCTATAGCAAGAGATGTGATATCCAAATCCTTCCCATTTCAATCTTGAGACCCTTCCTATAACATGAGATGTGATATCCAACTCCTACCCATTCCAACCTGAGACCCTTCCTATAGCATGAGAAGGGATATCCAATTCCTTCCCAATCCAATCCTTAGACCCTTCCGATAGCAGAGATGTGATATCTCAATGCTTATACCAAACCTGAGACCCTTCCTTTAGCATGAGATGTGATATCCAAATGCTTCACATTCCAATCCTGAGACCCTTCCTATAGCATGAGATGTGATATCTCAATGCTTCTAATACAAAACCTGAGATCCTTCCTATAACATGAGATGTGATATCCAAGTCCTTCCCATTCCAATCCTGAGACCCTTCCTATAACATGAGATGTGATATCCAACTCCTTCTACTCCAACCTGAGACCCTTCCTATAGCATGAGATGGGATATCCAACTCCTTCCAAATCCAATCCTGATACCCTTCCAATAGCATGAGATGTTATAATTTAATGCTTCTAAAACCAAACCTGAGAACCATCCTATAACATGTGAAATCCAAATCCTTCCCTTTCCAAACCTGAGACCCTTCCGATAGCATGAGATGTGATATCTCAATGCTTCTAAAACCAAACATGAGAACCATCCTATAACATGAGATGTGAAATCCAAATCCTTCCCTTTCCAAACCTGAGACCCTTCCTATAGCTTGAGATGAAATATCAAACTCCTTCCCATTCCAATCCTGAGATAGCTTGAGATGTGATATCCAACTCCATCCCATTCCAATCCTGAGACCCTTCCGATAGCATGAGATGTGATAGCTCAATGCTTCTAATATCAAAACTGAGACCCTCCCTATAGTATGAGATGTGAATTCTAAGTCCTTACCATTCCTATCCTGAGACCCTTCCGATAGCAGAGATGTGATATCTCAATGCTTATACCAAACCTGATGACCCTTCCTATGGCATTAGATGTGATATCCAACTCCTTCCCATTCCAATCCTGAGTTCCTTCCTATAGCATGAGATGTGATATCTCAATGCTTCTATCAAACCTGATACCCTTCCTTTAGCATGAGAGGTGATATTCAACTCCTGCCCATTCCAATCCTGAGACCCTTCCTATATCATGAGACGTGATATCCAACTCCTTCCCATTCCAATCCTGAGACTCCTCCTATAGCATGAGATGTGATATCTCAATGCTTCTAATACCAGACCTGGGACCGGTCCTATAACATGAGATATGATATCCAAATCCTTCCCCTTCCAAACCTGAGACCCTTCCTATAGCAAGAGATGTGATATCCAATTCCTTCCCATTCCAATCCTGAGACCCTTCCTATAACGAGATGTGATATCCAACTCCTTCCCATTCCAACCTGAGACCCTTCCTGTAGCATGAGAAGGGAGATCCAACTCCTTCCCATTCCAATCCTGAGACCCTTCCTATACCATGAGATGTGATATCTCAATGCTTCTAATACCAAACCTGGGACCCGTCCTATAACATGAGATATGTCCTATAACATGAGATATGATATCCAAATCCTTCCCCTTCCAAACCTGAGACCCTTCCTTTAGCATGAGATGTGATATCCAAATGCTTCCCATTCCAATACTGAAACCCTTCCTATAGCATGAGATGTCATATCTCAATGTTTCTAATAGAAAACCTGAGACCCTTCCTATAGCAAGAGATGTGATATCCAAATCCTTCCCATTTCAATCTTGAGACCCTTCCTATAACATGAGATGTGATATCCAACTCCTACCCATTCCAACCTGAGACCCTTCCTATAGCATGAGAAGGGATATCCAATTCCTTCCCAATCCAATCCTTAGACCCTTCCGATAGCAGAGATGTGATATCTCAATGCTTATACCAAACCTGAGACCCTTCCTTTAGCATGAGATGTGATATCCAAATGCTTCACATTCCAATCCTGAGACCCTTCCTATAGCATGAGATGTGATATCTCAATGCTTCTAATACAAAACCTGAGATCCTTCCTATAACATGAGATGTGATATCCAAGTCCTTCCCATTCCAATCCTGAGACCCTTCCTATAACATGAGATGTGATATCCAACTCCTTCTACTCCAACCTGAGACCCTTCCTATAGCATGAGATGTGATATCCAAGTCCTTCCCATTCCATTCCTGAGACCCTTAATATAGCATGAGATGTGATATCTCAATGCTTCTAATACCAAACCTGAGACCCTTCCTATAACATGAGATGTGATATCCAAATCCTTCCCATTCCAATCCTGAGACCCTTCCGATAGCAGAGATGTGATATCTCAATGCTTATACCAAACCTGAGACCCTTCCGATAGCATGAGATGTGATATCTCAATGCTTCTAATACCAAACCTCAGATCCTTCCAATAACATGAGATGTGATGTCCAAATCCTTCCCCTTCCAAACCTTAGACCCTCCCTTTAGCATGAGATGTGATATCCAACTCCTTCCCATTCCAATCCTGAGACCCTTCTGATGGCATGAGATGTCATATCTCAATGCCTCTAATACCAAACCTGAGATCCTACCTCTAACATGAGATGTGATATCAAACTCCTTCCCATTCCAAACCTGAGACCCTTCAGATAGCATGAGATGTGATATTCCAATGCTTCTAAAACCAAACATGAGAACCATCCTATAACATGAGATGTGAAATCCAAATCATTCCCATTCCAAACCTGAGACCCTTCCTATAGCATGAGATGTTATAATTTAATGCTTCTAAAACCAAACCTGAGAACCATCCTATAACATGTGAAATCCAAATCCTTCCCTTTCCAAACCTGAGACCCTTCCGATAGCATGAGATGTGATATCTCAATGCTTCTAAAACCAAACATGAGAACCATCCTATAACATGAGATGTGAAATCCAAATCCTTCCCTTTCCAAACCTGAGACCCTTCCTATAGCTTGAGATGAAATATCAAACTCCTTCCCATTCCAATCCTGAGATAGCTTGAGATGTGATATCCAACTCCATCCCATTCCAATCCTGAGACCCTTCCGATAGCATGAGATGTGATAGCTCAATGCTTCTAATATCAAAACTGAGACCCTCCCTATAGTATGAGATGTGAATTCTAAGTCCTTACCATTCCTATCCTGAGACCCTTCCGATAGCAGAGATGTGATATCTCAATGCTTATACCAAACCTGATGACCCTTCCTATGGCATTAGATGTGATATCCAACTCCTTCTCATTCCAATCCTGAGTTCCTTCCTATAGCATGAGATGTGATATCTCAATGCTTCTATCAAACCTGATACCCTTCCTTTAGCATGAGAGGTGATATTCAACTCCTGCCCATTCCAATCCTGAGACTCCTCCTATAGCATGAGATGTGATATCTCAATGCTTCTAATACCAGACCTGGGACCGGTCCTATAACATGAGATATGATATCCAAATCCTTCCCCTTCCAAACCTGAGACCCTTCCTATAGCAAGAGATGTGATATCCAATTCCTTCCCATTCCAATCCTGAGACCCTTCCTATAACGAGATGTGATATCCAACTCCTTCCCATTCCAACCTGAGACCCTTCCTGTAGCATGAGAAGGGAGATCCAACTCCTTCCCATTCCAATCCTGAGACCCTTCCTATACCATGAGATGTGATATCTCAATGCTTCTAATACCAAACCTGGGACCCGTCCTATAACATGAGATATGTCCTATAACATGAGATATGATATCCAAATCCTTCCCCTTCCAAACCTGAGACCCTTCCTTTAGCATGAGATGTGATATCCAAATCCTTCCCATTCCAATACTGAAACCCTTCCTATAGCATGAGATGTCATATCTCAATGTTTCTAATAGAAAACCTGAGACCCTTCCTATAGCAAGAGATGTGATATCCAAATCCTTCCCATTTCAATCTTGAGACCCTTCCTATAACATGAGATGTGATATCCAACTCCTACCCATTCCAACCTGAGACCCTTCCTATAGCATGAGAAGGGATATCCAATTCCTTCCCAATCCAATCCTTAGACCCTTCCGATAGCAGAGATGTGATATCTCAATGCTTATACCAAACCTGAGACCCTTCCTTTAGCATGAGATGTGATATCCAAATGCTTCACATTCCAATCCTGAGACCCTTCCTATAGCATGAGATGTGATATCTCAATGCTTCTAATACAAAACCTGAGATCCTTCCTATAACATGAGATGTGATATCCAAGTCCTTCCCATTCCAATCCTGAGACCCTTCCTATAACATGAGATGTGATATCCAACTCCTTCTACTCCAACCTGAGACCCTTCCTATAGCATGAGATGGGATATCCAACTCCTTCCAAATCCAATCCTGATACCCTTCCAATAGCATGAGATGTGATATCCCAATGCTTCTACAAAACCTGAGACCCATACCATGGCATGAGATGTGATATCAAACTCCCGTCCTATACCATGAGACTTGATATCTCAATGCTTCTAATACCAAACCTGAGACCGGTCCAATAACATGAGATGTGATATCCAAATCCTTCCCCTTCCAAACCTTAGACCCTTCCTTTATCATGAGATGTGATATCCAAGTCCTTCCCATTCCATTCCTGAGACCCTTAATATAGCATGAGATGTGATATCTCAATGCTTCTAATACCAAACCTGAGACCCTTCCTATAACATGAGATGTGATATCCAAATCCTTCCCATTCCAATCCTGAGACCCTTCCGATAGCAGAGATGTGATATCTCAATGCTTATACCAAACCTGAGACCCTTCCGATAGCATGAGATGTGATATCTCAATGCTTCTAATACCAAACCTCAGATCCTTCCAATAACATGAGATGTGATGTCCAAATCCTTCCCCTTCCAAACCTTAGACCCTCCCTTTAGCATGAGATGTGATATCCAACTCCTTCCCATTCCAATCCTGAGACCCTTCTGATGGCATGAGATGTCATATCTCAATGCCTCTAATACCAAACCTGAGATCCTACCTCTAACATGAGATGTGATATCAAACTCCTTCCCATTCCAAACCTGAGACCCTTCAGATAGCATGAGATGTGATATTTCAATGCTTCTAAAACCAAACATGAGAACCATCCTATAACATGAGATGTGAAATCCAAATCATTCCCATTCCAAACATGAGGCCCTTCCTATAGCTTGAGATGTGATATCAAACACCTTCCCATTCAATGTGATATCCAACTCCTTCCCATTCCAATCCTGGGACCCTTCCTATACCATGAGATGTGATAGTTCAATGCTTCTAATACCAAACCTGAGACCCGTCCTAAAACATGAGATGTGAGATCCAAATCCTTCCCTTTCCAAACCTGAGACCTTTCCTTTAGCATGAGATGTGATAACCAACTCCTTCCCATTCCAAACCTGAGACCCTTCCCATAGCATGAGATGTGATATCTCAATGCTTCTAAAACCAAACATGAGAACCATCCTATAACATGAGATGTGAAATCCAAATCCTTCCCTTTCCAAACCTGAGACCCTTCCTATAGCTTGAGATGAAATATCAAACTCCTTCCCATTCCAATCCTGAGATAGCTTGAGATGTGAGATCCAAATCCTTCCCCTTCCAAACCTGAGACCCTTCCTATTGCTTGATATGTGATATCAAACTCCTTCCCATTACAATCCTGAGATAGCTTGAGATGTGATATCCAACTCCATCCCATTCCAATCCTGAGACCCTTCCGATAGCATGAGATGTGATAGCTCAATGCTTCTAATATCAAAACTGAGACCCTCCCTATAGTATGAGATGTGAAATCTACGTCCTTCCCATTCCTATCCTGAGACCCTTCCGATAGCAGAGATGTGATATCTCAATGCTTATACCGAACCTGATGACCCTTCCTTTAGCATGAGATGTGATATTCAACTCCTTCCCATTCCAAACCTGAGACCCTTCCTATAACATGAGACGTGATATCCAACTCCTTCCCATTCCAAACCTGAGACCTTTCCTTTAGCATATGTGATATCCAACTCCTTCCAATTCCAATACTGAGACCCTTCCAATAGCATATGTGATATCTCAATGCTTCTAATATCAAAACTGAGACCCTCCCTATAACATGAGATGTGATATCCAACTCCTTCCCATTCCAATACTGAGACCCTTCCAATAGCATATGTGATATCTCAATGCTTCTAATATGAAAACTGAGACCCTCCCTATAACATGAATTGTGATATCCAAATCCTTCCCATTCCAATCCTGAGACCCTTCCGATAGCAGAGATGTGATATCTCAATGCTTATACCAAACCTAAGACTCTTCCGATAGCATGAGATGTGATATCTCAATGCTTCTAATACCAAACCTGAGATCCTTCCAATAACATGAGATATGATGTCCAAATCCCTCCCCTTCCAAACCTTAGACCATCCCTTTAGCATGAGATTTGATATCCAACTCCTTCCCATTCCAATCCTGAGACCCTTCTGATAGCATGAGATGTGATATCTCAATGCCTCTAATACCAAACCTGAGATCCTACCTCTAACATGAAATGTGATATCCATCTCCTTCCCTTTCCAAACCTGAGACCCTGCCTATAGCATGAGATGTGATATCCAAGTCCTTCCCATTCCAATCCTGAGACCCTTCCGATAGCATGAGATGTGATATCTCAATGCTTCTAAAACCAAACATGAGAACCATCCTATAACATGAGATGTGAAATCCAAATCCTTCCCTTTCCAAACCTGAGACCCTTCCTATAGCTTGAGATGAAATATCAAACTCCTTCCCATTCCAATCCTGAGATAGCTTGAGATGTGATATCCAACTCCATCCCATTCCAATCCTGAGACCCTTCCGATAGCATGAGATGTGATAGCTCAATGCTTCTAATATCAAAACTGAGACCCTCCCTATAGTATGAGATGTGAATTCTAAGTCCTTACCATTCCTATCCTGAGACCCTTCCGATAGCAGAGATGTGATATCTCAATGCTTATACCAAACCTGATGACCCTTCCTATGGCATTAGATGTGATATCCAACTCCTTCCCATTCCAATCCTGAGTTCCTTCCTATAGCATGAGATGTGATATCTCAATGCTTCTATCAAACCTGATACCCTTCCTTTAGCATGAGAGGTGATATTCAACTCCTGCCCATTCCAATCCTGAGACCCTTCCTATATCATGAGACGTGATATCCAACTCCTTCCCATTCCAATCCTGAGACTCCTCCTATAGCATGAGATGTGATATCTCAATGCTTCTAATACCAGACCTGGGACCGGTCCTATAACATGAGATATGATATCCAAATCCTTCCCCTTCCAAACCTGAGACCCTTCCTATAGCAAGAGATGTGATATCCAATTCCTTCCCATTCCAATCCTGAGACCCTTCCTATAACGAGATGTGATATCCAACTCCTTCCCATTCCAACCTGAGACCCTTCCTGTAGCATGAGAAGGGAGATCCAACTCCTTCCCATTCCAATCCTGAGACCCTTCCTATACCATGAGATGTGATATCTCAATGCTTCTAATACCAAACCTGGGACCCGTCCTATAACATGAGATATGTCCTATAACATGAGATATGATATCCAAATCCTTCCCCTTCCAAACCTGAGACCCTTCCTTTAGCATGAGATGTGATATCCAAATCCTTCCCATTCCAATACTGAAACCCTTCCTATAGCATGAGATGTCATATCTCAATGTTTCTAATAGAAAACCTGAGACCCTTCCTATAGCAAGAGATGTGATATCCAAATCCTTCCCATTTCAATCTTGAGACCCTTCCTATAACATGAGATGTGATATCCAACTCCTACCCATTCCAACCTGAGACCCTTCCTATAGCATGAGAAGGGATATCCAATTCCTTCCCAATCCAATCCTTAGACCCTTCCGATAGCAGAGATGTGATATCTCAATGCTTATACCAAACCTGAGACCCTTCCTTTAGCATGAGATGTGATATCCAAATGCTTCACATTCCAATCCTGAGACCCTTCCTATAGCATGAGATGTGATATCTCAATGCTTCTAATACAAAACCTGAGATCCTTCCTATAACATGAGATGTGATATCCAAGTCCTTCCCATTCCAATCCTGAGACCCTTCCTATAACATGAGATGTGATATCCAACTCCTTCTACTCCAACCTGAGACCCTTCCTATAGCATGAGATGGGATATCCAACTCCTTCCAAATCCAATCCTGATACCCTTCCAATAGCATGAGATGTGATATCCCAATGCTTCTACAAAACCTGAGACCCATACCATGGCATGAGATGTGATATCAAACTCCCGTCCTATACCATGAGACTTGATATCTCAATGCTTCTAATACCAAACCTGAGACCGGTCCAATAACATGAGATGTGATATCCAAATCCTTCCCCTTCCAAACCTTAGACCCTTCCTTTATCATGAGATGTGATATCCAAGTCCTTCCCATTCCAATCCTGAGACCCTTCCTATAACATGAGATGTGATATCCAACTCCTTCTACTCCAACCTGAGACCCTTCCTATAGCATGAGATGGGATATCCAACTCCTTCCAAATCCAATCCTGATACCCTTCCAATAGCATGAGATGTGATATCCCAATGCTTCTACAAAACCTGAGACCCATACCATGGCATGAGATGTGATATCAAACTCCCGTCCTATACCATGAGACTTGATATCTCAATGCTTCTAATACCAAACCTGAGACCCTTCCTATAACATGAGATGTGATATCCAAATCCTTCCCATTCCAATCCTGAGACCCTTCCGATAGCAGAGATGTGATATCTCAATGCTTATACCAAACCTGAGACCCTTCCGATAGCATGAGATGTGATATCTCAATGCTTCTAATACCAAACCTCAGATCCTTCCAATAACATGAGATGTGATGTCCAAATCCTTCCCCTTCCAAACCTTAGACCCTCCCTTTAGCATGAGATGTGATATCCAACTCCTTCCCATTCCAATCCTGAGACCCTTCTGATGGCATGAGATGTCATATCTCAATGCCTCTAATACCAAACCTGAGATCCTACCTCTAACATGAGATGTGATATCAAACTCCTTCCCATTCCAAACCTGAGACCCTTCAGATAGCATGAGATGTGATATTTCAATGCTTCTAAAACCAAACATGAGAACCATCCTATAACATGAGATGTGAAATCCAAATCATTCCCATTCCAAACCTGAGACCCTTCCTATAGCATGAGATGTTATAATTTAATGCTTCTAAAACCAAACCTGAGAACCATCCTATAACATGTGAAATCCAAATCCTTCCCTTTCCAAACCTGAGACCCTTCCGATAGCATGAGATGTGATATCTCAATGCTTCTAAAACCAAACATGAGAACCATCCTATAACATGAGATGTGAAATCCAAATCCTTCCCTTTCCAAACCTGAGACCCTTCCTATAGCTTGAGATGAAATATCAAACTCCTTCCCATTCCAATCCTGAGATAGCTTGAGATGTGATATCCAACTCCATCCCATTCCAATCCTGAGACCCTTCCGATAGCATGAGATGTGATAGCTCAATGCTTCTAATATCAAAACTGAGACCCTCCCTATAGTATGAGATGTGAATTCTAAGTCCTTACCATTCCTATCCTGAGACCCTTCCGATAGCAGAGATGTGATATCTCAATGCTTATACCAAACCTGATGACCCTTCCTATGGCATTAGATGTGATATCCAACTCCTTCCCATTCCAATCCTGAGTTCCTTCCTATAGCATGAGATGTGATATCTCAATGCTTCTATCAAACCTGATACCCTTCCTTTAGCATGAGAGGTGATATTCAACTCCTGCCCATTCCAATCCTGAGACTCCTCCTATAGCATGAGATGTGATATCTCAATGCTTCTAATACCAGACCTGGGACCGGTCCTATAACATGAGATATGATATCCAAATCCTTCCCCTTCCAAACCTGAGACCCTTCCTATAGCAAGAGATGTGATATCCAATTCCTTCCCATTCCAATCCTGAGACCCTTCCTATAACGAGATGTGATATCCAACTCCTTCCCATTCCAACCTGCGACCCTTCCTGTAGCATGAGAAGGGAGATCCAACTCCTTCCCATTCCAATCCTGAGACCCTTCCTATACCATGAGATATGATATCTCAATGCTTCTAATACCAAACCTGGGACCCGTCCTATAACATGAGATATGTCCTATAACATGAGATATGATATCCAAATCCTTCCCCTTCCAAACCTGAGACCCTTCCTTTAGCATGAGATGTGATATCCAAATCCTTCCCATTCCAATACTGAAACCCTTCCTATAGCATGAGATGTCATATCTCAATGTTTCTAATAGAAAACCTGAGACCCTTCCTATAGCAAGAGATGTGATATCCAAATCCTTCCCATTTCAATCTTGAGACCCTTCCTATAACATGAGATGTGATATCCAACTCCTACCCATTCCAACCTGAGACCCTTCCTATAGCATGAGAAGGGATATCCAATTCCTTCCCAATCCAATCCTTAGACCCTTCCGATAGCAGAGATGTGATATCTCAATGCTTATACCAAACCTGAGACCCTTCCTTTAGCATGAGATGTGATATCCAAATGCTTCACATTCCAATCCTGAGACCCTTCCTATAGCATGAGATGTGATATCTCAATGCTTCTAATACAAAACCTGAGATCCTTCCTATAACATGAGATGTGATATCCAAGTCCTTCCCATTCCAATCCTGAGACCCTTCCTATAACATGAGATGTGATATCCAACTCCTTCTACTCCAACCTGAGACCCTTCCTATAGCATGAGATGGGATATCCAACTCCTTCCAAATCCAATCCTGATACCCTTCCAATAGCATGAGATGTGATATCCCAATGCTTCTACAAAACCTGAGACCCATACCATGGCATGAGATGTGATATCAAACTCCCGTCCTATACGATGAGACTTGATATCTCAATGCTTCTAATACCAAACCTGAGACCGGTCCAATAACATGAGATGTGATATCCAAATCCTTCCCCTTCCAAACCTTAGACCCTTCCTTTATCATGAGATGTGATATCCAAGTCCTTCCCATTCCATTCCTGAGACCCTTAATATAGCATGAGATGTGATATCTCAATGCTTCTAATACCAAACCTGAGACCCTTCCTATAACATGAGATGTGATATCCAAATCCTTCCCATTCCAATCCTGAGACCCTTCCGATAGCAGAGATGTGATATCTCAATGCTTATACCAAACCTGAGACCCTTCCGATAGCATGAGATGTGATATCTCAATGCTTCTAATACCAAACCTCAGATCCTTCCAATAACATGAGATGTGATGTCCAAATCCTTCCCCTTCCAAACCTTAGACCCTCCCTTTAGCATGAGATGTGATATCCAACTCCTTCCCATTCCAATCCTGAGACCCTTCTGATGGCATGAGATGTCATATCTCAATGCCTCTAATACCAAACCTGAGATCCTACCTCTAACATGAGATGTGATATCAAACTCCTTCCCATTCCAAACCTGAGACCCTTCAGATAGCATGAGATGTGATATTTCAATGCTTCTAAAACCAAACATGAGAACCATCCTATAACATGAGATGTGAAATCCAAATCATTCCCATTCCAAACATGAGGCCCTTCCTATAGCTTGAGATGTGATATCAAACTCCTTCCCATTCAATGTGATATCCAACTCCTTCCCATTCCAATCCTGGGACCCTTCCTATACCATGAGATGTGATAGTTCAATGCTTCTAATACCAAACCTGAGACCCGTCCTAAAACATGAGATGTGAGATCCAAATCCTTCCCCTTCCAGACCTGAGACCTTTCCTTTAGCATGAGATGTGATAACCAACTCCTTCCCATTCCAAACCTGAGACCCTTCCCATAGCATGAGATGTGATATCTCAATGCTTCTAAAACCAAACATGAGAACCATCCTATAACATGAGATGTGAAATCCAAATCCTTCCCTTTCCAAACCTGAGACCCTTCCTATAGCTTGAGATGAAATATCAAACTCCTTCCCATTCCAATCCTGAGATAGCTTGAGATGTGAGATCCAAATCCTTCCCCTTCCAAACCTGAGACCCTTCCTATAGCTTGATATGTGATATCAAACTCCTTCCCATTACAATCCTGAGATAGCTTGAGATGTGATATCCAACTCCATCCCATTCCAATCCTGAGACCCTTCCGATAGCATGAGATGTGATAGCTCAATGCTTCTAATATCAAAACTGAGACCCTCCCTATAGTATGAGATGTGAAATCTACGTCCTTCCCATTCCTATCCTGAGACCCTTCCGATAGCAGAGATGTGATATCTCAATGCTTATACCGAACCTGATGACCCTTCCTTTAGCATGAGATGTGATATTCAACTCCTTCCCATTCCAAACCTGAGACCCTTCCTATAACATGAGACGTGATATCCAACTCCTTCCCATTCCAAACCTGAGACCTTTCCTTTAGCATATGTGATATCCAACTCCTTCCAATTCCAATACTGAGACCCTTCCAATAGCATATGTGATATCTCAATGCTTCTAATATCAAAACTGAGACCCTCCCTATAACATGAGATGTGATATCCAACTCCTTCCCATTCCAATACTGAGACCCTTCCAATAGCATATGTGATATCTCAATGCTTCTAATATGAAAACTGAGACCCTCCCTATAACATGAATTGTGATATCCAAATCCTTCCCATTCCAATCCTGAGACCCTTCCGATAGCAGAGATGTGATATCTCAATGCTTATACCAAACCTAAGACTCTTCCGATAGCATGAGATGTGATATCTCAATGCTTCTAATACCAAACCTGAGATCCTTCCAATAACATGAGATATGATGTCCAAATCCCTCCCCTTCCAAACCTTAGACCATCCCTTTAGCATGAGATTTGATATCCAACTCCTTCCCATTCCAATCCTGAGACCCTTCTGATAGCATGAGATGTGATATCTCAATGCCTCTAATACCAAACCTGAGATCCTACCTCTAACATGAAATGTGATATCCATCTCCTTCCCTTTCCAAACCTGAGACCCTGCCTATAGCATGAGATGTGATATCCAAGTCCTTCCCATTCCAATCCTGAGACCCTTCCTATAGCATGTGATGTGATATCTCAATGCGTATACCAAACCTGAGACCCTTCCTATGGCATGAGATGTCATATACAACTCCTTCCCATTCCAACCCTGAGACCCTTCCTATAGCATGAGATGTGATATCTCAATTCTTATACCAAACCTGAGACCCTTCCTATAGCATGAGATGTGATATCCAACTCCTTCCCATTCCAATCCTGAGACCCTTCCTATAGCATGAGATGTGATATCTCAAGGCCTCTAATACCAAACCTGAGATCCTTCCTCTAACATGAAATGTGATATCCAACTCCTTCCCCTTCCAAACCTGAGAGCCTTCCTATAGCATGAGATATGATATCCAAGTCCTTCCCATTCCAATCCTGAGACCCTTCCTATAACATGAAATGTGATATCCAACTCCTTCCCATTCTAACCTGAGACCCTTCCTATAGCATGAGATGGGATATCCAACTCCTTCCGAATCCAATACTGATACCCTTCCGATAGCATGAGATGTGATATCCCAATGCTTCTACCAAACCTGAGACCCATACTATGGCATGAGATGTGATATCAAACTCCTTCCCATTCCAATCCTGAGACGCTTCCTATAGCTTGAGATGTGATATCCAACTCCTTCCCATTCCAATTCTGAGACCCTTCTTATACCATGACACTTGATATCTCAATGCTTCTAATACCAAACCTGAGACCCGTCCTATAACATGAGATGTGATATCCAAATCCATCCCCTTCCAAACCTTAGACCCTTCCTTTATAATGAGATGTGATATCCAACTCCTTCCCATTCCAATCCTGAGACCCTTCCGATATCATGAGATGTGATATCTCAATGCTTATACCAAATCTGAGACCCTTCCTATGGCCTGAGATGTCATATACAACTCCTTCCCATTCCAATCCTGAGACCCTTCCTATAGCATGAGATGTGATATCTCAATGCTTATACCAAATCTGAGACCCTTCCTATAGCATGAGATGGGATATCCAACTCCTTCCCATTCCAATCCTGAGACCCTTCCTATAGCATGAGAAGTGATATCTCCATGCTTATACCAAACCTGAGACCCTTCCTATAGCATAAGATGTGATATCCAAATCCTTCCCTTTCCAATCCTGAGACCCTTCCTATAGCATGAGATGTGATATCTCAATGCTTATACCAAACCTGAGACCCTTCCTATAGCATGAGATGTGATATCCAACTCCTTCCCATTCCAATCCTGAGACCCTTCCTATAGCATGAGATGTGATGTCTCAATGCTTCTAATACCAAACCTGAGATCCTTCCTATAACATGAGATGTGATATCCAACTCCTTCCCATTCCAATCCTGAGACCCTTATGATAGCATGAGATGTGATATCTCAATGCCTCTTATACCAAACCTGAGATCCTTCCGATAGCATGAGATGTGATATCTCAATGCTTCTAATACCAAACCTGAGATCCTTCCTATAATATGAGATGTGATTTCCAAATCCTTCCCCTTCCAAACCTGAGACCCTCCCTTTAGCATGAAATGTGATATCCAACTCCTTCCCATTCCAATCCTGAGACCCTTCTGATAGCATGAGATGTGATATCTCAATGCCTCTAATACCAAACCTGAGATCCTACCTCTAACATGAAATGTGATATCCATCTCCTTCCCTTTCCAACCCTGAGACCCTGCCTATAGCATGAGATGTGATATCCAAGTCCTTCCCATTCCAATCGTGAGACCCTTCCTATAGCATGTGATGTGATATCTCAATGCTTATACCAAACCTGAGACCCTTCCTATGGCATGAGATGTCATATACAACTCCTTCCCATTCCAACCCTGAGACCCTTCCTATAGCATGAGATGTGATATCTCAATGCTTATACCAAACCTGAGACCCTTCCTATAGCATGAGATGTGATATCCAACTTCTTCCCATTCCAATCCTGAGACCCTTCCTATAGCATGAGATGTGATATCTCAGTGCTTATACCAAACCTGAGACCCTTCCTATAGCATAAGATGTGATATCCAAATCCTTCCCATTCCAATCCTGAGACCCTTCCTATAGCATGAGATGTGATATCTCAATGCTTATACCAAACCTGAGACCCTTCCTATAGCATGAGATGTGATATCCAACTCCTTCCCATTCCAATCCTGAGACCCTTCCTATAGCATGAGATGTGATGTCTCAATGCTTCTAATACCAAACCTGAGATCCTTCCTATAACATGAGATGTGATATCCAACTCCTTCCCATTCCAATCCTGAGACCCTTATGATAGCATGAGATGTGATATCTCAATGCCTCTTATACCAAACCTGAGATCCTTCCGATAGCATGAGATGTGATATCTCAATGCTTCTAATACCAAACCTGAGATCCTTCCTATAATATGAGATGTGATTTCCAAATCCTTCCCCTTCCAAACCTGAGACCCTCCCTTTAGCATGAAATGTGATATCCAACTCCTTCCCATTCCAATCCTGAGACCCTTCTGATAGCATGAGATGTGATATCTCATTGCCTCTAATACCAAACCTGAGATCCTACCTCTAACATGAAATGTGATATCCATCTCCTTCCCTTTCCAAACCTGAGACCCTGCCTATAGCATGAGATGTGATATCCAAGTCCTTCCCATTCCAATCCTGAGACCCTTCCTATAGCATGTGATGTGATATCCAAGTCCTTCCCATTCCAATCCTGAGACCCTTCCTATAGCATGTGATGTGATATCTCAATGCTTATACCAAACCTGAGACCCTTCCTATGGCATGAGATGTCATATACAACTCCTTCCCATTCCAACCCTGAGACCCTTCCTATAGCATGAGATGTGATATCTCAATGCTTATACCAAACCTGAGACCCTTCCTATAGCTTGAGATGTGATATCCAACTTCTTCCCATTCCAATCCTGAGACCATTCCTATAGCATGAGATGTGATATCCCAATGCTTCTACCAAACCTGAGACCCATACTATGGCATGAGATGTGATATCAAACTCCTTCCCATTCCAATCCTGAGACGCTTCCTATAGCTTGAGATGTGATATCCAACTCCTTCCCATTCCAATTCTGAGACCCTTCTTATACCATGAGACTTGATATCTCAATGCTTCTAATACCAAACCTGAGACCCGTCCTATAACATGAGATATGATATCCAAATCCTTCCCCTTCCAAACCTTAGACCCTTCCTTTATAATGAGATGTGATATCCAACTCCTTCCCATTCCAATCCTGAGACCCTTCCTATAGCATGAGATGTAATATCTCAATGCTTCTAATACCAAACCTGAGACCCTTCCTATAACATGAGATGGGATATCCAACTCCTTCCCATTCCAATCCTGAGACCCTTCCGATAGCAGAGATGTGATATCTCAATGCTTATACCAAACCTGAGACCCTTCCTAAGGCTTGAGATGTCATATACAACTCCTTCCCATTCCAATCCTGAGACCCTTCCTATAGCATGAGATGTGATATCTCAATGCTTATACCAAATCTGAGACCCTTCCTATAGCATGAGATGTGATATCCAAATCCTTCCCATTCCAATCCTGAGACCCTTCCTATAGCATGAGATGTGATATCTCAATGCTTATACCAAACCTGAGAGCCTACCTATAGCATGAGATGTGATATCCAAGTCCATCCCATTCCAATCCTTAGACCCTTCCTACAGCATGCGATGTGATATCTCAATGATTCTAATA
Source organism: Ambystoma mexicanum (assembly GCF_040938575.1). Taxonomy (NCBI): domain Eukaryota; kingdom Metazoa; phylum Chordata; class Amphibia; order Caudata; family Ambystomatidae; genus Ambystoma; species Ambystoma mexicanum. The sequence continues at coordinate 11,434,112 of NW_027182466.1, read as the reverse complement.
CCAAACCAGAGACCCGTCCTTTAACATGAGATGGGATATCCAACTCCTTCCCATTCCAATCCTGAGCCACTCCTGATAGCAGAGATGTGATATCTCAATGCTTATACCAAACCTGAGACCCTTCCTATAACATGAGATGTGATATCCAACTCCTTCCCGTTCCAAACCTGAGACACTTCCTATAGCATATGTGATATCCAACTCCTTCCCATTCCAAACATGAGACCCTTACTATAGCAAGAATGTAATATCTCAAGGCCTCTAATACCAAACCTGAGATCCTTCCTCTAACATGAAATGTGATATCCAACTCCTTCCCCTTCCAAACCTGAGAGCCTTCCTATAGCATGAGATATGATATCCAAGTCCTTCCCATTCCAATCCTGAGACCCTTCCTATAACATGAAATGTGATATCCAACTCCTTCCCATTCTAACCTGAGACCCTTCCTATAGCATGAGATGGGATATCCAACTCCTTCCAAATCCAATACTGATACCCTTCCGATAGCATGAGATGTGATATCCCAATGCTTCTACCAAACCTGAGACCCATACTATGGCATGAGATGTGATATCAAACTCCTTCCCATTCCAATCCTGAGACGCTTCCTATAGCTTGAGATGTGATATCCAACTCCTTCCCATTCCAATTCTGAGACCCTTCTTATACCATGACACTTGATATCTCAATGCTTCTAATACCAAACCTGAGACCCGTCCTATAACATGAGATGTGATATCCAAATCCATCCCCTTCCAAACCTTAGACCCTTCCTTTATAATGAGATGTGATATCCAACTCCTTCCCATTCCAATCCTGAGACCCTTCCGATATCATGAGATGTGATATCTCAATGCTTATACCAAATCTGAGACCCTTCCTATGGCCTGAGATGTCATATACAACTCCTTCCCATTCCAATCCTGAGACCCTTCCTATAGCATGAGATGTGATATCTCAATGCTTATACCAAATCTGAGACCCTTCCTATAGCATGAGATGGGATATCCAACTCCTTCCCATTCCAATCCTGAGACCCTTCCTATAGCATGAGAAGTGATATCTCCATGCTTATACCAAACCTGAGACCCTTCCTATAGCATAAGATGTGATATCCAAATCCTTCCCTTTCCAATCCTGAGACCCTTCCTATAGCATGAGATGTGATATCTCAATGCTTATACCAAACCTGAGACCCTTCCTATAGCATGAGATGTGATATCCAACTCCTTCCCATTCCAAACCTGAGACCCTTCCTATAGCATGAGATGTGATGTCTCAATGCTTCTAATACCCAACCTGAGATCCTTCCTATAACATGAGATGTGATATCCAACTCCTTCCCATTCCAATCCTGAGACCCTTATGATAGCATGAGATGTGATATCTCAATGCCTCTTATACCAAACCTGAGATCCTTCCGATAGCATGAGATGTGATATCTCAATGCTTCTAATACCAAACCTGAGATCCTTCCTATAATATGAGATGTGATTTCCAAATCCTTCCCCTTCCAAACCTGAGACCCTCCCTTTAGCATGAAATGTGATATCCAACTCCTTCCCATTCCAATCCTGAGACCCTTCTGATAGCATGAGATGTGATATCTCAATGCCTCTAATACCAAACCTGAGATCCTACCTCTAACATGAAATGTGATATCCATCTCCTTCCCTTTCCAACCCTGAGACCCTGCCTATAGCATGAGATGTGATATCCAAGTCCTTCCCATTCCAATCGTGAGACCCTTCCTATAGCATGTGATGTGATATCTCAATGCTTATACCAAACCTGAGACCCTTCCTATGGCATGAGATGTCATATACAACTCCTTCCCATTCCAACCCTGAGACCCTTCCTATAGCATGAGATGTGATATCTCAATGCTTATACCAAACCTGAGACCCTTCCTATAGCATGAGATGTGATATCCAACTTCTTCCCATTCCAATCCTGAGACCCTTCCTATAGCATGAGATGTGATATCTCAGTGCTTATACCAAACCTGAGACCCTTCCTATAGCATAAGATGTGATATCCAAATCCTTCCCATTCCAATCCTGAGACCCTTCCTATAGCATGAGATGTGATATCTCAATGCTTATACCAAACCTGAGACCCTTCCTATAGCATGAGATGTGATATCCAACTCCTTCCCATTCCAATCCTGAGACCCTTCCTATAGCATGAGATGTGATGTCTCAATGCTTCTAATACCAAACCTGAGATCCTTCCTATAACATGAGATGTGATATCCAACTCCTTCCCATTCCAATCCTGAGACCCTTATGATAGCATGAGATGTGATATCTCAATGCCTCTTATACCAAACCTGAGATCCTTCCGATAGCATGAGATGTGATATCTCAATGCTTCTAATACCAAACCTGAGATCCTTCCTATAATATGAGATGTGATTTCCAAATCCTTCCCCTTCCAAACCTGAGACCCTCCCTTTAGCATGAAATGTGATATCCAACTCCTTCCCATTCCAATCCTGAGACCCTTCTGATAGCATGAGATGTGATATCTCATTGCCTCTAATACCAAACCTGAGATCCTACCTCTAACATGAAATGAGATATCCATCTCCTTCCCTTTCCAAACCTGAGACCCTGCCTATAGCATGAGATGTGATATCCAAGTCCTTCCCATTCCAATCCTGAGACCCTTCCTATAGCATGTGATGTGATATCCAAGTCCTTCCCATTCCAATCCTGAGACCCTTCCTATAGCATGTGATGTGATATCTCAATGCTTATACCAAACCTGAGACCCTTCCTATGGCATGAGATGTCATATACAACTCATTCCCATTCCAACCCTGAGACCCTTCCTATAGCATGAGATGTGATATCTCAATGCTTATACCAAACCTGAGACCCTTCCTATAGCTTGAGATGTGATATCCAACTTCTTCCCATTCCAATCCTGAGACCCTTCCTATAGCATGAGATGTGATATCCCAATGCTTCTACCAAACCTGAGACCCATACTATGGCATGAGATGTGATATCAAACTCCTTCCCATTCCAATCCTGAGACGCTTCCTATAGCTTGAGATGTGATATCCAACTCCTTCCCATTCCAATTCTGAGACCCTTCTTATACCATGAGACTTGATATCTCAATGCTTCTAATACCAAACCTGAGACCCGTCCTATAACATGAGATATGATATCCAAATCCTTCCCCTTCCAAACCTTAGACCCTTCCTTTATAATGAGATGTGATATCCAACTCCTTCCCATTCCAATCCTGAGACCCTTCCTATAGCATGAGATGTAATATCTCAATGCTTCTAATACCAAACCTGAGACCCTTCCTATAACATGAGATGGGATATCCAACTCCTTCCCATTCCAATCCTGAGACCCTTCCGATAGCAGAGATGTGATATCTCAATGCTTATACCAAACCTGAGACCCTTCCTAAGGCTTGAGATGTCATATACAACTCCTTCCCATTCCAATCCTGAGACCCTTCCTATAGCATGAGATGTGATATCTCAATGCTTATACCAAACCTGAGATCCTACCTCTAACATGAAATGTGATATCCATCTCCTTCCCTTTCCAAACCTGAGACCCTGCCTATAGCATGATATGTGATATCCAAGTCCTTCCCATTCCAATCCTGAGACCCTTCCTATAGCATGTGATGTGATATCTCAATGCTTATACCAAACCTGAGACCCTTCCTATGGCATGAGATGGCATATACAACTCCTTCCCATTCCAATCCTGAGACCCTTCCTATAGCATGAGATGTGATATCTCAATGCTTATACCAAACCTGAGACCCTTCCTATAGCATGCGATGTGATATCCAACTTCTTCCCATTCCAATCCTGAGACCCTTCCTATAGCATGAGATGTGATATCTCAATGCTTATACCAAACCTGAGACCCTTCCTATAGCTTGAGATGTGATATCCAACTCCTTCCCATTCCAATCCTGACACCCTTCCTATAGCATGAGATGTGATATCTCAAGGCCTCTAATACCAAACCTGAGATCCTTCCTCTAACATGAAATGTGATATCCAACTCCTTCCCCTTCCAAACCTGAGAGCCTTCCTATAGCATGAGATATGATATCCAAGTCCTTCCCATTCCAATCCTGAGACCCTTCCTATAACATGAAATGTGATATCCAACTCCTTCCCATTCCAACCTGAGACCCTTCCTATAGCATGAGATGGGATATCCAACTCCTTCCAAATCCAATACTGATACCCTTCCGATAGCATGAGATGTGATATCCCAATGCTTCTACCAAACCTGAGACCCATCCTATAACATGAGATGTGATATCCAAATCCTTCCCCTTCCAAACCTTAGACCCTTCCTTTATCATGAAATGTGATATCCAACTCCTTCCCATTCCAATCCTGAGACCCTTCCGATATCATGAGATGTGATATCTCAATGCTTATACCAAATCTGAGACCCTTCCTATGGCCTGAGATGTCATATACAACTCCTTCCCATTCCAATCCTGAGACCCTTCCTATAGCATGAGATGTGATATCTCAATGCTTATACCAAATCTGAGACCCTTCCTATAGCATGAGATGTGATATCCAACTCCTTCCCATTCCAATCCTGAGACCCTTCCTATAGCATGAGAAGTGATATCTCCATGCTTATACCAAACCTGAGACCCTTCCTATAGCATAAGATGTGATATCCAAATCCTTCCCATTCCAATCCTGAGACCCTTCCTATAGCATGAGATGTGATATCTCAATGCTTATACCAAACCTGAGACCCTTCCTATAGCATGAGATGTGATATCCAACTCCTTCCCATTCCAATCCTGAGACCCTTCCTATAGCATGAGATGTGATGTCTCAATGCTTCTAATACCAAACCTGAGATCCTTCCTATAACATGAGATGTGATATCCAACTCCTTCCCATTCCAATCCTGAGACCCTTATGATAGCATGAGATGTGATATCTCAATGCCTCTTATACCAAACCTGAGATCCTTCCGATAGCATGAGATGTGATATCTCAATGCTTCTAATACCAAACCTGAGATCCTTCCTATAATATGAGATGTGATTTCCAAATCCTTCCCCTTCCAAACCTGAGACCCTCCCTTTAGCATGAAATGTGATATCCAACTCCTTCCCATTCCAATCCTGAGACCCTTCTGATAGCATGAGATGTGATATCTCAATGCCTCTAATACCAAACCTGAGATCCTACCTCTAACATGAAATGTGATATCCATCTCCTTCCCTTTCCAAACCTGAGACCCTGCCTATAGCATGAGAAGTGATATCCAAGTCCTTCCCATTCCAATCCTGAGACCCTTCCTATAGCATGTGATGTGATATCTCAATGCTTATACCAAACCTGAGACCCTTCCTATGGCATGAGATGTCATATACAACTCCTTCCCATTCCAACCCTAAGACCCTTCCTATAGCATGAGATGTGATATCCAACTTCTTCCCATTCCAATCCTGAGACCCTTCCTATAGCATGACATGTGATATCTCAATGCTTATACCAAACCTGAGACCCTTCCTATAGCATAAGATGTGATATCCAAATCCTTCCCATTCCAATCCTGAGACCCTTCCTATAGCATGAGATGTGATATCTCAATGCTTATACCAAACCTGAGACCCTTCCTATAGCATGAGATGTGATATCCAACTCCTTCCCATTCCAATCCTGAGACCCTTCCTATAGCATGAGATGTGATGTCTCAATGCTTCTAATACCAAACCTGAGATCCTTCCTATAACATGAGATGTGATATCCAACTCCTTCCCATTCCAATCCTGAGACCCTTATGATAGCATGAGATGTGATATCTCAATGCCTCTTATACCAAACCTGAGATCCTTCCGATAGCATGAGATGTGATATCTCAATGCTTCTAATACCAAACCTGAGATCCTTCCTATAATATGAGATGTGATTTCCAAATCCTTCCTCTTCCAAACCTGAGACCCTCCCTTTAGCATGAAATGTGATATCCAACTCCTTCCCATTCCAATCCTGAGACCCTTCTGATAGCATGAGATGTGATATCTCATTGCCTCTAATACCAAACCTGAGATCCTACCTCTAACATGAAATGTGATATCCATCTCCTTCCCTTTCCAAACCTGAGACCCTGCCTATAGCATGAGATGTGATATCCAAGTCCTTCCCATTCCAATCCTGAGACCCTTCCTATAGCATGTGATGTGATATCCAAGTACTTCCCATTCCAATCCTGAGACCCTTCCTATAGCATGTGATGTGAAATCTCAATGCTTATACCAAACCTGAGACCCTTCCTATGGCATGAGATGTCATAAACAACTCCTTCCCATTCCAACCCTGAGACCCTTCCTATAGCATGAGATGTGATATCTCAATGCTTATACCAAACCTGAGACCCTTCCTATAGCTTGAGATGTGATATCCAACTTCTTCCCATTCCAATCCTGAGACCCTTCCTATAGCATGAGATGTGATATCCCAATGCTTCTACCAAACCTGAGACCCATACTATGGCATGAGATGTGATATCAAACTCCTTCCCATTCCAATCCTGAGACGCTTCCTATAGCTTGAGATGTGATATCCAACTCCTTCCCATTCCAATTCTGAGACCCTTCTTATACCATGAGACTTGATATCTCAATGCTTCTAATACCAAACCTGAGACCCGTCCTATAACATGAGATGTGATATCCAAATCCTTCCCCTTCCAAACCTTAGACCCTTCCTTTATAATGAGATGTGATATCCAACTCCTTCCCATTCCAATCCTGAGACCCTTCCGATATTATGAGATTTGTTATCTCAATGCTTCTAATATCAAACTTGAGACCCTCCCTATAGCATGAGATGTGACATCCAAGTCCTTCCCATTCCAATCCTGAGACCCTTCCTATAGCATGAGATGTGATATCTCAATGCTTCTAATACCAAACCTGAGACCCTTCCTATAACATGAGATGGGATATCCAACTCCTTCCCATTCCAATCCTGAGACCCTTCCGATAGCAGAGATGTGATATCTCAATGCTTATACCAAACCTGAGACCCTTCCTAAGGCTTGAGATGTCATATACAACTCCTTCCCATTCCAATCCTGAGACCCTTCCTATAGCATGAGATGTGATATCTCAATGCTTATACCAAATCTGAGACCCTTCCTATAGCATGAGATGTGATATCCAAATCCTTCCCATTCCAATCCTGAGACCCTTCCTATAGCATGAGATGTGATATCTCAATGCTTATACCAAACCTGAGAGCCTACCTATAGCATGAGATGTGATTTCCAAGTCCATCCCATTCCAATCCTTAGACCCTTCCTACAGCATGCGATGTGATATCTCAATGATTCTAATACCAAACCAGAGACCCGTCCTTTAACATGAGATGGGATATCCAACTCCTTCCCATTCCAATCCTGAGCCACTCCTGATAGCAGAGATGTGATATCTCAATGCTTATACCAAACCTGAGACCCTTCCTATAACATGAGATGTGATATCCAACTCCTTCCCGTTCCAAACCTGAGACACTTCCTATAGCATATGTGATATCCAACTCCTTCCCATTCCAAACATGAGACCCTTACTATAGCATGAGATGTGATATATCAATGCTTCTAATACCAAACCTGAGATCCTTCCTATGACATGAGATGTGATATCCAAATCCTTCCCATTCCAATCCTGAGACCCTTCCTATAGCAAGAGATGTGATATCCAAATCCTTCCCATTCCAATCCTGAGACCCTTCCTATAACATGAGATGTGATATTCAACTCCTTCCCCTTCCAACCTGAGACACTTCCTATAGCATGGGAAGGGATATCCAACTCCTTCCCAATCCAATCCTGAGAACCTTCCGATAGCAGAGATGTGATATCTCAATGCTTATACCAAACCTGAGACCCTTCCTATGGCATGAGATGTGATATCCAACTCCTTGCCATTCAAATCCTGAGACCCTTCCTATAGCATGAGATGTGATATCTCAATGCTTCTACCAAACCTGAGACCCTTCCTTTAGCATGAGATGTGATATCCAAATCCTTCACATTCCAATCCTGAGACCCTTCCTATAGCATGAGATGTGATATCTCAATGCTTCTAATACCAAACCTGAGATCCTTCCTATAACATGAGATGTGATATCCAATTCCTTCCCATTCCAAACCTGAGACCCTTCCTATTGGATGAGATGTGATATCCAACTCCTTCCCATTCCAACCCTGAGACCCTTCCTATACCATGAGATGTGATATCTCAATGCTTCTAATACCAAACCTGGGAACCGTCCTATAACATGAGATGTGATATCTCAATGTTTCTAATAAAAAACCTGAGACCCTTCCTATAACATGAGATGTGATATCCAATTCCTTCCCATTCCAAACCTGAGACCCTTCCTATTGGATGAGATGTGATATCCAAATCCTTCCCCTTCCAAACCTGAGACCCTTCCTTTAGCATGAGATGTGATATCCAAATACTTCCCATTCCAATCCTAAAACCCTTCCTATAGCATGAGATGTGATATCTCAATGTTTCTAATAAAAAACCTGAGACCCTTCCTATAGCAAGAGATGTGATATCCAAATCCTTCCCATTCCAATCCTGAGACCCTTCCTGTATATAACATGAGATGTGATATCCAACTCCTTCCCATTCCAACCTGAGACCCTTCCTATAGCATGAGATGTGATATCCAACTCCTTACCATTCAAATCCTGAGACCCTCCCTATAACAAGAGATGTCATATCCAACTCCTTCCCATTCCAAACCTGAGACCCTTCCTATAACATGAGATGTGATATCCAACTCCTTCCCATTCCAAACCTGAGACCCTTCCGATAGCATGAGATGTGATATCTCAATGCTTCAAAAACCAAACATGAGAACCATCCTATAACATGAGATGTGAAATCCAAATCCTTCCCTTCCCAAACCTGAGACTCTTCCTATAGCATGAGATGTGATATCTCAATGCTTCTACCAAACCTGAAACCCTTCCTATAGCATGAGATGTGATATCCAACTCCTTCCCATTCCAATCCTGAGACACACCCTATAGCATGAGATGTGATAACACAATGCTTCTAATACCAAACCTGAGACCCGTCCTATAACATGAGATGTGATATCCAAATCCTTCCCCTTCCAAACCTGAGACCCTTCCTTTAGCATGAGATGTGATATATAGCTCCTCCCATTCCAATCCTGAGACCCTTCCGATAGCAGAGATGTGACATTTCAATGCTTATACCAAACCTGAGACCCTTCCCATAGCATGAGATGTGATATCCAACTCCTTCCCATTCCAATCCTGAGACCCTTCCTATAGCATGAGATGTGATATCTCAATGCTTCTAATACCAAACCTGAGATCCTTCCTATAACATGAGATGTGATATCCAACTCCTTCCCATTCCAATCCCGAGACCCTTCCTATAGCATGAGATGTGATATCTCAATGCTTCTAATACCAAACCTAAGGTCCTTCCTATAACATGAGATGTGATATCCAAATCCTTCCCATTCCAAACCTGAGACCCTCCCTTTAGCATGAGATGTGATATCCAACTCCTTCCCATTCCAATCCTGATACCCTTCTGATAGCATGAGATCTGATATCTCAATGCCTCTAATACCAAACCTGAGATCCTACCTCTAACATGAAATGTGATATCCAACTCCTTCCTTTTCCAAACCTGAGACCCTTCCTACAGCATGAGATGTGATATCCAAGTCCTTCCCATTCCAATCCTGAGACCCTTCCTATAAAATGAGATGTGATATCCAACTCCTTCTATTCCAACCTGAGACCCTTCCTATAGCATGAGATGGGATATCCAACTCCTTCCAAATCCAATCCTGATACCCTTCCGATAGCATGAGATGTGATATACCAATGCTTCTACAAAACCTGAGACCCATACCATGGCATGAGATGTGATATCAAACTCCCGTCCTATACCATGAGACTTGATATCTCAATGCTTCTAATACCAAACCTGAGACCGGTCCAATAACATGAGATGTGATATCCAAATCCTTCCCCTTCCAAACCTTAGACCCTTCCTTTATCATGAGATGTGATATCCAAGTCCTTCCCATTCCATTCCTGAGACCCTTCCTATAGCATGAGATGTGATATCTCAATGCTTCTAATACCAAACCTGAGACCCTTCCTATAACATGAGATGTGATATCCAAGTCCTTCCCATTCCAATCCTGAGACCCTTCCTATAGCATGAGATGTGATATCTCAATGCTTCTAATACCAAACCTGAGACCCTTCCTATAACATGAATTATGATATCCAAATCCTTCCCATTCCAATCCTGAGACCCTTCCGATAGCAGAGATGTGATATCTCAATGCTTATACCAAACCTAAGACCCTTCCGATAGCATGAGATGTGATATCTCAATGCTTCTAATACCAAACCTGAGATCCTTCCAATAACATGAGATGTGATATCCAACTCCTTCCCATTCCAATCCCGAGACCCTTCCTATAGCATGAGATGTGATATCTCAATGCTTCTAATACCAAACCTAAGGTCCTTCCTATAACATGAGATGTGATATCCAAATCCTTCCCATTCCAAACCTGAGACCCTCCCTTTAGCATGAGATGTGATATCCAACTCCTTCCCCTTCCAAACCTGAGACCCTTCCTTTAGCATGAGATGTGATATCCAGCTCCTCCCATTCCAATCCTGAGACCCTTCCGATAGCAGAGATGTGATATTTCAATGCTTATACCAAACCTGAGACCCTTCCCATAGCATGAGATGTGATATCCAGCTCCTCCCATTCCAATCCTGAGACCCTTCCGATAGCAGAGATGTGATATTTCAATGCTTATACCAAACCTGAGACCCTTCCCATAGCATGAGATGTGATATCCAACTCCTTCCCATTCCAATCCTGAGACCCTTCCTATAGCATGAGATGTGATATCTCAATGCTTCTAATACCAAACCTGAGATCCTTCCTATAACATGAGATGTGATATCCAACTCCTTCCCATTCCAATCCCGAGACCCTTCCTATAGCATGAGATGTGATATCTCAATGCTTCTAATACCAAACCTAAGGTCCTTCCTATAACGTGAGATGTGATATCCAAATCCTTCCCATTCCAAACCTGAGACCCTCCCTTTAGCATGAGATGTGATATCCAACTCCTTCCCATTCCAATCCTGATACCCTTCTGATAGCATGAGATGTGATATCTCAATGCCTCTAATACCAAACCTGAGATCCTACCTCTAACATGAAATGTGATATCCAACTCCTTCCTTTTCCAAACCTGAGACCCTTCCTACAGCATGAGATGTGATATCCAAGTCCTTCCCATTCCAATCCTGAGACCCTTCCTATAACATGAGATGTGATATCCAACTCCTTCTATTCCAACCTGAGACCCTTCCTATAGCATGAGATGGGATATCCAACTCCTTCCAAATCCAATCCTGATACCCTTCCGATAGCATGAGATGTGATATCCCAATGCTTCTACAAAACCTGAGACCCATACCATGGCATGAGATGTGATATCAAACTCCCGTCCTATACCATGAGACTTGATATCTCAATGCTTCTAATACCAAACCTGAGACCGGTCCAATAACATGAGATGTGATATCCAAATCCTTCCCCTTCCAAACCTTAGACCCTTCCTTTATCATGAGATGTGATATCCAAGTCCTTCCCATTCCATTCCTGAGACCCTTCCTATAGCATGAGATGTGATATCTCAATGCTTCTAATACCAAACCTGAGACCCTTCCTATAACATGAGATGTGATATCCAAGTCCTTCCCATTCCAATCCTGAGACCCTTCCTATAGCATGAGATGTGATATCTCAATGCTTCTAATACCAAACCTGAGACCCTTCCTATAACATGAATTGTGATATCCAAATCCTTCCCGTTCCAATCCTGAGACCCTTCCGATAGCAGAGATGTGATATCTCAATGCTTATACCAAACCTAAGACCCTTCCGATAGCATGAGATGTGATATCTCAATGCTTCTAATACCAAACCTGAGACCGGTCCAATAACATGAGATGTGATATCCAAATCCTTCCCCTTCCAAACCTTAGACCATCCCTTTAGCATGAGATTTGATATCCAACTCCTTCCCATTCCAATCCTGAGACCCTTCTGATGGCATGAGATGTGATATCTCAATGCCTCTAAAACCAAACCTGAGATCCTACCTCTAACATGAAATGTGATATCCAACTCCTTCCCCTTCCAACCCTGAGAGCCTTCCTATATAATGAGATGTGATATCCAAGTCCTTCCCATTCCAATCCTGAGACCCTTCCTATAACATGAGATGTGATATCCAACTCCTTCCCATTCCAATCATGAGACCCTTCCTATAGCTTGAGATGTGATATCCAACTCCTTCTCATTCCAATTCTGAGACCGTCCTATACCATGAGACTTGATATCTCAATGCTTCAAATACCAAACCTGAGACCGGTCCTATAACATGAGATGTGATACCCAACTCCTTCCCATTCCAATCCTGATACCCTTCTGATAGCATGAGATGTGATATCTCAATGCCTCTAATACCAAACCTGAGATCCTACCTCTAACATGAAATGTGATATCCAACTCCTTCCTTTTCCAAACCTGAGACCCTTCCTACAGCATGAGATGTGATATCCAAGTCCTTCCCATTCCAATCCTGAGACCCTTCCTATAACATGAGATGTGATATCCAACTCCTTCTATTCCAACCTGAGACCCTTCCTATAGCATGAGATGGGATATCCAACTCCTTCCAAATCCAATCCTGATACCCTTCCGATAGCATGAGATGTGATATCCCAATGCTTCTACAAAACCTGAGACCCATACCATGGCATGAGATGTGATATCAAACTCCCGTCCTATACCATGAGACTTGATATCTCAATGCTTCTAATACCAAACCTGAGACCGGTCCAATAACATGAGATGTGATATCCAAATCCTTCCCCTTCCAAACCTTAGACCCTTCCTTTATCATGAGATGTGATATCCAAGTCCTTCCCATTCCATTCCTGAGACCCTTCCTATAGCATGAGATGTGATATCTCAATGCTTCTAATACCAAACCTGAGACCCTTCCTATAACATGAGATGTGATATCCAAGTCCTTCCCATTCCAATCCTGAGACCCTTCCTATAGCATGAGATGTGATATCTCAATGCTTCTAATACCAAACCTGAGACCCTTCCTATAACATGAATTATGATATCCAAATCCTTCCCATTCCAATCCTGAGACCCTTCCGATAGCAGAGATGTGATATCTCAATGCTTATACCAAACCTAAGACCCTTCCGATAGCATGAGATGTGATATCTCAATGCTTCTAATACCAAACCTGAGATCCTTCCAATAACATGAGATGTGATATCCAACTCCTTCCCATTCCAATCCCGAGACCCTTCCTATAGCATGAGATGTGATATCTCAATGCTTCTAATACCAAACCTAAGGTCCTTCCTATAACATGAGATGTGATATCCAAATCCTTCCCATTCCAAACCTGAGACCCTCCCTTTAGCATGAGATGTGATATCCAACTCCTTCCCCTTCCAAACCTGAGACCCTTCCTTTAGCATGAGATGTGATATCCAGCTCCTCCCATTCCAATCCTGAGACCCTTCCGATAGCAGAGATGTGATATTTCAATGCTTATACCAAACCTGAGACCCTTCCCATAGCATGAGATGTGATATCCAGCTCCTCCCATTCCAATCCTGAGACCCTTCCGATAGCAGAGATGTGATATTTCAATGCTTATACCAAACCTGAGACCCTTCCCATAGCATGAGATGTGATATCCAACTCCTTCCCATTCCAATCCTGAGACCCTTCCTATAGCATGAGATGTGATATCTCAATGCTTCTAATACCAAACCTGAGATCCTTCCTATAACATGAGATGTGATATCCAACTCCTTCCCATTCCAATCCCGAGACCCTTCCTATAGCATGAGATGTGATATCTCAATGCTTCTAATACCAAACCTAAGGTCCTTCCTATAACGTGAGATGTGATATCCAAATCCTTCCCATTCCAAACCTGAGACCCTCCCTTTAGCATGAGATGTGATATCCAACTCCTTCCCATTCCAATCCTGATACCCTTCTGATAGCATGAGATGTGATATCTCAATGCCTCTAATACCAAACCTGAGATCCTACCTCTAACATGAAATGTGATATCCAACTCCTTCCTTTTCCAAACCTGAGACCCTTCCTACAGCATGAGATGTGATATCCAAGTCCTTCCCATTCCAATCCTGAGACCCTTCCTATAACATGAGATGTGATATCCAACTCCTTCTATTCCAACCTGAGACCCTTCCTATAGCATGAGATGGGATATCCAACTCCTTCCAATTCCAATCCTGATACCCTTCCGATAGCATGAGATGTGATATCCCAATGCTTCTACAAAACCTGAGACCCATACCATGGCATGAGATGTGATATCAAACTCCCGTCCTATACCATGAGACTTGATATCTCAATGCTTCTAATACCAAACCTGAGACCGGTCCAATAACATGAGATGTGATATCCAAATCCTTCCCCTTCCAAACCTTAGACCCTTCCTTTATCATGAGATGTGATATCCAAGTCCTTCCCATTCCATTCCTGAGACCCTTCCTATAGCATGAGATGTGATATCTCAATGCTTCTAATACCAAACCTGAGACCCTTCCTATAACATGAGATGTGATATCCAAGTCCTTCCCATTCCAATCCTGAGACCCTTCCTATAGCATGAGATGTGATATCTCAATGCTTCTAATACCAAACCTGAGACCCTTCCTATAACATGAATTGTGATATCCAAATCCTTCCCGTTCCAATCCTGAGACCCTTCCGATAGCAGAGATGTGATATCTCAATGCTTATACCAAACCTAAGACCCTTCCGATAGCATGAGATGTGATATCTCAATGCTTCTAATACCAAACCTGAGACCGGTCCAATAACATGAGATGTGATATCCAAATCCTTCCCCTTCCAAACCTTAGACCATCCCTTTAGCATGAGATTTGATATCCAACTCCTTCCCATTCCAATCCTGAGACCCTTCTGATGGCATGAGATGTGATATCTCAATGCCTCTAAAACCAAACCTGAGATCCTACCTCTAACATGAAATGTGATATCCAACTCCTTCCCCTTCCAACCCTGAGAGCCTTCCTATATAATGAGATGTGATATCCAAGTCCTTCCCATTCCAATCCTGAGACCCTTCCTATAACATGAGATGTGATATCCAACTCCTTCCCATTCCAATCACGAGACCCTTCCTATAGCTTGAGATGTGATATCCAACTCCTTCTCATTCCAATTCTGAGACCGTCCTATACCATGAGACTTGATATCTCAATGCTTCAAATACCAAACCTGAGACCGGTCCTATAACATGAGATGTGATACCCAACTCCTTCCCATTCCAATCCTGATACCCTTCTGATAGCATGAGATGTGATATCTCAATGCCTCTAATACCAAACCTGAGATCCTACCTCTAACATGAAATGTGATATCCAACTCCTTCCTTTTCCAAACCTGAGACCCTTCCTACAGCATGAGATGTGATATCCAAGTCCTTCCCATTCCAATCCTGAGACCCTTCCTATAACATGAGATGTGATATCCAACTCCTTCTATTCCAACCTGAGACCCTTCCTATAGCATGAGATGGGATATCCAACTCCTTCCAAATCCAATCCTGATACCCTTCCGATAGCATGAGATGTGATATCCCAATGCTTCTACAAAACCTGAGACCCATACCATGGCATGAGATGTGATATCAAACTCCCGTCCTATACCATGAGACTTGATATCTCAATGCTTCTAATACCAAACCTGAGACCGGTCCAATAACATGAGATGTGATATCCAAATCCTTCCCCTTCCAAACCTTAGACCCTTCCTTTATCATGAGATGTGATATCCAAGTCCTTCCCATTCCATTCCTGAGACCCTTCCTATAGCATGAGATGTGATATCTCAATGCTTCTAATACCAAACCTGAGACCCTTCCTATAACATGAGATGTGATATCCAAGTCCTTCCCATTCCAATCCTGAGACCCTTCCTATAGCATGAGATGTGATATCTCAATGCTTCTAATACCAAACCTGAGACCCTTCCTATAACATGAATTGTGATATCCAAATCCTTCCCATTCCAATCCTGAGACCCTTCCGATAGCAGAGATGTGATATCTCAATGCTTATACCAAACCTAAGACCCTTCCGATAGCATGAGATGTGATATCTCAATGCTTCTAATACCAAACCTGAGATCGGTCCAATAACATGAGATGGAATATCCAAATCCTTCCCCTTCCAAACCTTAGACCATCCCTTTAGCATGAGATTTGATATCCAACTCCTTCCCATTCCAATCCTGAGACCCTTCTGATGGCATGAGATGTGATATCTCAATGCCTCTAAAACCAAACCTGAGATCCTTCCTCTAACATGAAATGTGATATCCAACTCCTTCCCCTTCCAACCCTGAGAGCCTTCCTATAGAATGAGATGTGATATCCAAGTCCTTCCCATTCCAATCCTGAGACCCTTCCTATAACATGAGATGTGATATCCAACTCCTTCCCATTCCAATCATGAGACCCTTCCTATAGCTTGAGATGTGATATCCAACTCCTTCTCATTCCAATTCTGAGACCCGTCCTATACCATGAGACTTGATATCTCAATGCTTCAAATACCAAACCTGAGACCGGTCCTATAACATGAGATGTGATACCCAAATCCGTCCCCTTCCAAACCTTAGACCCTTCCTATAGCATGAGATGTGATATCTCATTGCTTCTAATACCAAACCTGAGACCCTTCCTATAACGAGATGGGATATCCAACTCCTTCCCATTCCAATCCTGAGACCCTTCAGATAGCAGAGATGTGATATCCAACTCCTTCCCATTCCAAACCTGAGACCCTTCCTATAGCATGAGATGTTATAATTTAATGCTTCTAAAACCAAACCTGAGAACCATCCTATAACATGTGAAATCCAAATCCTTCCCTTTCCAAACCTGAGACCCTTCCGATAGCATGAGATGTGATGTCTCAATGCTTCTAAAACCAAACATGAGAACCATCCTATAACATGAGATGTGAAATCCAAATCCTTCCCTTTCCAAACCTGAGACCCTTCCTATAGCTTGAGATGAAATATCAAACTCCTTCCCATTCCAATCCTGAGATAGCTTGAGATGTGATATCCAACTCCATCCCATTCCAATCCTGAGACCCTTCCGATAGCATGAGATGTGATAGCTCAATGCTTCTAATATCAAAACTGAGACCCTCCCTATAGTATGAGATGTGAATTCTAAGTCCTTACCATTCCTATCCTGAGACCCTTCCGATAGCAGAGATGTGATATCTCAATGCTTATACCAAACCTGATGACCCTTCCTATGGCATTAGATGTGATATCCAACTCCTTCCCATTCCAATCCTGAGTTCCTTCCTATAGCATGAGATGTGATATCTCAATGCTTCTATCAAACCTGATACCCTTCCTTTAGCATGAGAGGTGATATTCAACTCCTGCCCATTCCAATCCTGAGACCCTTCCTATATCATGAGACGTGATATCCAACTCCTTCCCATTCCAATCCTGAGACTCCTCCTATAGCATGAGATGTGATATCTCAATGCTTCTAATACCAGACCTGGGACCGGTCCTATAACATGAGATATGATATCCAAATCCTTCCCCTTCCAAACCTGAGACCCTTCCTATAGCAAGAGATGTGATATCCAATTCCTTCCCATTCCAATCCTGAGACCCTTCCTATAACGAGATGTGATATCCAACTCCTTCCCATTCCAACCTGAGACCCTTCCTGTAGCATGAGAAGGGAGATCCAACTCCTTCCCATTCCAATCCTGAGACCCTTCCTATACCATGAGATGTGATATCTCAATGCTTCTAATACCAAACCTGGGACCCGTCCTATAACATGAGATATGTCCTATAACATGAGATATGATATCCAAATCCTTCCCCTTCCAAACCTGAGACCCTTCCTTTAGCATGAGATGTGATATCCAAATCCTTCCCATTCCAATACTGAAACCCTTCCTATAGCATGAGATGTCATATCTCAATGTTTCTAATAGAAAACCTGAGACCCTTCCTATAGCAAGAGATGTGATATCCAAATCCTTCCCATTTCAATCTTGAGACCCTTCCTATAACATGAGATGTGATATCCAACTCCTACCCATTCCAACCTGAGACCCTTCCTATAGCATGAGAAGGGATATCCAATTCCTTCCCAATCCAATCCTTAGACCCTTCCGATAGCAGAGATGTGATATCTCAATGCTTATACCAAACCTGAGACCCTTCCTTTAGCATGAGATGTGATATCCAAATGCTTCACATTCCAATCCTGAGACCCTTCCTATAGCATGAGATGTGATATCTCAATGCTTCTAATACAAAACCTGAGATCCTTCCTATAACATGAGATGTGATATCCAAGTCCTTCCCATTCCAATCCTGAGACCCTTCCTATAACATGAGATGTGATATCCAACTCCTTCTACTCCAACCTGAGACCCTTCCTATAGCATGAGATGGGATATCCAACTCCTTCCAAATCCAATCCTGATACCCTTCCAATAGCATGAGATGTGATATCCCAATGCTTCTACAAAACCTGAGACCCATACCATGGCATGAGATGTGATATCAAACTCCCGTCCTATACCATGAGACTTGATATCTCAATGCTTCTAATACCAAACCTGAGACCGGTCCAATAACATGAGATGTGATATCCAAATCCTTCCACTTCCAAACCTTAGACCCTTCCTTTATCATGAGATGTGATATCCAAGTCCTTCCCATTCCATTCCTGAGACCCTTAATATAGCATGAGATGTGATATCTCAATGCTTCTAATACCAAACCTGAGACCCTTCCTATAACATGAGATGTGATATCCAAATCCTTCCCATTCCAATCCTGAGACCCTTCCGATAGCAGAGATGTGATATCTCAATGCTTATACCAAACCTGAGACCCTTCCGATAGCATGAGATGTGATATCTCAATGCTTCTAATACCAAACCTCAGATCCTTCCAATAACATGAGATGTGATGTCCAAATCCTTCCCCTTCCAAACCTTAGACCCTCCCTTTAGCATGAGATGTGATATCCAACTCCTTCCCATTCCAATCCTGAGACCCTTCTGATGGCATGAGATGTCATATCTCAATGCCTCTAATACCAAACCTGAGATCCTACCTCTAACATGAGATGTGATATCAAACTCCTTCCCATTCCAAACCTGAGACCCTTCAGATAGCATGAGATGTGATATTTCAATGCTTCTAAAACCAAACATGAGAACCATCCTATAACATGAGATGTGAAATCCAAATCATTCCCATTCCAAACCTGAGACCCTTCCTATAGCATGAGATGTTATAATTTAATGCTTCTAAAACCAAACCTGAGAACCATCCTATAACATGTGAAATCCAAATCCTTCCCTTTCCAAACCTGAGACCCTTCCGATAGCATGAGATGTGATATCTCAATGCTTCTAAAACCAAACATGAGAACCATCCTATAACATGAGATGTGAAACCCAAATCCTTCCCTTTCCAAACCTGAGACCCTTCCTATAGCTTGAGATGAAATATCAAACTCCTTCCCATTCCAATCCTGAGATAGCTTGAGATGTGATATCCAACTCCATCCCATTCCAATCCTGAGACCCTTCCGATAGCATGAGATGTGATAGCTCAATGCTTCTAATATCAAAACTGAGACCCTCCCTATAGTATGAGATGTGAATTCTAAGTCCTTACCATTCCTATCCTGAGACCCTTCCGATAGCAGAGATGTGATATCTCAATGCTTATACCAAACCTGATGACCCTTCCTATGGCATTAGATGTGATATCCAACTCCTTCCCATTCCAATCCTGAGTTCCTTCCTATAGCATGAGATGTGATATCTCAATGCTTCTATCAAACCTGATACCCTTCCTTTAGCATGAGAGGTGATATTCAACTCCTGCCCATTCCAATCCTGAGACTCCTCCTATAGCATGAGATGTGATATCTCAATGCTTCTAATACCAGACCTGGGACCGGTCCTATAACATGAGATATGATATCCAAATCCTTCCCCTTCCAAACCTGAGACCCTTCCTATAGCAAGAGATGTGATATCCAATTCCTTCCCATTCCAATCCTGAGACCCTTCCTATAACGAGATGTGATATCCAACTCCTTCCCATTCCAACCTGAGACCCTTCCTGTAGCATGAGAAGGGAGATCCAACTCCTTCCCATTCCAATCCTGAGACCCTTCCTATACCATGAGATGTGATATCTCAATGCTTCTAATACCAAACCTGGGACCCGTCCTATAACATGAGATATGTCCTATAACATGAGATATGATATCCAAATCCTTCCCCTTCCAAACCTGAGACCCTTCCTTTAGCATGAGATGTGATATCCAAATCCTTCCCATTCCAATACTGAAACCCTTCCTATAGCATGAGATGTCATATCTCAATGTTTCTAATAGAAAACCTGAGACCCTTCCTATAGCAAGAGATGTGATATCCAAATCCTTCCCATTTCAATCTTGAGACCCTTCCTATAACATGAGATGTGATATCCAACTCCTACCCATTCCAACCTGAGACCCTTCCTATAGCATGAGAAGGGATATCCAATTCCTTCCCAATCCAATCCTTAGACCCTTCCGATAGCAGAGATGTGATATCTCAATGCTTATACCAAACCTGAGACCCTTCCTTTAGCATGAGATGTGATATCCAAATGCTTCACATTCCAATCCTGAGACCCTTCCTATAGCATGAGATGTGATATCTCAATGCTTCTAATACAAAACCTGAGATCCTTCCTATAACATGAGATGTGATATCCAAGTCCTTCCCATTCCAATCCTGAGACCCTTCCTATAACATGAGATGTGATATCCAACTCCTTCTACTCCAACCTGAGACCCTTCCTATAGCATGAGATGGGATATCCAACTCCTTCCAAATCCAATCCTGATACCCTTCCAATAGCATGAGATGTGATATCCCAATGCTTCTACAAAACCTGAGACCCATACCATGGCATGAGATGTGATATCAAACTCCCGTCCTATACGATGAGACTTGATATCTCAATGCTTCTAATACCAAACCTGAGACCGGTCCAATAACATGAGATGTGATATCCAAATCCTTCCCCTTCCAAACCTTAGACCCTTCCTTTATCATGAGATGTGATATCCAAGTCCTTCCCATTCCATTCCTGAGACCCTTAATATAGCATGAGATGTGATATCTCAATGCTTCTAATACCAAACCTGAGACCCTTCCTATAACATGAGATGTGATATCCAAATCCTTCCCATTCCAATCCTGAGACCCTTCCGATAGCAGAGATGTGATATCTCAATGCTTATACCAAACCTGAGACCCTTCCGATAGCATGAGATGTGATATCTCAATGCTTCTAATACCAAACCTCAGATCCTTCCAATAACATGAGATGTGATGTCCAAATCCTTCCCCTTCCAAACCTTAGACCCTCCCTTTAGCATGAGATGTGATATCCAACTCCTTCCCATTCCAATCCTGAGACCCTTCTGATGGCATGAGATGTCATATCTCAATGCCTCTAATACCAAACCTGAGATCCTACCTCTAACATGAGATGTGATATCAAACTCCTTCCCATTCCAAACCTGAGACCCTTCAGATAGCATGAGATGTGATATTTCAATGCTTCTAAAACCAAACATGAGAACCATCCTATAACATGAGATGTGAAATCCAAATCATTCCCATTCCAAACATGAGGCCCTTCCTATAGCTTGAGATGTGATATCAAACTCCTTCCCATTCAATGTGATATCCAACTCCTTCCCATTCCAATCCTGGGACCCTTCCTATACCATGAGATGTGATAGTTCAATGCTTCTAATACCAAACCTGAGACCCGTCCTAAAACATGAGATGTGAGATCCAAATCCTTCCCCTTCCAGACCTGAGACCTTTCCTTTAGCATGAGATGTGATAACCAACTCCTTCCCATTCCAAACCTGAGACCCTTCCCATAGCATGAGATGTGATATCTCAATGCTTCTAAAACCAAACATGAGAACCATCCTATAACATGAGATGTGAAATCCAAATCCTTCCCTTTCCAAACCTGAGACCCTTCCTATAGTTTGAGATGAAATATCAAACTCCTTCCCATTCCAATCCTGAGATAGCTTGAGATGTGAGATCCAAATCCTTCCCCTTCCAAACCTGAGACCCTTCCTATAGCTTGATATGTGATATCAAACTCCTTCCCATTACAATCCTGAGATACCTTGAGATGTGATATCCAACTCCATCCCATTCCAATCCTGAGACCCTTCCGATAGCATGAGATGTGATAGCTCAATGCTTCTAATATCAAAACTGAGACCCTCCCTATAGTATGAGATGTGAAATCTACGTCCTTCCCATTCCTATCCTGAGACCCTTCCGATAGCAGAGATGTGATATCTCAATGCTTATACCGAACCTGATGACCCTTCCTTTAGCATGAGATGTGATATTCAACTCCTTCCCATTCCAAACCTGAGACCCTTCCTATAACATGAGACGTGATATCCAACTCCTTCCCATTCCAAACCTGAGACCTTTCCTTTAGCATATGTGATATCCAACTCCTTCCAATTCCAATACTGAGACCCTTCCAATAGCATATGTGATATCTCAATGCTTCTAATATCAAAACTGAGACCCTCCCTATAACATGAGATGTGATATCCAACTCCTTCCCATTCCAATACTGAGACCCTTCCAATAGCATATGTGATATCTCAATGCTTCTAATATGAAAACTGAGACCCTCCCTATAACATGAATTGTGATATCCAAATCCTTCCCATTCCAATCCTGAGACCCTTCCGATAGCAGAGATGTGATATCTCAATGCTTATACCAAACCTAAGACCCTTCCGATAGCATGAGATGTGATATCTCAATGCTTCTAATACCAAACCTGAGATCCTTCCAATAACATGAGATATGATGTCCAAATCCCTCCCCTTCCAAACCTTAGACCATCCCTTTAGCATGAGATTTGATATCCAACTCCTTCCCATTCCAATCCTGAGACCCTTCTGATAGCATGAGATGTGATATCTCAATGCCTCTAATACCAAACCTGAGATCCTACCTCTAACATGAAATGTGATATCCATCTCCTTCCCTTTCCAAACCTGAGACCCTGCCTATAGCATGAGATGTGATATCCAAGTCCTTCCCATTCCAATCCTGAGACCCTTCCTATAGCATGTGATGTGATATCTCAATGCTTATACCAAACCTGAGACCCTTCCTATGGCATGAGATGTCATATACAACTCCTTCCCATTCCAACCCTGAGACCCTTCCTATAGCATGAGATGTGATATCTCAATGCTTATACCAAACCTGAGACCCTTCCTATAGCATGAGATGTGATATCCAACTTCTTCCCATTCCAATCCTGAGACCCTTCCTATAGCATGAGATGTGATATCTCAATGCTTATACCAAACCTGAGACCCTTCCTATAGCTTGAGATGTGATATCCAACTCCTTCCCATTCCAATCCTGAGACCCTTCCTATAGCATGAGATGTGATATCTCAAGGCCTCTAATACCAAACCTGAGATCCTTCCTCTAACATGAAATGTGATATCCAACTCCTTCCCCTTCCAAACCTGAGAGCCTTCCTATAGCATGAGATATGATATCCAAGTCCTTCCCATTCCAATCCTGAGACCCTTCCTATAACATGAAATGTGATATCCAACTCCTTCCCATTCTAACCTGAGACCCTTCCTATAGCATGAGATGGGATATCCAACTCCTTCCAAATCCAATACTGATACCCTTCCGATAGCATGAGATGTGATATCCCAATGCTTCTACCAAACCTGAGACCCATACTATGGCATGAGATGTGATATCAAACTCCTTCCCATTCCAATCCTGAGACGCTTCCTATAGCTTGAGATGTGATATCCAACTCCTTCCCATTCCAATTCTGAGACCCTTCTTATACCATGACACTTGATATCTCAATGCTTCTAATACCAAACCTGAGACCCGTCCTATAACATGAGATGTGATATCCAAATCCATCCCCTTCCAAACCTTAGACCCTTCCTTTATAATGAGATGTGATATCCAACTCCTTCCCATTCCAATCCTGAGACCCTTCCGATATCATGAGATGTGATATCTCAATGCTTATACCAAATCTGAGACCCTTCCTATGGCCTGAGATGTCATATACAACTCCTTCCCATTCCAATCCTGAGACCCTTCCTATAGCATGAGATGTGATATCTCAATGCTCATACCAAATCTGAGACCCTTCCTATAGCATGAGATGGGATATCCAACTCCTTCCCATTCCAATCCTGAGACCCTTCCTATAGCATGAGAAGTGATATCTCCATGCTTATACCAAACCTGAGACCCTTCCTATAGCATAAGATGTGATATCCAAATCCTTCCCTTTCCAATCCTGAGACCCTTCCTATAGCATGAGATGTGATATCTCAATGCTTATACCAAACCTGAGACCCTTCCTATAGCATGAGATGTGATATCCAACTCCTTCCCATTCCAATCCTGAGACCCTTCCTATAGCATGAGATGTGATGTCTCAATGCTTCTAATACCAAACCTGAGATCCTTCCTATAACATGAGATGTGATATCCAACTCCTTCCCATTCCAATCCTGAGACCCTTATGATAGCATGAGATGTGATATCTCAATGCCTCTTATACCAAACCTGAGATCCTTCCGATAGCATGAGATGTGATATCTCAATGCTTCTAATACCAAACCTGAGATCCTTCCTATAATATGAGATGTGATTTCCAAATCCTTCCCCTTCCAAACCTGAGACCCTCCCTTTAGCATGAAATGTGATATCCAACTCCTTCCCATTCCAATCCTGAGACCCTTCTGATAGCATGAGATGTGATATCTCAATGCCTCTAATACCAAACCTGAGATCCTACCTCTAACATGAAATGTGATATCCATCTCATTCCCTTTCCAACCCTGAGACCCTGCCTATAGCATGAGATGTGATATCCAAGTCCTTCCCATTCCAATCGTGAGACCCTTCCTATAGCATGTGATGTGATATCTCAATGCTTATACCAAACCTGAGATCCTTCCTATGGCATGAGATCTCATATACAACTCCTTCCCATTCCAACCCTGAGACCCTTCCTATAGCATGAGATGTGATATCTCAATGCTTATACCAAACCTGAGACCCTTCCTATAGCATGAGATGTGATATCCAACTTCTTCCCATTCCAATCCTGAGACCCTTCCTATAGCATGAGATGTGATATCTCAGTGCTTATACCAAACCTGAGACCCTTCCTATAGCATAAGATGTGATATCCAAATCCTTCCCATTCCAATCCTGAGACCCTTCCTATAGCATGAGATGTGATATCTCAATGCTTATACCAAACCTGAGACCCTTCCTATAGCATGAGATGTGATATCCAACTCCTTCCCATTCCAATCCTGAGACCCTTCCTATAGCATGAGATGTGATGTCTCAATGCTTCTAATACCAAACCTGAGATCCTTCCTATAACATGAGATGTGATATCCAACTCCTTCCCATTCCAATCCTGAGACCCTTATGATAGCATGAGATGTGATATCTCAATGCCTCTTATACCAAACCTGAGATCCTTCCGATAGCATGAGATGTGATATCTCAATGCTTCTAATACCAAACCTGAGATCCTTCCTATAATATGAGATGTGATTTCCAAATCCTTCCCCTTCCAAACCTGAGACCCTCCCTTTAGCATGAAATGTGATATCCAACTCCTTCCCATTCCAATCCTGAGACCCTTCTGATAGCATGAGATGTGATATCTCATTGCCTCTAATACCAAACCTGAGATCCTACCTCTAACATGAAATGTGATATCCATCTCCTTCCCTTTCCAAACCTGAGACCCTGCCTATAGCATGAGATGTGATATCCAAGTCCTTCCCATTCCAATCCTGAGACCCTTCCTATAGCATGTGATGTGATATCCAAGTCCTTCCCATTCCAATCCTGAGACCCTTCCTATAGCATGTGATGTGATATCTCAATGCTTATACCAAACCTGAGACCCTTCCTATGGCATGAGATGTCATATACAACTCCTTCCCATTCCAACCCTGAGACCCTTCCTATAGCATGAGATGTGATATCTCAATGCTTATACCAAACCTGAGACCCTTCCTATAGCTTGAGATGTGATATCCAACTTCTTCCCATTCCAATCCTGAGACCCTTCCTATAGCATGAGATGTGATATCCCAATGCTTCTACCAAACCTGAGACCCATACTATGGCATGAGATGTGATATCAAACTCCTTCCCATTCCAATCCTGAGACGCTTCCTATAGCTTGAGATGTGATATCCAACTCCTTCCCATTCCAATTCTGAGACCCTTCTTATACCATGAGACTTGATATCTCAATGCTTCTAATACCAAACCTGAGACCCGTCCTATAACATGAGATGTGATATCAGAATCCTTCCCCTTCCAAACCTTAGACCCTTCCTTTATAATGAGATGTGATATCCAACTCCTTCCCATTCCAATCCTGAGACCCTTCCTATAGCATGAGATGTGATATCTCAATGCTTCTAATACCAAACCTGAGACCCTTCCTATAACATGAGATGGGATATCCAACTCCTTCCCATTCCAATCCTGAGACCCTTCCGATAGCAGAGATGTGATATCTCAATGCTTATACCAAACCTGAGACCCTTCCTAAGGCTTGAGATGTCATATACAACTCCTTCCCATTCCAATCCTGAGACCCTTCCTATAGCATGAGATGTGATATCTCAATGCTTATACCAAATCTGAGACCCTTCCTATAGCATGAGATGTGATATCCAAATCCTTCCCATTCCAATCCTGAGACCCTTCCTATAGCATGAGATGTGATATCTCAATGCTTATAACAAACCTGAGAGCCTACCTATAGCATGAGATGTGATATCCAAGTCCATCCCATTCCAATCCTTAGACCCTTCCTACAGCATGCGATGTGATATCTCAATGATTCTAATACCAAACCAGAGACCCGTCCTTTAACATGAGATGGGATATCCAACTCCTTCCCATTCCAATCCTGAGCCACTCCTGATAGCAGAGATGTGATATCTCAATGCTTATACCAAACCTGAGACCCTTCCTATAACATGAGATGTGATATCCAACTCCTTCCCGTTCCAAACCTGAGACACTTCCTATAGCATATGTGATATCCAACTCCTTCCCATTCCAAACATGAGACCCTTACTATAGCAAGAATGTAATATCCAACTCCTACCCATTCCAATCCTGAGACCATTCCTATAGCATGAGATGTGATATATCAATGCTTCTAATACCAAACCTGAGATCCTTCCTATGACATGAGATGTGATATCCAAATCCTTCCCATTCCAATCCTGAGACCCTTCCTATAGCAAGAGATGTGATATCCAAATCCTTCCCATTCCAATCCTGAGACCCTTCCTATAACATGAGATGTGATATTCAACTCCTTCCCATTCCAACCTGAGACACTTCCTATAGCATGGGAAGGGATATCCAACTCCTTCCCAATCCAATCCTGAGAACCTTCCGATAGCAGAGATGTGATATCTCAATGCTTATACCAAACCTGAGACGCATCCTATGGCATGAGATGTGATATCCAACTCCTTGCCATTCAAATCCTGAGACCCTTCCTATAGCATGAGATGTGATATCTCAATGCTTCTACCAAACCTGAGACCCTTCCTTTAGCATGAGATGTGATATCCAAATCCTTCACATTCCAATCCTGAGACCCTTCCTATAGCATGAGATGTGATATCTCAATGCTTCTAATACCAAACCTGAGATCCTTCCTATAACATGAGATGTGATATCCAATTCCTTCCCATTCCAAACCTGAGACCCTTCCTATTGGATGAGATGTGATATCCAACTCCTTCCCATTCCAACCCTGAGACCCTTCCTATACCATGAGATGTGATATCTCAATGCTTCTAATACCAAACCTGGGAACCGTCCTATAACATGAGATGTGATATCTCAATGTTTCTAATAAAAAACCTGAGACCCTTCCTATAACATGAGATGTGATATCCAATTCCTTCCCATTCCAAACCTGAGACCCTTCCTATTGGATGAGATGTGATATCCATATCCTTCCCCTTCCAAACCTGAGACCCTTCCTTTAGCATGAGATGTGATATCCAAATACTTCCAATTCCAATCCTAAAACCCTTCCTATAGCATGAGATGTGATATCTCAATGTTTCTAATAAAAAACCTGAGACCCTTCCTATAGCAAGAGATGTGATATCCAAATCCTTCCCATTCAAATCCTGAGACCCTTCCTGTATATAACATGAGATGTGATATCCAACTCCTTCCCATTCCAACCTGAGACCCTTCCTATAGCATGAGATGTGATATCCAACTCCTTACCATTCAAATTCTGAGACCCTCCCTATAACAAGAGATGTCATATCCAACTCCTTCCCATTCCAAACCTGAGACCCTTCCTATAACAGGAGATCTGATATCCAACTCCTTCCCATTCCAAACCTGAGACCCTTCCGATAGCATGAGATGTGATATCTCAATGCTTCAAAAACCAAACATGAGAACCATCCTATAACATGAGATGTGATATCCAACTCCTTCCCATTCCAATCCTGAGACACATCCTATAGCATGAGATGTGATATCACAATGCTTCTAATACCAAACCTGAGACCCGTCCTATAACATGAGATGTGATATCCAAATCCTTCCCCTTCCAAACCTGAGACCCTTCCTTGAGCATGAGATGTGATATATAGCTCCTCCCATTCCAATCCTGAGACCCTTCCTATAGCATGAGATGTGATATC
Source organism: Ambystoma mexicanum (assembly GCF_040938575.1). Taxonomy (NCBI): domain Eukaryota; kingdom Metazoa; phylum Chordata; class Amphibia; order Caudata; family Ambystomatidae; genus Ambystoma; species Ambystoma mexicanum. The sequence continues at coordinate 11,404,999 of NW_027182466.1, read as the reverse complement.
TCAATGCTTCTAATACCAAACCTGAGATCCTTCCTATAACATGAGATGTGATATCCAACTCCTTCCCATTCCAATCCCGAGACCCTTCCTATAGCATGAGATGTGATATCTCAATGCTTCTAATACCAAACCTAAGGTCCTTCCTATAACATGAGATGTGATATCCAAATCCTTCCCATTCCAAACCTGAGACCCTCCCTTTAGCATGAGATGTGATATCCAACTCCTTCCCATTCCAATCCTGATACCCTTCTGATAGCATGAGATCTGATATCTCAATGCCTCTAATACCAAACCTGAGATCCTACCTCTAACATGAAATGTGATATCCAACTCCTTCCTTTTCCAAACCTGAGACCCTTCCTACAGCATGAGATGTGATATCCAAGTCCTTCCCATTCCAATCCTGAGACCCTTCCTATAACATGAGATGTGATATCCAACTCCTTCTATTCCAACCTGAGACCCTTCCTATAGCATGAGATGGGATATCCAACTCCTTCCAAATCCAATCCTGATACCCTTCCGATAGCATGAGATGTGATATACCAATGCTTCTACAAAACCTGAGACCCATACCATGGCATGAGATGTGATGTCAAACTCCCGTCCTATACCATGAGACTTGATATCTCAATGCTTCTAATACCAAACCTGAGACCGGTCCAATAACATGAGATGTGATATCCAAATCCTTCCCCTTCCAAACCTTAGACCCTTCCTTTATCATGAGATGTGATATCCAAGTCCTTCCCATTCCATTCCTGAGACCCTTCCTATAGCATGAGATGTGATATCTCAATGCTTCAAAAACCAAACATGAAAACCATCCTATAACATGAGATGTGAAATCCAAATCCTTCCCTTCCCAAACCTGAGACTCTTCCTATAGCATGAGATGTGATATCTCAATGCTTCTACCAAACCTGAAACCCTTCCTATAGCATGAGATGTGATATCCAACTCCTTCCCATTCCAATCCTGAGACACATCCTATAGCATGAGATGTGATATCACAATGCTTCTAATACCAAACCTGAGACCCGTCCTATAACATGAGATGTGATATCCAAATCCTTCCCCTTCCAAACCTGAGACCCTTCCTTGAGCATGAGATGTGATATATAGCTCCTCCCATTCCAATCCTGAGACCCTTCCTATAGCATGAGATGTGATATCTCAATGCTTCTAATACCAAACCTGAGATCCTTCCTATAACATGAGATGTGATATCCAACTCCTTCCCATTCCAATCCCGAGACCCTTCCTATAGCATGAGATGTGATATCTCAATGCTTCTAATACCAAACCTAAGGTCCTTCCTATAACATGAGATGTGATATCCAAATCCTTCCCATTCCAAACCTGAGACCCTCCCTTTAGCATGAGATGTGATATCCAACTCCTTCCCATTCCAATCCTGATACCCTTCTGATAGCATGAGATCTGATATCTCAATGCCTCTAATACCAAACCTGAGATCCTACCTCTAACATGAAATGTGATATCCAACTCCTTCCTTTTCCAAACCTGAGACCCTTCCTACAGCATGAGATGTGATATCCAAGTCCTTCCCATTCCAATCCTGAGACCCTTCCTATAACATGAGATGTGATATCCAACTCCTTCTATTCCAACCTGAGACCCTTCCTATAGCATGAGATGGGATATCCAACTCCTTCCAAATCCAATCCTGATACCCTTCCGATAGCATGAGATGTGATATACCAATGCTTCTACAAAACCTGAGACCCATACCATGGCATGAGATGTGATATCAAACTCCCGTCCTATACCATGAGACTTGATATCTCAATGCTTCTAATACCAAACCTGAGACCGGTCCAATAACATGAGATGTGATATCCAAATCCTTCCCCTTCCAAACCTTAGACCCTTCCTTTATCATGAGATGTGATATCCAAGTCCTTCCCATTCCATTCCTGAGACCCTTCCTATAGCATGAGATGTGATATCTCAATGCTTCTAATACCAAACCTGAGACCCTTCCTATTACATGAGATGTGATATCCAAGTCCTTCCCCTTCCAATCCTGAGACCCTTCCTATAGCATGAGATGTGATATCTCAATGCTTCTAATACCAAACCTGAGACCCTTCCTATAACATGAATTATGATATCCAAATCCTTCCCATTCCAATCCTGAGACCCTTCCGATAGCAGAGATGTGATATCTCAATGCTTATACCAAACCTAAGACCCTTCCGATAGCATGAGATGTGATATCTCAATGCTTCTAATACCAAACCTGAGATCCTTCCAATAACATGAGATGTGATATCCAACTCCTTCCCATTCCAATCCCGAGACCCTTCCTATAGCATGAGATGTGATATCTCAATGCTTCTAATACCAAACCTAAGGTCCTTCCTATAACATGAGATGTGATATCCAACTCCTTCCCATTCCAATCCTGAGACCCTTCTGATGGCATGAGATGTGATATCTCAATGCCTCTAAAACCAAACCTGAGATCCTACCTCTAACATGAAATGTGATATCCAACTCCTTCCGCTTCCAACCCTGAGAGCCTTCCTATAGAATGAGATGTGATATCCAAGTCCTTCCCATTCCAATCCTGAGACCCTTCCTATAACATGAGATGTGATATCCAACTCCTTCCCATTCCAATCATGAGACCCTTCCTATAGCTTGAGATGTGATATCCAACTCCTTCTCATTCCAATTCTGAGACCCGTCCTATACCATGAGACTTGATATCTCAATGCTTCAAATACCAAACCTGAGACCGGTCCTATAACATGAGATGTGATACCCAAATCCGTCCCCTTCCAAACCTTAGACCCTTCCTATAGCATGAGATGTGATATCTCATTGCTTCTAATACCAAACCTGAGACCCTTCCTATAACGAGATGGGATATCCAACTCCTTCCCATTCCAATCCTGAGACCCTTCAGATAGCAGAGATGTGATATCCAACTCCTTCCCATTCCAAACCTGAGACCCTTCCTATAGCATGAGATGTTATAATTTAATGCTTCTAAAACCAAACCTGAGAACCATCCTATAACATGTGAAATCCAAATCCTTCCCTTTCCAAACCTGAGACCCTTCCGATAGCATGAGATGTGATATCTCAATGCTTCTAAAACCAAACATGAGAACCATCCTATAACATGAGATGTGAAATCCAAATCCTTCCCTTTCCAAACCTGAGACCCTTCCTATAGCTTGAGATGAAATATCAAACTCCTTCCCATTCCAATCCTGAGATAGCTTGAGATGTGATATCCAACTCCATCCCATTCCAATCCTGAGACCCTTCCGATAGCATGAGATGTGATAGCTCAATGCTTCTAATATCAAAACTGAGACCCTCCCTATAGTATGAGATGTGAATTCTAAGTCCTTACCATTCCTATCCTGAGACCCTTCCGATAGCAGAGATGTGATATCTCAATGCTTATACCAAACCTGATGACCCTTCCTATGGCATTAGATGTGATATCCAACTCCTTCCCATTCCAATCCTGAGTTCCTTCCTATAGCATGAGATGTGATATCTCAATGCTTCTATCAAACCTGATACCCTTCCTTTAGCATGAGAGGTGATATTCAACTCCTGCCCATTCCAATCCTGAGACCCTTCCTATATCATGAGACGTGATATCCAACTCCTTCCCATTCCAATCCTGAGACTCCTCCTATAGCATGAGATGTGATATCTCAATGCTTCTAATACCAGACCTGGGACCGGTCCTATAACATGAGATATGATATCCAAATCCTTCCCCTTCCAAACCTGAGACCCTTCCTATAGCAAGAGATGTGATATCCAATTCCTTCCCATTCCAATCCTGAGACCCTTCCTATAACGAGATGTGATATCCAACTCCTTCCCATTCCAACCTGAGACCCTTCCTGTAGCATGAGAAGGGAGATCCAACTCCTTCCCATTCCAATCCTGAGACCCTTCCTATACCATGAGATGTGATACCTCAATGCTTCTAATACCAAACCTGGGACCCGTCCTATAACATGAGATATGTCCTATAACATGAGATATGATATCCAAATCCTTCCCCTTCCAAACCTGAGACCCTTCCTTTAGCATGAGATGTGATATCCAAATGCTTCCCATTCCAATACTGAAACCCTTCCTATAGCATGAGATGTCATATCTCAATGTTTCTAATAGAAAACCTGAGACCCTTCCTATAGCAAGAGATGTGATATCCAAATCCTTCCCATTTCAATCTTGAGACCCTTCCTATAACATGAGATGTGATATCCAACTCCTACCCATTCCAACCTGAGACCCTTCCTATAGCATGAGAAGGGATATCCAATTCCTTCCCAATCCAATCCTTAGACCCTTCCGATAGCAGAGATGTGATATCTCAATGCTTATACCAAACCTGAGACCCTTCCTTTAGCATGAGATGTGATATCCAAATGCTTCACATTCCAATCCTGAGACCCTTCCTATAGCATGAGATGTGATATCTCAATGCTTCTAATACAAAACCTGAGATCCTTCCTATAACATGAGATGTGATATCCAAGTCCTTCCCATTCCAATCCTGAGACCCTTCCTATAACATGAGATGTGATATCCAACTCCTTCTACTCCAACCTGAGACCCTTCCTATAGCATGAGATGGGATATCCAACTCCTTCCAAATCCAATCCTGATACCCTTCCAATAGCATGAGATGTGATGTCCCAATGCTTCTACAAAACCTGAGACCCATACCATGGCATGAGATGTGATATCAAACTCCCGTCCTATACCATGAGACTTGATATCTCAATGCTTCTAATACCAAACCTGAGACCGGTCCAATAACATGAGATGTGATATCCAAATCCTTCCCCTTCCAAACCTTAGACCCTTCCTTTATCATGAGATGTGATATCCAAGTCCTTCCCATTCCATTCCTGAGACCCTTAATATAGCATGAGATGTGATATCTCAATGCTTCTAATACCAAACCTGAGACCCTTCCTATAACATGAGATGTGATATCCAAATCCTTCCCATTCCAATCCTGAGACCCTTCCGATAGCAGAGATGTGATATCTCAATGCTTATACCAAACCTGAGACCCTTCCGATAGCATGAGATGTGATATCTCAATGCTTCTAATACCAAACCTCAGATCCTTCCAATAACATGAGATGTGATGTCCAAATCCTTCCCCTTCCAAACCTTAGACCCTCCCTTTAGCATGAGATGTGATATCCAACTCCTTCCCATTCCAATCCTGAGACCCTTCTGATGGCATGAGATGTCATATCTCAATGCCTCTAATACCAAACCTGAGATCCTACCTCTAACATGAGATGTGATATCAAACTCCTTCCCATTCCAAACCTGAGACCCTTCAGATAGCATGAGATGTGATATTCCAATGCTTCTAAAACCAAACATGAGAACCATCCTATAACATGAGATGTGAAATCCAAATCATTCCCATTCCAAACCTGAGACCCTTCCTATAGCATGAGATGTTATAATTTAATGCTTCTAAAACCAAACCTGAGAACCATCCTATAACATGTGAAATCCAAATCCTTCCCTTTCCAAACCTGAGACCCTTCCGATAGCATGAGATGTGATATCTCAATGCTTCTAAAACCAAACATGAGAACCATCCTATAACATGAGATGTGAAATCCAAATCCTTCCCTTTCCAAACCTGAGACCCTTCCTATAGCTTGAGATGAAATATCAAACTCCTTCCCATTCCAATCCTGAGATAGCTTGAGATGTGATATCCAACTCCATCCCATTCCAATCCTGAGACCCTTCCGATTGCATTAGATGTGATAGCTCAATGCTTCTAATATCAAAACTGAGACCCTCCCTATAGTATGAGATGTGAATTCTAAGTCCTTACCATTCCTATCCTGAGACCCTTCCGATAGCAGAGATGTGATATCTCAATGCTTATACCAAACCTGATGACCCTTCCTATGGCATTAGATGTGATATCCAACTCCTTCCCATTCCAATCCTGAGTTCCTTCCTATAGCATGAGATGTGATATCTCAATGCTTCTATCAAACCTGATACCCTTCCTTTAGCATGAGAGGTGATATTCAACTCCTGCCCATTCCAATCCTGAGACTCCTCCTATAGCATGAGATGTGATATCTCAATGCTTCTAATACCAGACCTGGGACCGGTCCTATAACATGAGATATGATATCCAAATCCTTCCCCTTCCAAACCTGAGACCCTTCCTATAGCAAGAGATGTGATATCCAATTCCTTCCCATTCCAATCCTGAGACCCTTCCTATAACGAGATGTGATATCCAACTCCTTCCCATTCCAACCTGAGACCCTTCCTGTAGCATGAGAAGGGAGATCCAACTCCTTCCCATTCCAATCCTGAGACCCTTCCTATACCATGAGATGTGATATCTCAATGCTTCTAATACCAAACCTGGGACCCGTCCTATAACATGAGATATGTCCTATAACATGAGATATGATATCCAAATCCTTCCCCTTCCAAACCTGAGACCCTTCCTTTAGCATGAGATGTGATATCCAAATCCTTCCCATTCCAATACTGAAACCCTTCCTATAGCATGAGATGTCATATCTCAATGTTTCTAATAGAAAACCTGAGACCCTTCCTATAGCAAGAGATGTGATATCCAAATCCTTCCCATTTCAATCTTGAGACCCTTCCTATAACATGAGATGTGATATCCAACTCCTACCCATTCCAACCTGAGACCCTTCCTATAGCATGAGAAGGGATATCCAATTCCTTCCCAATCCAATCCTTAGACCCTTCCGATAGCAGAGATGTGATATCTCAATGCTTATACCAAACCTGAGACCCTTCCTTTAGCATGAGATGTGATATCCAAATGCTTCACATTCCAATCCTGAGACCCTTCCTATAGCATGAGATGTGATATCTCAATGCTTCTAATACAAAACCTGAGATCCTTCCTATAACATGAGATGTGATATCCAAGTCCTTCCCATTCCAATCCTGAGACCCTTCCTACAACATGAGATGTGATATCCAACTCCTTCTACTCCAACCTGAGACCCTTCCTATAGCATGAGATGGGATATCCAACTCCTTCCAAATCCAATCCTGATACCCTTCCAATAGCATGAGATGTGATATCCCAATGCTTCTACAAAACCTGAGACCCATACCATGGCATGAGATGTGATATCAAACTCCCGTCCTATACCATGAGACTTGATATCTCAATGCTTCTAATACCAAACCTGAGACCGGTCCAATAAAATGAGATGTGATATCCAAATCCTTCCCCTTCCAAACCTTAGACCCTTCCTTTATCATGAGATGTGATATCCAAGTCCGTCCCATTCCATTCCTGAGACCCTTAATATAGCATGAGATGTGATATCTCAATGCTTCTAATACCAAACCTGAGACCCTTCCTATAACATGAGATGTGATATCCAAATCCTTCCCATTCCAATCCTGAGACCCTTCCGATAGCAGAGATGTGATATCTCAATGCTTATACCAAACCTGAGACCCTTCCGATAGCATGAGATGTGATATCTCAATGCTTCTAATACCAAACCTCAGATCCTTCCAATAACATGAGATGTGATGTCCAAATCCTTCCCCTTCCAAACCTTAGACCCTCCCTTTAGCATGAGATGTGATATCCAACTCCTTCCCATTCCAATCCTGAGACCCTTCTGATGGCATGAGATGTCATATCTCAATGCCTCTAATACCAAACCTGAGATCCTACCTCTAACATGAGATGTGATATCAAACTCCTTCCCATTCCAAACCTGAGACCCTTCAGATAGCATGAGATGTGATATTACAATGCTTCTAAAACCAAACATGAGAACCATCCTATAACATGAGATGTGAAATCCAAATCATTCCCATTCCAAACATGAGGCCCTTCCTATAGCTTGAGATGTGATATCAAACTCCTTCCCATTCAATGTGATATCCAACTCCTTCCCATTCCAATCCTGGGACCCTTCCTATACCATGAGATGTGATAGTTCAATGCTTCTAATACCAAACCTGAGACCCGTCCTAAAACATGAGATGTGAGATCCAAATCCTTCCCTTTCCAAACCTGAGACCTTTCCTTTAGCATGAGATGTGATAACCAACTCCTTCCCATTCCAAACCTGAGACCCTTCCCATAGCATGAGATGTGATATCTCAATGCTTCTAAAACCAAACATGAGAACCATCCTATAACATGAGATGTGAAATCCAAATCCTTCCCTTTCCAAACCTGAGACCCTTCCTATAGCTTGAGATGAAATATCAAACTCCTTCCCATTCCAATCCTGAGATAGCTTGAGATGTGAGATCCAAATCCTTCCCCTTCCAAACCTGAGACCCTTCCTATTGCTTGATATGTGATATCAAACTCCTTCCCATTACAATCCTGAGATAGCTTGAGATGTGATATCCAACTCCATCCCATTCCAATCCTGAGACCCTTCCGATAGCATGAGATGTGATAGCTCAATGCTTCTAATATCAAAACTGAGACCCTCCCTATAGTATGAGATGTGAAATCTACGTCCTTCCCATTCCTATCCTGAGACCCTTCCGATAGCAGAGATGTGATATCTCAATGCTTATACCGAACCTGATGACCCTTCCTTTAGCATGAGATGTGATATTCAACTCCTTCCCATTCCAAACCTGAGACCCTTCCTATAACATGAGACGTGATATCCAACTCCTTCCCATTCCAAACCTGAGACCTTTCCTTTAGCATATGTGATATCCAACTCCTTCCAATTCCAATACTGAGACCCTTCCAATAGCATATGTGATATCTCAATGCTTCTAATATCAAAACTGAGACCCTCCCTATAACATGAGATGTGATATCCAACTCCTTCCCATTCCAATACTGAGACCCTTCCAATAGCATATGTGATATCTCAATGCTTCTAATATGAAAACTGAGACCCTCCCTATAACATGAATTGTGATATCCAAATCCTTCCCATTCCAATCCTGAGACCCTTCCGATAGCAGAGATGTGATATCTCAATGCTTATACCAAACCTAAGACTCTTCCGATAGCATGAGATGTGATATCTCAATGCTTCTAATACCAAACCTGAGATCCTTCCAATAACATGAGATATGATGTCCAAATCCCTCCCCTTCCAAACCTTAGACCATCCCTTTAGCATGAGATTTGATATCCAACTCCTTCCCATTCCAATCCTGAGACCCTTCTGATAGCATGAGATGTGATATCTCAATGCCTCTAATACCAAACCTGAGATCCTACCTCTAACATGAAATGTGATATCCATCTCCTTCCCTTTCCAAACCTGAGACCCTGCCTATAGCATGAGATGTGATATCCAAGTCCTTCCCATTCCAATCCTGAGACCCTTCCGATAGCATGAGATGTGATATCTCAATGCTTCTAAAACCAAACATGAGAACCATCCTATAACATGAGATGTGAAATCCAAAACCTTCCCTTTCCAAACCTGAGACCCTTCCTATAGCTTGAGATGAAATATCAAACTCCTTCCCATTCCAATCCTGAGATAGCTTGAGATGTGATATCCAACTCCATCCCATTCCAATCCTGAGACCCTTCCGATAGCATGAGATGTGATAGCTCAATGCTTCTAATATCAAAACTGAGACCCTCCCTATAGTATGAGATGTGAATTCTAAGTCCTTACCATTCCTATCCTGAGACCCTTCCGATAGCAGAGATGTGATATCTCAATGCTTATACCAAACCTGATGACCCTTCCTATGGCATTAGATGTGATATCCAACTCCTTCCCATTCCAATCCTGAGTTCCTTCCTATAGCATGAGATGTGATATCTCAATGCTTCTATCAAACCTGATACCCTTCCTTTAGCATGAGAGGTGATATTCAACTCCTGCCCATTCCAATCCTGAGACTCCTCCTATAGCATGAGATGTGATATCTCAATGCTTCTAATACCAGACCTGGGACCGGTCCTATAACATGAGATATGATATCCAAATCCTTCCCCTTCCAAACCTGAGACCCTTCCTATAGCAAGAGATGTGATATCCAATTCCTTCCCATTCCAATCCTGAGACCCTTCCTATAACGAGATGTGATATCCAACTCCTTCCCATTCCAACCTGAGACCCTTCCTGTAGCATGAGAAGGGAGATCCAACTCCTTCCCATTCCAATCCTGAGACCCTTCCTATACCATGAGATGTGATATCTCAATGCTTCTAATACCAAACCTGGGACCCGTCCTATAACATGAGATATGTCCTATAACATGAGATATGATATCCAAATCCTTCCCCTTCCAAACCTGAGACCCTTCCTTTAGCATGAGATGTGATATCCAAATCCTTCCCATTCCAATACTGAAACCCTTCCTATAGCATGAGATGTCATATCTCAATGTTTCTAATAGAAAACCTGAGACCCTTCCTATAGCAAGAGATGTGATATCCAAATCCTTCCCATTTCAATCTTGAGACCCTTCCTATTACATGAGATGTGATATCCAACTCCTACCCATTCCAACCTGAGACCCTTCCTATAGCATGAGAAGGGATATCCAATTCCTTCCCAATCCAATCCTTAGACCCTTCCGATAGCAGAGATGTGATATCTCAATGCTTATACCAAACCTGAGACCCTTCCTTTAGCATGAGATGTGATATCCAAATGCTTCACATTCCAATCCTGAGACCCTTCCTATAGCATGAGATGTGATATCTCAATGCTTCTAATACAAAACCTGAGATCCTTCCTATAACATGAGATGTGATATCCAAGTCCTTCCCATTCCAATCCTGAGACCCTTCCTATAACATGAGATGTGATATCCAACTCCTTCTACTCCAACCTGAGACCCTTCCTATAGCATGAGATGGGATATCCAACTCCTTCCAAATCCAATCCTGATACCCTTCCAATAGCATGAGATGTGATATCCCAATGCTTCTACAAAACCTGAGACCCATACCATGGCATGAGATGTGATATCAAACTCTTTTTCCTATACGATGAGACTTGATATCTCAATGCTTCTAATACCAAACCTGAGACCGGTCCAATAACATGAGATGTGATATCCAAATCCTTCCCCTTCCAAACCTTAGACCCTTCCTTTATCATGAGATGTGATATCCAAGTCCTTCCCATTCCATTCCTGAGACCCTTAATATAGCATGAGATGTGATATCTCAATGCTTCTAATACCAAACCTGAGACCCTTCCTATAACATGAGATGTGATATCCAAATCCTTCCCATTCCAATCCTGAGACCCTTCCGATAGCAGAGATGTGATATCTCAATGCTTATACCAAACCTGAGACCCTTCCGATAGCATGAGATGTGATATCTCAATGCTTCTAATACCAAACCTCAGATCCTTCCAATAACATGAGATGTGATGTCCAAATCCTTCCCCTTCCAAACCTTAGACCCTCCCTTTAGCATGAGATGTGATATCCAACTCCTTCCCATTCCAATCCTGAGACCCTTCTGATGGCATGAGATGTCATATCTCAATGCCTCTAATACCAAACCTGAGATCCTACCTCTAACATGAGATGTGATATCAAACTCCTTCCCATTCCAAACCTGAGACCCTTCAGATAGCATGAGATGTGATATTTCAATGCTTCTAAAACCAAACATGAGAACCATCCTATAACATGAGATGTGAAATCCAAATCATTCCCATTCCAAACCTGAGACCCTTCCTATAGCATGAGATGTTATAATTTAATGCTTCTAAAACCAAACCTGAGAACCATCCTATAACATGTGAAATCCAAATCCTTCCCTTTCCAAACCTGAGACCCTTCCGATAGCATGAGATGTGATATCTCAATGCTTCTAAAACCAAACATGAGAACCATCCTATAACATGAGATGTGAAATCCAAATCCTTCCCTTTCCAAACCTGAGACCCTTCCTATAGCTTGAGATGACATATCAAACTCCTTCCCATTCCAATCCTGAGATAGCTTGAGATGTGATATCCAACTCCATCCCATTCCAATCCTGAGACCCTTCCGATAGCATGAGATGTGATAGCTCAATGCTTCTAATATCAAAACTGAGACCCTCCCTATAGTATGAGATGTGAATTCTAAGTCCTTACCATTCCTATCCTGAGACCCTTCCGATAGCAGAGATGTGATATCTCAATGCTTATACCAAACCTGATGACCCTTCCTATGGCATTAGATGTGATATCCAACTCCTTCCCATTCCAATCCTGAGTTCCTTCCTATAGCATGAGATGTGATATCTCAATGCTTCTATCAAACCTGATACCCTTCCTTTAGCATGAGAGGTGATATTCAACTCCTGCCCATTCCAATCCTGAGACTCCTCCTATAGCATGAGATGTGATATCTCAATGCTTCTAATACCAGACCTGGGACCGGTCCTATAACATGAGATATGATATCCAAATCCTTCCCCTTCCAAACCTGAGACCCTTCCTATAGCAAGAGATGTGATATCCAATTCCTTCCCATTCCAATCCTGAGACCCTTCCTATAACGAGATGTGATATCCAACTCCTTCCCATTCCAACCTGCGACCCTTCCTGTAGCATGAGAAGGGAGATCCAACTCCTTCCCATTCCAATCCTGAGACCCTTCCTATACCATGAGATGTGATATATCAATGCTTCTAATACCAAACCTGGGACCCGTCCTATAACATGAGATATGTCCTATAACATGAGATATGATATCCAAATCCTTCCCCTTCCAAACCTGAGACCCTTCCTTTAGCATGAGATGTGATATCCAAATCCTTCCCATTCCAATACTGAAACCCTTTCTATAGCATGAGATGTCATATCTCAATGTTTCTAATAGAAAACCTGAGACCCTTCCTATAGCAAGAGATGTGATATCCAAATCCTTCCCATTTCAATCTTGAGACCCTTCCTATAACATGAGATGTGATATCCAACTCCTACCCATTCCAACCTGAGACCCTTCCTATAGCATGAGAAGGGATATCCAATTCCTTCCCAATCCAATCCTTAGACCCTTCCGATAGCAGAGATGTGATATCTCAATGCTTATACCAAACCTGAGACCCTTCCTTTAGCATGAGATGTGATATCCAAATGCTTCACATTCCAATCCTGAGACCCTTCCTATAGCATGAGATGTGATATCTCAATGCTTCTAATACAAAACCTGAGATCCTTCCTATAACATGAGATGTGATATCCAAGTCCTTCCCATTCCAATCCTGAGACCCTTCCTATAACATGAGATGTGATATCCAACTCCTTCTACTCCAACCTGAGACCCTTCCTATAGCATGAGATGGGATATCCAACTCCTTCCAAATCCAATCCTGATACCCTTCCAATAGCATGAGATGTGATATCCCAATGCTTCTACAAAACCTGAGACCCATACCATGGCATGAGATGTGATATCAAACTCCCGTCCTATACGATGAGACTTGATATCTCAATGCTTCTAATACCAAACCTGAGACCGGTCCAATAACATGAGATGTGATATCCAAATCCTTCCCCTTCCAAACCTTAGACCCTTCCTTTATCATGAGATGTGATATCCAAGTCCTTCCCATTCCATTCCTGAGACCCTTAATATAGCATGAGATGTGATATCTCAATGCTTCTAATACCAAACCTGAGACCCTTCCTATAACATGAGATGTGATATCCAAATCCTTCCCATTCCAATCCTGAGACCCTTCCGATAGCAGAGATGTGATATCTCAATGCTTATACCAAACCTGAGACCCTTCCGATAGCATGAGATGTGATATCTCAATGCTTCTAATACCAAACCTCAGATCCTTCCAATAACATGAGATGTGATGTCCAAATCCTTCCCCTTCCAAACCTTAGACCCTCCCTTTAGCATGAGATGTGATATCCAACTCCTTCCCATTCCAATCCTGAGACCCTTCTGATGGCATGAGATGTCATATCTCAATGCCTCTAATACCAAACCTGAGATCCTACCTCTAACATGAGATGTGATATCAAACTCCTTCCCATTCCAAACCTGAGACCCTTCAGATAGCATGAGATGTGATATTTCAATGCTTCTAAAACCAAACATGAGAACCATCCTATAACATGAGATGTGAAATCCAAATCATTCCCATTCCAAACATGAGGCCCTTCCTATAGCTTGAGATGTGATATCAAACTCCTTCCCATTCAATGTGATATCCAACTCCTTCCCATTCCAATCCTGGGACCCTTCCTATACCATGAGATGTGATAGTTCAATGCTTCTAATACCAAACCTGAGATCCTTCCTATAACATGAGATGTGATATCCAACTCCTTCCCATTCCAATCCTGAGACCCTTATGATAGCATGAGATGTGATATCTCAATGCCTCTTATACCAAACCTGAGATCCTTCCGATAGCATGAGATGTGATATCTCAATGCTTCTAATACCAAACCTGAGATCCTTCCTATAATATGAGATGTGATTTCCAAATCCTTCCCCTTCCAGACCTGAGACCTTTCCTTTAGCATGAGATGTGATAACCAACTCCTTCCCATTCCAAACCTGAGACCCTTCCCATAGCATGAGATGTGATATCTCAATGCTTCTAAAACCAAACATGAGAACCATCCTATAACATGAGATGTGAAATCCAAATCCTTCCCTTTCCAAACCTGAGACCCTTCCTATAGCTTGAGATGAAATATCAAACTCCTTCCCATTCCAATCCTGAGATAGCTTGAGATGTGAGATCCAAATCCTTCCCCTTCCAAACCTGAGACCCTTCCTATAGCTTGATATGTGATATCAAACTCCTTCCCATTACAATCCTGAGATAGCTTGAGATGTGATATCCAACTCCATCCCATTCCAATCCTGAGACCCTTCCGATAGCATGAGATGTGATAGCTCAATGCTTCTAATATCAAAACTGAGACCCTCCCTATAGTATGAGATGTGAAATCTACGTCCTTCCCATTCCTATCCTGAGACCCTTCCAATAGCATATGTGATATCCAACTCCTTCCCATTCCAAACCTGAGACCTTTCCTTTAGCATATGTGATATCCAACTCCTTCCAATTCCAATACTGAGACCCTTCCAATAGCATATGTGATATCTCAATGCTTCTAATATCAAAACTGAGACCCTCCCTATAACATGAGATGTGATATCCAACTCCTTCCCATTCCAATACTGAGACCCTTCCAATAGCATATGTGATATCTCAATGCTTCTAATATGAAAACTGAGACCCTCCCTATAACATGAATTGTGATATCCCTATCCTTCCCATTCCAATCCTGAGACCCTTCCGATAGCAGAGATGTGATATCTCAATGCTTATACCAAACCTAAGACTCTTCTGATAGCATGAGATGTGATATCTCAATGCTTCTAATACCAAACCTGAGATCCTTCCAATAACATGAGATATGATGTCCAAATCCCTCCCCTTCCAAACCTTAGACCATCCCTTTAGCATGAGATTTGATATCCAACTCCTTCCCATTCCAATCCTGAGACCCTTCTGATAGCATGAGATGTGATATCTCAATGCCTCTAATACCAAACCTGAGATCCTACCTCTAACATGAAATGTGATATCCATCTCCTTCCCTTTCCAAACCTGAGACCCTGCCTATAGCATGAGATGTGATATCCAAGTCCTTCCCATTCCAATCCTGAGACCCTTCCTATAGCATGTGATGTGATATCTCAATGCTTATACCAAACCTGAGACCCTTCCTATGGCATGAGATGTCATATACAACTCCTTCCCATTCCAACCCTGAGACCCTTCCTATAGCATGAGATGTGATATCTCAATTCTTATACCAAACCTGAGACCCTTCCTATAGCATGAGATGTGATATCCAACTCCTTCCCATTCCAATCCTGAGACCCTTCCTATAGCATGAGATGTGATATCTCAAGGCCTCTAATACCAAACCTGAGATCCTTCCTCTAACATGAAATGTGATATCCAACTCCTTCCCCTTCCAAACCTGAGAGCCTTCCTATAGCATGAGATATGATATCCAAGTCCTTCCCATTCCAATCCTGAGACCCTTCCTATAACATGAAATGTGATATCCAACTCCTTCCCATTCTAACCTGAGACCCTTCCTATAGCATGAGATGGGATATCCAACTCCTTCCAAATCCAATACTGATACCCTTCCGATAGCATGAGATGTGATATCCCAATGCTTCTACCAAACCTGAGACCCATACTATGGCATGATATGTGATATCAAACTCCTTCCCATTCCAATCCTGAGACGCTTCCTATAGCTTGAGATGTGATATCCAACTCCTTCCCATTCCAATTCTGAGACCCTTCTTATACCATGACACTTGATATCTCAATGCTTCTAATACCAAACCTGAGACCCGTCCTATAACATGAGATGTGATATCCAAATCCATCCCCTTCCAAACCTTAGACCCTTCCTTTATAATGAGATGTGATATCCAACTCCTTCCCATTCCAATCCTGAGACCCTTCCGATATCATGAGATGTGATATCTCAATGCTTATACCAAATCTGAGACCCTTCCTATGGCCTGAGATGTCATATACAACTCCTTCCCATTCCAATCCTGAGACCCTTCCTATAGCATGAGATGTGATATCTCAATGCTTATACCAAATCTGAGACCCTTCCTATAGCATGAGATGGGATATCCAACTCCTTCCCATTCCAATCCTGAGACCCTTCCTATAGCATGAGAAGTGATATCTCCATGCTTATACCAAACCTGAGACCCTTCCTATAGCATAAGATGTGATATCCAAATCCTTCCCTTTCCAATCCTGAGACCCTTCCTATAGCATGAGATGTGATATCTCAATGCTTATACCAAACCTGAGACCCTTCCTATAGCATGAGATGTGATATCCAACTCCTTCCCATTCCAATCCTGAGACCCTTCCTATAGCATGAGATGTGATGTCTCAATGCTTCTAATACCAAACCTGAGATCCTTCCTATAACATGAGATGTGATATCCAACTCCTTCCCATTCCAATCCTGAGACCCTTATGATAGCATGAGATGTGATATCTCAATGCCTCTTATACCAAACCTGAGATCCTTCCGATAGCATGAGATGTGATATCTCAATGCTTCTAATACCAAACCTGAGATCCTTCCTATAATATGAGATGTGATTTCCAAATCCTTCCCCTTCCAAACCTGAGACCCTCCCTTTAGCATGAAATGTGATATCCAACTCCTTCCCATTCCAATCCTGAGACCCTTCTGATAGCATGAGATGTGATATCTCAATGCCTCTAATACCAAACCTGAGATCCTACCTCTAACATGAAATGTGATATCCATCTCCTTCCCTTTCCAACCCTGAGACCCTGCCTATAGCATGAGATGTGATATCCAAGTCCTTCCCATTCCAATCGTGAGACCCTTCCTATAGCATGTGATGTGATATCTCAATGCTTATACCAAACCTGAGACCCTTCCTATGGCATGAGATGTCATATACAACTCCTTCCCATTCCAACCCTGAGACCCTTCCTATAGCATGAGATATGATATCTCAATGCTTATACCAAACCTGAGACCCTTCCTATAGCATGAGATGTGATATCCAACTTCTTCCCATTCCAATCCTGAGACCCTTCCTATAGCATGAGATGTGATATCTCAGTGCTTATACCAAACCTGAGACCCTTCCTATAGCATAAGATGTGATATCCAAATCCTTCCCATTCCAATCCTGAGACCCTTCCTATAGCATGAGATGTGATATCTCAATGCTTATACCAAACCTGAGACCCTTCCTATAGCATGAGATGTGATATCCAACTCCTTCCCATTCCAATCCTGAGACCCTTCCTATAGCATGAGATGTGATGTCTCAATGCTTCTAATACCAAACCTGAGATCCTTCCTATAACATGAGATGTGATAACCAACTCCTTCCCATTCCAATCCTGAGACCCTTATGATAGCATGAGATGTGATATCTCAATGCCTCTTATACCAAACCTGAGATCCTTCCGATAGCATGAGATGTGATATCTCAATGCTTCTAATACCAAACCTGAGATCCTTCCTATAATATGAGATGTGATTTCCAAATCCTTCCCCTTCCAAACCTGAGACCCTCCCTTTAGCATGAAATGTGATATCCAACTCCTTCCCATTCCAATCCTGAGACCCTTCTGATAGCATGAGATGTGATATCTCATTGCCTCTAATACCAAACCTGAGATCCTACCTCTAACATGAAATGTGATATCCATCTCCTTCCCTTTCCAAACCTGAGACCCTGCCTATAGCATGAGATGTGATATCCAAGTCCTTCCCATTCCAATCCTGAGACCCTTCCTATAGCATGTGATGTGATATCCAAGTCCTTCCCATTCCAATCCTGAGACCCTTCCTATAGCATGTGATGTGATATCTCAATGCTTATACCAAACCTGAGACCCTTCCTATGGCATGAGATGTCATATACAACTCCTTCCCATTCCAACCCTGAGACCCTTCCTATAGCATGAGATGTGATATCTCAATGCTTATACCAAACCTGAGACCCTTCCTATAGCTTGAGATGTGATATCCAACTTCTTCCCATTCCAATCCTGAGACCCTTCCTATAGCATGAGATGTGATATCCCAATGCTTCTACCAAACCTGAGACCCATACTATGGCATGAGATGTGATATCAAACTCCTTCCCATTCCAATCCTGAGACGCTTCCTATAGCTTGAGATGTGATATCCAACTCCTTCCCATTCCAATTCTGAGACCCTTCTTATACCATGAGACTTGATATCTCAATGCTTCTAATACCAAACCTGAGACCCGTCCTATAACATGAGATATGATATCCAAATCCTTCCCCTTCCAAACCTTAGACCCTTCCTTTATAATGAGATGTGATATCCAACTCCTTCCCATTCCAATCCTGAGACCCTTCCTATAGCATGAGATGTAATATCTCAATGCTTCTAATACCAAACCTGAGACCCTTCCTATAACATGAGATGGGATATCCAACTCCTTCCCATTCCAATCCTGAGACCCTTCCGATAGCAGAGATGTGATATCTCAATGCTTATACCAAACCTGAGACCCTTCCTAAGGCTTGAGATGTCATATACAACTCCTTCCCATTCCAATCCTGAGACCCTTCCTATAGCATGAGATGTGATATCTCAATGCTTATACCAAATCTGAGACCCTTCCTATAGCATGAGATGTGATATCCAAATCCTTCCCATTCCAATCCTGAGACCCTTCCTATAGCATGAGATGTGATATCTCAATGCTTATACCAAACCTGAGAGCCTACCTATAGCATGAGATGTGATATCCAAGTCCATCCCATTCCAATCCTTAGACCCTTCCTACAGCATGCGATGTGATATCTCAATGATTCTAATACCAAACCAGAGACCCGTCCTTTAACATGAGATGGGATATCCAACTCCTTCCCATTCCAATCCTGAGCCACTCCTGATAGCAGAGATGTGATATCTCAATGCTTATACCAAACCTGAGACCCTTCCTATAACATGAGATGTGATATCCAACTCCTTCCCGTTCCAAACCTGAGACACTTCCTATAGCATATGTGATATCCAACTCCTTCCCATTCCAAACATGAGACCCTTACTATAGCAAGAATGTAATATCTCAAGGCCTCTAATACCAAACCTGAGATCCTTCCTCTAACATGAAATGTGATATCCAACTCCTTCCCCTTCCAAACCTGAGAGCCTTCCTATAGCATGAGATATGATATCCAAGTCCTTCCCATTCCAATCCTGAGACCCTTCCTATAACATGAAATGTGATATCCAACTCCTTCCCATTCTAACCTGAGACCCTTCCTATAGCATGAGATGGGATATCCAACTCCTTCCAAATCCAATACTGATACCCTTCCGATAGCATGAGATGTGATATCCCAATGCTTCTACCAAACCTGAGACCCATACTATGGCATGAGATGTGATATCAAACTCCTTCCCATTCCAATCCTGAGACGCTTCCTATAGCTTGAGATGTGATATCCAACTCCTTCCCATTCCAATTCTGAGACCCTTCTTATACCATGACACTTGATATCTCAATGCTTCTAATACCAAACCTGAGACCCGTCCTATAACATGAGATGTGATATCCAAATCCATCCCCTTCCAAACCTTAGACCCTTCCTTTATAATGAGATGTGATATCCAACTCCTTCCCATTCCAATCCTGAGACCCTTCCGATATCATGAGATGTGATATCTCAATGCTTATACCAAATCTGAGACCCTTCCTATGGCCTGAGATGTCATATACAACTCCTTCCCATTCCAATCCTGAGACCCTTCCTATAGCATGAGATGTGATATCTCAATGCTTATACCAAATCTGAGACCCTTCCTATAGCATGAGATGGGATATCCAACTCCTTCCCATTCCAATCCTGAGACCCTTCCTATAGCATGAGAAGTGATATCTCCATGCTTATACCAAACCTGAGACCCTTCCTATAGCATAAGATGTGATATCCAAATCCTTCCCTTTCCAATCCTGAGACCCTTCCTATAGCATGAGATGTGATATCTCAATGCTTATACCAAACCTGAGACCCTTCCTATAGCATGAGAAGTGATATCCAACTCCTTCCCATTCCAAACCTGAGACCCTTCCTATAGCATGAGATGTGATGTCTCAATGCTTCTAATACCAAACCTGAGATCCTTCCTATAACATGAGATGTGATATCCAACTCCTTCCCATTCCAATCCTGAGACCCTTATGATAGCATGAGATGTGATATCTCAATGCCTCTTATACCAAACCTGAGATCCTTCCGATAGCATGAGATGTGATATCTCAATGCTTCTAATACCAAACCTGAGATCCTTCCTATAATATGAGATGTGATTTCCAAATCCTTCCCCTTCCAAACCTGAGACCCTCCCTTTAGCATGAAATGTGATATCCAACTCCTTCCCATTCCAATCCTGAGACCCTTCTGATAGCATGAGATGTGATATCTCAATGCCTCTAATACCAAACCTGAGATCCTACCTCTAACATGAAATGTGATATCCATCTCCTTCCCTTTCCAACCCTGAGACCCTGCCTATAGCATGAGATGTGATATCCAAGTCCTTCCCATTCCAATCGTGAGACCCTTCCTATAGCATGTGATGTGATATCTCAATGCTTATACCAAACCTGAGACCCTTCCTATGGCATGAGATGTCATATACAACTCCTTCCCATTCCAACCCTGAGACCCTTCCTATAGCATGAGATGTGATATCTCAATGCTTATACCAAACCTGAGACCCTTCCTATAGCATGAGATGTGATATCCAACTTCTTCCCATTCCAATCCTGAGACCCTTCCTATAGCATGAGATGTGATATCTCAGTGCTTATACCAAACCTGAGACCCTTCCTATAGCATAAGATGTGATATCCAAATCCTTCCCATTCCAATCCTGAGACCCTTCCTATAGCATGAGATGTGATATCTCAATGCTTATACCAAACCTGAGACCCTTCCTATAGCATGAGATGTGATATCCAACTCCTTCCCATTCCAATCCTGAGACCCTTCCTATAGCATGAGATGTGATGTCTCAATGCTTCTAATACCAAACCTGAGATCCTTCCTATAACATGAGATGTGATATCCAACTCCTTCCCATTCCAATCCTGAGACACTTATGATAGCATGAGATGTGATATCTCAATGCCTCTTATACCAAACCTGAGATCCTTCCGATAGCATGAGATGTGATATCTCAATGCTTCTAATACCAAACCTGAGATCCTTCCTATAATATGAGATGTGATTTCCAAATCCTTGCCCTTCCAAACCTGAGACCCTCCCTTTAGCATGAAATGTGATATCCAACTCCTTCCCATTCCAATCCTGAGACCCTTCTGATAGCATGAGATGTGATATCTCATTGCCTCTAATACCAAACCTGAGATCCTACCACTAACATGAAATGTGATATCCATCTCCTTCCCTTTCCAAACCTGAGACCCTGCCTATAGCATGAGATGTGATATCCAAGTCCTTCCCATTCCAATCCTGAGACCCTTCCTATAGCATGTGATGTGATATCCAAGTCCTTCCCATTCCAATCCTGAGACCCTTCCTATAGCATGTGATGTGATATCTCAATGCTTATACCAAACCTGAGACCCTTCCTATGGCATGAGATGTCATATACAACTCCTTCCCATTCCAACCCTGAGACCCTTCCTATAGCATGAGATGTGATATCTCAATGCTTATACCAAACCTGAGACCCTTCCTATAGCTTGAGATGTGATATCCAACTTCTTCCCATTCCAATCCTGAGACCCTTCCTATAGCATGAGATGTGATATCCCAATGCTTCTACCAAACCTGAGACCCATACTATGGCATGAGATGTGATATCAAACTCCTTCCCATTCCAATCCTGAGACGCTTCCTATAGCTTGAGATGTGATATCCAACTCCTTCCCATTCCAATTCTGAGACCCTTCTTATACCATGAGACTTGATATCTCAATGCTTCTAATACCAAACCTGAGACCCGTCCTATAACATGAGATATGATATCCAAATCCTTCCCCTTCCAAACCTTAGACCCTTCCTTTATAATGAGATGTGATATCCAACTCCTTCCCATTCCAATCCTGAGACCCTTCCTATAGCATGAGATGTAATATCGCAATGCTTCTAATACCAAACCTGAGACCCTTCCTATAACATGAGATGGGATATCCAACTCCTTCCCATTCCAATCCTGAGACCCTTCCGATAGCAGAGATGTGATATCTCAATGCTTATACCAAACCTGAGACCCTTCCTAAGGCTTGAGATGTCATATACAACTCATTCCCATTCCAATCCTGAGACCCTTCCTATAGCATGAGATGTGATATCTCAATGCTTATACCAAACCTGAGAGCCTACCTATAGCATGAGATGTGATATCCAAGTCCATCCCATTCCAATCCTTAGACCCTTCCTACAGCATGCGATGTGATATCTCAATGATTCTAATACCAAACCAGAGACCCGTCCTTTAACATGAGATGGGATATCCAACTCCTTCCCATTCCAATCCTGAGCCACTCCTGATAGCAGAGATGTGATATCTCAATGCTTATACCAAACCTGAGACCCTTCCTATAACATGAGATCTGATATCCAACTCCTTCCCGTTCCAAACCTGAGACACTTCCTATAGCATATGTGATATCCAACTCCTTCCCATTCCAAACATGAGACCCTTACTATAGCAAGAATGTAATATCTCAAGGCCTCTAATACCAAACCTGAGATCCTTCCTCTAACATGAAATGTGATATCCAACTCCTTCCCCTTCCAAACCTGAGAGCCTTCCTATAGCATGAGATATGATATCCAAGTCCTTCCCATTCCAATCCTGAGACCCTTCCTATAACATGAAATGTGATATCCAACTCCTTCCCATTCTAACCTGAGACCCTTCCTATAGCATGAGATGGGATATCCAACTCCTTCCAAATCCAATACTGATACCCTTCCGATAGCATGAGATGTGATATCCCAATGCTTCTACCAAACCTGAGACCCATACTATGGCATGAGATGTGATATCAAACTCCTTCCCATTCCAATCCTGAGACGCTTCCTATAGCTTGAGATGTGATATCCAACTCCTTCCCATTCCAATTCTGAGACCCTTCTTATACCATGACACTTGATATCTCAATGCTTCTAATACCAAACCTGAGACCCGTCCTATAACATGAGATGTGATATCCAAATCCATCCCCTTCCAAACCTTAGACCCTTCCTTTATAATGAGATGTGATATCCAACTCCTTCCCATTCCAATCCTGAGACCCTTCCGATATCATGAGATGTGATATCGCAATGCTTATACCAAATCTGAGACCCTTCCTATGGCCTGAGATGTCATATACAACTCCTTCCCATTCCAATCCTGAGACCCTTCCTATAGCATGAGATGTGATATCTCAATGCTTATACCAAATCTGAGACCCTTCCTATAGCATGAGATGGGATATCCAACTCCTTCCCATTCCAATCCTGAGACCCTTCCTATAGCATGAGAAGTGATATCTCCATGCTTATACCAAACCTGAGACCCTTCCTATAGCATAAGATGTGATATCCAAATCCTTCCCTTTCCAATCCTGAGACCCTTCCTATAGCATGAGATGTGATATCTCAATGCTTATACCAAACCTGAGACCCTTCCTATAGCATGAGATGTGATATCCAACTCCTTCCCATTCCAAACCTGAGACCCTTCCTATAGCATGAGATGTGATGTCTCAATGCTTCTAATACCAAACCTGAGATCCTTCCTATAACATGAGATGTGATATCCAACTCCTTCCCATTCCAATCCTGAGACCCTTATGATAGCATGAGATGTGATATCTCAATGCCTCTTATACCAAACCTGAGATCCTTCCGATAGCATGAGATGTGATATCTCAATGCTTCTAATACCAAACCTGAGATCCTTCCTATAATATGAGATGTGATTTCCAAATCCTTCCCCTTCCAAACCTGAGACCCTCCCTTTAGCATGAAATGTGATATCCAACTCCTTCCCATTCCAATCCTGAGACCCTTCTGATAGCATGAGATGTGATATCTCAATGCCTCTAATACCAAACCTGAGATCCTACCTCTAACATGAAATGTGATATCTATCTCCTTCCCTTTCCAACCCTGAGACCCTGCCTATAGCATGAGATGTGATATCCAAGTCCTTCCCATTCCAATCGTGAGACCCTTCCTATAGCATGTGATGTGATATCTCAATGCTTATACCAAACCTGAGACCCTTCCTATGGCATGAGATGTCATATACAACTCCTTCCCATTCCAACCCTGAGACCCTTCCTATAGCATGAGATGTGATATCTCAATGCTTATACCAAACCTGAGACCCTTCCTATAGCATGAGATGTGATATCCAACTTCTTCCCATTCCAATCCTGAGACCCTTCCTATAGCATGAGATGTGATATCTCAGTGCTTATACCAAACCTGAGACCCTTCCTATAGCATAAGATGTGATATCCAAATCCTTCCCATTCCAATCCTGAGATCCTTCCTATAGCAGGGGATGTGATATCTCAATGCTTATACCAAACCTGAGACCCTTCCTATAGCATGAGATGTGATATCCAACTCCTTCCCATTCCAATCCTGAGACCCTTCCTATAGCATGAGATGTGATGTCTCAATGCTTCTAATACCAAACCTGAGATCCTTCCTATAACATGAGATGTGATATCCAACTCCTTCCCATTCCAATCCTGAGACCCTTATGATAGCATGAGATGTGATATCTCAATGCCTCTTATACCAAACCTGAGATCCTTCCGATAGCATGAGATGTGATATCTCAATGCTTCTAATACCAAACCTGAGATCCTTCCTATAATATGAGATGTGATTTCCAAATCCTTCCCCTTCCAAACCTGAGACCCTCCCTTTAGCATGAAATGTGATATCCAACTCCTTCCCATTCCAATCCTGAGACCCTTCTGATAGCATGAGATGTGATATCTCATTGCCTCTAATACCAAACCTGAGATCCTACCTCTAACATGAAATGTGATATCCATCTCCTTCCCTTTCCAAACCTGAGACCCTGCCTATAGCATGAGATGTGATATCCAAGTCCTTCCCATTCCAATCCTGAGACCCTTCCTATAGCATGTGATGTGATATCCAAGTCCTTCCCATTCCAATCCTGAGACCCTTCCTATAGCATGTGATGTGATATCTCAATGCTTATACCAAACCTGAGACCCTTCCTATGGCATGAGATGTCATATACAACTCCTTCCCATTCCAACCCTGAGACCCTTCCTATAGCATGAGATGTGATATCTCAATGCTTATACCAAACCTGAGACCCTTCCTATAGCTTGAGATGTGATATCCAACTTCTTCCCATTCCAATCCTGAGACCCTTCCTATAGCATGAGATGTGATATCCCAATGCTTCTACCAAACCTGAGACCCATACTATGGCATGAGATGTGATATCAAACTCCTTCCCATTCCAATCCTGAGACGCTTCCTATAGCTTGAGATGTGATATCCAACTCCTTCCCATTCCAATTCTGAGACCCTTCTTATACCATGAGACTTTATATCTCAATGCTTCTAATACCAAACCTGAGACCCTTCCGATATCATGAGATGTGATATCTCAATGCTTATACCAAATCTGAGACCCTTCCTATGGCCTGAGATGTCATATACAACTCCTTCCCATTCCAATCCTGAGACCCTTCCTATAGCATGAGATGTGATATCTCAATGCTTATACCAAATCTGAGACCCTTCCTATAGCATGAGATGGGATATCCAACTCCTTCCCATTCCAATCCTGAGACCCTTCCTATAGCATGAGAAGTGATATCTCCATGCTTATACCAAACCTGAGACCCTTCCTATAGCATAAGATGTGATATCCAAATCCTTCCCTTTCCAATCCTGAGACCCTTCCTATAGCATGAGATGTGATATCTCAATGCTTATACCAAACCTGAGACCCTTCCTATAGCATGAGATGTGATATCCAACTCCTTCCCATTCCAATCCTGAGACCCTTCCTATAGCATGAGATGTGATGTCTCAATGCTTCTAATACCAAACCTGAGATCCTTCCTATAACATGAGATGTGATATCCAACTCCTTCCCATTCCAATCCTGAGACCCGTATGATAGCATGAGATGTGATATCTCAATGCCTCTTATACCAAACCTGAGATCCTTCCGATAGCATGAGATGTGATATCTCAATGCTTCTAATACCAAACCTGAGATCCTTCCTATAATATGAGATGTGATTTCCAAATCCTTCCCCTTCCAAACCTGAGACCCTCCCTTTAGCATGAAATGTGATATCCAACTCCTTCCCATTCCAATCCTGAGACCCTTCTGATAGCATGAGATGTGAAATCTCAATGCCTCTAATACCAAACCTGAGATCCTACCTCTAACATGAAATGTGATATCCATCTCCTTCCCTTTCCAACCCTGAGACCCTGCTTATAGCATGAGATGTGATATCCAAGTCCTTCCCATTCCAATCGTGAGACCCTTCCTATAGCATGTGATGTGATATCTCAATGCTTATACCAAACCTGAGACCCTTCCTATGGCATGAGATGTCATATACAACTCCTTCCCATTCCAACCCTGAGACCCTTCCTATAGCATGAGATGTGATATCTCAATGCTTATACCAAACCTGAGACCCTTCCTATAGCATGAGATGTGATATCCAACTTCTTCCCATTCCAATCCTGAGACCCTTCCTATAGCATGAGATGTGATATCTCAATGCTTCTAATACCAAACCTGAGACCCTTCCTATAACATGAGATGGGATATCCAACTCCTTCCCATTCCTATCCTGAGACCCTTCCGATAGCAGAGATGTGATATCTCAATGCTTATACCAAACCTGAGACCCTTCCTATAGCATGAGATGTGATATCCAACTTCTTCCCATTCCAATCCTGAGACCCTTCCTATAGCATGAGATGTGATATCTCAGTGCTTATACCAAACCTGAGACCCTTCCTATAGCATAAGATGTGATATCCAAATCCTTCCCATTCCAATCCTGAGACCCTTCCTATAGCATGAGATGTGATATCTCAATGCTTATACCAAACCTGAGACCCTTCCTATAGCATGAGATGTGATATCCAACTCCTTCCCATTCCAATCCTGAGACCCTTCCTATAGCATGAGATGTGATGTCTCAATGCTTCTAATACCAAACCTGAGATCCTTCCTATAACATGAGATGTGATATCCAACTCCTTCCCATTCCAATCCTGAGACCCTTATGATAGCATGAGATGTGATATCTCAATGCCTCTTATACCAAACCTGAGATCCTTCCGATAGCATGAGATGTGATATCTCAATGCTTCTAATACCAAACCTGAGATCCTTCCTATAATATGAGATGTGATTTCCAAATCCTTCCCCTTCCAAACCTGAGACCCTCCCTTTAGCATGAAATGTGATATCCAACTCCTTCCCATTCCAATCCTGAGACCCTTCTGATAGCATGAGATGTGATATCTCATTGCCTCTAATACCAACCCTGAGGTCCTTCCTATAACATGAGATGTGATATCCAAATCCTTCCCATTCCAAACCTGAGACCCTGCCTATAGCATGAGATGTGATATCCAAGTCCTTCCCATTCCAATCCTGAGACCCTTCCTATAGCATGTGATGTGATATCCAAGTCCTTCCCATTCCAATCCTGAGACCCTTCCTATAGCATGTGATGTGATATCTCAATGCTTATACCAAACCTGAGACCCTTCCTATGGCATGAGATGTCATATACAACTCCTTCCCATTCCAACCCTGAGACCCTTCCTATAGCATGAGATGTGATATCTCAATGCTTATACCAAACCTGAGACCCTTCCTATAGCTTGAGATGTGATATCCAACTTCTTCCCATTCCAATCCTGAGACCCTTCCTATAGCATGAGATGTGATATCCCAATGCTTCTACCAAACCTGAGACCCATACTATGGCATGAGATGTGATATCAAACTCCTTCCCATTCCAATCCTGAGACGCTTCCTATAGCTTGAGATGTGATATCCAACTCCTTCCCATTCCAATTCTGAGACCCTTCTTATACCATGAGACTTGATATCTCAATGCTTCTAATACCAAACCTGAGACCCGTCCTATAACATGAGATGTGATATCCAAATCCTTCCCCTTCCAAACCTTAGACCCTTCCTTTATAATGAGATGTGATATCCAACTCCTTCCCATTCCAATCCTGAGACCCTTCCTATAGCATGAGATGTGATATCTCAATGCTTCTAATACCAAACCTGAGACCCTTCCTATAACATGAGATGGGATATCCAACTCCTTCCCATTCCAATCCTGAGACCCTTCCGATAGCAGAGATGTGATATCTCAATGCTTATACCAAACCTGAGACCCTTCCTAAGGCTTGAGATGTCATATACAACTCCTTCCCATTCCAATCCTGAGACCCTTCCTATAGCATGAGATGTGATATCTCAATGCTTATACCAAATCTGAGACCCTTCCTATAGCATGAGATGTGATATCCAACTCCTTCCCATTCCAATCCTGAGACCCTTCCTATAGCATGAGATGTGATGTCTCAATGCTTCTAATACCAAACCTGAGATCCTTCCTATAACATGAGATGTGATATCCAACTCCTTCCCATTCCAATCCTGAGACCCTTATGATAGCATGAGATGTGATATCTCAATGCCTCTTATACCAAACCTGAGATCCTTCCGATAGCATGAGATGTGATATCTCAATGCTTCTAATACCAAACCTGAGATCCTTCCTATAATATGAGATGTGATTTCCAAATCCTTCCCCTTCCAAACCTGAGACCCTCCCTTTAGCATGAAATGTGATATCCAACTCCTTCCCATTCCAATCCTGAGACCCTTCTGATAGCATGAGATGTGATATCTCATTGCCTCTAATACCAAACCTGAGATCCTACCTCTAACATGAAATGTGATATCCATCTCCTTCCCTTTCCAAACCTGAGACCCTGCCAATAGCATGAGATGTGATATCCAAGTCCTTCCCATTCCAATCCTGAGACCCTTCCTATAGCATGTGATGTGATATCCAAGTCCTTCCCATTCCAATCCTGAGACCCTTCCTATAGCATGTGATGTGATATCTCAATGCTTATACCAAACCTGAGACCCTTCCTATGGCATGAGATGTCATATACAACTCCTTCCCATTCCAACCCTGAGACCCTTCCTATAGCATGAGATGTGATATCTCAATGCTTATACCAAACCTGAGACCCTTCCTATAGCTTGAGATGTGATATCCAACTTCTTCCCATTCCAATCCTGAGACCCTTCCTATAGCATGAGATGTGATATCCCAATGCTTCTACCAAACCTGAGACCCATACTATGGCATGAGATGTGATATCAAACTCCTTCCCATTCCAATCCTGAGACGCTTCCTATAGCTTGAGATGTGATATCCAACTCCTTCCCATTCCAATTCTGAGACCCTTCTTATACCATGAGACTTGATATCTCAATGCTTCTAATACCAAACCTGAGACCCTTCCGATATCATGAGATGTGATATCTCAATGCTTATACCAAATCTGAGACCCTTCCTATGGCCTGAGATGTCATATACAACTCCTTCCCATTCCAATCCTGAGACCCTTCCTATAGCATGAGATGTGATATCTCAATGCTTATACCAAATCTGAGACCCTTCCTATAGCATGAGATGGGATATCCAACTCCTTCCCATTCCAATCCTGAGACCCTTCCTATAGCATGAGAAGTGATATCTCCATGCTTATACCAAACCTGAGACCCTTCCTATAGCATAAGATGTGATATCCAAATCCTTCCCTTTCCAATCCTGAGACCCTTCCTATAGCATGAGATGTGATATCTCAATGCTTATACCAAACCTGAGACCCTTCCTATAGCATGAGATGTGATATCCAACTCCTTCCCATTCCAATCCTGAGACCCTTCCTATAGCATGAGATGTGATGTCTCAATGCTTCTAATACCAAACCTGAGATCCTTCCTATAACATGAGATGTGATATCCAACTCCTTCCCATTCCAATCCTGAGACCCTTATGATAGCATGAGATGTGATATCTCAATGCCTCTTATACCAAACCTGAGATCCTTCCTATAATATGAGATGTGATTTCCAAATCCTTCCCCTTCCAAACCTGAGACCCTCCCTTTAGCATGAAATGTGATATCCAACTCCTTCCCATTCCAATCCTGAGACCCTCCCTTTAGCATGAAATGTGATATCCAACTCCTTCCCATTCCAATCCTGAGACCCTTCTGATAGCATGAGATGTGATATCTCAATGCCTCTAATACCAAACCTGAGATCCTACCTCTAACATGAAATGTGATATCCATCTCCTTCCCTTTCCAACCCTGAGACCCTGCCTATAGCATGAGATGTGATATCCAAGTCCTTCCCATTCCAATCGTGAGACCCTTCCTATAGCATGTGATGTGATATCTCAATGCTTATACCAAACCTGAGACCCTTCCTATGGCATGAGATGTCATATACAACTCCTTCCCATTCCAACCCTGAGACCCTTCCTATAGCATGAGATGTGATATCTCAATGCTTATACCAAACCTGAGACCCTTCCTATAGCATGAGATGTGATATCCAACTTCTTCCCATTCCAATCCTGAGACCCTTCCTATAGCATGAGATGTGATATCTCAATGCTTCTAATACCAAACCTGAGACCCTTCCTATAACATGAGATGGGATATCCAACTCCTTCCCATTCCTATCCTGAGACCCTTCCGATAGCAGAGATGTGATATCTCAATGCTTATACCAAACCTGAGACCCTTCCTATAGCATGAGATGTGATATCCAACTTCTTCCCATTCCAATCCTGAGACCCTTCCTATAGCATGAGATGTGATATCTCAGTGCTTATACCAAACCTGAGACCCTTCCTATAGCATAAGATGTGATATCCAAATCCTTCCCATTCCAATCCTGAGACCCTTCCTATAGCATGAGATGTGATATCTCAATGCTTATACCAAACCTGAGACCCTTCCTATAGCATGAGATGTGATATCCAACTCCTTCCCATTCCAATCCTGAGACCCTTCCTATAGCATGAGATGTGATGTCTCA
The DNA here is from genome assembly GCF_040938575.1 of Ambystoma mexicanum. Lineage (NCBI taxonomy): Eukaryota > Metazoa > Chordata > Amphibia > Caudata > Ambystomatidae > Ambystoma > Ambystoma mexicanum. The sequence goes on along the minus strand of NW_027182466.1, from coordinate 11,373,230 downwards.
ATGCTTCTAATACCAAACCTGAGATCCTTCCTATAACATGAGATGTGATATCCAACTCCTTCCCATTCCAATCCTGAGACCCTTATGATAGCATGAGATGTGATATCTCAATGCCTCTTATACCAAACCTGAGATCCTTCCGATAGCATGAGATGTGATATCTCAATGCTTCTAATACCAAACCTGAGATCCTTCCTATAATATGAGATGTGATTTCCAAATCCTTCCCCTTCCAAACCTGAGACCCTCCCTTTAGCATGAAATGTGATATCCAACTCCTTCCCATTCCAATCCTGAGACCCTTCTGATAGCATGAGATGTGATATCTCATTGCCTCTAATACCAACCCTGAGGTCCTTCCTATAACATGAGATGTGATATCCAAATCCTTCCCATTCCAAACCTGAGACCCTGCCTATAGCATGAGATGTGATATCCAAGTCCTTCCCATTCCAATCCTGAGACCCTTCCTATAGCATGTGATGTGATATCCAAGTCCTTCCCATTCCAATCCTGAGACCCTTCCTATAGCATGTGATGTGATATCTCAATGCTTATACCAAACCTGAGACCCTTCCTATGGCATGAGATGTCATATACAACTCCTTCCCATTCCAACCCTGAGACCCTTCCTATAGCATGAGATGTGATATCTCAATGCTTATACCAAACCTGAGACCCTTCCTATAGCTTGAGATGTGATATCCAACTTCTTCCCATTCCAATCCTGAGACCCTTCCTATAGCATGAGATGTGATATCCCAATGCTTCTACCAAACCTGAGACCCATACTATGGCATGAGATGTGATATCAAACTCCTTCCCATTCCAATCCTGAGACGCTTCCTATAGCTTGAGATGTGATATCCAACTCCTTCCCATTCCAATTCTGAGACCCTTCTTATACCATGAGACTTGATATCTCAATGCTTCTAATACCAAACCTGAGACCCGTCCTATAACATGAGATGTGATATCCAAATCCTTCCCCTTCCAAACCTTAGACCCTTCCTTTATAATGAGATGTGATATCCAACTCCTTCCCATTCCAATCCTGAGACCCTTCCTATAGCATGAGATGTGATATCTCAATGCTTCTAATACCAAACCTGAGACCCTTCCTATAACATGAGATGGGATATCCAACTCCTTCCCATTCCAATCCTGAGACCCTTCCGATAGCAGAGATGTGATATCTCAATGCTTATACCAAACCTGAGACCCTTCCTAAGGCTTGAGATGTCATATACAACTCCTTCCCATTCCAATCCTGAGACCCTTCCTATAGCATGAGATGTGATATCTCAATGCTTATACCAAATCTGAGACCCTTCCTATAGCATGAGATGTGATATCCAAATCCTTCCCATTCCAATCCTGAGACCCTTCCTATAGCATGAGATGTGATATCCAAGTCCATCCCATTCCAATCCTGAGACCCTTCCTATAGCATGAGATGTGATATCTCAATGCTTATACCAAACCTGAGAGCCTACCTATAGCATGAGATGTGATATCCAAGTCCATCCCATTCCAATCCTTAGCCACTCCTGATAGCAGAGATGTGATATCTCAATGCTTATACCAAACCTGAGACCCTTCCTATAACATGAGATGTGATATCCAACTCCTTCCCGTTCCAAACCTGAGACACTTCCTATAGCATATGTGATATCCAACTCCTTCCCATTCCAAACATGAGACCCTTACTATAGCAAGAATGTAATATCCAACTCCTACCCATTCCAATCCTGAGACCATTCCTATAGCATGAGATGTGATATATCAATGCTTCTAATACCAAACCTGAGATCCTTCCTATGACATGAGATGTGATATCCAAATCCTTCCCATTCCAATCCTGAGACCCTTCCTATAGCAAGAGATGTGATATCCAAATCCTTCCCATTCCAATCCTGAGACCCTTCCTATAACATGAGATGTGATATTCAACTCCTTCCCATTCCAACCTGAGACACTTCCTATAGCATGAGATGTGATATCCAACTCCTTGCCATTCAAATCCTGAGACCCTTCCTATAGCATGAGATGTGATATCTCAATGCTTCTACCAAACCTGAGACCCTTCCTTTAGCATGAGATGTGATATCCAAATCCTTCACATTCCAATCCTGAGACCCTTCCTATAGCATGAGATGTGATATCTCAATGCTTCTAATACCAAACCTGAGATACTTCCTATAACATGAGATGTGATATCCAATTCCTTCCCATTCCAAACCTGAGACCCTTCCTATTGGATGAGATGTGATATCCAACTCCTTCCCATTCCAACCCTGAGACCCTTCCTATACCATGAGATGTGATATCTCAATGCTTCTAATACCAAACCTGGGAACCGTCCTATAACATGAGATGTGATATCTCAATGTTTCTAATAAAAAACCTGAGACCCTTCCTATAACATGAGATGTGATATCCAATTCCTTCCCATTCCAAACCTGAGACCCTTCCTATTGGATGAGATGTGATATCCAAATCCTTCCCCTTCCAAACCTGAGACCCTTCCTTTAGCATGAGATGTGATATCCAAATACTTCCAATTCCAATCCTAAAACCCTTCCTATAGCATGAGATGTGATATCTCAATGTTTCTAATAAAAAACCTGAGACCCTTCCTATAGCAAGAGATGTGATATCCAAATCCTTCCCATTCCAATCCTGAGACCCTTCCTGTATATAACATGAGATGTGATATCCAACTCCTTCCCATTCCAACCTGAGACCCTTCCTATAGCATGAGATGTGATATCCAACTCCTTACCATTCAAATTCTGAGACCCTCCCTATAACAAGAGATGTCATATCCAACTCCTTCCCATTCCAAACCTGAGACCCTTCCTATAACAGGAGATCTGATATCCAACTCCTTCCCATTCCAAACCTGAGACCCTTCCGATAGCATGAGATGTGATATCTCAATGCTTCAAAAACCAAACATGAGAACCATCCTATAACATGAGATGTGAAATCCAAATCCTTCCCTTCCCAAACCTGAGACTCTTCCTATAGCATGAGATGTGATATCTCAATGCTTCTACCAAACCTGAAACCCTTCCTATAGCATGAGATGTGATATCCAACTCCTTCCCATTCCAATCCTGAGACACATCCTATAGCATGAGATGTGATATCACAATGCTTCTAATACCAAACCTGAGACCCGTCCTATAACATGATGTGATATCCAAATCCTTCCCCTTCCAAACCTGAGACCCTTCCTTGAGCATGAGATGTGATATATAGCTCCTCCCATTCCAATCCTGAGACCCTTCCTATAGCATGAGATGTGATATCTCAATGCTTCTAATACCAAACCTGAGATCCTTCCTATAACATGAGATGTGATATCCAACTCCTTCCCATTCCAATCCCGAGACCCTTCCTATAGCATGAGATGTGATATCTCAATGCTTCTAATACCAAACCTAAGGTCCTTCCTATAACATGAGATGTGATATCCAAATCCTTCCCATTCCAAACCTGAGACCCTCCCTTTAGCATGAGATGTGATATCCAACTCCTTCCCATTCCAATCCTGATACCCTTCTGATAGCATGAGATCTGATATCTCAATGCCTCTAATACCAAACCTGAGATCCTACCTCTAACATGAAATGTGATATCCAACTCCTTCCTTTTCCAAACCTGAGACCCTTCCTACAGCATGAGATGTGATATCCAAGTCCTTCCCAATCCAATCCTGAGACCCTTCCTATAACATGAGATGTGATATCCAACTCCTTCTATTCCAACCTGAGACCCTTCCTATAGCATGAGATGGGATATCCAACTCCTTCCAAATCCAATCCTGATACCCTTCCGATAGCATGAGATGTGATATACCAATGCTTCTACAAAACCTGAGACCCATACCATGGCATGAGATGTGATATCAAACTCCCGTCCTATACCATGAGACTTGATATCTCAATGCTTCTAATACCAAACCTGAGACCGGTCCAATAACATGAGATGTGATATCCAAATCCTTCCCCTTCCAAACCTTAGACCCTTCCTTTATCATGAGATGTGATATCCAAGTCCTTCCCATTCCATTCCTGAGACCCTTCCTATAGCATGAAATGTGATATCTCAATGCTTCTAATACCAAACCTGAGACCCTTCCTATAACATGAGATGTGATATCCAAGTCCTTCCCATTCCAATCCTGAGACCCTTCCTATAGCATGAGATTTGATATCTCAATGCTTCTAATTCCAATCCTGAGACCCTTCCTATAGCATGTGATGTGATATCCAAGTCCTTCCCATTCCAATCCTGAGACCCTTCCTATAGCATGTGATGTGATATCTCAATGCTTATACCAAACCTGAGACCCTTCCTATGGCATGAGATGTCATATACAACTCCTTCCCATTCCAACCCTGAGACCCTTCCTATAGCATGAGATGTGATATCTCAATGCTTATACCAAACCTGAGACCCTTCCTATAGCTTGAGATGTGATATCCAACTTCTTCCCATTCCAATCCTGAGACCCTTCCTATAGCATGAGATGTGATATCCCAATGCTTCTACCAAACCTGAGACCCATACTATGGCATGAGATGTGATATCAAACTCCTTCCCATTCCAATCCTGAGACGCTTCCTATAGCTTGAGATGTGATATCCAACTCCTTCCCATTCCAATTCTGAGACCCTTCTTATACCATGAGACTTGATATCTCAATGCTTCTAATACCAAACCTGAGACCCGTCCTATAACATGAGATGTGATATCCAAATCCTTCCCCTTCCAAACCTTAGACCCTTCCTTTATAATGAGATGTGATATCCAACTCCTTCCCATTCCAATCCTGAGACCCTTCCTATAGCATGAGATGTGATATCTCAATGCTTCTAATACCAAACCTGAGACCCTTCCTATAACATGAGATGGGATATCCAACTCCTTCCCATTCCAATCCTGAGACCCTTCCGATAGCAGAGATGTGATATCTCAATGCTTATACCAAACCTGAGACCCTTCCTAAGGCTTGAGATGTCATATACAACTCCTTCCCATTCCAATCCTGAGACCCTTCCTATAGCATGAGATGTGATATCTCAATGCTTATACCAAATCTGAGACCCTTCCTATAGCATGAGATGTGATATCCAAATCCTTCCCATTCCAATCCTGAGACCCTTCCTATAGCATGAGATGTGATATCTCAATGCTTATACCAAACCTGAGAGCCTACCTATAGCATGAGATGTGATATCCAAGTCCATCCCATTCCAATCCTTAGACCCTTCCTACAGCATGCGATGTGATATCTCAATGATTCTAATACCAAACCAGAGACCCTTCCTTTAACATGAGATGGGATATCCAACTCCTTCCCATTCCAATCCTGAGCCACTCCTGATAGCAGAGATGTGATATCTCAATGCTTATACCAAACCTGAGACCCTTCCTATAACATGAGATGTGATATCCAACTCCTTCCCGTTCCAAACCTGAGACACTTCCTATAGCATATGTGATATCCAACTCCTTCCCATTCCAAACATGAGACCCTTACTATAGCAAGAATGTAATATCCAACTCCTACCCATTCCAATCCTGAGACCATTCCTATAGCATGAGATGTGATATATCAATGCTTCTAATACCAAACCTGAGATCCTTCCTATGACATGAGATGTGATATCCAAATCCTTCCCATTCCAATCCTGAGACCCTTCCTATAGCAAGAGATGTGATATCCAAATCCTTCCCATTCCAATCCTGAGACCCTTCCTATAACATGAGATGTGATATTCAACTCCTTCCCATTCCAACCTGAGACACTTCCTATAGCATGAGATGTGATATCCAACTCCTTGCCATTCAAATCCTGAGACCCTTCCTATAGCATGAGATGTGATATCTCAATGCTTCTACCAAACCTGAGACCCTTCCTTTAGCATGAGATGTGATATCCAAATCCTTCACATTCCAATCCTGAGACCCTTCCTATAGCATGAGATGTGATATCTCAATGCTTCTAATACCAAACCTGAGATCCTTCCTATAACATGAGATGTGATATCCAATTCCTTCCCATTCCAAACCTGAGACCCTTCCTATTGGATGAGATGTGATATCCAACTCCTTCCCATTCCAACCCTGAGACCCTTCCTATACCATGAGATGTGATATCTCAATGCTTCTAATACCAAACCTGGGAACCGTCCTATAACATGAGATGTGATATCTCAATGTTTCTAATAAAAAACCTGAGACCCTTCCTATAACATGAGATGTGATATCCAATTCCTTCCCATTCCAAACCTGAGACCCTTCCTATTGGATGAGATGTGATATCCAAATCCTTCCCCTTCCAAACCTGAGACCCTTCCTTTAGCATGAGATGTGATATCCAAATACTTCCAATTCCAATCCTAAAACCCTTCCTATAGCATGAGATGTGATATCTCAATGTTTCTAATAAAAAACCTGAGACCCTTCCTATAGCAAGAGATGTGATATCCAAATCCTTCCCATTCCAATCCTGAGACCCTTCCTGTATATAACATGAGATGTGATATCCAACTCCTTCCCATTCCAACCTGAGACCCTTCCTATAGCATGAGATGTGATATCCAACTCCTTACCATTCAAATTCTGAGACCCTCCCTATAACAAGAGATGTCATATCCAACTCCTTCCCATTCCAAACCTGAGACCCTTCCTATAACAGGAGATCTGATATCCAACTCCTTCCCATTCCAAACCTGAGACCCTTCCGATAGCATGAGATGTGATATCTCAATGCTTCAAAAACCAAACATGAGAACCATCCTATAACATGAGATGTGAAATCCAAATCCTTCCCTTCCCAAACCTGAGACTCTTCCTATAGCATGAGATGTGATATCTCAATGCTTCTACCAAACCTGAAACCCTTCCTATAGCATGAGATGTGATATCCAACTCCTTCCCATTCCAATCCTGAGACACATCCTATAGCATGAGATGTGATATCACAATGCTTCTAATACCAAACCTGAGACCCGTCCTATAACATGATGTGATATCCAAATCCTTCCCCTTCCAAACCTGAGACCCTTCCTTGAGCATGAGATGTGATATATAGCTCCTCCCATTCCAATCCTGAGACCCTTCCTATAGCATGAGATGTGATATCTCAATGCTTCTAATACCAAACCTGAGATCCTTCCTATAACATGAGATGTGATATCCAACTCCTTCCCATTCCAATCCCGAGACCCTTCCTATAGCATGCGATGTGATATCTCAATGCTTCTAATACCAAACCTAAGGTCCTTCCTATAACATGAGATGTGATATCCAAATCCTTCCCATTCCAAACCTGAGACCCTCCCTTTAGCATGAGATGTGATATCCAACTCCTTCCCATTCCAATCCTGATACCCTTCTGATAGCATGAGATCTGATATCTCAATGCCTCTAATACCAAACCTGAGATCCTACCTCTAACATGAAATGTGATATCCAACTCCTTCCTTTTCCAAACCTGAGACCCTTCCTACAGCATGAGATGTGATATCCAAGTCCTTCCCATTCCAATCCTGAGACCCTTCCTATAACATGAGATGTGATATCCAACTCCTTCTATTCCAACCTGAGACCCTTCCTATAGCATGAGATGGGATATCCAACTCCTTCCAAATCCAATCCTGATACCCTTCCGATAGCATGAGATGTGATATACCAATGCTTCTACAAAACCTGAGACCCATACCATGGCATGAGATGTGATATCAAACTCCCGTCCTATACCATGAGACTTGATATCTCAATGCTTCTAATACCAAACCTGAGACCGGTCCAATAACATGAGATGTGATATCCAAATCCTTCCCCTTCCAAACCTTAGACCCTTCCTTTATCATGAGATGTGATATCCAAGTCCTTCCCATTCCATTCCTGAGACCCTTCCTATAGCATGAAATGTGATATCTCAATGCTTCTAATACCAAACCTGAGACCCTTCCTATAACATGAGATGTGATATCCAAGTCCTTCCCATTCCAATCCTGAGACCCTTCCTATAGCATGAGATTTGATATCTCAATGCTTCTAATTCCAATCCTGAGACCCTTCCTATAGCATGTGATGTGATATCCAAGTCCTTCCCATTCCAATCCTGAGACCCTTCCTATAGCATGTGATGTGATATCTCAATGCTTATACCAAACCTGAGACCCTTCCTATGGCATGAGATGTCATATACAACTCCTTCCCATTCCAACCCTGAGACCCTTCCTATAGCATGAGATGTGATATCTCAATGCTTATACCAAACCTGAGACCCTTCCTATAGCTTGAGATGTGATATCCAACTTCTTCCCATTCCAATCCTGAGACCCTTCCTATAGCATGAGATGTGATATCCCAATGCTTCTACCAAACCTGAGACCCATACTATGGCATGAGATGTGATATCAAACTCCTTCCCATTCCAATCCTGAGACGCTTCCTATAGCTTGAGATGTGATATCCAACTCCTTCCCATTCCAATTCTGAGACCCTTCTTATACCATGAGACTTGATATCTCAATGCTTCTAATACCAAACCTGAGACCCGTCCTATAACATGAGATGTGATATCCAAATCCTTCCCCTTCCAAACCTTAGACCCTTCCTTTATAATGAGATGTGATATCCAACTCCTTCCCATTCCAATCCTGAGACCCTTCCTATAGCATGAGATGTGATATCTCAATGCTTCTAATACCAAACCTGAGACCCTTCCTATAACATGAGATGGGATATCCAACTCCTTCCCATTCCAATCCTGAGACCCTTCCGATAGCAGAGATGTGATATCTCAATGCTTATACCAAACCTGAGACCCTTCCTAAGGCTTGAGATGTCATATACAACTCCTTCCCATTCCAATCCTGAGACCCTTCCTATAGCATGAGATGTGATATCTCAATGCTTATACCAAATCTGAGACCCTTCCTATAGCATGAGATGTGATATCCAAATCCTTCCCATTCCAATCCTGAGACCCTTCCTATAGCATGAGATGTGATATCTCAATGCTTATACCAAACCTGAGAGCCTACCTATAGCATGAGATGTGATATCCAAGTCCATCCCATTCCAATCCTTAGACCCTTCCTACAGCATGCGATGTGATATCTCAATGATTCTAATACCAAACCAGAGACCCTTCCTTTAACATGAGATGGGATATCCAACTCCTTCCCATTCCAATCCTGAGCCACTCCTGATAGCAGAGATGTGATATCTCAATGCTTATACCAAACCTGAGACCCTTCCTATAACATGAGATGTGATATCCAACTCCTTCCCGTTCCAAACCTGAGACACTTCCTATAGCATATGTGATATCCAACTCCTTCCCATTCCAAACATGAGACCCTTACTATAGCAAGAATGTAATATCCAACTCCTACCCATTCCAATCCTGAGACCATTCCTATAGCATGAGATGTGATATATCAATGCTTCTAATACCAAACCTGAGATCCTTCCTATGACATGAGATGTGATATCCAAATCCTTCCCATTCCAATCCTGAGACCCTTCCTATAGCAAGAGATGTGATATCCAAATCCTTCCCATTCCAATCCTGAGACCCTTCCTATAACATGAGATGTGATATTCAACTCCTTCCCATTCCAACCTGAGACACTTCCTATAGCATGAGATGTGATATCCAACTCCTTGCCATTCAAATCCTGAGACCCTTCCTATAGCATGAGATGTGATATCTCAATGCTTCTACCAAACCTGAGACCCTTCCTTTAGCATGAGATGTGATATCCAAATCCTTCACATTCCAATCCTGAGACCCTTCCTATAGCATGAGATGTGATATCTCAATGCTTCTAATACCAAACCTGAGATCCTTCCTATAACATGAGATGTGATATCCAATTCCTTCCCATTCCAAACCTGAGACCCTTCCTATTGGATGAGATGTGATATCCAACTCCTTCCCATTCCAACCCTGAGACCCTTCCTATACCATGAGATGTGATATCTCAATGCTTCTAATACCAAACCTGGGAACCGTCCTATAACATGAGATGTGATATCTCAATGTTTCTAATAAAAAACCTGAGACCCTTCCTATAACATGAGATGTGATATCCAATTCCTTCCCATTCCAAACCTGAGACCCTTCCTATTGGATGAGATGTGATATCCAAATCCTTCCCCTTCCAAACCTGAGACCCTTCCTTTAGCATGAGATGTGATATCCAAATACTTCCAATTCCAATCCTAAAACCCTTCCTATAGCATGAGATGTGATATCTCAATGTTTCTAATAAAAAACCTGAGACCCTTCCTATAGCAAGAGATGTGATATCCAAATCCTTCCCATTCCAATCCTGAGACCCTTCCTGTATATAACATGAGATGTGATATCCAACTCCTTCCCATTCCAACCTGAGACCCTTCCTATAGCATGAGATGTGATATCCAACTCCTTACCATTCAAATTCTGAGACCCTCCCTATAACAAGAGATGTCATATCCAACTCCTTCCCATTCCAAACCTGAGACCCTTCCTATAACAGGAGATCTGATATCCAACTCCTTCCCATTCCAAACCTGAGACCCTTCCGATAGCATGAGATGTGATATCTCAATGCTTCAAAAACCAAACATGAGAACCATCCTATAACATGAGATGTGAAATCCAAATCCTTCCCTTCCCAAACCTGAGACTCTTCCTATAGCATGAGATGTGATATCTCAATGCTTCTACCAAACCTGAAACCCTTCCTATAGCATGAGATGTGATATCCAACTCCTTCCCATTCCAATCCTGAGACACATCCTATAGCATGAGATGTGATATCACAATGCTTCTAATACCAAACCTGAGACCCGTCCTATAACATGATGTGATATCCAAATCCTTCCCCTTCCAAACCTGAGACCCTTCCTTGAGCATGAGATGTGATATATAGCTCCTCCCATTCCAATCCTGAGACCCTTCCTATAGCATGAGATGTGATATCTCAATGCTTCTAATACCAAACCTGAGATCCTTCCTATAACATGAGATGTGATATCCAACTCCTTCCCATTCCAATCCCGAGACCCTTCCTATAGCATGCGATGTGATATCTCAATGCTTCTAATACCAAACCTAAGGTCCTTCCTATAACATGAGATGTGATATCCAAATCCTTCCCATTCCAAACCTGAGACCCTCCCTTTAGCATGAGATGTGATATCCAACTCCTTCCCATTCCAATCCTGATACCCTTCTGATAGCATGAGATCTGATATCTCAATGCCTCTAATACCAAACCTGAGATCCTACCTCTAACATGAAATGTGATATCCAACTCCTTCCTTTTCCAAACCTGAGACCCTTCCTACAGCATGAGATGTGATATCCAAGTCCTTCCCATTCCAATCCTGAGACCCTTCCTATAACATGAGATGTGATATCCAACTCCTTCTATTCCAACCTGAGACCCTTCCTATAGCATGAGATGGGATATCCAACTCCTTCCAAATCCAATCCTGATACCCTTCCGATAGCATGAGATGTGATATACCAATGCTTCTACAAAACCTGAGACCCATACCATGGCATGAGATGTGATATCAAACTCCCGTCCTATACCATGAGACTTGATATCTCAATGCTTCTAATACCAAACCTGAGACCGGTCCAATAACATGAGATGTGATATCCAAATCCTTCCCCTTCCAAACCTTAGACCCTTCCTTTATCATGAGATGTGATATCCAAGTCCTTCCCATTCCATTCCTGAGACCCTTCCTATAGCATGAAATGTGATATCTCAATGCTTCTAATACCAAACCTGAGACCCTTCCTATAACATGAGATGTGATATCCAAGTCCTTCCCATTCCAATCCTGAGACCCTTCCTATAGCATGAGATTTGATATCTCAATGCTTCTAATACCAAACCTGAGACCCTTCCTATAACATGAATTATGATATCCAAATCCTTCCCATTCCAATCCTGAGACCCTTCCGATAGCAGAGATGTGATATCTCAATGCTTATACCAAACCTAAGACCCTTCCGATAGCATGAGATGTGATATCTCAATGCTTCTAATACCAAACCTGAGATCCTTCCAATAACATGAGATGTGATATCCAACTCCTTCCCATTCCAATCCCGAGACCCTTCCTATAGCATGAGATGTGATATCTCAATGCTTCTAATACCAAACCTAAGGTCCTTCCTATAACATGAGATGTGATATCCAAATCCTTCCCATTCCAAACCTGAGACCCTCCCTTTAGCATGAGATGTGATATCCAACTCCTTCCCCTTCCAAACCTGAGACCCTTCCTTTAGCATGAGATGTGATATCCAGCTCCTCCCATTCCAATCCTGAGACCCTTCCGATAGCAGAGATGTGATATTTCAATGCTTATACCAAACCTGAGACCCTTCCCATAGCATATGTGATATCCAGCTCCTCCCATTCCAATCCTGAGACCCTTCCGATAGCAGAGATGTGATATTTCAATGCTTATACCAAACCTGAGACCCTTCCCATAGCATGAGATGTGATATCCAACTCCTTCCCATTCCAATCCTGAGACCCTTCCTATAGCATGAGATGTGATATCTCAATGCTTCTAATACCAAACCTGAGATCCTTCCTATAACATGAGATGTGATATCCAACTCCTTCCCATTCCAATCCCGAGACCCTTCCTATAGCATGAGATGTGATATCTCAATGCTTCTAATACCAAACCTAAGGTCCTTCCTATAACATGAGATGTGATATCCAAATCCTTCCCATTCCAAACCTGAGACCCTCCCTTTAGCATGAGATGTGATATCCAACTCCTTCCCATTCCAATCCTGATACCCTTCTGATAGCATGAGATGTGATATCTCAATGCCTCTAATACCAAACCTGAGATCCTACCTCTAACATGAAATGTGATATCCAACTCCTTCCTTTTCCAAACCTGAGACCCTTCCTACAGCATGAGATGTGATATCCAAGTCCTTCCCATTCCAATCCTGAGACCCTTCCTATAACATGAGATGTGATATCCAACTCCTTCTATTCCAACCTGAGACCCTTCCTATAGCATGAGATGGGATATCCAACTCCTTCCAAATCCAATCCTGATACCCTTCCGATAGCATGAGATGTGATATCCAAATGCTTCTACAAAACCTGAGACCCATACCATGGCATGAGATGTGATATCAAACTCCCGTCCTATACCATGAGACTTGATATCTCAATGCTTCTAATACCAAACCTGAGACCGGTCCAATAACATGAGATGTGATATCCAAATCCTTCCCCTTCCAAACCTTAGACCCTTCCTTTATCATGAGATGTGATATCCAAGTCCTTCCCATTCCATTCCTGAGACCCTTCCTATAGCATGAGATGTGATATCTAAATGCTTCTAATACCAAACCTGAGACCCTTCCTATAACATGAGATGTGATATCCAAGTCCTTCCCATTCCAATCCTGAGACCCTTCCTATAGCATGAGATGTGATATCTCAATGCTTCTAATACCAAACCTGAGACCCTTCCTATAACATGAATTGTGATATCCAAATCCTTCCCATTCCAATCCTGAGACCCTTCCGATAGCAGAGATGTGATATCTCAATGCTTATACCAAACCTAAGACCCTTCCGATAGCATGAGATGTGATATCTCAATGCTTCTAATCCCAAACCTGAGATCCTTCCAATAACATGAGATATGATGTCCAAATCCCTCCCCTTCCAAACCTTAGACCATCCCTTTAGCATGAGATTTGATATCCAACTCCTTCCCATTCCAATCCTGAGACCCTTCTGATGGCATGAGATGAGATATCTCAATGCCTCTAAAACCAAACCTGAGATCCTACCTCTAACATGAAATGTGATATCCAACTCCTTCCCCTTCCAACCCTGAGAGCCTTCCTATAGAATGAGATGTGATGTCCAAGTCCTTCCCATTCCAAACCTGAGACCCTTCCTATAACATGAGATGTGATATCCAACTCCTTCCCATTCCAATCATGAGACCCTTCCTATAGCTTGAGATGTGATATCCAACTCCTTCTCATTCCAATTCTGAGACCCGTCCTATACCATGAGACTTGATATCTCAATGCTTCAAATACCAAACCTGAGACCGGTCCTATAACATGAGATGTGATACCCAAATCCGTCCCCTTCCAAACCTTAGACCCTTCCTATAGCATGAGATGTGATATCTCAATGCTTCTAAAACCAAACATGAGAACCATCCTATAACATGAGATGTGAAATCCAAATCCTTCCCTTTCCAAACCTGAGACCCTTCCTATAGCTTGAGATGAAATATCAAACTCCTTCCCATTCCAATCCTGAGATAGCTTGAGATGTGATATCCAACTCCATCCCATTCCAATCCTGAGACCCTTCCGATAGCATGAGATGTGATAGCTCAATGCTTCTAATATCAAAACTGAGACCCTCCCTATAGTATGAGATGTGAATTCTAAGTCCTTCCCATTCCTATCCTGAGACCCTTCCGATAGCAGAGATGTGATATCTCAATGCTTATACCGAACCTGATGACCCTTCCTTTAGCATGAGATGTGATATTCAACTCCTTCCCATTCCAAACCTGAGACCCTTCCTATAACATGAGACGTGATATCCAACTCCTTCCCATTCCAAACCTGAGACCTTTCCTTTAGCATATGTGATATCCAACTCCTTCCAATTCCAATACTGAGACCCTTCCAATAGCATATGTGATATCTCAATGCTTCTAATATCAAAACTGAGACCCTCCCTCTAAAATGAGATGTGATATCCAACTCCTTCCCATTCCAATACTGAGACCCTTCCAATAGCATATGTGATATCTCAATGTTTCTAATATCAAAACTGAGACCCTCCCTATAACATGAGATGTGATATCCAACTCCTTCCCATTCCAATCGAGACCCTTCCTATAACATGAGATGTGATATCTCTATGCTTCTAATACCAAACCTGAGGCCCTTCCCGTAGTATATGTGAAATCCAACTCCTTCCCATTCCAAACTTGTGACCCTTCCTGTAGCATGAAATGTGATTTTTCACCCCTTCCAATACCATACCCTAGCCTAGACCATTCCCACAGCCTGAGATTTGAAATCTCATTTCTTCCAATACCAAACCCGAGACCCTTCCGATAGGATGTGATTTGATATCTCAGTGCTTCTAATACCAAACCTGAGATCCTCCCTATAACAAGAGATATCATATCCAACTCCTTCCCATTCCAATCCTGAGACTCTTCCTATAGCATGACATGTGATATCGAACTTCCCATTCAAATCCTGAGACTCAGACCTCCCGTCTAACCTCACCACTCCTAGCTCCCGGATTGATAATGCACTCCTGCTGTGTCTTCTCTCCCTTCTTCTGCTTCCTTTCCTCTCTCCTTCCTCATGTGCCCTAGGTCAGGCTCCTTCTACACCTCCGCAAGGATTACTGATTTGTACCCCTCCCCACTCTCAACTCTCACTCAGTTAACACTCATCTGACATCTGCCATTTCCTGGAAGAACCCGACCTTGATGTCCTTGGTATAACCGAGACATGGATGACGGCCAGCGCTGTCTCGAGCTCTGACACTTTCCTCCCTGATGACAAGTTCCTCTCCATGCCCAGATCCAAACGTTCATGAGGGGGAGTATCCTTGATTCCTGTAGTAAATTGCTTTCCTTTGCAGGCCGACTCCTCTCACGAATGCCTTGTCTGCATGCATTCTCTCTTTCCTGGCCATTCTCTCACCGTGGCTATTTGCCTACCCCCTTCCTCTCTCAGTGGATGGACTTCTCCATCCTAGCCTCCTACCACTCAACTCCGTCTACTTGGAGAATTCAAAATGAACCTGTATGCTTCCTGACCTGGACTTTTACGAGATCTGCAACTCTTCATGTCTCTGGCCCTACACACTGCAGGGAATACTCAGGATTTTCTGATCTCAGACATCCCCCTATGTAACCCTCTCAACAATCCTCTCCCGTGGTGATCAAGTTCTCATCTCCAAAGAAGGCTAACTACCAGCTGTTCCTCCTCAGTGGAGTTCTCCCTTTCTGTCCCTGCTCTCTGCACCGTTTCGCGTTGCAAACACTCGCTTCCCTGCTCTCTGGTTTAGACGCTTTTCCTTCTTCCTTTCTGTGCCTGTTCTCTGCATCGTTTCGCGTTGCAGAAAACAACTCGCTTCCCAGCTCTCTGGTTTAGACGTGTGTTCCCTGCCTTCTCTCCTCTTCCCGCTGCCTTCAAATCAACAAATGAGCTTCAAAAGATACACGGTGCTCAGAATGCTTTATAACACCCATTATTCAAGATATAGCTGTAACCCGCTAGACGTATTGAAAAGTGCTAAAAACTAGCAAAATAGCTAGAAAATGTTCTTTCCTCGCGTTTTGGTAAATACGAATTCTGGTGGATTCCCATTTTGTACTCCGTGCATTTGTTCAGTCGAATCCTGATGTTTTTAACCACTCGTCACCCATACAAGGGGGAGATCAAAATCTACTGTTCACAGGCTGAATGTATACTGCTGAAATCGTCAATGCATTATCGGGTAAACCGACTGTTCTGGAAAGTGTATTTGCCATCTGTTATTCCAGTCAGCATGTTTTCATCGTCCCTTCTTGTTTCAAGGCTGCACTCCCGTGGTGATCACATTCTCCTCTCCAGAGCAGGCTAACTACCAGCTGCTCCTCCTCAGAGGCGTTCCACCTTTCTGTCCCTGCTCCCTGCACCGTTTCGCGTTGCATGTACTCGCTTCCCAGCTCTCTGGTTTAGATGTGTGTTCCCTGCCTTCTCTCCTCTTCCTACAGCCTTCCAATGAGCTGCACAAGATAGTGTTCAGAATGCTTTATAACCCCATTATTCAACATATAGCTGTAACCCGCTAGACGTATTGAAACGTGCTAAAAACTAGCAAAAATAGCTAGAAAATGTACTTCCCTCGCGTTTTTGTAAATGCGAATTCTGGTGGGTTCCCATGTTGTATGTACTGTGTCCGTGCGTTTGTGTCGAATCCTGAAGTTTTTAACCACTGTTATCCCATACTAGGGAGGGGGGGTCAACATCTACTGCTGTTCACAGGCTGAATGTATACGGCTGAAATCTTCAAGGCATTATCAGCTTTCCTGACTGTTTTGGAACGTGTATTTGCCATCTGTTAATGCAGTCGCCCTTTGTTCATCGTTCCTTCTAGTTTACAGGCTGCACTCCCCTAGTGATCACATTCTTCTCTCCTATGCAGGCTAACTACCAGCTGCTCCTCCTCATAGGCGTTCATCCTTTCTGTCCCTGCTCCCTGCACCGTTTCGCGTTGCATGTACTCGCTTCCCAGCTCTCTGGTTGAGATGCGTGTTCCCTGCCTTCTCTCCTCTTGCTACAGCCTTCCAATTTGCTCCACAAGATACAGTGTTCAGAATGCTTTATAACACCCATTATTCAACATATAGCTGTAACCAGCTAGACGTATTGAAACGTGCTAAAAACTAGCAAAAACAGCTAGAAAATGTACTTCCCTCGCGTTTTGGTAAATGCAGGGTACACGCGTCTAAACCAGAGAGCAGGCAAGCGAGCATTTCAGCAGTATAAATTCAGCCTGTGAACAACACATTTTGACCCTCCCTTGTATGGGAGAAGAGTGGTTCAAAAGACCAGGATTCGACTGAACAAACGCACGAACAGAGTACAAAATGGGAATCCACCAGAATTCGCATTTACCAAAACGCGAGGAAAGTACATTTTCTAGCTGTTTCTGCTCGTTTTTAGCACGTTTCAATACGTCTAGCGGGTTACAGCTATATGTTGAATAATGGGTGTTATAAAGCATTCTGAACACTGTATCTTGTGGAGCTCATTGGAAGGCTGTAGGAAGAGGAGAGAAGGCAGGGAACACGCATCTAAACCAGAGAGCTGGGAAGCGAGTACATGCAACGCGAAACGGTGCAGGGAGCAGGGACAGAAAGGATGAACGCCTATGAGGAGGAGCAGCTGGTAGTCAGCCTGCTCTGGAGAGGAGAATGTGATCACCAGGGGAGTGCAGCCTGTAAAGTAGAAGGGACGATGAACACAGGGCGACTGCATTAACAGATGGCAAATACACGTTCCAAAACAGGAAAGCTGATAATGCCTTGAAGATTTCAACCGTATACCTTCTGCCTGTGAACAGCAGTAGACGTTGACCCCCCCCCCCCTTGTATGGGAGAACAGTGGTTAAAAACTTCAGGATTCGACAACAAACGCACGGACAGTACATACATGGGAAGCCATCAGAATTAGCATTTACAAAAACGCGAGGAAAGTACATTTTCTAGCTGTTTTTGCTAGTTTACAGCACGTTTCAATACGTCTAGCGGGTTACGGCTATATGTTGAATAATGGGTGTTATAGAGCATTCTGAGCACTGTGTATCTTTTGGAGCTCATTTTTTGATTTGAAGGCAGCGGGAAGAGGAGAGAAGGCAGGGAACACGCGTCTAAACCAGAGAGCTGGGAAGCGAGTACTTGCAACGCGAAAAGGGCAGAAAGGAAGAAGGCCTCTGAGAAGGAAAAGCGTCTAAACCAGAGAGCAGGGAAGCGAGTGTTTGCAACGCGCAGGGAGCAGGGACAGAAAGGGAGAACTCCTCTGAGGAGGAACAGCTGGCAGTTAGCCTTCTTTGGAGATGAGAACTTGATCACCACGGGAGAGGATTGTTGAGAGGGTTACAGAGGGGGAGGTCTGAGATCAGAAAATCCTGAGTATTCCCTGCAGTGTGTAGGGCCAGCGACATGAAGAGTTGCAGATCTCGTAAAAGTCCAGGTCAGGAAGCATACAGGTTCATGTTGAATTCTCCAAGTAGGCGGAGTTGAGTGGTAGGAGGCTAGGATGGAGAAGTCCATCCACTGAGAGAGGAAGGGGGTAGGCAAATAGCCACGGTGAGAGAATGGCCAGGAGAGAATGCATGCAGACAAGGCATTCGTGAGAGGAGTCGGCCTGCAAAGGAAAGCAATTTACTACAGGAATCAAGGATAAGCATTGAGATATCACATCTCATGCTATAGGAAGGGTCTCAGGATTGGAATGGGAAGGACTTAGATATCACATATGCTATAGGGAGGGTCTCAGTTTTGATATTAGAAGCATTGAGATATCACATCTCATGCTATCGGAAGTGTCTCAGGATTGGAATGGGAAGGAGCTGGATATCACATCTCATGCTAAAGGAAGGGTCTCAGGTTTGGAACGGGAAGGAGTTGGATATCACATCTCATGCTATAGGAAGGGTCTCAGGATTGGAATGGGAAGGACTTAGATATCACATATGCTATAGGGAGGGTCTCAGTTTTGATATTAGAAGTATTGAGATATCACATCTCATGCTATCGGAAGTGTCTCAGGATTGGAATGGGAAGGAGCTGGATATCACATCTCATGCTAAAGGAAGGGTCTCAGGTTTGGAACGGGAAGGAGTTGGATATCACATCTCATGTTATAGGAAGGGTCTCAGGTTTCGTATAAACATTGAGATATCACATCTCTGCTATCGGAAGTGTCTCAGGATTGGAATGGGAAGGAGTTGGATATCACATCTCATGCTATAGGAAGGGTCTTGAGATATCACATCTCATGCTATAGGAAGTGTCTCAGGATTGGAATGGGAAGGAGTTGTATATGACATCTCATGCCGTAGGGAGGGTCTCAGGTTTGGTATAAACATTGAGATATCACATCTCTGCTATCGATAGGGTCTCAGGATTGGAATGGAAAGGAGTTGGATATCCCATCTCATTTTATAGGAAGAGTCTCAGGTTTGGTATTAGAAGCATTGAGATATCACATCTCATGCTATAGGAAGTGTCTCAGGATTGGAATGGGAAGGACTTGGGTATCACATCTCATGCTATAGGGAGGGTCTCAAGTTTGATATTAGAAGCATTGAGATATCACATCTCATGCTATAGGAAGGGTCTCAGGATTGGAATGGGAAGGAGTTGGATATCACATCTCATGCTATAGGAAGGGTCTCAGGTTTGGTATTAGAGGCATTCAGATATCACATCTCAGGCTATAGGAAGGGTCTCAGGATTGGAATGGGAAGGAGTTGGATATCACATCTCATGCTATAGGAAGGGTCTTGAGATATCACATCTCATGCTATAGGAAGTGTCTCAGGATTGGAATGGGAAGGAGTTGTATATGACATCTCATGCCGTAGGGAGGGTCTCAGGTTTGGTATAAACATTGAGATATCACATCTCTGCTATCGATAGGGTCTCAGGATTGGAATGGAAAGGAGTTGGATATCCCATCTCATGTTATAGGAAGAGTCTCAGGTTTGGTATTAGAAGCATTGAGATATCACATCTCATGCTATAGGAAGTGTCTCAGGATTGGAATGGGAAGGACTTGGGTATCACATCTCATGCTATAGGGAGGGTCTCAAGTTTGATATTAGAAGCATTGAGATATCACATCTCATGCTATAGGAAGGGTCTCAGGATTGGAATGGGAAGGAGTTGGATATCACATCTCATGCTATAGGAAGGGTCTCAGGTTTGGTATAAGCAGTGAGATATCACATCTCATGCTATAGGAAGTGTCTCAGGATTGGAATGGGAAGGAGTTGGATATCACATCTCATGTTATAGGAAGGATCTCAGGTTTGGTATAAGCATTGTGATATCACATGTCTGCTATCGGAAGGGTCTAAGGTTTGGAAGGGGAAGGATTTGGATATCACATCTCATGTTATAGGACGGGTCTCAGGTTTGGTATTAGAAGCATTGAGATATCAAGTCTCATGGTATAGGAAGGGTCTCAGAATTGGAATGGGAAGGAGTTGGATATCACATCTCAAGCTATAGGAAGGGTCTCAGGATTAGAATGGGAAGGAGTTTGATATCACATCTCATGCCATAGTATGGGTCTCAGGTTTGGTAGAAGCATTGGGATATCAGATCTCATGCTATCGGAAGGGTATCGGGATTGGATTTGGAAGGAGTTGGATATCCCATCTCATGCTATAGGAAGGGTCTCAGGTTGGAATGGGAAGGAGTTGGATATCACATCTCATGTTATAGGAAGGGTCTCAGGATTGGAATGGGAAGGACTTGGATATCACATCTCATGCTATAGGAAGGCTCTCAGGTTTGCAAGGGGAAAGAGTTGGATATCACATTTCATGTTAGAGGTAGGATCTCAGGTTTGGTATTAGAAGTATTGAGATATCACATCTCATGCTATCAGAAGGATCTCAGGTTTGGTATAAAAGCATTGAGATATCATATCTTATGCTATCAGAAGAGTCTCAGGATTGGAATGGGAAGGAGTTGGATATCACATCTCATGCTAAAGGGAGGGTCTCAGGTTTGGAAGATAAGGATTTGGATATCACATCTCATGTTATAGGAAGGATCTCAGGTTTGGTATTAGAAGTATTGAGATATCACATCTCATGCTATCGGAAGGATCTCAGGTTTGGTATAGAAGCATTGAGATATCATATCTTATGCTATCAGAAGGGTCTCAGGATTGGAATGGGAAGGATTTGGATATCACATCTCATGCTAAAGGGAGGGTCTCAGGTTTGGAAGGGGAAGGATTTGGATATCACATCTCATGTTATAGGATGGATCTCAGGTTTGGTATTAGAAGTATTGAGATATCACATCTCATGTTATCGGAAGGATCTCAGGTTTGGTATTAGAAGTATTGAGATATCACCTCTCATGCTATAGGAAGGGTCTCAGGATTGGAATGGGAAGGAGTTGGATATCACATCTCATGCTAAAGGAAGGGTCTCAGGTTTGGTAGAAGCATTGAGATATCACATCTCATGCTATAGGAAGGGTCTCAGGATTGGAATGGGAAGGACTTAGATATCACATATCATGCTATAGGGATGGTCTCAGTTTTGATATTAGAAGCATTGAGATATCACATCTCATGCTATCGGAAGTGTCTCAGGATTGGAATGGGAAGGAGCTGGATATCACATCTCATGCTAAAGGAAGGGTCTCAGGTTTGGAACGGGAAGGAGTTGGATATCACATCTCATGCTATAGGAAGGGTCTCAGGTTTGGTATAAGCAGTGAGATATCACATCTCTGCTATCGGAAGTGTCTCAGGATTGGAATGGGAAGGAGTTGGATATCACATCTCATGTTATAGGAAGGATCTCAGGTTTGGTATAAGCATTGTGATATCACATGTCTGCTATCGGAAGGGTCTAAGGTTTGGAAGGGGAAGGATTTGGATATCACATCTCATGTTATAGGACGGGTCTCAGGTTTGGTATTAGAAGCATTGAGATATCAAGTCTCATGGTATAGGAAGGGTCTCAGAATTGGAATGGGAAGGAGTTGGATATCACATCTCAAGCTATAGGAAGGGTCTCAGGATTAGAATGGGAAGGAGTTTGATATCACATCTCATGCCATAGTATGGGTCTCAGGTTTGGTAGAAGCATTGGGATATCAGATCTCATGCTATCGGAAGGGTATCGGGATTGGATTTGGAAGGAGTTGGATATCCCATCTCATGCTATAGGAAGGGTCTCAGGTTGGAATGGGAAGGAGTTGGATATCACATCTCATGTTATAGGAAGGGTCTCAGGATTGGAATGGGAAGGACTTGGATATCACATCTCATGCTATAGGAAGGCTCTCAGGTTTGCAAGGGGAAAGAGTTGGATATCACATTTCATGTTAGAGGTAGGATCTCAGGTTTGGTATTAGAAGTATTGAGATATCACATCTCATGCTATCAGAAGGATCTCAGGTTTGGTATAAAAGCATTGAGATATCATATCTTATGCTATCAGAAGAGTCTCAGGATTGGAATGGGAAGGAGTTGGATATCACATCTCATGCTAAAGGGAGGGTCTCAGGTTTGGAAGATAAGGATTTGGATATCACATCTCATGTTATAGGAAGGATCTCAGGTTTGGTATTAGAAGTATTGAGATATCACATCTCATGCTATCGGAAGGATCTCAGGTTTGGTATAGAAGCATTGAGATATCATATCTTATGCTATCAGAAGGGTCTCAGGATTGGAATGGGAAGGATTTGGATATCACATCTCATGCTAAAGGGAGGGTCTCAGGTTTGGAAGGGGAAGGATTTGGATATCACATCTCATGTTATAGGATGGATCTCAGGTTTGGTATTAGAAGTATTGAGATATCACATCTCATGTTATCGGAAGGATCTCAGGTTTGGTATTAGAAGTATTGAGATATCACCTCTCATGCTATAGGAAGGGTCTCAGGATTGGAATGGGAAGGAGTTGGATATCACATCTCATGCTAAAGGAAGGGTCTCAGGTTTGGTAGAAGCATTGAGATATCACATCTCATGCTATAGGAAGGGTCTCAGGATTGGAATGGGAAGGACTTAGATATCACATATCATGCTATAGGGATGGTCTCAGTTTTGATATTAGAAGCATTGAGATATCACATCTCATGCTATCGGAAGTGTCTCAGGATTGGAATGGGAAGGAGCTGGATATCACATCTCATGCTAAAGGAAGGGTCTCAGGTTTGGAACGGGAAGGAGTTGGATATCACATCTCATGTTATAGGAAGGGTCTCAGGTTTGGTATAAACATTGAGATATCACATCTCTGCTATCGGAAGTGTCTCAGGATTGGAATGGGAAGGAGTTGGATATCCCATCTCATGTTATAGGACGGGTCTCAGGTTTTTTATTAGAATCATTGAGATATCATATTGCATGCTGTAGGAAGGGTCTAAGGATTGGAATGGGAAGGACTTGGATATCACATCTCATGCTATAGATAGGCTCTCAGGTTTGGAAAGTGAAGGAGTTGGATATCATATTTCATGTTAGAGGAAGGATCTCAGGTTTGGTATTAGAGGCATTCAGATATCACATCTCAGGCTATAGGAAGGGTCTCAGGATTGGAATGGGAAGGAGTTGGATATCACATCTCATGCTATAGGAAGGGTCTCAGGTTTGGTATAAGCATTGAGATCACATCTCATGCTATAGGAAGGGTCCAGGATTGGAATGGAAGGAGTTGGATATCACATCTCATGTTATAGGAAGGATCTCAGGTTTGGTATTAGAAGCATTGAGACATCACATCTCATGCTATAGGAAGGGTCTCAGGATTGGAATGGGAAGGAGTTGGATATCACATCTCATGCTATAGGAAGGGTCTCAGGATTGGAATGGGAAGGAGTTGAATATGACATCTCATGCCGTAGGAAGGGTCTCAGGTTTGGTATAAACATTGAGATATCACATCTCTGCTATCAAAAGGGTCTCAGGATTGGAATGTGAAGGAGTTGGATATCCCATCTCATGTTATAGGAAGAGTCTCAGGTTTGGTATTAGAAGCATTGAGATATCACATCTCATGCTATAGGAAGTGTCTCAGGATTGGAATGGGAAGGACTTGGATATCACATCTCATGCTATAGGTAGGGTCTCAAGTTTGATATTAGAAGCATTGAGATATCACATCTCATGCTATAGGAAGGGTCTGAGGATTGGAATGGGAAGGAGTTGGATATCACATCTCATGCTATGGGAAGGGTCTCAGGTTTGGTATAAGCAGTGAGATATCACATCTCATGCTATAGGAAGTGTCTCAGGATTGGAATGGGAAGGAGTTGGATATCACATCTCATGTTATAGGAAGGATCTCAGGTTTGGTATAAGCATTGAGATATCACATCTCTGCTATCGGAAGGGTCTCAGGATTGGAATGGGAAGGAGTTGGATATTCCCATCTCATGTTATAAGAAGGGTCTCAGGTTTGGTATTAGAAGCATTGAGATATCACAACTCATGCTATAGGAAGGGTCTCAGGATTGGAATGGGAAGGACTTGGATATCACATCTCATGCTATAGGGAGGGTCTCAAGTTTGATATTAGAAGCTTTGAGATATCACATCTCATGATATCGGAAGGGTCTCAGGATTGGAATGGGAAGGTGTTGGATATCACATCTCATGATAAAGGAAGGGTCTAAGGTTTGGAAGGGGAAGGATTTGGATATCACATCTCATGTTATATTACGGGTCTCAGGTTTGGTATTAGAAGCATTGAGATATCAAGTCTCATAGTATAGGAAGGGTCTCAGAATTGGAATGGGAAGGAGTTGGATATCACATCTCAAGCTATAGGAAGGGTCTCAGTATTGGAATGGGAAGGAGTTGGATATCACATCTCATGCTAAAGGGAGGGTCTCAGGTTTGGAAGGGGAAGGATTTGGATATCACATCTCATGTTATAGGATGGATCCCAGGTTTGGTATTAGAAGTATTGAGATATCACATCTCATGTTATCGGAAGGATCTCAGGTTTGGTATTAGAAGTATTGAGATATCACCTCTCATGCTATAGGAAGGGTCTCAGGATAGGAATGGGAAGGAGTTGGATATCACATCTCATGCTAAAGGAAGGGTCTCAGGTTTGGTATAAGCATTGTGATATCACATGTCTGCTATCGGAAGGGTCTAAGGTTTGGAAGGGGAAGGATTTGGATATCACATCTCATGTTATAGGACGGGTCTCAGGTTTGGTATTAGAAGCATTGAGATATCAAGTCTCATGGTATAGGAAGGGTCTCAGAATTGGAATGGGAAGGAGTTGGATATCACATCTCAAGCTATAGGAAGGGTCTCAGGATTAGAATGGGAAGGAGTTTGATATCACATCTCATGCCATAGTATGGGTCTCAGGTTTGGTAGAAGCATTGGGATATCAGATCTCATGCTATCGGAAGGGTATCGGGATTGGATTTGGAAGGAGTTGGATATCCCATCTCATGCTATAGGAAGGGTCTCAGGTTGGAATGGGAAGGAGTTGGATATCACATCTCATGTTATAGGAAGGGTCTCAGGATTGGAATGGGAAGGACTTGGATATCACATCTCATGCTATAGGAAGGCTCTCAGGTTTGCAAGGAGAAAGAGTTGGATATCACATTTCATGTTAGAGGTAGGATCTCAGGTTTGGTATTAGAAGTATTGAGATATCACATCTCATGCTATCAGAAGGATCTCAGGTTTGGTATAAAAGCATTGAGATATCATATCTTATGCTATCAGAAGAGTCTCAGGATTGGAATGGGAAGGAGTTGGATATCACATCTCATGCTAAAGGGAGGGTCTCAGGTTTGGAAGATAAGGATTTGGATATCACATCTCATGTTATAGGAAGGATCTCAGGTTTGGTATTAGAAGTATTGAGATATCACATCTCATGCTATCGGAAGGATCTCAGGTTTGGTATAGAAGCATTGAGATATCATATCTTATGCTATCAGAAGGGTCTCAGGATTGGAATGGGAAGGATTTGGATATCACATCTCATGCTAAAGGGAGGGTCTCAGGTTTGGAAGGGGAAGGATTTGGATATCACATCTCATGTTATAGGATGGATCTCAGGTTTGGTATTAGAAGTATTGAGATATCACATCTCATGTTATCGGAAGGATCTCAGGTTTGGTATTAGAAGTATTGAGATATCACCTCTCATGCTATAGGAAGGGTCTCAGGATTGGAATGGGAAGGAGTTGGATATCACATCTCATGCTAAAGGAAGGGTCTCAGGTTTGGTAGAAGCATTGAGATATCACATCTCATGCTATAGGAAGGGTCTCAGGATTGGAATGGGAAGGACTTAGATATCACATATCATGCTATAGGGAGGGTCTCAGTTTTGATATTAGAAGCATTGAGATATCACATCTCATGCTATCGGAAGTGTCTCAGGATTGGAATGGGAAGGAGCTGGATATCACATCTCATGCTAAAGGAAGGGTCTCAGGTTTGGAACGGGAAGGAGTTGGATATCACATCTCATGTTATAGGAAGGGTCTCAGGTTTGGTATAAACATTGAGATATCACATCTCTGCTATCGGAAGTGTCTCAGGATTGGAATGGGAAGGAGTTGGATATCCCATCTCATGTTATAGGACGGGTCTCAGGTTTTTTATTAGAATCATTGAGATATCATATTGCATGCTGTAGGAAGGGTCTAAGGATTGGAATGGGAAGGACTTGGATATCACATCTCATGCTATAGATAGGCTCTCAGGTTTGGAAAGTGAAGGAGTTGGATATCATATTTCATGTTAGAGGAAGGATCTCAGGTTTGGTATTAGAGGCATTCAGATATCACATCTCAGGCTATAGGAAGGGTCTCAGGATTGGAATGGGAAGGAGTTGGATATCACATCTCATGCTATAGGAAGGGTCTCAGGTTTGGTATAAGCATTGAGATCACATCTCATGCTATAGGAAGGGTCCAGGATTGGAATGGAAGGAGTTGGATATCACATCTCATGTTATAGGAAGGATCTCAGGTTTGGTATTAGAAGCATTGAGACATCACATCTCATGCTATAGGAAGGGTCTCAGGATTGGAATGGGAAGGAGTTGGATATCACATCTCATGCTATAGGAAGGGTCTCAGGATTGGAATGGGAAGGAGTTGAATATGACATCTCATGCCGTAGGAAGGGTCTCAGGTTTGGTATAAACATTGAGATATCACATCTCTGCTATCAAAAGGGTCTCAGGATTGGAATGGGAAGGAGTTGGATATCCCATCTCATGTTATAGGAAGAGTCTCAGGTTTGGTATTAGAAGCATTGAGATATCACATCTCATGCTATAGGAAGTGTCTCAGGATTGGAATGGGAAGGACTTGGATATCACATCTCATGCTATAGGTAGGGTCTCAAGTTTGATATTAGAAGCATTGAGATATCACATCTCATGCTATAGGAAGGGTCTGAGGATTGGAATGGGAAGGAGTTGGATATCACATCTCATGCTATGGGAAGGGTCTCAGGTTTGGTATAAGCAGTGAGATATCACATCTCATGCTATAGGAAGTGTCTCAGGATTGGAATGGGAAGGAGTTGGATATCACATCTCATGTTATAGGAAGGATCTCAGGTTTGGTATAAGCATTGAGATATCACATCTCTGCTATCGGAAGGGTCTCAGGATTGGAATGGGAAGGAGTTGGATATTCCCATCTCATGTTATAAGAAGGGTCTCAGGTTTGGTATTAGAAGCATTGAGATATCACAACTCATGCTATAGGAAGGGTCTCAGGATTGGAATGGGAAGGACTTGGATATCACATCTCATGCTATAGGGAGGGTCTCAAGTTTGATATTAGAAGCTTTGAGATATCACATCTCATGATATCGGAAGGGTCTCAGGATTGGAATGGGAAGGAGTTGGATATCACATCTCATGATAAAGGAAGGGTCTAAGGTTTGGAAGGGGAAGGATTTGGATATCACATCTCATGTTATATTACGGGTCTCAGGTTTGGTATTAGAAGCATTGAGATATCAAGTCTCATAGTATAGGAAGGGTCTCAGAATTGGAATGGGAAGGAGTTGGATATCACATCTCAAGCTATAGGAAGGGTCTCAGTATTGGAATGGGAAGGACTTGGATATCACATCTCATGCTATAGGAAGGCTCTCAGGTTTGGAAGGGGAAAGAGTTGGATATCACATTTCATGTTAGAGGTAGGATCTCAGGTTTGGTATTAGAGGCATTGAGATATTACATCTCATGCTATCAGAAGGGTCTCAGGAATGGAATGGGAAGGAGTTGGATATCACATCTCATGCTAAAGGGAGGGTCTCAGGTTTAGAAGGGGAAGGACTTAGATATCACATATCATGCTATAGGGAGGGTCTCAGTTTTGATATTAGAAGCATTGAGATATCACATCTCATGCTATCGGAAGTGTCTCAGGATTGGAATGGGAAGGAGCTGGATATCACATCTCATGCTAAAGGAAGGGTCTCAGGTTTGGAACGGGAAGGATTTGGATATCACATCTCATGTTATATTACGGGTCTCAGGTTTGGTATTAGAAGCATTGAGATATCAAGTCTCATAGTATAGGAAGGGTCTCAGAATTGGAATGGGAAGGAGTTGGATATCACATCTCAAGCTATAGGAAGGGTCTCAGTATTGGAATGGGAAGGACTTGGATATCACATCTCATGCTATAGGAAGGCTCTCAGGTTTGGAAGGGGAAAGAGTTGGATATCACATTTCATGTTAGAGGTAGGATCTCAGGTTTGGTATTAGAGGCATTGAGATATTACATCTCATGCTATCAGAAGGGTCTCAGGATTGGAATGGGAAGGAGTTGGATATCACATCTCATGCTATAGGGAGGGTCTCAGGATTGGAATGGGAAGGACTTAGATATCACATATCATGCTATAGGGAGGGTCTCAGTTTTGATATTAGAAGCATTGAGATATCACATCTCATGCTATCGGAAGTGTCTCAGGATTGGAATGGGAAGGAGCTGGATATCACATCTCATGCTAAAGGAAGGGTCTCAGGTTTGGAACGGGAAGGATTTGGATATCACATCTCATGTTATAGGAAGGGTCTCAGGTTTGGTATAAGCATTGAGATATCACATCTCTGCTATCGGAAGAGTCTCAGGATTGGAATGGGAAGGAGTTGAATATCCCATCTCATGTTATAGGACGGGTCTCAGGTTTGTTATTAGAATCATTGAGATATCATATTGCATGCTGTAGGAAGGGTCTAAGGGTTGGAATGTGAAGGACTTGGATATCACATCTCATGCTATAGATAGGCTCTTAGGTTTGGAAAGGGAAGGAGTTGGATATCACATTTCATGTTAGAGGAAGGATCTCAGGTTTGGTATTAGAAGCATAGAGATATCACATCTCATGCTATAGGAAGGGTCTCAGGATTGGAATGGGAAGCAGTTGGATATCACATCTCATGCTATAGGAAGTGTCTCAGGATTGGAATGGGAAGGACTTGGGTATCACATCTCATGCTATAGGGAGGGTCTCAAGTTTGATATTAGAAGCATTGAGATATCACATTTCATGATATCGGAAGGGTCTCAAGATTGGAATGGGAAGGAGTTGGCTATCACATCTCATGATAAAGGAAGGGTCTAAGGTTTGGAAGGGGAAGGATTTGGATATCACATCTCATGTTATAGGACGGGTCTCAGGTTTGGTATTAGAAGCATTGAGATATCAAGTCTCATGGTATAGGAAGGGTCTCAGAATTGGAATGGGAAGGAGTTGGATATCACATCTCAAGCTATAGGAAGGGTCTCAGGATTAGAATGGGAAGGAGTTTGATATCACATCTCATGCCATAGTATGGGTCTCAGGTTTGGTAGAAGCATTGGGATATCAGATCTCATGCTATCGGAAGGGTATCGGGATTGGATTTGGAAGGAGTTGGATATCCCATCTCATGCTATAGGAAGGGTCTCGGGTTGGAATGGGAAGGAGTTGGATATCACATCTCATGTTATAGGAAGGGTCTCAGGATTGGAATGGGAAGGACTTGGATATCACATCTCATGCTATAGGAAGGCTCTCAGGTTTGCAAGGGGAAAGAGTTGGATATCACATTTCATGTTAGAAGTAGGATCTCAGGTTTGGTATTAGAAGTATTGAGATATCACATCTCATG
This sequence comes from Ambystoma mexicanum, assembly GCF_040938575.1. Lineage (NCBI taxonomy): Eukaryota > Metazoa > Chordata > Amphibia > Caudata > Ambystomatidae > Ambystoma > Ambystoma mexicanum. Next base: position 11,342,725 of record NW_027182466.1, on the reverse strand, counting down.
CTATCAGAAGGATCTCAGGTTTGGTAAAGAAGCATTGAGATATCATATCTTATGCTATCAGAAGAGTCTCAGGATTGGAATGGGAAGGAGTTGGATATCACATCTCATGCTAAAGGGAGGGTCTCAGGTTTGGAAGATAAGGATTTGGATATCACATCTCATGTTATAGGAAGGATCTCAGGTTTGGTATAAGCATTGAGATATCACATCTGTGCTATCGGAAGGGCCTCAGGATTGGAATGGGAAGGAGTTGGATATTCCCATCTCATGTTATAGGGAGGGTCTCAAGTTTGATATTAGAAGCATTGAGATATCACATTTCATGATATCGGAAGGGTCTCAAGATTGGAATGGGAAGGAGTTGGCTATCACATCTCATGATAAAGGAAGGGTCTAAGGTTTGGAAGGGGAAGGATTTGGATATCACATCTCATGTTATAGGACGGGTCTCAGGTTTGGTATTAGAAGCATTGAGATATCAAGTCTCATGGTATAGGAAGGGTCTCAGAATTGGAATGGGAAGGAGTTGGATATCACATCTCAAGCTATAGGAAGGGTCTCAGGATTAGAATGGGAAGGAGTTTGATATCACATCTCATGCCATAGTATGGGTCTCAGGTTTGGTAGAAGCATTGGGATATCAGATCTCATGCTATCGGAAGGGTATCGGGATTGGATTTGGAAGGAGTTGGATATCCCATCTCATGCTATAGGAAGGGTCTCAGGTTGGAATGGGAAGGAGTTGGATATCACATCTCATGTTATAGGAAGGGTCTCAGGATTGGAATGGGAAGGACTTGGATATCACATCTCATGCTATAGGAAGGCTCTCAGGTTTGCAAGGGGAAAGAGTTGGATATCACATTTCATGTTAGAGGTAGGATCTCAGGTTTGGTATTAGAAGTATTGAGATATCACATCTCATGCTATCAGAAGGATCTCAGGTTTGGTAAAGAAGCATTGAGATATCATATCTTATGCTATCAGAAGAGTCTCAGGATTGGAATGGGAAGGAGTTGGATATCACATCTCATGCTAAAGGAAGGGTCTCAGGTTTGGAAGATAAGGATTTGGATATCACATCTCATGTTATAGGAAGGATCTCAGGTTTGGTATTAGAAGTATTGAGATATCACATCTCATGCTATCGGAAGGATCTCAGGTTTGGTATAGAAGCATTGAGATATCATATCTTATGCTATCAGAAGGGTCTCAGGATTGGAATGGGAAGGAGTTGGATATCACATCTCATGCTAAAGGGAGGGTCTCAGGTTTGGAAGGGGAAGGATTTGGATATCACATCTCATGTTATAGGATGGATCCCAGGTTTGGTATTAGAAGTATTGAGATATCACATCTCATGTTATCGGAAGGATCTCAGGTTTGGTATTAGAAGTATTGAGATATCACCTCTCATGCTACAGGAAGGGTCTCAGGATTGGAATGGGAAGGAGTTGGATATCACATCTCATGCTAAAGGAAGGGTCTCAGGTTTGGTATAAGCATTGTGATATCACATGTCTGCTATCGGAAGGGTCTAAGGTTTGGAAGGGGAAGGATTTGGATATCACATCTCATGTTATAGGACGGGTCTCAGGTTTGGTATTAGAAGCATTGAGATATCAAGTCTCATGGTATAGGAAGGGTCTCAGAATTGGAATGGGAAGGAGTTGGATATCACATCTCAAGCTATAGGAAGGGTCTCAGGATTAGAATGGGAAGGAGTTTGATATCACATCTCATGCCATAGTATGGGTCTCAGGTTTGGTAGAAGCATTGGGATATCAGATCTCATGCTATCGGAAGGGTATCGGGATTGGATTTGGAAGGAGTTGGATATCCCATCTCATGCTATAGGAAGGGTCTCAGGTTGGAATGGGAAGGAGTTGGATATCACATCTCATGTTATAGGAAGGGTCTCAGGATTGGAATGGGAAGGACTTGGATATCACATCTCATGCTATAGGAAGGCTCTCAGGTTTGCAAGGGGAAAGAGTTGGATATCACATTTCATGTTAGAGGTAGGATCTCAGGTTTGGTATTAGAAGTATTGAGATATCACATCTCATGCTATCAGAAGGATCTCAGGTTTGGTATAAAAGCATTGAGATATCATATCTTATGCTATCAGAAGAGTCTCAGGATTGGAATGGGAAGGAGTTGGATATCACATCTCATGCTAAAGGGAGGGTCTCAGGTTTGGAAGATAAGGATTTGGATATCACATCTCATGTTATAGGAAGGATCTCAGGTTTGGTATTAGAAGTATTGAGATATCACATCTCATGCTATCGGAAGGATCTCAGGTTTGGTATAGAAGCATTGAGATATCATATCTTATGCTATCAGAAGGGTCTCAGGATTGGAATGGGAAGGATTTGGATATCACATCTCATGCTAAAGGGAGGGTCTCAGGTTTGGAAGGGGAAGGATTTGGATATCACATCTCATGTTATAGGATGGATCTCAGGTTTGGTATTAGAAGTATTGAGATATCACATCTCATGTTATCGGAAGGATCTCAGGTTTGGTATTAGAAGTATTGAGATATCACCTCTCATGCTATAGGAAGGGTCTCAGGATTGGAATGGGAAGGAGTTGGATATCACATCTCATGCTAAAGGAAGGGTCTCAGGTTTGGTAGAAGCATTGAGATATCACATCTCATGCTATAGGAAGGGTCTCAGGATTGGAATGGGAAGGACTTAGATATCACATATCATGCTATAGGGAGGGTCTCAGGATTGGAATGGGAAGGAGCTGGATATCACATCTCATGCTAAAGGAAGGGTCTCAGGTTTGGAACGGGAAGGAGTTGGATATCACATCTCATGTTATAGGAAGGGTCTCAGGTTTGGTATAAACATTGAGATATCACATCTCTGCTATCGGAAGTGTCTCAGGATTGGAATGGGAAGGAGTTGGATATCCCATCTCATGTTATAGGACGGGTCTCAGGTTTTTTATTATAATCATTGAGATATCATATTGCATGCTGTAGGAAGGGTCTAAGGTTTGGAATGGGAAGGACTTGGATATCACATCTCATGCTATAGATAGGCTCTCAGGTTTGGAAAGTGAAGGAGTTGGATATCATATTTCATGTTAGAGGAAGGATCTCAGGTTTGGTATTAGAGGCATTCAGATATCACATCTCAGGCTATAGGAAGGGTCTCAGGATTGGAATGGGAAGGAGTTGGATATCACATCTCATGCTATAGGAAGGGTCTCAGGTTTGGTATAAGCATTGAGATCACATCTCATGCTATAGGAAGGGTCCAGGATTGGAATGGAAGGAGTTGGATATCACATCTCATGTTATAGGAAGGATCTCAGGTTTGGTATTAGAAGCATTGAGACATCACATCTCATGCTATAGGAAGGGTCTCAGGATTGGAATGGGAAGGAGTTGGATATCACATCTCATGCTATAGGAAGGGTCTCAGGATTGGAATGGGAAGGAGTTGAATATGACATCTCATGCCGTAGGAAGGGTCTCAGGTTGGTATAAACATTGAGATATCACATCTCTGCTATCAAAAGGGTCTCAGGATTGGAATGGGAAGGAGTTGGATATCCCATCTCATGTTATAGGAAGAGTCTCAGGTTTGGTATTAGAAGCATTGAGATATCACATCTCATGCTATAGGAAGTGTCTCAGGATTGGAATGGGAAGGACTTGGATATCACATCTCATGCTATGGGAAGGGTCTCAGGTTTGGTATAAGCAGTGAGATATCACATCTCATGCTATAGGAAGTGTCTCAGGATTGGAATGGGAAGGAGTTGGATATCACATCTCATGTTATAGGAAGGATCTCAGGTTTGGTATAAGCATTGAGATATCACATCTCTGCTATCGGAAGGGTCTCAGGATTGGAATGGGAAGGAGTTGGATATTCCCATCTCATGTTATAAGAAGGGTCTCAGGTTTGGTATTAGAAGCATTGAGATATCACAACTCATGCTATAGGAAGGGTCTCAGGATTGGAATGGGAAGGACTTGGATATCACATCTCATGCTATAGGGAGGGTCTCAAGTTTGATATTAGAAGCTTTGAGATATCACATCTCATGATATCGGAAGGGTCTCAGGATTGGAATGGGAAGGAGTTGGATATCACATCTCATGATAAAGGAAGGGTCTAAGGTTTGGAAGGGGAAGGATTTGGATATCACATCTCATGTTATATTACGGGTCTCAGGTTTGGTATTAGAAGCATTGAGATATCAAGTCTCATAGTATAGGAAGGGTCTCAGAATTGGAATGGGAAGGAGTTGGATATCACATCTCAAGCTATAGGAAGGGTCTCAGTATTGGAATGGGAAGGACTTGGATATCACATCTCATGCTATAGGAAGGCTCTCAGGTTTGGAAGGGGAAAGAGTTGGATATCACATTTCATGTTAGAGGTAGGATCTCAGGTTTGGTATTAGAGGCATTGAGATATCACATCTCATGCTATCAGAAGGGTCTCAGGAATGGAATGGGAAGGAGTTGGATATCACATCTCATGCTAAAGGGAGGGTCTCAGGTTTAGAAGGGGAAGGATTTGGATATCACATCTCATGTTATAGGAAGGATCTCAGGTTTGGTATTAGAAGCATTGAGATATCACATCTCATGCTATCGGAAGGATCTCAGGTTTGGTATTAGAAGCATTGAGATATCACATCTCATGCTATCAGAAGAGTCTCAGGATTGGAATAGGAAGGAGTTGGATATCACATCTCATGCTAAAGGGAGGGTCTCAGGTTTGGAAGGGGAAGGATTTGGATATCACATCTCATGTTATCGGAAGGATTTCACGTTTGGTATTAGAAGTATTGAGATATCATATCTCATGCTATAGGAAGGGTCTCAGGATTGGAATGGGAAGGAGTTGGATATCACATCTCATGCTATAGGGAGGGTCTCAGGATTGGAATGGGAAGGACTTAGATATCACATATCATGCTATAGGGAGGGTCTCAGTTTTGATATTAGAAGCATTGAGATATCACATCTCATGCTATCGGAAGTGTCTCAGGATTGGAATGGGAAGGAGCTGGATATCACATCTCATGCTAAAGGAAGGGTCTCAGGTTTGGAACGGGAAGGATTTGGATATCACATCTCATGTTATAGGAAGGGTCTCAGGTTTGGTATAAGCATTGAGATATCACATCTCTGCTATCGGAAGAGTCTCAGGATTGGAATGGGAAGGAGTTGAATATCCCATCTCATGTTTTAGGACGGGTCTCAGGTTTGTTATTAGAATCATTGAGATATCATATTGCATGCTGTAGGAAGGGTCTAAGGGTTGGAATGTGAAGGACTTGGATATCACATCTCATGCTATAGATAGGCTCTTAGGTTTGGAAAGGGAAGGAGTTGGATATCACATTTCATGTTAGAGGAAGGATCTCAGGTTTGGTATTAGAAGCATAGAGATATCACATCTCATGCTATAGGAAGGGTCTCAGGATTGGAATGGGAAGCAGTTGGATATCACATCTCATGCTATAGGAAGTGTCTCAGGATTGGAATGGGAAGGACTTGGGTATCACATCTCATGCTATAGGGAGGGTCTCAAGTTTGATATTAGAAGCATTGAGATATCACATTTCATGATATCGGAAGGGTCTCAAGATTGGAATGGGAAGGAGTTGGCTATCACATCTCATGATAAAGGAAGGGTCTAAGGTTTGGAAGGGGAAGGATTTGGATATCACATCTCATGTTATAGGACGGGTCTCAGGTTTGGTATTAGAAGCATTGAGATATCAAGTCTCATGGTATAGGAAGGGTCTCAGAATTGGAATGGGAAGGAGTTGGATATCACATCTCAAGCTATAGGAAGGGTCTCAGGATTAGAATGGGAAGGAGTTTGATATCACATCTCATGCCATAGTATGGGTCTCAGGTTTGGTAGAAGCATTGGGATATCAGATCTCATGCTATCGGAAGGGTATCGGGATTGGATTTGGAAGGAGTTGGATATCCCATCTCATGCTATAGGAAGGGTCTCAGGTTGGAATGGGAAGGAGTTGGATATCACATCTCATGTTATAGGAAGGGTCTCAGGATTGGAATGGGAAGGACTTGGATATCACATCTCATGCTATAGGAAGGCTCTTAGGTTTGCAAGGGGAAAGAGTTGGATATCACATTTCATGTTAGAAGTAGGATCTCAGGTTTGGTATTAGAAGTATTGAGATATCACATCTCATGCTATCAGAAGGATCTCAGGTTTGGTAAAGAAGCATTGAGATATCATATCTTATGCTATCAGAAGAGTCTCAGGATTGGAATGGGAAGGAGTTGGATATCACATCTCATGCTAAAGGGAGGGTCTCAGGTTTGGAAGATAAGGATTTGGATATCACATCTCATGTTATAGGAAGGATCTCAGGTTTGGTATAAGCATTGAGATATCACATCTGTGCTATCGGAAGGGCCTCAGGATTGGAATGGGAAGGAGTTGGATATTCCCATCTCATGTTATAGGGAGGGTCTCAAGTTTGATATTAGAAGCATTGAGATATCACATTTCATGATATCGGAAGGGTCTCAAGATTGGAATGGGAAGGAGTTGGCTATCACATCTCATGATAAAGGAAGGGTCTAAGGTTTGGAAGGGGAAGGATTTGGATATCACATCTCATGTTATAGGACGGGTCTCAGGTTTGGTATTAGAAGCATTGAGATATCAAGTCTCATGGTATAGGAAGGGTCTCAGAATTGGAATGGGAAGGAGTTGGATATCACATCTCAAGCTATAGGAAGGGTCTCAGGATTAGAATGGGAAGGAGTTTGATATCACATCTCATGCCATAGTATGGGTCTCAGGTTTGGTAGAAGCATTGGGATATCAGATCTCATGCTATCGGAAGGGTATCGGGATTGGATTTGGAAGGAGTTGGATATCCCATCTCATGCTATAGGAAGGGTCTCAGGTTGGAATGGGAAGGAGTTGGATATCACATCTCATGTTATAGGAAGGGTCTCAGGATTGGAATGGGAAGGACTTGGATATCACATCTCATGCTATAGGAAGGCTCTCAGGTTTGCAAGGGGAAAGAGTTGGATATCACATTTCATGTTAGAGGTAGGATCTCAGGTTTGGTATTAGAAGTATTGAGATATCACATCTCATGCTATCAGAAGGATCTCAGGTTTGGTAAAGAAGCATTGAGATATCATATCTTATGCTATCAGAAGAGTCTCAGGATTGGAATGGGAAGGAGTTGGATATCACATCTCATGCTAAAGGGAGGGTCTCAGGTTTGGAAGATAAGGATTTGGATATCACATCTCATGTTATAGGAAGGATCTCAGGTTTGGTATTAGAAGTATTGAGATATCACATCTCATGCTATCGGAAGGATCTCAGGTTTGGTATAGAAGCATTGAGATATCATATCTTATGCTATCAGAAGGGTCTCAGGATTGGAATGGGAAGGAGTTGGATATCACATCTCATGCTAAAGGGAGGGTCTCAGGTTTGGAAGGGGAAGGATTTGGATATCACATCTCATGTTATAGGATGGATCCCAGGTTTGGTATTAGAAGTATTGAGATATCACATCTCATGTTATCGGAAGGATCTCAGGTTTGGTATTAGAAGTATTGAGATATCACCTCTCATGCTATAGGAAGGGTCTCAGGATTGGAATGGGAAGGATTTGGATATCACATCTCATGCTAAAGGAAGGGTCTCAGGTTTGGTATAAGCATTGTGATATCACATGTCTGCTATCGGAAGGGTCTAAGGTTTGGAAGGGGAAGGATTTGGATATCACATCTCATGTTATAGGACGGGTCTCAGGTTTGGTATTAGAAGCATTGAGATATCAAGTCTCATGGTATAGGAAGGGTCTCAGAATTGGAATGGGAAGGAGTTGGATATCACATCTCAAGCTATAGGAAGGGTCTCAGGATTAGAATGGGAAGGAGTTTGATATCACATCTCATGCCATAGTATGGGTCTCAGGTTTGGTAGAAGCATTGGGATATCAGATCTCATGCTATCGGAAGGGTATCGGGATTGGATTTGGAAGGAGTTGGATATCCCATCTCATGCTATAGGAAGGGTCTCAGGTTGGAATGGGAAGGAGTTGGATATCACATCTCATGTTATAGGAAGGGTCTCAGGATTGGAATGGGAAGGACTTGGATATCACATCTCATGCTATAGGAAGGCTCTCAGGTTTGCAAGGGGAAAGAGTTGGATATCACATTTCATGTTAGAGGTAGGATCTCAGGTTTGGTATTAGAAGTATTGAGATATCACATCTCATGCTATCAGAAGGATCTCAGGTTTGGTATAAAAGCATTGAGATATCATATCTTATGCTATCAGAAGAGTCTCAGGATTGGAATGGGAAGGAGTTGGATATCACATCTCATGCTAAAGGGAGGGTCTCAGGTTTGGAAGATAAGGATTTGGATATCACATCTCATGTTATAGGAAGGATCTCAGGTTTGGTATTAGAAGTATTGAGATATCACATCTCATGCTATCGGAAGGATCTCAGGTTTGGTATAGAAGCATTGAGATATCATATCTTATGCTATCAGAAGGGTCTCAGGATTGGAATGGGAAGGATTTGGAAATCACATCTCATGCTAAAGGGAGGGTCTCAGGTTTGGAAGGGGAAGGATTTGGATATCACATCTCATGTTATAGGATGGATCTCAGGTTTGGTATTAGAAGTATTGAGATATCACATCTCATGTTATCGGAAGGATCTCAGGTTTGGTATTAGAAGTATTGAGATATCACCTCTCATGCTATAGGAAGGGTCTCAGGATTGGAATGGGAAGGAGTTGGATATCACATCTCATGCTAAAGGAAGGGTCTCAGGTTTGGTAGAAGCATTGAGATATCACATCTCATGCTATAGGAAGGGTCTCAGGATTGGAATGGGAAGGACTTAGATATCACATATCATGCTATAGGGAGGGTCTCAGTTTTGATATTAGAAGCATTGAGATATCACATCTCATGCTATCGGAAGTGTCTCAGGATTGGAATGGGAAGGAGCTGGATATCACATCGCATGCTAAAGGAAGGGTCTCAGGTTTGGAACGGGAAGGAGTTGGATATCACATCTCATGTTATAGGAAGGGTCTCAGGTTTGGTATAAACATTGAGATATCACATCTCTGCTATCGGAAGTGTCTCAGGATTGGAATGGGAAGGAGTTGGATATCCCATCTCATGTTATAGGACGGGTCTCAGGTTTTTTATTAGAATCATTGAGATATCATATTGCATGCTGTAGGAAGGGTCTAAGGATTGGAATGGGAAGGACTTGGATATCACATCTCATGCTATAGATAGGCTCTCAGGTTTGGAAAGTGAAGGAGTTGGATATCATATTTCATGTTAGAGGAAGGATCTCAGGTTTGGTATTAGAGGCATTCAGATATCACATCTCAGGCTATAGGAAGGGTCTCAGGATTGGAATGGGAAGGAGTTGGATATCACATCTCATGCTATAGGAAGGGTCTCAGGTTTGGTATAAGCATTGAGATCACATCTCATGCTATAGGAAGGGTCCAGGATTGGAATGGAAGGAGTTGGATATCACATCTCATGTTATAGGAAGGATCTCAGGTTTGGTATTAGAAGCATTGAGACATCACATCTCATGCTATAGGAAGGGTCTCAGGATTGGAATGGGAAGGAGTTGGATATCACATCTCATGCTATAGGAAGGGTCTCAGGATTGGAATGGGAAGGAGTTGAATATGACATCTCATGCCGTAGGAAGGGTCTCAGGTTTGGTATAAACATTGAGATATCACATCTCTGCTATCAAAAGGGTCTCAGGATTGGAATGGGAAGGAGTTGGATATCCCATCTCATGTTATAGGAAGAGTCTCAGGTTTGGTATTAGAAGCATTGAGATATCACATCTCATGCTATAGGAAGTGTCTCAGGATTGGAATGGGAAGGACTTGGATATCACATCTCATGCTATAGGTAGGGTCTCAAGTTTGATATTAGAAGCATTGAGATATCACATCTCATGCTATAGGAAGGGTCTGAGGATTGGAATGGGAAGGAGTTGGATATCACATTTCATGCTATGGGAAGGGTCTCAGGTTTGGTATAAGCAGTGAGATATCACATCTCATGCTATAGGAAGTGTCTCAGGATTGGAATGGGAAGGAGTTGGATATCACATCTCATGTTATAGGAAGGATCTCAGGTTTGGTATAAGCATTGAGATATCACATCTCTGCTATCGGAAGGGTCTCAGGATTGGAATGGGAAGGAGTTGGATATTCCCATCTCATGTTATAAGAAGGGTCTCAGGTTTGGTATTAGAAGCATTGAGATATCACAACTCATGCTATAGGAAGGGTCTCAGGATTGGAATGGGAAGGACTTGGATATCACATCTCATGCTATAGGGAGGGTCTCAAGTTTGATATTAGAAGCTTTGAGATATCACATCTCATGATATCGGAAGGGTCTCAGGATTGGAATGGGAAGGAGTTGGATATCACATCTCACATCTCATGATAAAGGAAGGGTCTAAGGTTTGGAAGGGGAAGGATTTGGATATCACATCTCATGTTATATTACGGGTCTCAGGTTTGGTATTAGAAGCATTGAGATATCAAGTCTCATAGTATAGGAAGGGTCTCAGAATTGGAATGGGAAGGAGTTGGATATCACATCTCAAGCTATAGGAAGGGTCTCAGTATTGGAATGGGAAGGAGTTGGATATCACATCTCATGCTAAAGGGAGGGTCTCAGGTTTGGAAGGGGAAGGATTTGGATATCACATCTCATGTTATAGGATGGATCCCAGGTTTGGTATTAGAAGTATTGAGATATCACATCTCATGTTATCGGAAGGATCTCAGGTTTGGTATTAGAAGTATTGAGATATCACCTCTCATGCTATAGGAAGGGTCTCAGGATTGGAATGGGAAGGAGTTGGATATCACATCTCATGCTAAAGGAAGGGTCTCAGGTTTGGTATAAGCATTGTGATATCACATGTCTGCTATCGGAAGGGTCTAAGGTTTGGAAGGGGAAGGATTTGGATATCACATCTCATGTTATAGGACGGGTCTCAGGTTTGGTATTAGAAGCATTGAGATATCAAGTCTCATGGTATAGGAAGGGTCTCAGAATTGGAATGGGAAGGAGTTGGATATCACATCTCAAGCTATAGGAAGGGTCTCAGGATTAGAATGGGAAGGAGTTTGATATCACATCTCATGCCATAGTATGGGTCTCAGGTTTGGTAGAAGCATTGGGATATCAGATCTCATGCTATCGGAAGGGTATCGGGATTGGATTTGGAAGGAGTTGGATATCCCATCTCATGCTATAGGAAGGGTCTCAGGTTGGAATGGGAAGGAGTTGGATATCACATCTCATGTTATAGGAAGGGTCTCAGGATTGGAATGGGAAGGACTTGGATATCACATCTCATGCTATAGGAAGGCTCTCAGGTTTGCAAGGGGAAAGAGTTGGATATCACATTTCATGTTAGAGGTAGGATCTCAGGTTTGGTATTAGAAGTATTGAGATATCACATCTCATGCTATCAGAAGGATCTCAGGTTTGGTATAAAAGCATTGAGATATCATATCTTATGCTATCAGAAGAGTCTCAGGATTGGAATGGGAAGGAGTTGGATATCACATCTCATGCTAAAGGGAGGGTCTCAGGTTTGGAAGATAAGGATTTGGATATCACATTTCATGTTATAGGAAGGATCTCAGGTTTGGTATTAGAAGTATTGAGATATCACATCTCATGCTATCGGAAGGATCTCAGGTTTGGTATAGAAGCATTGAGATATCATATCTTATGCTATCAGAAGGGTCTCAGGATTGGAATGGGAAGGATTTGGATATCACATCTCATGCTAAAGGGAGGGTCTCAGGTTTGGAAGGGGAAGGATTTGGATATCACATCTCATGTTATAGGATGGATCTCAGGTTTGGTATTAGAAGTATTGAGATATCACATCTCATGTTATCGGAAGGATCTCAGGTTTGGTATTAGAAGTATTGAGATATCACCTCTCATGCTATAGGAAGGGTCTCAGGATTGGAATGGGAAGGAGTTGGATATCACATCTCATGCTAAAGGAAGGGTCTCAGGTTTGGTAGAAGCATTGAGATATCACATCTCATGCTATAGGAAGGGTCTCAGGATTGGAATGGGAAGGACTTAGATATCACATATCATGCTATAGGGAGGGTCTCAGTTTTGATATTAGAAGCATTGAGATATCACATCTCATGCTATCGGAAGTGTCTCAGGATTGGAATGGGAAGGAGCTGGATATCACATCTCATGCTAAAGGAAGGGTCTCAGGTTTGGAACGGGAAGGAGTTGGATATCACATCTCATGTTATAGGAAGGGTCTCAGGTTTGGTATAAACATTGAGATATCACATCTCTGCTATCGGAAGTGTCTCAGGATTGGAATGGGAAGGAGTTGGATATCCCATCTCATGTTATAGGACGGGTCTCAGGTTTTTTATTAGAATCATTGAGATATCATATTGCATGCTGTAGGAAGGGTCTAAGGATTGGAATGGGAAGGACTTGGATATCACATCTCATGCTATAGATAGGCTCTCAGGTTTGGAAAGTGAAGGAGTTGGATATCATATTTCATGTTAGAGGAAGGATCTCAGGTTTGGTATTAGAGGCATTCAGATATCACATCTCAGGCTATAGGAAGGGTCTCAGGATTGGAATGGGAAGGAGTTGGATATCACATCTCATGCTATAGGAAGGGTCTCAGGTTTGGTATAAGCATTGAGATCACATCTCATGCTATAGGAAGGGTCCAGGATTGGAATGGAAGGAGTTGGATATCACATCTCATGTTATAGGAAGGATCTCAGGTTTGGTATTAGAAGCATTGAGACATCACATCTCATGCTATAGGAAGGGTCTCAGGATTGGAATGGGAAGGAGTTGGATATCACATCTCATGCTATAGGAAGGGTCTCAGGATTGGAATGGGAAGGAGTTGAATATGACATCTCATGCCGTAGGAAGGGTCTCAGGTTTGGTATAAACATTGAGATATCACATCTCTGCTATCAAAAGGGTCTCAGGATTGGAATGGGAAGGAGTTGGATATCCCATCTCATGTTATAGGAAGAGTTTCAGGTTTGGTATTAGAAGCATTGAGATATCACATCTCATGCTATAGGAAGTGTCTCAGGATTGGAATGGGAAGGACTTGGATATCACATCTCATGCTATAGGTAGGGTCTCAAGTTTGATATTAGAAGCATTGAGATATCACATCTCATGCTATAGGAAGGGTCTGAGGATTGGAATGGGAAGGAGTTGGATATCACATCTCATGCTATGGGAAGGGTCTCAGGTTTGGTATAAGCAGTGAGATATCACATCTCATGCTATAGGAAGTGTCTCAGGATTGGAATGGGAAGGAGTTGGATATCACATCTCATGTTATAGGAAGGATCTCAGGTTTGGTATAAGCATTGAGATATCACATCTCTACTATCGGAAGGGTCTCAGGATTGGAATGGGAAGGAGTTGGATATTCCCATCTCATGTTATAAGAAGGGTCTCAGGTTTGGTATTAGAAGCATTGAGATATCACAACTCATGCTATAGGAAGGGTCTCAGGATTGGAATGGGAAGGACTTGGATATCACATCTCATGCTATAGGGAGGGTCTCAAGTTTGATATTAGAAGCTTTGAGATATCACATCTCATGATATCGGAAGGGTCTCAGGATTGGAATGGGAAGGAGTTGGATATCACATCTCATGATAAAGGAAGGGTCTAAGGTTTGGAAGGGGAAGGATTTGGATATCACATCTCATGTTATATTACGGGTCTCAGGTTTGGTATTAGAAGCATTGAGATATCAAGTCTCATAGTATAGGAAGGGTCTCAGAATTGGAATGGGAAGGAGTTGGATATCACATCTCAAGCTATAGGAAGGGTCTCAGTATTGGAATGGGAAGGACTTGGATATCACATCTCATGCTATAGGAAGGCTCTCAGGTTTGGAAGGGGAAAGAGTTGGATATCACATTTCATGTTAGAGGTAGGATCTCAGGTTTGGTATTAGAGGCATTGAGATATCACATCTCATGCTATCAGAAGGGTCTCAGGAATGGAATGGGAAGGAGTTGGATATCACATCTCATGCTAAAGGGAGGGTCTCAGGTTTAGAAGGGGAAGGATTTGGATATCACATCTCATGTTATAGGAAGGATCTCAGGTTTGGTATTAGAAGCATTGAGATATCACATCTCATGCTATCGGAAGGATCTCAGGTTTGGTATTAGAAGCATTGAGATATCACATCTCATGCTATCAGAAGAGTCTCAGGATTGGAATAGGAAGGAGTTGGATATCACATCTCATGCTAAAGGGAGGGTCTCAGGTTTGGAAGGGGAAGGATTTGGATATCACATCTCATGTTATCGGAAGGATTTCACGTTTGGTATTAGAAGTATTGAGATATCATATCTCATGCTATAGGAAGGGTCTCAGGATTGGAATGGGAAGGAGTTGGATATCACATCTCATGCTATAGGGAGGGTCTCAGGATTGGAATGGGAAGGACTTAGATATCACATATCATGCTATAGGGAGGGTCTCAGTTTTGATATTAGAAGCATTGAGATATCACATCTCATGCTATCGGAAGTGTCTCAGGATTGGAATGGGAAGGAGCTGGATATCACATCTCATGCTAAAGGAAGGGTCTCAGGTTTGGAACGGGAAGGATTTGGATATCACATCTCATGTTATAGGAAGGGTCTCAGGTTTGGTATAAGCATTGAGATATCACATCTCTGCTATCGGAAGAGTCTCAGGATTGGAATGGGAAGGAGTTGAATATCCCATCTCATGTTATAGGACGGGTCTCAGGTTTGTTATTAGAATCATTGAGATATCATATTGCATGCTGTAGGAAGGGTCTAAGGGTTGGAATGTGAAGGACTTGGATATCATATCTCATGCTATAGATAGGCTCTTAGGTTTGGAAAGGGAAGGAGTTGGATATCACATTTCATGTTAGAGGAAGGATCTCAGGTTTGGTATTAGAAGCATAGAGATATCACATCTCATGCTATAGGAAGGGTCTCAGGATTGGAATGGGAAGCAGTTGGATATCACATCTCATGCTATAGGAAGTGTCTCAGGATTGGAATGGGAAGGACTTGGGTATCACATCTCATGCTATAGGGAGGGTCTCAAGTTTGATATTAGAAGCATTGAGATATCACATTTCATGATATCGGAAGGGTCTCAAGATTGGAATGGGAAGGAGTTGGCTATCACATCTCATGATAAAGGAAGGGTCTAAGGTTTGGAAGGGGAAGGATTTGGATATCACATCTCATGTTATAGGACGGGTCTCAGGTTTGGTATTAGAAGCATTGAGATATCAAGTCTCATGGTATAGGAAGGGTCTCAGAATTGGAATGGGAAGGAGTTGGATATCACATCTCAAGCTATAGGAAGGGTCTCAGGATTAGAATGGGAAGGAGTTTGATATCACATCTCATGCCATAGTATGGGTCTCAGGTTTGGTAGAAGCATTGGGATATCAGATCTCATGCTATCGGAAGGGTATCGGGATTGGATTTGGAAGGAGTTGGATATCCCATCTCATGCTATAGGAAGGGTCTCAGGTTGGAATGGGAAGGAGTTGGATATCACATCTCATGTTATAGGAAGGGTCTCAGGATTGGAATGGGAAGGACTTGGATATCACATCTCATGCTATAGGAAGGCTCTCAGGTTTGCAAGGGGAAAGAGTTGGATATCACATTTCATGTTAGAGGTAGGATCTCAGGTTTGGTATTAGAAGTATTGAGATATCACATCTCATGCTATCAGAAGGATCTCAGGTTTGGTAAAGAAGCATTGAGATATCATATCTTATGCTATCAGAAGAGTCTCAGGATTGGAATGGGAAGGAGTTGGATATCACATCTCATGCTAAAGGGAGGGTCTCAGGTTTGGAAGATAAGGATTTGGATATCACATCTCATGTTATAGGAAGGATCTCAGGTTTGGTATTAGAAGTATTGAGATATCACATCTCATGCTATCGGAAGGATCTCAGGTTTGGTATAGAAGCATTGAGATATCATATCTTATGCTATCAGAAGGGTCTCAGGATTGGAATGGGAAGGAGTTGGATATCACATCTCATGCTAAAGGGAGGGTCTCAGGTTTGGAAGGGGAAGGATTTGGATATCACATCTCATGTTATAGGATGGATCCCAGGTTTGGTATTAGAAGTATTGAGATATCACATCTCATGTTATCGGAAGGATCTCAGGTTTGGTATTAGAAGTATTGAGATATCACCTCTCATGCTATAGGAAGGGTCTCAGGATTGGAATGGGAAGGAGTTGGATATCACATCTCATGCTAAAGGAAGGGTCTCAGGTTTGGTATAAGCATTGTGATATCACATGTCTGCTATCGGAAGGGTCTAAGGTTTGGAAGGGGAAGGATTTGGATATCACATCTCATGTTATAGGACGGGTCTCAGGTTTGGTATTAGAAGCATTGAGATATCAAGTCTCATGGTATAGGAAGGGTCTCAGAATTGGAATGGGAAGGAGTTGGATATCACATCTCAAGCTATAGGAAGGATCTCAGGATTAGAATGGGAAAGAGTTTGATATCACATCTCATGCCATAGTATGGGTCTCAGGTTTGGTAGAAGCATTGGGATATCAGATCTCATGCTATCGGAAGGGTATCGGGATTGGATTTGGAAGGAGTTGGATATCCCATCTCATGCTATAGGAAGGGTCTCAGGTTGGAATGGGAAGGAGTTGGATATCACATCTCATGTTATAGGAAGGGTCTCAGGATTGGAATGGGAAGGACTTGGATATCACATCTCATGCTATAGGAAGGCTCTCAGGTTTGCAAGGGGAAAGAGTTGGATATCACATTTCATGTTAGAGGTAGGATCTCAGGTTTGGTATTAGAAGTATTGAGATATCACATCTCATGCTATCAGAAGGATCTCAGGTTTGGTATAAAAGCATTGAGATATCATATCTTATGCTATCAGAAGAGTCTCAGGATTGGAATGGGAAGGAGTTGGATATCACATCTCATGCTAAAGGGAGGGTCTCAGGTTTGGAAGATAAGGATTTGGATATCACATCTCATGTTATAGGAAGGATCTCAGGTTTGGTATTAGAAGTATTGAGATATCACATCTCATGCTATCGGAAGGATCTCAGGTTTGGTATAGAAGCATTGAGATATCATATCTTATGCTATCAGAAGGGTCTCAGGATTGGAATGGGAAGGATTTGGATATCACATCTCATGCTAAAGGGAGGGTCTCAGGTTTGGAAGGGGAAGGATTTGGATATCACATCTCATGTTATAGGATGGATCTCAGGTTTGGTATTAGAAGTATTGAGATATCACATCTCATGTTATCGGAAGGATCTCAGGTTTGGTATTAGAAGTATTGAGATATCACCTCTCATGCTATAGGAAGGGTCTCAGGATTGGAATGGGAAGGAGTTGGATATCACATCTCATGCTAAAGGAAGGGTCTCAGGTTTGGTAGAAGCATTGAGATATCACATCTCATGCTATAGGAAGGGTCTCAGGATTGGAATGGGAAGGACTTAGATATCACATATCATGCTATAGGGAGGGTCTCAGTTTTGATATTAGAAGCATTGAGATATCACATCTCATGCTATCGGAAGTGTCTCAGGATTGGAATGGGAAGGAGCTGGATATCACATCTCATGCTAAAGGAAGGGTCTCAGGTTTGGAACGGGAAGGAGTTGGATATCACATCTCATGTTATAGGAAGGGTCTCAGGTTTGGTATAAACATTGAGATATCACATCTCTGCTATCGGAAGTGTCTCAGGATTGGAATGGGAAGGAGTTGGATATCCCATCTCATGTTATAGGACGGGTCTCAGGTTTTTTATTAGAATCATTGAGATATCATATTGCATGCTGTAGGAAGGGTCTAAGGATTGGAATGGGAAGGACTTGGATATCACATCTCATGCTATAGATAGGCTCTCAGGTTTGGAAAGTGAAGGAGTTGGATATCATATTTCATGTTAGAGGAAGGATCTCAGGTTTGGTATTAGAGGCATTCAGATATCACATCTCAGGCTATAGGAAGGGTCTCAGGATTGGAATGGGAAGGAGTTGGATATCACATCTCATGCTATAGGAAGGGTCTCAGGTTTGGTATAAGCATTGAGATCACATCTCATGCTATAGGAAGGGTCCAGGATTGGAATGGAAGGAGTTGGATATCACATCTCATGTTATAGGAAGGATCTCAGGTTTGGTATTAGAAGCATTGAGACATCACATCTCATGCTATAGGAAGGGTCTCAGGATTGGAATGGGAAGGAGTTGGATATCACATCTCATGCTATAGGAAGGGTCTCAGGATTGGAATGGGAAGGAGTTGAATATGACATCTCATGCCGTAGGAAGGGTCTCAGGTTTGGTATAAACATTGAGATATCACATCTCTGCTATCAAAAGGGTCTCAGGATTGGAATGGGAAGGAGTTGGATATCCCATCTCATGTTATAGGAAGAGTCTCAGGTTTGGTATTAGAAGCATTGAGATATCACATCTCATGCTATAGGAAGTGTCTCAGGATTGGAATGGGAAGGACTTGGATATCACATCTCATGCTATAGGTAGGGTCTCAAGTTTGATATTAGAAGCATTGAGATATCACATCTCATGCTATAGGAAGGGTCTGAGGATTGGAATGGGAAGGAGTTGGATATCACATCTCATGCTATGGGAAGGGTCTCAGGTTTGGTATAAGCAGTGAGATATCACATCTCATGCTATAGGAAGTGTCTCAGGATTGGAATGGGAAGGAGTTGGATATCACATCTCATGTTATAGGAAGGATCTCAGGTTTGGTATAAGCATTGAGATATCACATCTCTGCTATCGGAAGGGTCTCAGGATTGGAAAGGGAAGGAGTTGGATATTCCCATCTCATGTTATAAGAAGGGTCTCAGGTTTGGTATTAGAAGCATTGAGATATCACAACTCATGCTATAGGAAGGGTCTCAGGATTGGAATGGGAAGGACTTGGATATCACATCTCATGCTATAGGGAGGGTCTCAAGTTTTATATTAGAAGCTTTGAGATATCACATCTCATGATATCGGAAGGGTCTCAGGATTGGAATGGGAAGGAGTTGGATATCACATCTCATGATAAAGGAAGGGTCTAAGGTTTGGAAGGGGAAGGATTTGGATATCACATCTCATGTTATATTACGGGTCTCAGGTTTGGTATTAGAAGCATTGAGATATCAAGTCTCATAGTATAGGAAGGGTCTCAGAATTGGAATGGGAAGGAGTTGGATATCACATCTCAAGCTATAGGAAGGGTCTCAGTATTGGAATGGGAAGGACTTGGATATCACATCTCATGCTATAGGAAGGCTCTCAGGTTTGGAAGGGGAAAGAGTTGGATATCACATTTCATGTTAGAGGTAGGATCTCAGGTTTGGTATTAGAGGCATTGAGATATCACATCTCATGCTATCAGAAGGGTCTCAGGAATGGAATGGGAAGGAGTTGGATATCACATCTCATGCTAAAGGGAGGGTCTCAGGTTTAGAAGGGGAAGGATTTGGATATCACATCTCATGTTATAGGAAGGATCTCAGGTTTGGTATTAGAAGCATTGAGATATCACATCTCATGCTATCGGAAGGATCTCAGGTTTGGTATTAGAAGCATTGAGATATCACATCTCATGCTATCAGAAGAGTCTCAGGATTGGAATAGGAAGGAGTTGGATATCACATCTCATGCTAAAGGGAGGGTCTCAGGTTTGGAAGGGGAAGGATTTGGATATCACATCTCATGTTATCGGAAGGATCTCACGTTTGGTATTAGAAGTATTGAGATATCATATCTCATGCTATAGGAAGGGTCTCAGGATTGGAATGGGAAGGAGTTGGATATCACATCTCATGCTATAGGGAGGGTCTCAGGATTGGAATGGGAAGGACTTAGATATCACATATCATGCTATAGGGAGGGTCTCAGTTTTGATATTAGAAGCATTGAGATATCACATCTCATGCTATCGGAAGTGTCTCAGGATTGGAATGGGAAGGAGCTGGATATCACATCTCATGCTAAAGGAAGGGTCTCAGGTTTG
Source organism: Ambystoma mexicanum (assembly GCF_040938575.1). NCBI lineage: Eukaryota > Metazoa > Chordata > Amphibia > Caudata > Ambystomatidae > Ambystoma > Ambystoma mexicanum. The sequence goes on along the minus strand of NW_027182466.1, from coordinate 11,322,529 downwards.
GAACGGGAAGGATTTGGATATCACATCTCATGTTATAGGAAGGGTCTCAGGTTTGGTATAAGCATTGAGATATCACATCTCTGCTATCGGAAGAGTCTCAGGATTGGAATGGGAAGGAGTTGAATATCCCATCTCATGTTATAGGACGGGTCTCAGGTTTGTTATTAGAATCATTGAGATATCATATTGCATGCTGTAGGAAGGGTCTAAGGGTTGGAATGTGAAGGACTTGGATATCACATCTCATGCTATAGATAGGCTCTTAGGTTTGGAAAGGGAAGGAGTTGGATATCACATTTCATGTTAGAGGAAGGATCTCAGGTTTGGTATTAGAAGCATAGAGATATCACATCTCATGCTATAGGAAGGGTCTCAGGATTGGAATGGGAAGCAGTTGGATATCACATCTCATGCTATAGGAAGTGTCTCAGGATTGGAATGGGAAGGACTTGGGTATCACATCTCATGCTATAGGGAGGGTCTCAAGTTTGATATTAGAAGCATTGAGATATCACATTTCATGCTATAGGAAGGGTCTCAGGATTGGAATGGGAAGGAGTTGGATATCACATCTCATGCTATAGGAAGGGTCTCAGGTTTGGTATAAGCAGTGAGATATCACATCTCATGCTATAGGAAGTGTCTCAGGATTGGAATGGGAAGGAGTTGGATATCACATCTCATGTTATAGGAAGGATCTCAGGTTTGGTATAAGCATTGAGATATCACATCTGTGCTATCGGAAGGGTCTCAGGATTGGAATGGGAAGGAGTTGGATATTCCCATCTCATGTTATAGGGAGGGTCTCAAGTTTGATATTAGAAGCATTGAGATATCACATTTCATGATATCGGAAGGGTCTCAAGATTGGAATGGGAAGGAGTTGGCTATCACATCTCATGATAAAGGAAGGGTCTAAGGTTTGGAAGGGGAAGGATTTGGATATCACATCTCATGTTATAGGACGGGTCTCAGGTTTGGTATTAGAAGCATTGAGATATCACATCTCATGATAAAGGAAGGGTCTCAGAATTGGAATGGGAAGGAGTTGGATATCACATCTCAAGCTATAGGAAGGGTCTCAGGATTAGAATGGGAAGGAGTTTGATATCACATCTCATGCCATAGTATGGGTCTCAGGTTTGGTAGAAGCATTGGGATATCAGATCTCATGCTATCGGAAGGGTATCGGGATTGGATTTGGAAGGAGTTGGATACCCCATCTCATGCTATAGGAAGGGTCTCAGGTTGGAATGGGAAGGAGTTGGATATCACATCTCATGTTATAGGAAGGGTCTCAGGATTGGAATGGGAAGGACTTGGATATCACATCTCATGCTATAGGAAGGCTCTCAGGTTTGCAAGGGGAAAGAGTTGGATATCACATTTCATGTTAGAGGTAGGATCTCAGGTTTGGTATTAGAAGTATTGAGATATCACATCTCATGCTATCAGAAGGATCTCAGGTTTGGTATAGAAGCATTGAGATATCATATCTTATGCTATCAGAAGAGTCTCAGGATTGGAATGGGAAGGAGTTGGATATGACATCTCATGCTAAAGGGAGGGTCTCAGGTTTGGAAGATAAGGATTTGGATATCACATCTCATGTTATAGGAAGGATCTCAGGTTTGGTATTAGAAGTATTGAGATATCACATCTCATGCTATCGGAAGGATCTCAGGTTTGGTATAGAAGCATTGAGATATCATATCTTATGCTATCAGAAGGGTCTCAGGATTGGAATGGGAAGGAGTTGGATATCACATCTCATGCTAAAGGGAGGGTCTCAGGTTTGGAAGGGGAAGGATTTGGATATCACATCTCATGTTATAGGATGGATCCCAGGTTTGGTATTAGAAGTATTGAGATATCACATCTCATGTTATCGGAAGGATCTCAGGTTTGGTATTAGAAGTATTGAGATATCACCTCTCATGCTATAGGAAGGGTCTCAGGATTGGAATGGGAAGGAGTTGGATATCACATCTCATGCTAAAGGAAGGGTCTCAGGTTTGGTAGAAGCATTGAGATATCACATCTCATGCTATAGGAAGGGTCTCAGGATTGGAATGGGAAGGACTTAGATATCACATATCATGCTATAGGGAGGGTCTCAGTTTTGATATTAGAAGCATTGAGATATCACATCTCATGCTATCGGAAGTGTCTCAGGATTGGAATGGGAAGGAGCTGGATATCACATCTCATGCTAAATGAAGGGTCTCAGGTTTGGAACGGGAAGGAGTTGGATATCACATCTCATGTTATAGGAAGGGTCTCAGGTTTGGTATAACCATTGAGATATCACATCTCTGCTATCGGAAGTGTCTCAGAATTGGAATGGGAAGGAGTTGGATATCCCATCTCATGTTATAGGACGGGTCTCAGGTTTTTTATTAGAATCATTGAGATATCATATTGCATGCTGTAGGAAGGGTCTAAGGATTGGAATGGGAAGGACTTGGATATCACATCTCATGCTATAGATAGGCTCTCAGGTTTGGAAAGTGAAGGAGTTGGATATCACATTTCATGTTAGAGGAAGGATCTCAGGTTTGGTATTAGAGGCATTGAGATATCACATCTCAGGCTATAGGAAGGGTCTCAGGATTGGAATGGGAAGGAGTTGGATATCACATCTCATGCTATAGGAAGGGTCTCAGGTTTGGTATAAGCATTGAGATATCACATCTCATGCTATAGGAAGGGTCCAGGATTGGAATGGAAGGAGTTGGATATCACATCTCATGTTATAGGAAGGATCTCAGGTTTGGTATTAGAAGCATTGAGACATCACATCTCATGCTATAGGAAGGGTCTCATGATTGGAATGGGAAGGAGTTGGATATCACATCTCATGCTATAGGAAGGGTCTCAGGATTGGAATGGGAAGGAGTTGAATATGACATCTCATGCCGTAGGAAGGGTCTCAGGTTTGGTATAAACATTGAGATATCACATCTCTGCTATCGAAAGGGTCTCAGGATTGGAATGGAAAGGAGTTGGATATCCCATCTCATGTTATAGGACGGGTCTCAGGTTTTTTATTAGAATCATTGAGATATCATATTGCATGCTGTAGGAAGGGTCTAAGGATTGGAATGGGAAGGACTTGGATATCACATCTCATGCTATAGATAGGCTCTCAGGTTTGGAAAGTGAAGGAGTTGGATATCACATTTCATGTTAGAGGAAGGATCTCAGGTTTGGTATTAGAGGCATTGAGATATCACATCTCAGGCTATAGGAAGGGTCTCAGGATTGGAATGGGAAGGAGTTGGATATCACATCTCATGCTATAGGAAGGGTCTCAGGTTTGGTATAAGCATTGAGATATCACATCTCATGCTAAAGGGAGGGTCTCAGGTTTGGAATGGGAAGGATTTGGATATCACATCTCATGTTATAGGAAGGACCTTAGGTTTGGTATTAGAAGCATTGAGATATCACATCTCATGCTATAGGAAGGGTCTCGGGATTGGAATGGGAAGGAGTTGGATATCACATCTCATGTTATAGGAAGGATCTCAGGTTTGGTATTAGAAGCATTGAGATATCACATCTCATGCTATAGGAAGGGTCTCAGGATTGGAATGGGAGGAGCTATATATCACATCTCATGCTCAAGGAAGGGTCTCAGGTTTGGAAGGGGAAGGATTTGTATATCACATCTCATGTTATAGGACGGGTCTCAGGTTTGGTATTAGAAGCATTGTGATATCACATCTCATGCTATAGGATGTGTCTCAGGATTGGAATGGGAAGGAGTTGGATATCACATCTCATGCTATAGGAAGGGTTTCAGGTTTGGTAGAAGCATTGAGATATCACATCTCATGCTATAGGAAGAGTCTCAGGTTTGGGAAGGGAAGGATTTGGATTTCACATCTCATGTTATAGGATGGTTCTCATGTTTGGTTTTTGAAGCATTGAGATATCACATCTCATGCTATCGGAAGGGTCTCAGGTTTGGAATGGGAAGGAGTTGGATATCAGATCTCCTGTTATAGGAAGGGTCTCAGGTTTGGAATGGGAAGGAGTTGGATATGACATCTCTTGTTATAGGGAGGGTCTCAGAATTTGAATGGTAAGGAGTTGGATATCACATCTCATGCTATAGGAAGGGTCTCAGGTTGGAATGGGAAGGAATTGGATATCACATCTCATGTTATAGGAAGGGTCTCAGGTTTTTTATTAGAAACATTGAGATATCACATCTCATGTTATAGGACGGTTCCCAGGTTTGGTATTAGAAGCATTGAGATATCACATCTCATGGTATAGGAAGGGTCTCAGGGTTGGAATGGGAAGGAGTTGGATATCACATCTCATCCAATAGGAAGGGTCTCAGGTTTGGAATGGGAAGGAATTGGATATCACATCTCATGTTATAGGAAGGATCTCAGGTTTGGTATTAGAAGCATTGAGATATCACATCTCATGCTATAGGAAGGGTCTCAGGATTGGAATGTGAAGGATTTGGATATCACATCTCATGCTAAAGGAAGGGTCTCAGGTTTGGTATAAGCATTGAGATATCACATCTCATGCTATAGGAAGGGTCTCAGGATTTGAATGGCAAGGAGTTGGATATCACATCTCATGCCATAGGAAGCGTCTCAGGTTTGGTATAAGCATTGAGATATCACATCTCTGCTATCGGAAGGTTCTCAGGATTGGATTGGGAAGAAGTTGGATATCCCTTCCCATGCTATAGGAAGTGTCTCAGGTTGGAATGGGAAGGAGTTGAATATCACATCTCATGTTATAGGAAGGGTCTCAGGATTGGAATGGGAAGGATTTGGATATCACATCTCTTGCTATAGGAAGGGTCTCAGGATTGGAATGGGAAGGATTTGGATATCACATCTCATGTCATAGGAAGGATCTCAGGTTTGGTATTAGAAGCATTGATATATCACATCTCATGCTATAGGAATGGTCTCAGGATTGGAAGGGGTAGGAGTTGGATATTACATATGCTATAGGAAGTGTCTCAGGTTTGGAACGGGAAGGAGTTGGATATCACATCTCATGTTATAGGAAGGGTCTCAGGTTTGGTATAAGTATTGAGATATCACATCTCTGCTATCAGGAGTGGCTCAGGATTGGAATGGGAAGGAGTTGGATATCCCATCTCATGTTAAAGGACGGGTCTCTGGTTTGGTATTAGAATCATTGAGATATCACATCGCATGCTGTAGGAAGGGTCTAAGGATTGGAATGGGATGGACTTGGATATCACATCTCATGCTATAGGTAGGTTCTCAGGTTTGGTATAAGCATTGAGATATCACATCTCATGCTATAGGAAGGGTCTCAGGATTGGAATGGGAAGGATTTGGATATCACATCTCATGCTATAGGAAGGGTCTCAGATTTGGTATAAGCATTGAGATATCACATCTCATGCTATAGGAAGGGTCTCAGGATTGGAATGGGAAGGAGTTGTATATGACATCTCAAGCCTTAGGAAGGGTCTCAGGTTTGGTATAAGCATTGAGATATCACATCTCTGCTATCGGAAGGGTCTCAGGATTGGAATGGGAAGGAGTTGGATATCCCATCTCATGTTATAGGAAGGGTCTCAGGTTTGGTATTAGAAGCATTGAGATATCACATCTCATGCTATAGGAAGGGTCTCAGGATTGGAATGGGAAGGAGTTGGATATCACATCTCATTATAAAGGAAGGGTCTAAGGTTTGGAAGGGGAAGGATTTGGATATCACATCTCATGTTATAGGACAGGTCTCAGGTTTGGTATTAGAAGCATTGAGATATCAAGTCTCATGGTATAAGAAGGGTCTCAGAATTGGAATGGGAAGGAGTTGGATATCACATCTCAAGCTATAGGAAGCGTCTCAGGATTGGAATGGGAAGGAGTTTGATATCACATCTCATGCCATAGTATGGGTCTCAGGTTTGGTAGAAGCATTGGGATATCACATCTCATGCTATAGGAAGGGTCTCAGGATTGGAATGGGAAGAAGTTGGATATCACATCTCAAGCTATAGGAAGGGTCTCAGGTTTGGTATAAGCATTGAGATATCACATCTCATGCTATAGGAAGGGTCTCAGGGTTGGAATGGGAAGGAGTTGTATATGACATCTCATGCCATAGGAAGGGTCTCAGGTTTGGTATAAGCATTGAGATATCACATCACATGCTATAGGAAGGGTCTCAGGATTGGAATGGGAAGGACTTGGATATCACATCACATGCTATAGGAAGGGTCTCAGGATTGGAATGGGAAGGACTTGGATATCACATCTCATGCTATAGGCAGGGTCTCAGGTTTGGAAAGGGAAGGAGATGGATATCACATTTCATGTTAGAGGTAGGATCTCAGGTTTGGTATTAGAGGCAATGAGATATCACATCTCATGCTATCAGAAGGGTCTCAGGATTGGAATGGGAAGGAGTTGGATAACACATTTCATGCTAAAGGGAGGGTCTCAGGTTTGGAAGGGGAAGGATTTGGAAATCACATCTCATATTATAGGAAGGATCTCAGGTTTGGTATTAGAAGCATTGAGATATCACATCTCATGCTATCGGAAGGATCTCAGGTTTGGTATAAGAGGCATTGAGATATCACATCTCATGCTATCATAAGGGTCTCAGGATTGGAATGGGAAGGAGTTGGATATCACATCTCATGTTATAGGAAGGATCTCAGGTTTGGTATTAGAAGCATTGAGACATCACATCTCATGCTATAGGAAGGGTCTCAGGATTGGAATGGGAAGGAGTTGGATATCACATCTCATGCTATAGGAAGGGTCTCAGGTTTGGTATAAGCATTGAGATATCACATCTCATGCTATAGGAAGGGTCTCAGGATTGGAATGGGAAGGATTTGGATATCACATCTTATGCTATAGGAAGGGTCTCAGGTTTGGTATAAGCACTGAGATATCACATCTCATGCTATAGGAAGGGTCTCAGGATTGGAATGGGAAGAAGTTGGATATCACATCTCATGCTATAGGAAGGGTCTCAGGTTTGGTATAAGCATTGAGATATCACATCTCATGCTATAGGAAGGGTCTCAGGGTTGGAATGGGAAGGAGTTGTATATGACATCTCATGCCATAGGAAGGGTCTCAGGTTTGGTATAAGCATTGAGATATCACATCACATGCTATAGGAAGGGTCTCACGATTGGAATGGGAAGGACTTGGATATCACATCTCATGCTATAGGCAGGGTCTCAGGGTTGGAAAGGGAAGGAGATGGATATCACATTTCATGTTAGAGGTAGGATCTCAGGTTTGGTATTAGAGGCATTGAGATATCACATCTCATGCTATCAGAAGGGTCTCAGGATTGGAATGGGAAGGAGTTGGATATCACATTTCATGCTAAAGGGAGGGTCTCAGGTTTGGAATGGGAAGGAGTTGGATATCACATCTCATGTTATAGGAAGGGTCTCAGGTTTGGTATAAACATTGAGATATCACATCTCTGCTATCGGAAGTGTCTCAGAATTGGAATGGGAAGGAGTTGGATATCCCATCTCATGTTATAGGACGGGTCTCAGGTTTTTTATTAGAATCATTGAGATATCATATTGCATGCTGTAGGAAGGGTCTAAGGATTGGAATGGGAAGGACTTGGATATCACATCTCATGCTATAGATAGGCTCTCAGGTTTGGAAAGTGAAGGAGTTGGATATCACATTTCATGTTAGAGGAAGGATCTCAGGTTTGGTATTAGAGGCATTGAGATATCACATCTCAGGCTATAGGAAGGGTCTCAGGATTGGAATGGGAAGGAGTTGGATATCACATCTCATGCTATAGGAAGGGTCTCAGGTTTGGTATAAGCATTGAGATATCACATCTCATGCTATAGGAAGGGTCCAGGATTGGAATGGAAGGAGTTGGATATCACATCTCATGTTATAGGAAGGATCTCAGGTTTGGTATTAGAAGCATTGAGACATCACATCTCATGCTATAGGAAGGGTCTCATGATTGGAATGGGAAGGAGTTGGATATCACATCTCATGCTATAGGAAGGGTCTCAGGATTGGAATGGGAAGGAGTTGAATATGACATCTCATGCCGTAGGAAGGGTCTCAGGTTTGGTATAAACATTGAGATATCACATCTCTGCTATCGAAAGGGTCTCAGGATTGGAATGGAAAGGAGTTGGATATCCCATCTCATGTTATAGGACGGGTCTCAGGTTTTTTATTAGAATCATTGAGATATCATATTGCATGCTGTAGGAAGGGTCTAAGGATTGGAATGGGAAGGACTTGGATATCACATCTCATGCTATAGATAGGCTCTCAGGTTTGGAAAGTGAAGGAGTTGGATATCACATTTCATGTTAGAGGAAGGATCTCAGGTTTGGTATTAGAGGCATTGAGATATCACATCTCAGGCTATAGGAAGGGTCTCAGGATTGGAATGGGAAGGAGTTGGATATCACATCTCATGCTATAGGAAGGGTCTCAGGTTTGGTATAAGCATTGAGATATCACATCTCATGCTAAAGGGAGGGTCTCAGGTTTGGAATGGGAAGGATTTGGATATCACATCTCATGTTATAGGAAGGACCTTAGGTTTGGTATTAGAAGCATTGAGATATCACATCTCATGCTATAGGAAGGGTCTCGGGATTGGAATGGGAAGGAGTTGGATATCACATCTCATGTTATAGGAAGGATCTCAGGTTTGGTATTAGAAGCATTGAGATATCACATCTCATGCTATAGGAAGGGTCTCAGGATTGGAATGGGAGGAGCTATATATCACATCTCATGCTCAAGGAAGGGTCTCAGGTTTGGAAGGGGAAGGATTTGTATATCACATCTCATGTTATAGGACGGGTCTCAGGTTTGGTATTAGAAGCATTGTGATATCACATCTCATGCTATAGGATGTGTCTCAGGATTGGAATGGGAAGGAGTTGGATATCACATCTCATGCTATAGGAAGGGTTTCAGGTTTGGTAGAAGCATTGAGATATCACATCTCATGCTATAGGAAGAGTCTCAGGTTTGGGAAGGGAAGGATTTGGATTTCACATCTCATGTTATAGGATGGTTCTCATGTTTGGTTTTTGAAGCATTGAGATATCACATCTCATGCTATCGGAAGGGTCTCAGGTTTGGAATGGGAAGGAGTTGGATATCAGATCTCCTGTTATAGGAAGGGTCTCAGGTTTGGAATGGGAAGTAGTTGGATATGACATCTCTTGTTATAGGGAGGGTCTCAGAATTTGAATGGTAAGGAGTTGGATATCACATCTCATGCTATAGGAAGGGTCTCAGGTTGGAATGGGAAGGAATTGGATATCACATCTCATGTTATAGGAAGGGTCTCAGGTTTTTTATTAGAAACATTGAGATATCACATCTCATGTTATAGGACGGTTCCCAGGTTTGGTATTAGAAGCATTGAGATATCACATCTCATGGTATAGGAAGGGTCTCAGGGTTGGAATGGGAAGGAGTTGGATATCACATCTCATCCAATAGGAAGGGTCTCAGGTTTGGAATGGGAAGGAATTGGATATCACATCTCATGTTATAGGAAGGATCTCAGGTTTGGTATTAGAAGCATTGAGATATCACATCTCATGCTATAGGAAGGGTCTCAGGATTGGAATGTGAAGGATTTGGATATCACATCTCATGCTAAAGGAAGGGTCTCAGGTTTGGTATAAGCATTGAGATATCACATCTCATGCTATAGGAAGGGTCTCAGGATTTGAATGGCAAGGAGTTGGATATCACATCTCATGCCATAGGAAGCGTCTCAGGTTTGGTATAAGCATTGAGATATCACATCTCTGCTATCGGAAGGTTCTCAGGATTGGATTGGGAAGAAGTTGGATATCCCTTCCCATGCTATAGGAAGTGTCTCAGGTTGGAATGGGAAGGAGTTGAATATCACATCTCATGTTATAGGAAGGGTCTCAGGATTGGAATGGGAAGGATTTGGATATCACATCTCTTGCTATAGGAAGGGTCTCAGGATTGGAATGGGAAGGATTTGGATATCACATCTCATGTCATAGGAAGGATCTCAGGTTTGGTATTAGAAGCATTGATATATCACATCTCATGCTATAGGAATGGTCTCAGGATTGGAATGGGTAGGAGTTGGATATTACATATGCTATAGGAAGTGTCTCAGGTTTGGAACGGGAAGGAGTTGGATATCACATCTCATGTTATAGGAAGGGTCTCAGGTTTGGTATAAGCATTGAGATATCACATCTCTGCTATCAGGAGTGTCTCAGGATTGGAATGGGAAGGAGTTGGATATCCCATCTCATGTTAAAGGACGGGTCTCTGGTTTGGTATTAGAATCATTGAGATATCACATCGCATGCTGTAGGAAGGGTCTAAGGATTGGAATGGGATGGACTTGGATATCACATCTCATGCTATAGGTAGGCTCTCAGGTTTGGTATAAGCATTGAGATATCACATCTCATGCTATAGGAAGGGTCTCAGGATTGGAATGGGAAGGATTTGGATATCACATCTCATGCTATAGGAAGGGTCTCAGATTTGGTATAAGCATTGAGATATCACATCTCATGCTATAGGAAGGGTCTCAGGATTGGAATGGGAAGGAGTTGTATATGACATCTCAAGCCTTAGGAAGGGTCTCAGGTTTGGTATAAGCATTGAGATATCACATCTCTGCTATCGGAAGGGTCTCAGGATTGGAATGGGAAGGAGTTGGATATCCCATCTCATGTTATAGGAAGGGTCTCAGGTTTGGTATTAGAAGCATTGAGATATCACATCTCATGCTATAGGAAGGGTCTCAGGATTGGAATGGGAAGGAGTTGGATATCACATCTCATTATAAAGGAAGGGTCTAAGGTTTGGAAGGGGAAGGATTTGGATATCACATCTCATGTTATAGGACGGGTCTCAGGTTTGGTATTAGAAGCATTGAGATATCAAGTCTCATGGTATAAGAAGGGTCTCAGAATTGGAATGGGAAGGAGTTGGATATCACATCTCAAGCTATAGGAAGCGTCTCAGGATTGGAATGGGAAGGAGTTTGATATCACATCTCATGCCATAGTATGGGTCTCAGGTTTGGTAGAAGCATTGGGATATCACATCTCATGCTATAGGAAGGGTCTCAGGATTGGAATGGGAAGAAGTTGGATATCACATCTCAAGCTATAGGAAGGGTCTCAGGTTTGGTATAAGCATTGAGATATCACATCTCATGCTATAGGCAGGGTCTCAGGGTTGGAAAGGGAAGGAGATGGATATCACATTTCATGTTAGAGGTAGGATCTCAGGTTTGGTATTAGAGGCATTGAGATATCACATCTCATGCTATCAGAAGGGTCTCAGGATTGGAATGGGAAGGAGTTGGATATCACATTTCATGCTAAAGGGAGGGTCTCAGGTTTGGAAGGGGAAGGATTTGGAAATCACATCTCATATTATAGGAAGGATCTCAGGTTTGGTATTAGAAGCATTGAGATATCACATCTCATGCTATCGGAAGGATCTCAGGTTTGGTATAAGAGGCATTGAGATATCACATCTCATGCTATCATAAGGGTCTCAGGATTGGAATGGGAAGGAGTTGGATATCACATCTCATGTTATAGGAAGGATCTCAGGTTTGGTATTAGAAGCATTGAGACATCACATCTCATGCTATAGGAAGGGTCTCAGGATTGGAATGGGAAGGAGTTGGATATCACATCTCATGCTATAGGAAGGGTCTCAGGTTTGGTATAAGCATTGAGATATCACATCTCATGCTATAGGAAGGGTCTCAGGATTGGAAAGGGAAGGATTTGGATATCACATCTTATGCTATAGGAAGGGTCTCAGGTTTGGTATAAGCATGGAGATATCACTTCTCATGCTATAGGAAGGGTCTCAGGATTGGAATGGGAAGGAGTTGGATATCCCATCTCATGCTATAGGAAGGGTCTCAGATTTGGTATAAGCATTGAGATATCACATCTCATGCTATAGGAAGGGTCTCAGGATTGGAATGGGAAGGAGTTGTATATGACATCTCAGGCCATAGGAAGGGTCTCAGATTTGGTATAAGCATTGAGATATCACATCTCATGATATCGGAAGGGTCTCAGGATTGGAATGGGAAGGAGTTGGATATCACATCTCATTATAAAGGAAGGGTCTAAGGTTTGGAAGGGGATGGATTTGGATATCACATCTCATGTTATAGGACGGGTCTCAGGTTTGGTATTAGAAGCATTGAGATATCAAGTGTCATGGTATAAGAAGGGTCTCAGAATTGGAATGGGAAGGAGTTGGATATCACATCTCAAGCTATAGGAAGCGTCTCAGGATTGGAATGGGAAGGAGTTTGATATCACATCTCATGCCATAGTATGGGTCTCAGGTTTGGTAGAAGCATTGGGATATCACATCTCATGCTATCGGAAGGGTATCAGTATTGGATTTGGAAGGAGTTGGATATCCCATCTCATGCTATAGGAAGGGTCTCAGGTTAGAATGGGAAGGAGTTGGATATCACATTTCATGTTATAGGAAGGGTCTCAGGATTGGAATGGGAAGGACTTGGATATCATATCTCATGTTATAGGAAGGATCTCAGGTTTGGTATTAGAAGTATTGAGATATCACATCTCATGCTATCGGAAGGATCTCAGGTTTGGTATAGAAGCATTGAGATATCATATCTTATGCTATCAGAAGGGTCTCAGGATTGGAATGGGAAGGAGTTGGATATCACATCTCATGCTAAAGGGAGGGTCTCAGGTTTGGAAGGGGAAGGATTTGGATATCACATCTCATGTTATAGGATGGATCCCAGGTTTGGTATTAGAAGTATTGAGATATCACATCTCATGTTATCGGAAGGATCTCAGGTTTGGTATTAGAAGTATTGAGATATCACCTCTCATGCTATAGGAAGGGTCTCAGGATTGGAATGGGAAGGAGTTGGATATCACATCTCATGCTAAAGGAAGGGTCTCAGGTTTGGTAGAAGCATTGAGATATCACATCTCATGCTATAGGAAGGGTCTCAGGATTGGAATGGGAAGGACTTAGATATCACATATCATGCTATAGGGAGGGTCTCAGTTTTGATATTAGAAGCATTGAGATATCACATCTCATGCTATCGGAAGTGTCTCAGGATTGGAATGGGAAGGAGCTGGATATCACATCTCATGCTAAATGAAGGGTCTCAGGTTTGGAACGGGAAGGAGTTGGATATCACATCTCATGTTATAGGAAGGGTCTCAGGTTTGGTATAAACATTGAGATATCACATCTCTGCTATCGGAAGTGTCTCAGAATTGGAATGGGAAGGAGTTGGATATCCCATCTCATGTTATAGGACGGGTCTCAGGTTTTTTATTAGAATCATTGAGATATCATATTGCATGCTGTAGGAAGGGTCTAAGGATTGGAATGGGAAGGACTTGGATATCACATCTCATGCTATAGATAGGCTCTCAGGTTTGGAAAGTGAAGGAGTTGGATATCACATTTCATGTTAGAGGAAGGATCTCAGGTTTGGTATTAGAGGCATTGAGATATCACATCTCAGGCTATAGGAAGGGTCTCAGGATTGGAATGGGAAGGAGTTGGATATCACATCTCATGCTATAGGAAGGGTCTCAGGTTTGGTATAAGCATTGAGATATCACATCTCATGCTATAGGAAGGGTCCAGGATTGGAATGGAAGGAGTTGGATATCACATCTCATGTTATAGGAAGGATCTCAGGTTTGGTATTAGAAGCATTGAGACATCACATCTCATGCTATAGGAAGGGTCTCATGATTGGAATGGGAAGGAGTTGGATATCACATCTCATGCTATAGGAAGGGTCTCAGGATTGGAATGGGAAGGAGTTGAATATGACATCTCATGCCGTAGGAAGGGTCTCAGGTTTGGTATAAACATTGAGATATCACATCTCTGCTATCGAAAGGGTCTCAGGATTGGAATGGAAAGGAGTTGGATATCCCATCTCATGTTATAGGACGGGTCTCAGGTTTTTTATTAGAATCATTGAGATATCATATTGCATGCTGTAGGAAGGGTCTAAGGATTGGAATGGGAAGGACTTGGATATCACATCTCATGCTATAGATAGGCTCTCAGGTTTGGAAAGTGAAGGAGTTGGATATCACATTTCATGTTAGAGGAAGGATCTCAGGTTTGGTATTAGAGGCATTGAGATATCACATCTCAGGCTATAGGAAGGGTCTCAGGATTGGAATGGGAAGGAGTTGGATATCACATCTCATGCTATAGGAAGGGTCTCAGGTTTGGTATAAGCATTGAGATATCACATCTCATGCTAAAGGGAGGGTCTCAGGTTTGGAATGGGAAGGATTTGGATATCACATCTCATGTTATAGGAAGGACCTTAGGTTTGGTATTAGAAGCATTGAGATATCACATCTCATGCTATAGGAAGGGTCTCGGGATTGGAATGGGAAGGAGTTGGATATCACATCTCATGTTATAGGAAGGATCTCAGGTTTGGTATTAGAAGCATTGAGATATCACATCTCATGCTATAGGAAGGGTCTCAGGATTGGAATGGGAGGAGCTATATATCACATCTCATGCTCAAGGAAGGGTCTCAGGTTTGGAAGGGGAAGGATTTGGATATCACATCTCATGTTATAGGACGGGTCTCAGGTTTGGTATTAGAAGCATTGTGATATCACATCTCATGCTATAGGATGTGTCTCAGGATTGGAATGGGAAGGAGTTGGATATCACATCTCATGCTATAGGAAGGGTTTCAGGTTTGGTAGAAGCATTGAGATATCACATCTCATGCTATAGGAAGAGTCTCAGGTTTGGGAAGGGAAGGATTTGGATTTCACATCTCATGTTATAGGATGGTTCTCATGTTTGGTTTTTGAAGCATTGAGATATCACATCTCATGCTATCGGAAGGGTCTCAGGTTTGGAATGGGAAGGAGTTGGATATCAGATCTCCTGTTATAGGAAGGGTCTCAGGTTTGGAATGGGAAGGAGTTGGATATGACATCTTTTGTTATAGGGAGGGTCTCAGAATTTGAATGGTAAGGAGTTGGATATCACATCTCATGCTATAGGAAGGGTCTCAGGTTGGAATGGGAAGGAATTGGATATCACATCTCATGTTATAGGAAGGGTCTCAGGTTTTTTATTAGAAACATTGAGATATCACATCTCATGTTATAGGACGGTTCCCAGGTTTGGTATTAGAAGCATTGAGATATCACATCTCATGGTATAGGAAGGGTCTCAGGGTTGGAATGGGAAGGAGTTGGATATCACATCTCATCCAATAGGAAGGGTCTCAGGTTTGGAATGGGAAGGAATTGGATATCACATCTCATGTTATAGGAAGGATCTCAGGTTTGGTATTAGAAGCATTGAGATATCACATCTCATGCTATAGGAAGGGTCTCAGGATTGGAATGTGAAGGATTTGGATATCACATCTCATGCTAAAGGAAGGGTCTCAGGTTTGGTATAAGCATTGAGATATCACATCTCATGCTATAGGAAGGGTCTCAGGATTTGAATGGCAAGGAGTTGGATATCACATCTCATGCCATAGGAAGCGTCTCAGGTTTGGTATAAGCATTGAGATATCACATCTCTGCTATCGGAAGGTTCTCAGGATTGGATTGGGAAGGAGTTGGATATCCCTTCCCATGCTATAGGAAGTGTCTCAGGTTGGAATGGGAAGGAGTTGAATATCACATCTCATGTTATAGGAAGGGTCTCAGGATTGGAATGGGAAGGATTTGGATATCACATCTCTTGCTATAGGAAGGGTCTCAGGATTGGAATGGGAAGGATTTGGATATCACATCTCATGTCATAGGAAGGATCTCAGGTTTGGTATTAGAAGCATTGATATATCACATCTCATGCTATAGGAATGGTCTCAGGATTGGAATGGGTAGGAGTTGGATATTACATTCTTGCTATAGTAAGGGTCTCATGTTTGGAATGGGAAGGAGTTGGATATCACATATGCTGTAGGAAGTGTCTCAGGTTTGGAACGGGAAGGAGTTGGATATCACATCTCATGTTATAGGAAGGGTCTCAGGTTTGGTATAAGCATTGAGATATCACATCTCTGCTATCAGGAGTGGCTCAGGATTGGAATGGGAAGGAGTTGGATATCCCATCTCATGTTAAAGGACGGGTCTCTGGTTTGGTATTAGAATCATTGAGATATCACATCGCATGCTGTAGGAAGGGTCTAAGGATTGGAATGGGATGGACTTGGATATCACATCTCATGCTATAGGTAGGCTCTCAGGTTTGGTATAAGCATTGAGATATCACATCTCATGCTATAGGAAGGGTCTCAGGATTGGAATGGGAAGGATTTGGATATCACATCTCATGCTATAGGAAGGGTCTCAGATTTGGTATAAGCATTGAGATATCACATCTCATGCTATAGGAAGGGTCTCAGGATTGGAATGGGAAGGAGTTGTATATGACATCTCAAGCCTTAGGAAGGGTCTCAGGTTTGGTATAAGCATTGAGATATCACATCTCTGCTATCGGAAGGGTCTCAGGATTGGAATGGGAAGGAGTTGGATATCCCATCTCATGTTATAGGAAGGGTCTCAGGTTTGGTATTAGAAGCATTGAGATATCACATCTCATGCTATAGGAAGGGTCTCAGGATTGGAATGGGAAGGAGTTGGATATCACATCTCATTATAAAGGAAGGGTCTAAGGTTTGGAAGGGGAAGGATTTGGATATCACATCTCATGTTATAGGACGGGTCTCAGGTTTGGTATTAGAAGCATTGAGATATCAAGTCTCATGGTATAAGAAGGGTCTCAGAATTGGAATGGGAAGGAGTTGGATATCACATCTCAAGCTATAGGAAGCGTCTCAGGATTGGAATGGGAAGGAGTTTGATATCACATCTCATGCCATAGTATGGGTCTCAGGTTTGGTAGAAGCATTGGGATATCACATCTCATGCTATAGGAAGGGTCTCAGGATTGGAATGGGAAGAAGTTGGATATCACATCTCAAGCTATAGGAAGGGTCTCAGGTTTGGTATAAGCATTGAGATATCACATCTCATGCTATAGGAAGGGTCTCAGGGTTGGAATGGGAAGGAGTTGTATATGACATCTCATGCCATAGGAAGGGTCTCAGGTTTGGTATAAGCATTGAGATATCACATCACATGCTATAGGAAGGGTCTCAGGATTGGAATGGGAAGGACTTGGATATCACATGACATGCTATAGGAAGGGTCTCAGGATTGGAATGGGAAGGACTTGGATATCACATCTCATGCTATAGGCAGGGTCTCAGGTTTGGAAAGGGAAGGAGATGGATATCACATTTCATGTTAGAGGTAGGATCTCAGGTTTGGTATTAGAGGCAATGAGATATCACATCTCATGCTATCAGAAGGGTCTCAGGATTGGAATGGGAAGGAGTTGGATATCACATTTCATGCTAAAGGGAGGGTCTCAGGTTTGGAAGGGGAAGGATTTGGAAATCACATCTCATATTATAGGAAGGATCTCAGGTTTGGTATTAGAAGCATTGAGATATCACATCTCATGCTATCGGAAGGATCTCAGGTTTGGTATAAGAGGCATTGAGATATCACATCTCATGCTATCATAAGGGTCTCAGGATTGGAATGGGAAGGAGTTGGATATCACATCTCATGTTATAGGAAGGATCTCAGGTTTGGTATTAGAAGCATTGAGACATCACATCTCATGCTATAGGAAGGGTCTCAGGATTGGAATGGGAAGGAGTTGGATATCACATCTCATGCTATAGGAAGGGTCTCAGGTTTGGTATAAGCATTGAGATATCACATCTCATGCTATAGGAAGGGTCTCAGGATTGGAATGGGAAGGATTTGGATATCACATCTTATGCTATAGGAAGGGTCTCAGGTTTGGTATAAGCACTGAGATATCACATCTCATGCTATAGGAAGGGTCTCAGGATTGGAATGGGAAGAAGTTGGATATCACATCTCATGCTATAGGAAGGGTCTCAGGTTTGGTATAAGCATTGAGATATCACATCTCATGCTATAGGAAGGGTCTCAGGGTTGGAATGGGAAGGAGTTGTATATGACATCTCATGCCATAGGAAGGGTCTCAGGTTTGGTATAAGCATTGAGATATCACATCACATGCTATAGGAAGGGTCTCACGATTGGAATGGGAAGGACTTGGATATCACATCTCATGCTATAAGCAGGGTCTCAGGGTTGGAAAGGGAAGGAGATGGATATCACATTTCATGTTAGAGGTAGGATCTCAGGTTTGGTATTAGAGGCATTGAGATATCACATCTCATGCTATCAGAAGGGTCTCAGGATTGGAATGGGAAGGAGTTGGATATCACATTTCATGCTAAAGGGAGGGTCTCAGGTTTGGAAGGGGAAGGATTTGGAAATCACATCTCATATTATAGGAAGGATCTCAGGTTTGGTATTAGAAGCATTGAGATATCACATCTCATGCTATCGGAAGGATCTCAGGTTTGGTATAAGAGGCATTGAGATATCACATCTCATGCTATCATAAGGGTCTCAGGATTGGAATGGGAAGGAGTTGGATATCACATCTCATGTTATAGGAAGGATCTCAGGTTTGGTATTAGAAGCATTGAGACATCACATCTCATGCTATAGGAAGGGTCTCAGGATTGGAATGGGAAGGAGTTGGATATCACATCTCATGCTATAGGAAGGGTCTCAGGTTTGGTATAAGCATTGAGATATCACATCTCATGCTATAGGAAGGGTCTCAGGATTGGAAAGGGAAGGATTTGGATATCACATCTTATGCTATAGGAAGGGTCTCAGGTTTGGTATAAGCATGGAGATATCACTTCTCATGCTATAGGAAGGGTCTCAGGATTGGAATGGGAAGGAGTTGGATATCCCATCTCATGCTATAGGAAGGGTCTCAGATTTGGTATAAGCATTGAGATATCACATCTCATGCTATAGGAAGGGTCTCAGGATTGGAATGGGAAGGAGTTGTATATGACATCTCAGGCCATAGGAAGGGTCTCAGATTTGGTATAAGCATTGAGATATCACATCTCATGATATCGGAAGGGTCTCAGGATTGGAATGGGAAGGAGTTGGATATCACATCTCATTATAAAGGAAGGGTCTAAGGTTTGGAAGGGGATGGATTTGGATATCACATCTCATGTTATAGGACGGGTCTCAGGTTTGGTATTAGAAGCATTGAGATATCAAGTGTCATGGTATAAGAAGGGTCTCAGAATTGGAATGGGAAGGAGTTGGATATCACATCTCAAGCTATAGGAAGCGTCTCAGGATTGGAATGGGAAGGAGTTTGATATCACATCTCATGCCATAGTATGGGTCTCAGGTTTGGTAGAAGCATTGGGATATCACATCTCATGCTATCGGAAGGGTATCAGTATTGGATTTGGAAGGAGTTGGATATCCCATCTCATGCTATAGGAAGGGTCTCAGGTTAGAATGGGAAGGAGTTGGAAATCACATTTCATGTTATAGGAAGGGTCTCAGGATTGGAATGGGAAGGACTTGGATATCATATCTCATGCTATAGGAAGGCTCTCAGGTTTGGAAGGGGGAGGAGTTGGATATCACATTTCATGTTAGAGGAAGGATCTCAGGTTTGGTATTAGAGGCCTTGAGATATCACATCTCATGCTATAGGAAGGGTCTCAGGATTGGAATGGGAAGGAGTTGGATATCACATCTCAAGCTATAGGAAGGGTCTCAGGTTTGGTATAAGCATTGAGATATCACATCTCATGCTATAGGAAGGGTCTCAGGATTGGAATGGGAAGAAGTTGGATATCACATCTCATGCTATAGGAAGGGTCTCAGGTTTGGTATAAGCATTGAGATATCACATCTCATGCTATAGGAAGGGTCTCAGGGTTGGAATGGGAAGGAGTTGTATATGACATCTCATGCCATAGGAAGGGTCTCAGGATTGGTATAAGCATTGAGATATCACATCACATGCTATAGGAAGGGTCTCAGGATTGGAATGGGAAGGACTTGGATATCACATCTCATGCTATAGGCAGGGTCTCAGGTTTGGAAAGGGAAGGAGATGGATATCACATTTCATGTTAGAGGTAGGATCTCAGGTTTGGTATTAGAGGCATTGAGATATCACATCTCATGCTATCAGAAGGGTCTCAGGATTGGAATGGGAAGGAGTTGGATATCAAATCTCATGCTAAAGGGATGGTCTAAGGTTTGGAAGGGGAGGGATTTGGACATCATATCTCATGTTATTGGAAGGATCTCAGGTTTGGTATTAGAAGCATTGAGATATCACATCTCATGCTATCGGAAGGGTCTTAGGTTTGGTATAAGCATTGAGATATCACATCTCTGCTATCGGAAGGGTCTCAGGATTGGAATGGGAAGGATTTGGATATCATAATTCATGTTATAGGGAGGGTCTCAGTTTTCATATTAGAAGCATTGAGATATCACATATGCTATTGGAAGGGTCTCAGTATTGGAATGGGAAGGAGTTGGATATCACATCTCATGTTATAGGGAGGGTCTCAGTTGTGATATTAGAAGCATTGAGATATCACATATGCTATTGGAAGGGTCTCAGTATTGGAATTGGAAGGAGTTGGATATCACATATGCTAAAGGAAAGGTCTCAGGTTTGGAATGGGAAGGAGTTGGATATCACGTCTCATGTTATAGGAAGGGTCTCAGGTTTGGAATGGGAAGGAGTTGAATATCACATCTCATGCTAAAGGAAGGGTCATCAGGTTCGGTATAAGCATTGAGATATCACATCTCTGCTATCGGAAGGGTCTCAGGATAGGAATGGGAAGGACGTAGATTTCACATCTCATACTATAGGGAGGGTCTCAGTTTTGATATTAGAAGCATTGAGCTATCACATCTCATGCTATCGGAAGGGTCTCAGGATTGGAATGGGATGGAGTTGGATATCACATCTCAAGCTATCTCAGGATTGTAATGGGAAGGAGTTTGATATCACATATCAAGCTATAGGAAGGGTCTCAGGTTTGGAAGGGGAAGGATTTGGATCTCACATCTCAAGTTATCTCAGGATTGGAATGGGAAGGAGTTTGATATTTCATCTCAAGCTATAGGAAGGGTCTCAGGTTTGGAAAGGGAAGGATTTGGATTTCACATCTCATGTTATAGGATGGTTCTCATGTTTGGTTTTAGAAGCATTGAGATATCACATCTCATGCTATGGGAAGGGTCTCAGGTTTGGAATGGGAAGGAGTTGGTTATCACATCTCATGCTAAAGGAAAGGTCTCAGGTCTGGAAGGGGAAGGATTTGGATCTCACATCTCATGTTTTAGGACGGGTCTCAGGTTTGGTATTAGAAGCATTGAACTATCACATCTCATGGTATAGGAAGGGTCCCAGGATTGGAATGGGAAGGAGTTGGATATCACATTGAATGGGAAGGAGTTTGATATCACATCTCAAGCTATAGGAAGGGCCTCATGTTTGGAATGGGAATGATTTGGATTTCACATCTCATGTTATAGGATGGTTCTCATGTTTGGTTTTAGAAGCATTGAAATATCACATCTCATGCTATCTGAAGGGTCTCAGGTTTGGAATGGGAAGGAGTTTGATATCACATCTCATGCTAAAGGGAGGGTCTAAGGTTTGGAAGGGGAAGGATTTGGACATCACATCTCATGTTATTGGAAGGATCTGAGGTTTGGTATTAGAAGCATTGAGATATCACATCTCATGCTATCGGAAGGGTCTCAGGTTTGGTATAAGCATTGAGATATCACATCTCTGCTATCGGAAGGGTCTCAGGATTGGAATGGGAAGGATTTGGATATCACATCTCATGTTATAGGAAGGGTCTCAGGTTTGGTATTAGAAGCATTGAGATATCACATCTCATGCTATATTAAGGGTCTCAGGAATGGAATGGGAAGGACTTGGATATCACATCTCATGATAAAGGAAGGGTCTAAGGTTTGGAAGGGGAAGGATTTGGATATCACATCTCATGTTATTGGACCGGTCTCAGGTTTGGTATTAGAAGCATTGAGATATCAAGTCTCATCGTATAGGACGGGAGTTTGATATCACATCTCATGCCATGGTATGGGTCTCAGGTTTTGTAGAAGCATTGGGATATCACATCTCATGCTATTGGAAGGGTATCAGGATTGGATTTGGAAGGAGTTGGATATCCCATCTCATGCTATAGGAAGGGTCTCAGGTTGGAGTAGAAGGAGTTGGATATCACATCTCATGTTATAGGAAGGGTCTCAGGATTGGAATGGGAAGGACTTGGATATCACATCTCATGTTATAGGAAGGATCTCAGGTTTTGTATTAGAAGCATTGAGATATCACATCTCATGCTATAGGAAGGGTCTCAGGATTGGAATGTGAAGCATTTGGATATCACATCTCATGCTAAAGGAAGGGTCTCAGGTTTGGTATAAGCATTGAGATATCACATCTCTGCTATCGGAAGGGTCTAAGGATTGGATTGGGAAGGAATTGGATATCCCTTCTCATGCTATAGGAAGGGTCTCAGGTTGGAATGGGTAGGAGTTGTATATCACATCTCATGTTATAGGAAGGGTCTCAAGATTGAAATGGGAAGGATTTGGATATCACATCTCTTGCTATAGGAAGGGTCTCAGGTTTTCTATTAGAAACATTGAGATATGACATCTCATGCTATAGGAAGGGTTTCAGTATTGGAATGGGAAGGATTTGGATATCACATCTCATGCTAAAGGAAGGGTCTCAGGTTTGGAAGGGGAAGGATTTGGATATCATATCTCATGTTATAGGACATATCTCATGTTATAGGACGGGTCCCAGGTTTGGTATTAGAAGCATTGAGATATCACATCTCATGGTATAGGAAGGGTCTCAGGATTGGAATGGGAAGGAGTTGGATCTCCCTTCTCATGCTACAGGAAGGGTCTCAGGTTGGAATGGGAAGGAGTTGGATATCACATCTCGTTATAGGAAGGGTCTCAGGATTGGAATGGGAAGGAATTGGATATCACATCTCTTGCTATAGGAAGGGTCTCAGGTTTGGAAGGGGAAGGATTTGGATATCATATCTCATGTTATAGGACCGGTCCCAGGTCTGGTATTAGAAGCATTGAGATATCACATCTCATGCTATAGGAGGAGTCTCAGGATTGGAATGGGCAGGAGTTGAATATCACCTCTCATGCTAAAGGAAGGGTATCAGGTTTGATAGAAGCATTGAGATATCACATCTCATGCTATAGGAAGGAACTCAGGATTGGAATGGGAAGGAGTTGGATATCACATCTAATGCCATAGGAAGGGTCATCAGGTTTGGTATAAGCATTGAGATATCACATCTCTGCTATCGGAAGGGTCTCAGGATAGGAATGGTAAGGACTTAGAATTCACATCTCATACTATAGGGAGGGTCTCAGTTTTGATATTAGAAGCATTGAGCTATCACATCTCATGCTATCGGAAGGGTCTCAGGATTGGAATGGGATGGAGTTGGATATCACATCTCAAGCTATCTCAGGATTGGAATGGGAAGGAGTTTGATATTTCATCTCAAGCTATAGGAAGGGTCTCAGGTTTGGAAAGGGAAGGATTTGGATTTCACATCTCATGTTATAGGATGGTTCTCATGTTTGGTTTTAGAAGCATTGAGATATCACATCTCATGCTATGGGAAGGGTCTCAGGTTTGGAATGGGAAGGAGTTGGTTATCACATCTCATGCTAAAGGAAAGGTCTCAGGTCTGGAAGGGGAAGGATTTGGATCTCACATCTCATGTTTTAGGACGGGTCTCAGGTTTGGTATTAGAAGCATTGAACTATCACATCTCATGGTATAGGAAGGGTCCCAGGATTGGAATGGGAAGGAGTTGGATATCACATTGAATGGGAAGGAGTTTGATATCACATCTCAAGCTATAGGAAGGGCCTCATGTTTGGAATGGGAATGATTTGGATTTCACATCTCATGTTATAGGATGGTTCTCATGTTTGGTTTTAGAAGCATTGAAATATCACATCTCATGCTATCTGAAGGGTCTCAGGTTTGGAATGGGAAGGAGTTTGATATCACATCTCATGCTAAAGGGAGGGTCTAAGGTTTGGAAGGGGAAGGATTTGGACATCACATCTCATGTTATTGGAAGGATCTGAGGTTTGGTATTAGAAGCATTGAGATATCACATCTCATGCTATCGGAAGGGTCTCAGGTTTGGTATAAGCATTGAGATATCACATCTCTGCTATCGGAAGGGTCTCAGGATTGGAATGGGAAGGATTTGGATATCACATCTCATGTTATAGGAAGGGTCTCAGGTTTGGTATTAGAAGCATTGAGATATCACATCTCATGCTATATTAAGGGTCTCAGGAATGGAATGGGAAGGACTTGGATATCACATCTCATGATAAAGGAAGGGTCTAAGGTTTGGAAGGGGAAGGATTTGGATATCACATCTCATGTTATTGGACCGGTCTCAGGTTTGGTATTAGAAGCATTGAGATATCAAGTCTCATCGTATAGGACGGGAGTTTGATATCACATCTCATGCCATGGTATGGGTCTCAGGTTTTGTAGAAGCATTGGGATATCACATCTCATGCTATTGGAAGGGTATCAGGATTGGATTTGGAAGGAGTTGGATATCCCATCTCATGCTATAGGAAGGGTCTCAGGTTGGAGTAGAAGGAGTTGGATATCACATCTCATGTTATAGGAAGGGTCTCAGGATTGGAATGGGAAGGACTTGGATATCACATCTCATGTTATAGGAAGGATCTCAGGTTTTGTATTAGAAGCATTGAGATATCACATCTCATGCTATAGGAAGGGTCTCAGGATTGGAATGTGAAGCATTTGGATATCACATCTCATGCTAAAGGAAGGGTCTCAGGTTTGGTATAAGCATTGAGATATCACATCTCTGCTATCGGAAGGGTCTAAGGATTGGATTGGGAAGGAATTGGATATCCCTTCTCATGCTATAGGAAGGGTCTCAGGTTGGAATGGGTAGGAGTTGTATATCACATCTCATGTTATAGGAAGGGTCTCAAGATTGAAATGGGAAGGATTTGGATATCACATCTCTTGCTATAGGAAGGGTCTCAGGTTTTCTATTAGAAACATTGAGATATGACATCTCATGCTATAGGAAGGGTTTCAGTATTGGAATGGGAAGGATTTGGATATCACATCTCATGCTAAAGGAAGGGTCTCAGGTTTGGAAGGGGAAGGATTTGGATATCATATCTCATGTTATAGGACATATCTCATGTTATAGGACGGGTCCCAGGTTTGGTATTAGAAGCATTGAGATATCACATCTCATGGTATAGGAAGGGTCTCAGGATTGGAATGGGAAGGAGTTGGATCTCCCTTCTCATGCTACAGGAAGGGTCTCAGGTTGGAATGGGAAGGAGTTGGATATCACATCTCGTTATAGGAAGGGTCTCAGGATTGGAATGGGAAGGAATTGGATATCACATCTCTTGCTATAGGAAGGGTCTCAGGTTTGGAAGGGGAAGGATTTGGATATCATATCTCATGTTATAGGACCGGTCCCAGGTCTGGTATTAGAAGCATTGAGATATCACATCTCATGCTATAGGAGGAGTCTCAGGATTGGAATGGGCAGGAGTTGAATATCACCTCTCATGCTAAAGGAAGGGTATCAGGTTTGATAGAAGCATTGAGATATCACATCTCATGCTATAGGAAGGAACTCAGGATTGGAATGGGAAGGAGTTGGATATCACATCTAATGCCATAGGAAGGGTCATCAGGTTTGGTATAAGCATTGAGATATCACATCTCTGCTATCGGAAGGGTCTCAGGATAGGAATGGTAAGGACTTAGAATTCACATCTCATACTATAGGGAGGGTCTCAGTTTTGATATTAGAAGCATTGAGCTATCACATCTCATGCTATCGGAAGGGTCTCAGGATTGGAATGGGATGGAGTTGGATATCACATCTCAAGCTATCTCAGGATTGGAATGGGAAGGAGTTTGATATTTCATCTCAAGCTATAGGAAGGGTCTCAGGTTTGGAAAGGGAAGGATTTGGATTTCACATCTCATGTTATAGGATGGTTCTCATGTTTGGTTTTAGAAGCATTGAGATATCACATCTCATGCTATCGGAAGGGTCTCAGGTTTGGAAAGGGAAGGATTTGGATTTCACATGTTATAGGATGGTTCTCAGGTTTGGTTTTAGAAGCATTAAATTATAACATCTCATGCTATAGGAAGGGTCTCAGGTTTGGAATGGGAATGATTTGGATTTCACATCTCATGTTATAGGATGGTTCTCATGTTTGGTTTTAGAAGCATTGAAATATCACATCTCATGCTATCTGAAGGGTCTCAGGTTTGGAATGGGAAGGAGTTTGATATCACATCTCATGTTAGAGGTAGGATCTCAGGTTTGGTATTAGAGGCATTGAGATATGACATCTCATGCCATCAGAAGGGTCTCAGGATTGGAATGGGAAGGAGTTGGATATCACATCTCATGCTAAAGGGAGGGTCTAAGGTTTGGAAGGGGAAGGATTTGGACATCACATCTCATGTTATTGGAAGGATCTGAGGTTTGGTATTAGAAGCATTGAGATATCACATCTCATGCTATCGGAAGGGTCTCAGGTTTGGTATAAGCATTGAGATATCACATCTCTGCTATCGGAAGGGTCTCAGGATTGGAATGGGAAGGAT
This sequence comes from Ambystoma mexicanum, assembly GCF_040938575.1. NCBI lineage: Eukaryota > Metazoa > Chordata > Amphibia > Caudata > Ambystomatidae > Ambystoma > Ambystoma mexicanum. Next base: position 11,295,767 of record NW_027182466.1, on the reverse strand, counting down.
TTGGATATCACATCTCATGTTATAGGAAGGGTCTCAGGTTTGGTATTAGAAGCATTGAGATATCACATCTCATGCTATATTAAGGGTCTCAGGAATGGAATGGGAAGGACTTGGATATCACATCTCATGATAAAGGAAGGGTCTAAGGTTTGGAAGGGGAAGGATTTGGATATCACATCTCATGTTATTGGACCGGTCTCAGGTTTGGTATTAGAAGCATTGAGATATCAAGTCTCATGGTATAGGACGGGAGTTTGATATCACATCTCATGCCATGGTATGGGTCTCAGGTTTTGTAGAAGCATTGGGATATCACATCTCATGCTATTGGAAGGGTATCAGGATTGGATTTGGAAGGAGTTGGATATCCCATCTCATGCTATAGGAAGGGTCTCAGGTTGGAGTAGAAGGAGTTGGATATCACATCTCATGTTATAGGAAGGGTCTCAGGATTGGAATGGGAAGGACTTGGATATCACATCTCATGTTATAAGAAGGATCTCAGGTTTTGTATTAGAAGCATTGAGATATCACATCTCATGCTATAGGAAGGGTCTCAGGATTGGAATGTGAAGCATTTGGATATCACATCTCATGCTAAAGGAAGGGTCTCAGGTTTGGTATAAGCATTGAGATATCACATCTCTGCTATCGGAAGGGTCTAAGGATTGGATTGGGAAGGAATTGGATATCCCTTCTCATGCTATAGGAAGGGTCTCAGGTTGGAATGGGTAGGAGTTGGATATCACATCTCATGTTATAGGAAGGGTCTCAAGATTGAAATGGGAAGGATTTGGATATCACATCTCTTGCTATAGGAAGGGTCTCAGGTTTTCTATTAGAAACATTGAGATATGACATCTCATGCTATAGGAAGGGTTTCAGTATTGGAATGGGAAGGATTTGGATATCACATCTCATGCTAAAGGAAGGGTCTCAGGTTTGGAAGGGGAAGGATTTGGATATCATATCTCATGTTATAGGACATATCTCATGTTATAGGACGGGTCCCAGGTTTGGTATTAGAAGCATTGAGATATCACATCTCATGGTATAGGAAGGGTCTCAGGATTGGAATGGGAAGGAGTTGGATCTCCCTTCTCATGCTACAGGAAGGGTCTCAGGTTGGAATGGGAAGGAGTTGGATATCACATCTCGTTATAGGAAGGGTCTCAGGATTGGAATGGGAAGGAATTGGATATCACATCTCTTGCTATAGGAAGGGTCTCAGGTTTGGAAGGGGAAGGATTTGGATATCATATCTCATGTTATAGGACCGGTCCCAGGTCTGGTATTAGAAGCATTGAGATATCACATCTCATGCTATAGGAGGAGTCTCAGGATTGGAATGGGAAGGAGTTGGATATCACGTCTCATGATATAGGAAGGGTCTCAGGATTGGAATGGGCAGGAGTTGAATATCACCTCTCATGCTAAAGGAAGGGTATCAGGTTTAATAGAAGCATTGAGATATCACATCTCATGCTATAGGAAGGAACTCAGGATTGGAATGGGAAGGAGTTGGATATCACATCTAATGCCATAGGAAGGGTCATCAGGTTTGGTATAAGCATTGAGATATCACATCTCTGCTATCGGAAGGGTCTCAGGATAGGAATGGTAAGGACTTAGAATTCACATCTCATACTATAGGGAGGATCTCAGTTTTGATATTAGAAGCATTGAGCTATCACATCTCATGCTATCGGAAGGGTCTCAGGATTGGAATGGGATGGAGTTGGATATCACATCTCAAGCTATCTCAGGATTGGAATGGGAAGGAGTTTGATATTTCATCTCAAGCTATAGGAAGGGTCTCAGGTTTGGAAAGGGAAGGATTTGGATTTCACATCTCATGTTATAGGATGGTTCTCATGTTTGGTTTTAGAAGCATTGAGATATCACATCTCATGCTATCGGAAGGGTCTCAGGTTTGGAAAGGGAAGGATTTGGATTTCACATGTTATAGGATGGTTCTCAGGTTTGGTTTTAGAAGCATTAAATTATAACATCTCATGCTATAGGAAGGGTCTCAGGTTTGGAATGGGAAGGAGTTGGATATCACATCTCTGCTATCTGAAGGGTCTCAGGATTGGAATGGGAAGGAGTTGGATATCCCATCTCGTTATAGGAAGGGTCTCAGGTTTGGTATTAGAAGCAATGAGATATCACATCTCATGCTATAGGAAGGGTCCAAGGTTTGGAAGGGGACGGATTTGGGTATCACATCTCATGTTATAGGACCGGTCTCAGGTTTGGTATTTGAAGCATTGAGATATCAAGTCTCATGGTATAGGACGGGTCTCAGAATTGGAATGAGAAGGAGTTGGATATCACATCTCAAGCTATAGGAAGGGTCTCATGATTGGAATGGGAAGGAGTTGGATATCACATCTCATGTTATAGGAAGGGTCTCAGGATTGGAATGGGAAGGACTTGGATATCACATCTCATTCTATAGGAAGGCTCTCAGGGTTGGAAGGGGAAGGAGTTGGATATCACATTTCATGTTAGAGGTAGGATCTCAGGTTTGGTTTTAGAGGCATTGAGATATCACATCTCATGCCATCAGAAGGGTCTCAGGATTGGAATGGGAAGGAGTTGGATATCACATCTCATGTTATAGGAAGGACCTTAGGTTTGGTATTAGAAGCATTGAGATATCACATCTCATGCTATAGGAAGGGTCTCGGGATTGGAATGGGAAGGAGTTGGATATCACATCTCATGTTATTGGAAGGATCTCAGGTTTGGTATTAGAAGCATTGAGATATCACATCTCATGCTATCGGAAGGGTCTTAGGTTTGGTATAAGCATTGAGATATCACATCTCTGCTATCGGAAGGGTCTCAGGATTGGAATGGGAAGGATTTGGATATCATAATTCATGTTATAGGAAGGGTCTCAGTTTTGGTATTAGAAGCATTGAGATATCACATCTCATGCTATAGGAAGGGTCTCAGGATTGGAATGGGAAGGACTTGGATATCACATCTCATGTTATAGGAAGGGTCTCAGGTTTGGTATTAGAAGCATTGAGATATCACATCTCATGCTATAGGAAGGGTCTCAGGAATGGAATGGGAAGGACTTGGATATCACATCTCATGATAAAGGAAGGGTCTAAGGTTTGGAAGGGGAAGGATTTGGATATCACATCTCATGTTATTGGACCGGTCTCAGGTTTGGTATTAGAAGCATTGAGATATCAAGTCTCATGGTATAGGACGGGAGTTTGATATCACATCTCATGCCATGGTATGGGTCTCAGGTTTTGTAGAAGCATTGGTATATCACATCTCATGCTATCGGAAGGGTATCAGGATTGGATTTGGAAGGAGTTGGATATCCCATCTCATGCTATAGGAAGGGTCTCAGGTTGGAATAGAAGGAGTTGGATATCACATCTCATGTTATAGGAAGGGTCTCAGGATTGGAATGGGAAGGACTTGGATATCACATCTCATGCTGTAGGAAGGGTCTCAGGTTTGGAAAAGGAAGGAGTTGGATATCACATTTCATGTTAGAGGTAGGATCTCAGTTTTGGTATTAGAGGCATTGAGATATCAGATCTCATGCTATCAGAAGGGTATCAGGATTGGAATGGGAAGGAGTTGGATATCACATCTCATGCTAAAGGGAGGGTCTCAGGTTTGGAATGGGAAGGATTTGGATATCACATCTCATGTTATAGGAAGGACCTTAGGTTTGGTATTAGAAGCATTGAGATATCACATCTCATGCTATAGGAAGGGTCTCGGGATTGGAATGGGAAGGAGTTGGATATCACATCTCATGTTATAGGAAGGATCTCAGGTTTGGTATTAGAAGCATTGAGATATCACATCTCATGCTATAGGAAGGGTCTCAGGATTGGAATGGGAGGAGCTATATATCACATCTCATGCTCAAGGAAGGGTCTCAGGTTTGGAAGGGGAAGGATTTGGATATCACATCTCATGTTATAGGACGGGTCTCAGGTTTGGTATTAGAAGCATTGTGATATCACATCTCATGCTATAGGATGTGTCTCAGGATTGGAATGGGAAGGAGTTGGATATCACATCTCATGCTATAGGAAGGGTTTCAGGTTTGGTAGAAGCATTGAGATATCACATCTCATGCTATAGGAAGAGTCTCAGGTTTGGGAAGGGAAGGATTTGGATTTCACATCTCATGTTATAGGATGGTTCTCATGTTTGGTTTTTGAAGCATTGAGATATCACATCTCATGCTATCGGAAGGGTCTCAGGTTTGGAATGGGAAGGAGTTGGATATCAGATCTCCTGTTATAGGAAGGGTCTCAGGTTTGGAATGGGAAGGAGTTGGATATGACATCTCTTGTTATAGGGAGGGTCTCAGAATTTGAATGGTAAGGAGTTGGATATCACATCTCATGCTACAGGAAGGGTCTCAGGATTGGAATGGGAAGGATTTGGATATCACATCTCTTGAATAGGAAGGGTCTCAGGTTTTTTATTAGAAACATTGAGATATCACATCTCATGCTATAGGAAGGGTTTTAGGATTGGAATTGGAAGTATTTGGATATCACATCTCATGCTAAAGGTAGGGTCTCAGGTTTGGAAGGGGAAGGATTTGGATATCACATCTCATCCAATAGGAAGGGTCTCAGGTTTGGAATGGGAAGGAATTGGATATCACATCTCATGTTATAGGAAGGGTCTCAGGTTTTTTATTAGAAACATTGAGATATCACATCTCATGTTATAGGACGGTTCCCAGGTTTGGTATTAGAAGCATTGAGATATCACATCTCATGGTATAGGAAGGGTCTCAGGGTTGGAATGGGAAGGAGTTGGATATCACATCTCATCCAATAGGAAGGGTCTCAGGTTTGGAATGGGAAGGAATTGGATATCACATCTCATGTTATAGGAAGGATCTCAGGTTTGGTATTAGAAGCATTGAGATATCACATCTCATGCTATAGGAAGGGTCTCAGGATTGGAATGTGAAGGATTTGGATATCACATCTCATGCTAAAGGAAGGGTCTCAGGTTTGGTAGAAGCATTGAGATATCACATCTCATGCTATAGGAAGGGTCTCAGGATTTGAATGGCAAGGAGTTGGATATCACATCTCATGCCATAGGAAGCGTCTCAGGTTTGGTATAAGCATTGAGATATCACATCTCTGCTATCGGAAGGTTCTCAGGATTGGATTGGGAAGGAGTTGGATATCCCTTCCCATGCTATAGGAAGTGTCTCAGGTTGGAATGGGAAGGAGTTGAATATCACATCTCATGTTATAGGAAGGGTCTCAGGATTGGAATGGGAAGGATTTGGATATCACATCTCTTGCTATAGGAAGGGTCTCAGGATTGGAATGGGAAGGATTTGGATATCACATCTCATGTCATAGGAAGGATCTCAGGTTTGGTATTAGAAGCATTGATATATCACATCTCATGCTATAGGAATGGTCTCAGGATTGGAATGGGTAGGAGTTGGATATTACATTCTTGCTATAGTAAGGGTCTCATGTTTGGAATGGGAAGGAGTTGGATATCACATATGCTATAGGAAGTGTCTCAGGTTTGGAACGGGAAGGAGTTGGATATCACATCTCATGTTATAGGAAGGGTCTCAGGTTTGGTATAAGCATTGAGATATCACATCTCTGCTATCAGGAGTGGCTCAGGATTGGAATGGGAAGGAGTTGGATATCCCATCTCATGTTAAAGGACGGGTCTCTGGTTTGGTATTAGAATCATTGAGATATCACATCGCATGCTGTAGGAAGGGTCTAAGGATTGGAATGGGATGGACTTGGATATCACATCTCATGCTATAGGTAGGCTCTCAGGTTTGGTATAAGCATTGAGATATCACATCTCATGCTATAGGAAGGGTCTCAGGATTGGAATGGGAAGGATTTGGATATCACATCTCATGCTATAGGAAGGGTCTCAGATTTGGTATAAGCATTGAGATATCACATCTCATGCTATAGGAAGGGTCTCAGGATTGGAATGGGAAGGAGTTGTATATGACATCTCAAGCCTTAGGAAGGGTCTCAGGTTTGGTATAAGCATTGAGATATCACATCTCTGCTATCGGAAGGGTCTCAGGATTGGAATGGGAAGGAGTTGGATATCCCATCTCATGTTATAGGAAGGGTCTCAGGTTTGGTATTAGAAGCATTGAGATATCACATCTCATGCTATAGGAAGGGTCTCAGGATTGGAATGGGAAGGAGTTGGATATCACATCTCATTATAAAGGAAGGGTCTAAGGTTTGGAAGGGGAAGGATTTGGATATCACATCTCATGTTATAGGACGGGTCTCAGGTTTGGTATTAGAAGCATTGAGATATCAAGTCTCATGGTATAAGAAGGGTCTCAGAATTGGAATGGGAAGGAGTTGGATATCACATCTCAAGCTATAGGAAGCGTCTCAGGATTGGAATGGGAAGGAGTTTGATATCACATCTCATGCCATAGTATGGGTCTCAGGTTTGGTAGAAGCATTGGGATATCACATCTCATGCTATAGGAAGGGTCTCAGGATTGGAATGGGAAGAAGTTGGATATCACATCTCAAGCTATAGGAAGGGTCTCAGGTTTGGTATAAGCATTGAGATATCACATCTCATGCTATAGGAAGGGTCTCAGGGTTGGAATGGGAAGGAGTTGTATATGACATCTCATGCCATAGGAAGGGTCTCAGGTTTGGTATAAGCATTGAGATATCACATCACATGCTATAGGAAGGGTCTCAGGATTGGAATGGGAAGGACTTGGATATCACATCACATGCTATAGGAAGGGTCTCAGGATTGGAATGGGAAGGACTTGGATATCACATCTCATGCTATAGGCAGGGTCTCAGGTTTGGAAAGGGAAGGAGATGGATATCACATTTCATGTTAGAGGTAGGATCTCAGGTTTGGTATTAGAGGCAATGAGATATCACATCTCATGCTATCAGAAGGGTCTCAGGATTGGAATGGGAAGGAGTTGGATATAACATTTCATGCTAAAGGGAGGGTCTCAGGTTTGGAAGGGGAAGGATTTGGAAATCACATCTCATATTATAGGAAGGATCTCAGGTTTGGTATTAGAAGCATTGAGATATCACATCTCATGCTATCGGAAGGATCTCAGGTTTGGTATAAGAGGCATTGAGATATCACATCTCATGCTATCATAAGGGTCTCAGGATTGGAATGGGAAGGAGTTGGATATCACATCTCATGTTATAGGAAGGATCTCAGGTTTGGTATTAGAAGCATTGAGACATCACATCTCATGCTATAGGAAGGGTCTCAGGATTGGAATGGGAAGGAGTTGGATATCACATCTCATGCTATAGGAAGGGTCTCAGGTTTGGTATAAGCATTGAGATATCACATCTCATGCTATAGGAAGGGTCTCAGGATTGGAATGGGAAGGATTTGGATATCACATCTTATGCTATAGGAAGGGTCTCAGGTTTGGTATAAGCACTGAGATATCACATCTCATGCTATAGGAAGGGTCTCAGGATTGGAATGGGAAGAAGTTGGATATCACATCTCATGCTATAGGAAGGGTCTCAGGTTTGGTATAAGCATTGAGATATCACATCTCATGCTATAGGAAGGGTCTCAGGGTTGGAATGGGAAGGAGTTGTATATGACATCTCATGCCATAGGAAGGGTCTCAGGTTTGGTATAAGCATTGAGATATCACATCACATGCTATAGGAAGGGTCTCACGATTGGAATGGGAAGGACTTGGATATCACATCTCATGCTATAGGCAGGGTCTCAGGGTTGGAAAGGGAAGGGGATGGATATCACATTTCATGCTAGAGGTAGGATCTCAGGTTTGGTATTAGAGGCATTGAGATATCACATCTCATGCTATCAGAAGGGTCTCAGGATTGGAATGGGAAGGAGTTGGATATCACATTTCATGCTAAAGGGAGGGTCTCAGGTTTGGAAGGGGAAGGATTTGGAAATCACATCTCATATTATAGGAAGGATCTCAGGTTTGGTATTAGAAGCATTGAGATATCACATCTCATGCTATCGGAAGGATCTCAGGTTTGGTATAAGAGGCATTGAGATATCACATCTCATGCTATCATAAGGGTCTCAGGATTGGAATGGGAAGGAGTTGGATATCACATCTCATGTTATAGGAAGGATCTCAGGTTTGGTATTAGAAGCATTGAGACATCACATCTCATGCTATAGGAAGGGTCTCAGGATTGGAATGAGAAGGAGTTGGATATCACATCTCATGCTATAGGAAGGGTCTCAGGTTTGGTATAAGCATTGAGATATCACATCTCATGCTATAGGAAGGGTCTCAGGATTGGAAAGGGAAGGATTTGGATATCACATCTTAGGCTATAGGAAGGGTCTCAGGTTTGGTATAAGCATGGAGATATCACTTCTCATGCTATAGGAAGGGTCTCAGGATTGGAATGAGAAGGAGTTGGATATCCCATCTCATGCTATAGGAAGGGTCTCAGATTTGGTATAAGCATTGAGATATCACATCTCATGCTATAGGAAGGGTCTCAGGATTGGAATGGGAAGGAGTTGTATATGACATCTCAGGCCATAGGAAGGGTCTCAGATTTGGTATAAGCATTGAGATATCACATCTCATGATATCGGAAAGGTCTCAGGATTGGAATGGGAAGGAGTTGGATATCACATCTCATTATAAAGGAAGGGTCTAAGGTTTGGAAGGGGATGGATTTGGATATCACATCTCATGTTATAGGACGGGTCTCAGGTTTGGTATTAGAAGCATTGAGATATCAAGTGTCATGGTATAAGAAGGGTCTCAGAATTGGAATGGGAAGGAGTTGGATATCACATCTCAAGCTATAGGAAGCGTCTCAGGATTGGAATGGGAAGGAGTTTGATATCACATCTCATGCCATAGTATGGGTCTCAGGTTTGGTAGAAGCATTGGGATATCACATCTCATGCTATCGGAAGGGTATCAGTATTGGATTTGGAAGGAGTTGGATATCCCATCTCATGCTATAGGAAGGGTCTCAGGTTAGAATGGGAAGGAGTTGGATATCACATTTCATGTTATAGGAAGGGTCTCAGGATTGGAATGGGAAGGACTTGGATATCATATCTCATGCTATAGGAAGGCTCTCAGGTTTGGAAGGGGAAGGAGTTGGATATCACATTTCATGTTAGAGGAAGGATCTCTGGTTTGGTATTAGAGGCCTTGAGATATCACATCTCATGCTATAGGAAGGGTCTCAGGATTGGAATGGGAAGGAGTTGGATATCACATCTCAAGCTATAGGAAGGGTCTCAGGTTTGGTATAAGCATTGAGATATCACATCTCATGCTATAGGAAGGGTCTCAGGATTGGAATGGGAAGAAGTTGGATATCACATCTCATGCTATAGGAAGGGTCTCAGGGTTGGAATGGGAAGGAGTTGTATATGACATCTCATGCCATAGGAAGGGTCTCAGGTTTGGTATAAGCATTGATATATCACATCACATGCTATAGGAAGGGTCTCAGGATTGGAATGGGAAGGACTTGGATATCACATCTCATGCTATAGGCAGGGTCTCAGGTTTGGAAAGGGAAGGAGATGGATATCACATTTCATGTTAGAGGTAGGATCTCAGGTTTGGTATTAGAGGCATTGAGATATCACATCTCATGCTATCAGAAGGGTCTCAGGATTGGAATGGGAAGGAGTTGGATATCAAATCTCATGCTAAAGGGATGGTCTAAGGTTTGGAAGGGGAGGGATTTGGACATCATATCTCATGTTATTGGAAGGATCTCAGGTTTGGTATTAGAAGCATTGAGATATCACATCTCATGCTATCGGAAGGGTCTTAGGTTTGGTATAAGCATTGAGATATCACATCTCTGCTATCGGAAGGGTCTCAGGATTGGAATGGGAAGGATTTGGATATCACAATTCATGTTATAGGGAGGGTCTCAGTTTTCATATTAGAAGCATTGAGATATCACATATGCTATTGGAAGGGTCTCAGTATTGGAATGGGAAGGAGTTGGATATCACATCTCATGTTATAGGGAGGGTCTCAGTTTTGATATTAGAAGCATTGAGATATCACATATGCTATTGGAAGGGTCTCAGTATTGGAATTGGAAGGAGTTGGATATCACATATGCTAAAGGAAAGGTCTCAGGTTTGGAATGGGAAGGAGTTGGATATCACGTCTCATGTTATAGGAAGGGTCTCAGGTTTGGAATGGGAAGGAGTTGAATATCACATCTCATGCTAAAGGAAGGGTCATCAGGTTCGGTATAAGCATTGAGATATCACATCTCTGCTATCGGAAGGGTCTCAGGATAGGAATGGGAAGGACGTAGATTTCACATCTCATACTATAGGGAGGGTCTCAGTTTTGATATTAGAAGCATTGAGCTATCACATCTCATGCTATCGGAAGGGTCTCAGGATTGGAATGGGATGGAGTTGGATATCACATCTCAAGCTATCTCAGGATTGTAATGGGAAGGAGTTTGATATCACATATCAAGCTATAGGAAGGGTCTCAGGTTTGGAAGGGGAAGGATTTGGATCTCACATCTCAAGCTATCTCAGGATTGGAATGGGAAGGAGTTTGATATTTCATCTCAAGCTATAGGAAGGGTCTCAGGTTTGGAAAGGGAAGGATTTGGATTTCACATCTCATGCTATAGGAAGGGTCTCAGGTTTGGTATAAGCATTGAGATATCACATCTCATGCTATAGGAAGGGTCTCAGGATTGGAATGGGAAGGATTTGGATATCACATCTTATGCTATAGGAAGGGTCTCAGGTTTGGTATAAGCACTGAGATATCACATCTCATGCTATAGGAAGGGTCTCAGGATTGGAATGGGAAGAAGTTGGATATCACATCTCATGCTATAGGAAGGGTCTCAGGTTTGGTATAAGCATTGAGATATCACATCTCATGCTATAGGAAGGGTCTCAGGGTTGGAATGGGAAGGAGTTGTATATGACATCTCATGCCATAGGAAGGGTCTCAGGTTTGGTATAAGCATTGAGATATCCCATCACATGCTATAGGAAGGGTCTCACGATTGGAATGGGAAGGACTTGGATATCACATCTCATGCTATAGGCAGGGTCTCAGGGTTGGAAAGGGAAGGAGATGGATATCACATTTCATGTTAGAGGTAGGATCTCAGGTTTGGTATTAGAGGCATTGAGATATCACATCTCATGCTATCAGAAGGGTCTCAGGATTGGAATGGGAAGGAGTTGGATATCACATTTCATGCTAAAGGGAGGGTCTCAGGTTTGGAAGGGGAAGGATTTGGAAATCACATCTCATATTATAGGAAGGATCTCAGGTTTGGTATTAGAAGCATTGAGATATCACATCTCATGCTATCGGAAGGATCTCAGGTTTGGTATAAGAGGCATTGAGATATCACATCTCATGCTATCATAAGGGTCTCAGGATTGGAATGGGAAGGAGTTGGATATCACATCTCATGTTATAGGAAGGATCTCAGGTTTGGTATTAGAAGCATTGAGACATCACATCTCATGCTATAGGAAGGGTCTCAGGATTGGAATGGGAAGGAGTTGGATATCACATCTCATGCTATAGGAAGGGTCTCAGGTTTGGTATAAGCATTGAGATATCACATCTCATGCTATAGGAAGGGTCTCAGGATTGGAAAGGGAAGGATTTGGATATCACATCTTATGCTATAGGAAGGGTCTCAGGTTTGGTATAAGCATGGAGATATCACTTCTCATGCTATAGGAAGGGTCTCAGGATTGGAATGAGAAGGAGTTGGATATCCCATCTCATGCTATAGGAAGGGTCTCAGATTTGGTATAAGCATTGAGATATCACATCTCATGCTATAGGAAGGGTCTCAGGATTGGAATGGGAAGGAGTTGTATATGACATCTCAGGCCATAGGAAGGGTCTCAGATTTGGTATAAGCATTGAGATATCACATCTCATGATATCGGAAGGGTCTCAGGATTGGAATGGGAAGGAGTTGGATATCACATCTCATTATAAAGGAAGGGTCTAAGGTTTGGAAGGGGATGGATTTGGATATCACATCTCATGTTATAGGACGGGTCTCAGGTTTGGTATTAGAAGCATTGAGATATCAAGTGTCATGGTATAAGAAGGGTCTCAGAATTGGAATGGGAAGGAGTTGGATATCACATCTCAAGCTATAGGAAGCGTCTCAGGATTGGAATGGGAAGGAGTTTGATATCACATCTCATGCCATAGTATGGGTCTCAGGTTTGGTAGAAGCATTGGGATATCACATCTCATGCTATCGGAAGGGTATCAGTATTGGATTTGGAAGGAGTTGGATATCCCATCTCATGCTATAGGAAGGGTCTCAGGTTAGAATGGGAAGGAGTTGGATATCACATTTCATGTTATAGGAAGGGTCTCAGGATTGGAATGGGAAGGACTTGGATATCATATCTCATGCTATAGGAAGGCTCTCAGGTTTGGAAGGGGAAGGAGTTGGATATCACATTTCATGTTAGAGGAAGGATCTCAGGTTTGGTATTAGAGGCCTTGAGATATCACATCTCATGCTATAGGAAGGGTCTCAGGATTGGAATGGGAAGGAGTTGGATATCACATCTCAAGCTATAGGAAGGGTCTCAGGTTTGGTATAAGCATTGAGATATCACATCTCATGCTATAGGAAGGGTCTCAGGATTGGAATGGGAAGAAGTTGGATATCACATCTCATGCTATAGGAAGGGTCTCAGGGTTGGAATGGGAAGGAGTTGTATATGACATCTCATGCCATAGGAAGGGTCTCAGGTTTGGTATAAGCATTGAGATATCACATCACATGCTATAGGAAGGGTCTCAGGATTGGAATGGGAAGGACTTGGATATCACATCTCATGCTATAGGCAGGGTCTCAGGTTTGGAAAGGGAAGGAGATGGATATCACATTTCATGTTAGAGGTAGGATCTCAGGTTTGGTATTAGAGGCATTGAGATATCACATCTCATGCTATCAGAAGGGTCTCAGGATTGGAATGGGAAGGAGTTGGATATCAAATCTCATGCTAAAGGGATGGTCTAAGGTTTGGAAGGGGAGGGATTTGGACATCATATCTCATGTTATTGGAAGGATCTCAGGTTTGGTATTAGAAGCATTGAGATATCACATCTCATGCTATCGGAAGGGTCTTAGGTTTGGTATAAGCATTGAGATATCACATCTCTGCTATCGGAAGGGTCTCAGGATTGGAATGGGAAGGATTTGGATATCACAATTCATGTTATAGGGAGGGTCTCAGTTTTCATATTAGAAGCATTGAGATATCACATATGCTATTGGAAGGGTCTCAGTATTGGAATGGGAAGGAGTTGGATATCACATCTCATGTTATAGGGAGGGTCTCAGTTTTGATATTAGAAGCATTGAGATATCACATATGCTATTGGAAGGGTCTCAGTATTGGAATTGGAAGGAGTTGGATATCACATATGCTAAAGGAAAGGTCTCAGGTTTGGAATGGGAAGGAGTTGGATATCACGTCTCATGTTATAGGAAGGGTCTCAGGTTTGGAATGGGAAGGAGTTGAATATCACATCTCATGCTAAAGGAAGGGTCATCAGGTTCGGTATAAGCATTGAGATATCACATCTCTGCTATCGGAAGGGTCTCAGGATAGGAATGGGAAGGACGTAGATTTCACATCTCATACTATAGGGAGGGTCTCAGTTTTGATATTAGAAGCATTGAGCTATCACATCTCATGCTATCGGAAGGGTCTCAGGATTGGAATGGGATGGAGTTGGATATCACATCTCAAGCTATCTCAGGATTGTAATGGGAAGGAGTTTGATATCACATATCAAGCTATAGGAAGGGTCTCAGGTTTGGAAGGGGAAGGATTTGGATCTCACATCTCATGTTATAGGATGGTTCTCATGTTTGGTTTTAGAAGCATTGAGATATCACATCTCATGCTATGGGAAGGGTCTCAGGTTTGGAATGGGAAGGAGTTGGTTATCACATCTCATGCTAAAGGAAAGGTCTCAGGTCTGTAAGGGGAAGGATTTGGATCTCACATCTCATGTTTTAGGACGGGTCTCAGGTTTGGTATTAGAAGCATTGAACTATCACATCTCATGGTATAGGAAGGGTCCCAGGATTGGAATGGGAAGGAGTTGGATATCACATTGAATGGGAAGGAGTTTGATATCACATCTCAAGCTATAGGAAGGGCCTCATGTTTGGAATGGGAATGATTTGGATTTCACATCTCATGTTATAGGATGGTTCTCATGTTTGGTTTTAGAAGCATTGAAATATCACATCTCATGCTATCTGAAGGGTCTCAGGTTTGGAATGGGAAGGAGTTTGATATCACATCTCATGTTAGAGGTAGGATCTCAGGTTTGGTATTAGAGGCATTGAGATATGACATCTCATGCCATCAGAAGGGTCTCAGGATTGGAATGGGAAGGAGTTGGATATCACATCTCATGCTAAAGGGAGGGTCTAGGGTTTGGAAGGGGAAGGATTTGGACATCACATCTCATGTTATTGGAAGGATCTGAGGTTTGGTATTAGAAGCATTGAGATATCACATCTCATGCTATCGGAAGGGTCTCAGGTTTGGTATAAGCATTGAGATATCACATCTCTGCTATCGGAAGGGTCTCAGGATTGGAATGGGAAGGATTTGGATATCACATCTCATGTTATAGGAAGGGTCTCAGGTTTGGTATTAGAAGCATTGAGATATCACATCTCATGCTATATTAAGGGTCTCAGGAATGGAATGGGAAGGACTTGGATATCACATCTCATGATAAAGGAAGGGTCTAAGGTTTGGAAGGGGAAGGATTTGGATATCACATCTCATGTTATTGGACCGGTCTCAGGTTTGGTATTAGAAGCATTGAGATATCAAGTCTCATCGTATAGGACGGGAGTTTGATATCACATCTCATGCCATGGTATGGGTCTCAGGTTTTGTAGAAGCATTGGGATATCACATCTCATGCTATTGGAAGGGTATCAGGATTGGATTTTGAAGGAGTTGGATATCCCATCTCATGCTATAGGAAGGGTCTCAGGTTGGAGTAGAAGGATTTGGATATCACATCTCATGTTATAGGAAGGGTCTCAGGATTGGAATGGGAAGGACTTGGATATCACATCTCATGTTATAGGAAGGATCTCAGGTTTTGTATTAGAAGCATTGAGATATCACATCTCATGCTATAGGAAGGGTCTCAGGATTGGAATGTGAAGCATTTGGATATCACATCTCATGCTAAAGGAAGGGTCTCAGGTTTGGTATAAGCATTGAGATATCACATCTCTGCTATCGGAAGGGTCTAAGGATTGGATTGGGAAGGAATTGGATATCCCTTCTCATGCTATAGGAAGGGTCTCAGGTTGGAATGGGTAGGAGTTGGATATCACATCTCATGTTATAGGAAGGGTCTCAAGATTGAAATGGGAAGGATTTGGATATCACATCTCTTGCTATAGGAAGGGTCTCAGGTTTTCTATTAGAAACATTGAGATATGACATCTCATGCTATAGGAAGGGTTTCAGTATTGGAATGGGAAGGATTTGGATATCACATCTCATGCTAAAGGAAGGGTCTCAGGTTTGGAAGAGGAAGGATTTGGATATCATATCTCATGTTATAGGACATATCTCATGTTATAGGACGGGTCCCAGGTTTGGTATTAGAAGCATTGAGATATCACATCTCATGGTATAGGAAGGGTCTCAGGATTGGAATGGGAAGGAGTTGGATCTCCCTTCTCATGCTACAGGAAGGGTCTCAGGTTGGAATGGGAAGGAGTTGGATATCACATCTCGTTATAGGAAGGGTCTCAGGATTGGAATGGGAAGGAATTGGATATCACATCTCTTGCTATAGGAAGGGTCTCAGGTTTGGAAGGGGAAGGATTTGGATATCATATCTCATGTTATAGGACCGGTCCCAGGTCTGGTATTAGAAGCATTGAGATATCACATCTCATGCTATAGGAGGAGTCTCAGGATTGGAATGGGCAGGAGTTGAATATCACCTCTCATGCTAAAGGAAGGGTATCAGGTTTGATAGAAGCATTGAGATATCACATCTCATGCTATAGGAAGGAACTCAGGATTGGAATGGGAAGGAGTTGGATATCACATCTAATGCCATAGGAAGGGTCATCAGGTTTGGTATAAGCATTGAGATATCACATCTCTGCTATCGGAAGGGTCTCAGGATAGGAATGGTAAGGACTTAGAATTCACATCTCATACTATAGGGAGGGTCTCAGTTTTGATATTAGAAGCATTGAGCTATCACATCTCATGCTATCGGAAGGGTCTCAGGATTGGAATGGGAAGGAGTTTGATATTTCATCTCAAGCTATAGGAAGGGTCTCAGGTTTGGAAAGGGAAGGATTTGGATTTCACATCTCATGTTATAGGATGGTTCTCATGTTTGGTTTTAGAAGCATTGAGATATCACATCTCATGCTATCGGAAGGGTCTCAGGTTTGGAAAGGGAAGGATTTGGATTTCACATGTTATAGGATGGTTCTCAGGTTTGGTTTTAGAAGCATTAAATTATAACATCTCATGCTATAGGAAGGTTCTCAGGTTTGGAATGGGAATGATTTGGATTTCACATCTCATGTTATAGGATGGTTCTCATGTTTGGTTTTAGAAGCATTGAAATATCACATCTCATGCTATCTGAAGGGTCTCAGGTTTGGAATGGGAAGGAGTTTGATATCACATCTCATGTTAGAGGTAGGATCTCAGGTTTGGTATTAGAGGCATTGAGATATGACATCTCATGCCATCAGAAGGGTCTCAGGATTGGAATGGGAAGGAGTTGGATATCACATCTCATGCTAAAGGGAGGGTCTAAGGTTTGGAAGGGGAAGGATTTGGACATCACATCTCATGTTATTGGAAGGATCTGAGGTTTGGTATTAGAAGCATTGAGATATCACATCTCATGCTATCGGAAGGGTCTCAGGTTTGGTATAAGCATTGAGATATCACATCTCTGCTATCGGAAGGGTCTCAGGATTGGAATGGGAAGGATTTGGATATCACATCTCATGTTATAGGAAGGGTCTCAGGTTTGGTATTAGAAGCATTGAGATATCACATCTCATGCTATATTAAGGGTCTCAGGAATGGAATGGGAAGGACTTGGATATCACATCTCATGATAAAGGAAGGGTCTAAGGTTTGGAAGGGGAAGGATTTGGATATCACATCTCATGTTATTGGACCGGTCTCAGGTTTGGTATTAGAAGCATTGAGATATCAAGTCTCATGGTATAGGACGGGAGTTTGATATCACATCTCATGCCATGGTATGGGTCTCAGGTTTTGTAGAAGCATTGGGATATCACATCTCATGCTATTGGAAGGGTATCAGGATTGGATTTGGAAGGAGTTGGATATCCCATCTCATGCTATAGGAAGGGTCTCAGGTTGGAGTAGAAGGAGTTGGATATCACATCTCATGTTATAGGAAGGGTCTCAGGATTGGAATGGGAAGGACTTGGATATCACATCTCATGTTATAGGAAGGATCTCAGGTTTTGTATTAGAAGCATTGAGATATCACATCTCATGCTATAGGAAGGGTCTCAGGATTGGAATGTGAAGCATTTGGATATCACATCTCATGCTAAAGGAAGGGTCTCAGGTTTGGTATAAGCATTGAGATATCACATCTCTGCTATCGGAAGGGTCTAAGGATTGGATTGGGAAGGAATTGGATATCCCTTCTCATGCTATAGGAAGGGTCTCAGGTTGGAATGGGTAGGAGTTGGATATCACATCTCATGTTATAGGAAGGGTCTCAAGATTGAAATGGGAAGGATTTGGATATCACATCTCTTGCTATAGGAAGGGTCTCAGGTTTTCTATTAGAAACATTGAGATATGACATCTCATGCTATAGGAAGGGTTTCAGTATTGGAATGGGAAATATTTGGATATCACATCTCATGCTAAAGGAAGGGTCTCAGGTTTGGAAGGGGAAGGATTTGGATATCATATCTCATGTTATAGGACATATCTCATGTTATAGGACGGGTCCCAGGTTTGGTATTAGAAGCATTGAGATATCACATCTCATGGTATAGGAAGGGTCTCAGGATTGGAATGGGAAGGAGTTGGATCTCCCTTCTCATGCTACAGGAAGGGTCTCAGGTTGGAATGGGAAGGAGTTGGATATCACATCTCGTTATAGGAAGGGTCTCAGGATTGGAATGGGAAGGAATTGGATATCACATCTCTTGCTATAGGAAGGGTCTCAGGTTTGGAAGGGGAAGGATTTGGATATCATATCTCATGTTATAGGACCGGTCCCAGGTCTGGTATTAGAAGCATTGAGATATCACATCTCATGCTATAGGAGGAGTCTCAGAATTGGAATGGGAAGGAGTTGGATATCACGTCTCATGATATAGGAAGGGTCTCAGGATTGGAATGGGCAGGAGTTGAATATCACCTCTCATGCTAAAGGAAGGGTATCAGGTTTGATAGAAGCATTAAGATATCACATCTCATGCTATAGGAAGGAACTCAGGATTGGAATGGGAAGGAGTTGGATATCACATCTAATGCCATAGGAAGGGTCATCAGGTTTGGTATAAGCATTGAGATATCACATCTCTGCTATCGGAAGGGTTTCAGGATAGGAATGGTAAGGACTTAGAATTCACATCTCATACTATAGGGAGGGTCTCAGTTTTGATATTAGAAGCATTGAGCTATCACATCTCATGCTATCGGAAGGGTCTCAGGATTAGAATGGGATGGAGTTGGATATCACATCTCAAGCTATCTCAGGATTGGAATGGGAAGGAGTTTGATATTTCATCTCAAGCTATAGGAAGGGTCTCAGGTTTGGAAAGGGAAGGATTTGGATTTCACATCTCATGTTATAGGATGGTTCTCATGTTTGGTTTTAGAAGCATTGAGATATCACATCTCATGCTATCGGAAGGGTCTCAGGTTTGGAAAGGGAAGGATTTGGATTTCACATGTTATAGGATGGTTCTCAGGTTTGGTTTTAGAAGCATTAAATTATAACATCTCATGCTATAGGAAGGGTCTCAGGTTTGGAATGGGAAGAAGTTGGATATCACATCTCTGCTATCTGAAGGGTCTCAGGATTGGAATGGGAAGGAGTTGGATATCCCATCTCGTTATAGGAAGGGTCTCAGGTTTGGTATTAGAAGCAATGAGATATCACATCTCATGCTATAGGAAGGGTCTAAGGTTTGGAAGGGGACGGATTTGGGTATCACATCTCATGTTATAGGACCGGTCTCAGGTTTGGTATTTGAAGCATTGAGATATCAAGTCTCATGGTATAGGACGGGTCTCAGAATTGGAATGAGAAGGAGTTGGATATCACATCTCAAGCTATAGGAAGGGTCTCATGATTGGAATGGGAAGGAGTTGGATATCACATCTCATGTTATAGGAAGGGTCTCAGGATTGGAATGGGAAGGACTTGGATATCACATCTCATTCTATAGGAAGGCTCTCAGGGTTGGAAGGGGAAGGAGTTGGATATCACATTTCATGTTAGAGGTAGGATCTCAGGTTTGGTTTTAGAGGCATTGAGATATCACATCTCATGCCATCAGAAGGGTCTCAGGATTGGAATGGGAAGGAGTTGGATATCAAATCTCATGCTAAAGGGATGGTCTAAGGTTTGGAAGGGGAAGGATTTGGATATTCCATCTCATGTTATTGGACCGGTCTCAGGTTTGGTATTAGAAGCATTGAGATATCACATCTCATGCTATCGGAAGGGTCTTAGGTTTGGTATAAGCATTGAGATATCACATCTCTGCTATCGGAAGGGTCTCAGGATTGGAATGGGAAGGATTTGGATATCACAATTCATGTTATAGGAAGGGTCTCAGGTTTGGTATTAGAAGCATTGAGATATCACATCTCATGCTATAGGAAGGGTCTCAGGATTGGAATGGGAAGGACTTGGATATCACATCTCATGTTATAGGAAGGGTCTCAGGTTTGGTATTAGAAGCATTGAGATATCACATCTCATGCTATAGGAAGGGTCTCAGGAATGGAATGGGAAGGACTTGGATATCACATCTCATGATAAAGGAAGGGTCTAAGGTTTGGAAGGGGAAGGATTTGGATATCACATCACATGTTATTGGACCGGTCTCAGGTTTGGTATTAGAAGCATTGAGATATCAAGTCTCATGGTATAGGACGGGAGTTTGATATCACATCTCATGCCATGGTATGGGTCTCAGGTTTTGTAGAAGCATTGGGATATCACATCTCATGCTATCGGAAGGGTATCAGGATTGGATTTGGAAGGAGTTGGATATCCCATCTCATGCTATAGGATGGGTCTCAGGTTGGAATAGAAGGAGTTGGATATCACATCTCATGTTATAGGAAGGGTCTCAGGATTGGAATGGGAAGGACTTGGATATCACATCTCATGCTGTAGGAAGGGTCTCAGGTTTGGAAAAGGAAGGAGTTGGATATCACATTTCATGTTAGAGGTAGGATCTCAGGTTTGGTATTAGAGGCATTGAGATATCACATCTCATGCTATCAGAAGGGTATCAGGATTGGAAAGGGAAGGAGTTGGGTATCACATCTCATGTTATAGGACCGGTCTCAGGTTTGGTATTTGAAGCATTGAGATATCAAGTCTCATGGTATAGGACGGGTCTCAGAATTGGAATGAGAAGGAGTTGGATATCACATCTCAAGCTATAGGAAGGGTCTCATGATTGGAATGGGAAGGAGTTGGATATCACATCTCATGTTATAGGAAGGGTCTCAGGATTGGAATGGGAAGGACTTGGATATCACATCTCATTATATAGGAAGGCTCTCAGGGTTGGAAGGGGAAGGAGTTGGATATCACATTTCATGTTAGAGGTAGGATCTCAGGTTTGGTTTTAGAGGCATTGAGATATCACATCTCATGCCATCAGAAGGGTCTCAGGATTGGAATGGGAAGGAGTTGGATATCAAATCTCATGCTAAAGGGATGGTCTAAGGTTTGGAAGGGGAAGGATTTGGATATCACATCTCATGTTATTGGACCGGTCTCAGGTTTGGTATTAGAAGCATTGAGATATCACATCTCATGCTATCGGAAGGGTCTTAGGTTTGGTATAAGCATTGAGATATCACATCTCTACTATCGGAAGGGTCTCAGGATTGGAATGGGAAGGATTTGGATATCACAATTCATGTTATAGGAAGGGTCTCAGGTTTGGTATTAGAAGCATTGAGATATCACATCTCATGCTATAGGAAGGGTCTCAGGATTGGAATGGGAAGGACTTGGATATCACATCTCATGTTATAGGAAGGGTCTCAGGTTTGGTATTAGAAGCATTGAGATATCACATCTCATGCTATAGGAAGGGTCTCAGGAATGGAATGGGAAGGACTTGGATATCACATCTCATGATAAAGGAAGGG
Organism: Ambystoma mexicanum; assembly: GCF_040938575.1. Classification (NCBI taxonomy): domain Eukaryota; kingdom Metazoa; phylum Chordata; class Amphibia; order Caudata; family Ambystomatidae; genus Ambystoma; species Ambystoma mexicanum. The sequence goes on along the minus strand of NW_027182466.1, from coordinate 11,274,275 downwards.
TCTAAGGTTTGGAAGGGGAAGGATTTGGATATCACATCTCATGTTATTGGACCGGTCTCAGGTTTGGTATTAGAAGCATTGAGATATCAAGTCTCATGGTATAGGACGGGAGTTTGATATCACATCTCATGCCATGGTATCGGTCTCAGGTTTTGTAGAAGCATTGGGATATCACATCTCATGCTATCGGAAGGGTATCAGGATTGGATTTGGAAGGAGTTGGATATCCCATCTCATGCTATAGGAAGGGTCTCAGGTTGGAATAGAAGGAGTTGGATATCACATCTCATGTTATAGGAAGGGTCTCAGGATTGGAATGGGAAGGACTTGGATATCACATCTCATGCTGTAGGAAGGGTCTCAGGTTTGGAAAAGGAAGGAGTTGGATATCACATTTCATGTTAGAGGTAGGATCTCAGGTTTGGTATTAGAGGCATTGAGATATCACATCTCATGCTATCAGAAGGGTATCAGGATTGGAATGGGAAGGAGTTGGATATCACATCTCATGCTAAAGGGAGGGTCTCAGGTTTGGAATGGGAAGGATTTGGATATCACATCTCACGTTATAGGAAGGACCTTAGGTTTGGTATTAGAAGCATTGAGATATCACATCTCATGCTATAGGAAGGGTCTCGGGATTGGAATGGGAAGGAGTTGGATATCACATCTCATGTTATAGGAAGGATCTCAGGTTTGGTATTAGAAGCATTGAGATATCACATCTCATGCTATAGGAAGGGTCTCAGGATTGGAATGGGAAGGAGTTGGATATCACATCTCATGCTATG